>NC_133289.1:4202988-5402988 GCF_005239225.2 Populus alba | reverse complement strand
AAATTTCTCTGTGGTTGTATGGGTGACAAAGATCAAGTACATAGAAATCTTACAAGTGCTTAAACCAAGAAAATTTGTATTGAGGGAGGAGTGGCTTAGAAGACAGAAACAAGCTTGCTTCCACCTCTCATCATCATCCTCTTAAACTCATCAAAATTAACCATCCCATCACCATCCATATCGACCTTCCTGATCATTTCCTTGCAGTCCTCCACTCTTCCACCTTCCTTTAACCCCAAAGAACACAACATCAAACCAAGCTCTTCAACTGATATCAACCCATCTTTATCTTTATCAAAAACATCAAAAGCCTCCTTCAAATCCCCTTCTCCTCCATCTTGTTGACCTTCTTTCTCACCATCTCCTCCTTGATCTCGAACCCCAATTGCCTTGCACAGGATACAAAACTCTTCAAAATCTATCAAACCATCTCCATTAGTATCCACTTTCACCACCATTTCTTCCACTTCTTTCTCTGTCATAAATATTCTTATGTTCTTGAATGACTCTCTCAACTCTTGCTTTGTTATAAACCCATCTCCATTCTTGTCAAAGGTAGCAAAAACGCTCTTTAGCTCAGCTTTTTCATAAGCAGGGCTACTACTACTACTACTGATACTAAGGCTACTAGTAGTAATACTCCTTTCTTTGTGAGAAACTTGGGGAGTGATGGTGGTTGGAGGGTTTTTAGAGGCAAAGGATTGGAGCCATGCGTACAATTTCTTGGAAGGTAGATAGAAGTAAATGTTAATGAGGCCAGCCAGGAACAAAACTACCAGTAACAAGATGGTAATGATCATCATCATATCTTGTTTTCGTTTGGTTTTCTTGTTCACACGCAGCTGGAATCAAAGAAGAAAAGGTTAATAAAAAAAGAAGAGGAGGAGCAAATGGACAAAGAGTAAACAGGTTGGTCTTGATTTGTTCAAGCTCACGAGTTGAAAAAGGCCATGAGTATTAAAGAAGAGACGCGTTATTTGGTGTGCTTTCGATCCCACAAACCGCGTAATTTGTAATAACAATAAACAAACTGGCTAATCAGAACTTGGTGGCATTGAAATTTTATGCTATTGGGAATTCGTTGAGACACCTGTTGAGTTTCTATCGGATAAAAAGTTGGAAAAAAAAAAATGAAATGCTTATTCCACTAGGAAGAGGTCATAATGGCAATTATAGCATAGAGGCTGTAATTTGCTGACACATTCTTAATTTGTGGCATGTTCCATGCGCAATTGTGGTTGTATGAATCATGTGTGCACTTGGTAATTATGATTGGAAGCTAACTCACACCATAAGCATTGATACTTCATGTTCTTTAGGAGCATAAGATTTGATGCAAAGTTACCATGCCAAACACTACTTGCTCCCACTTTAGCACACCATACACTTCTTTTATGCTTAGCTTACATTATCTATTATTAACTATAAATTAAAAGATGAGGGGTTTTATTGTACCCCTTTTAAATCACTATTCAAATTGCTTTTTTTTTTTTTTCAATGTTTTTTTTAATTTTTTAATATTAAATTTAATTTTTTATTGAGTTATTATATTCTCGTGAAATGGATTGTGGGTTTAGCGGGTTTAATCCTATTGATTCAAGCTTTTGTTTTTCAATTAACTTTTTTTTTAAAAAAAAATTTATCATTTAATATTGAGTTGATTGAGAATTAAATTTCATGATTTTTTTTTAATTATTCTTTTTTATTTTTATATTTTAAAATTAGATCGATTATGAATTATATTTCATAATTTATTTTGATTTGCTTTCTATTAGGTTGTTATAGTTATATAATCAGGGTTACATATTTGATATATTAAATTGAGTTTATCAAAGTCAATCCAATATATTGTTATTTTAATATTAAAAAAATATAATTTTAAATTTATTTTAGTTAAATTATGATTTTATAGGTTATATAAGTTGCTTTTGAATTCACATAATTAATCAAGTTATATTAAGCTAACTCTCTCTTGTATGATTTAAAAATTGTTTTCACATAAAAAAAAAATACACAATATCTAAACATTTTTTTTCTTATTGAATAAAAAATTGACCGGTAAACACGTGATTGACTTTTTAGACTCTCAAATATCTCTATCCGAAGAAAGATGTTTTAGTGGACTGCAAATTTTCCTTGTATTTATCCATGGAAAGCAAAGAGAACTGAATGCTTTTCCTGCTGAGTGCTAAGATGGGAATCTCCGAGAAATCAATACAAGAGAAAGATTGATAGAGAATCATTTCATGAGGGAACACAATTTTTTTTTTATTATTATTTTTTATATATTTTTAATTGTTTTAATATATTGATTTTAAAAATAATTTTTTAAAAATAAAAAAAATATTATTTTAATGTATTTTCAACATAAAAAATATTTTAAAAAACAACCACAAACACACTTTCAAACATACAAATAATAAATTTCTTTTTTTATATTTAGTTTGACAATGGATTGAAGCAGCTAGCATGCATCTCATCGCAACTTCACTTAATTTGGAAAAAAACAAAATGCTAAAAAGTCTACTGCATAAGAAAAGGACAGCACAAACAAAATTTAGATTACACTTTTTTCATTTGTCTTGTTATAATTTTTGTATCTTGTACGTACCCTAAAGTACTGTATTAACAATATTAATGATTTACTGCATTTTTTTTTTGATAAAATAACATAATTTATAATTTATTTGGGAAGATAACATAATAGTTGATAAGGTTATGCATGTGATATGATCTTTAACTTTGCGAAAGATTGCACATGTAATGTAAGTGCAACTTTTTTGTACGTGTATGTGACACATGCGTGTCCCAATAAATTGTATTATTTTTTATAAATAAGTTTTTAATTGTGTTATTTTATCAAAACAAATTTACAATTATGCTATTTTTGAAAAAAATCTCTTTATTGTAATGTAGAATAATATTAATTTGTATGCTCATGCTACCAAGAGACCAAGATTTTTTAAACATGAAAAATATCTAGATATCAAGAAATTCTTTGTTATTATTATTAAACACGAAATTACAATTGTTTTGAATTTTTTTCATAAAAATAATTTTTTTTATTAATTTATTTCTTGTTTATAGAGAATACAATGCTTTTACCTAAAATAGTTTTCATGTTATATTTTATGTGTGATTGAAAATTAAAAATAAATAAATGTGATGAAACAATATTTAAAATCTATTTAAAAATATTAAGAATAAAAAATAATTTGAATTGAATCTTCATGAATAATTTATTATTAATATTATTATTTTCATATTAGATACACAATAATTGAAAAAATAATCATTAAGATTTAAATGAAAATTTATAATAGTATTTAAAAACTTAAAAATTAAGTGAGTTTGATAAATTCATTTAAGAGAGTTAAAAAAAACCGGAAAAAAGAAGAAGAAGACAGAAAAGAGTGTTGAGATAATTTATTCTCTAATGACCTGCTAATTAAAGAGAGAGCTCTGCTGTGGACTTTTTATTGTATAGGATTGTAAATGTACTTGGTTCCGAGGATGATGGGGCACATTTACACGATTTACAGCCTCGGATATCGAGATTTTTGTTGCCAATTTAAGCTAAGCTTGAAGAAATTCCCTCGAGATTCCTTCTTTTTTTTTTAATTAAAGAATTGATAAGCTAAGCTCGAGGGGACAAAGAAAAAACATAATTAAGAATGTGTCATGAGTTCCTTATAAATAAAAAATGGAATGAGTAAAAGTCTACGATACCGACATACCAAAATGTTTATGTTATAATGCTATTTTATTGTTTTTTAAAATATTTTTTATTTATAAATATATTAAAATAATTTTAAAAAATATATTGTCAATACATCAAAACAATCTAAACAATAAAACAAAATCAACTTAAGGGCCTGTTTGTTTTCAGGAATTCATTTTCCTGGAAACCATTTTCCTCACTTTTTTATTTTTTGACAAATACATGGAAAAGTGAGTCAAAGAAAATCAAATTCTAGTCAAAAGAAAATGTTAACTTTAACATCAAGAAAGTGTTTTCCACTTTTTATTCTTGGAAAACACTTTCCTTTTTTACTTGAAACAAATCTCTCCTTGGGGGACCCGCACCAGCACCACAACGTCCACCAGCCATGCCACTTGCAATTGATTCATTGTCTGATGTCTCTGGTTCCATGTAGAAATGAGCTCGAAACGCAGCAAGATGAGCATAGTATGCAAGTGGCACTGACATAATAAAATGCTCCCAAGCAAATATTGTCATATGAAAAAAAAAACTAATTTGGCTTTCTTTATATGAAAAAAAAACTTATTTTAAGCTTTTAAAATTAAAAAAAAAAATATATTAATAGGTTTTACTTAAAAAATATTTTATAGGCTTATTTCTATATAATATGATATGACATATATAGTTATATTTTATAAAATAAGCTATGTATGAATATAGCATATAATAATAAAAAAATTCATTATTATACTTTTTAGATTTTATTTTTTTTATTGTAAGTGATTAAATATTTATATTAAATATTTTATATATATTAGATAAACCTGAAAAAAAATTAATTCATTAATAAATTATTTTCCAGTTCATTTTTCATAACACAAACAAACACTGAAAAATATTTTTCATAATACTGCCAAACATCGAAAAATACTTTTTTAGAATTCACTTTTCAAAAGAAAACAACTTTCCTGCAAACAAACGGAAGTCTAAATAAAACTAAAATTTTCAAAAACAATATTTTACCGCAAAAACAAACATGCATGAAATTTGAATGCAGGGGAGTCACTTGGGCTTTCTAGACCATTTTTCTTTAGTTAATGAATCATTATATATTTTTAAATGCTTCATTCGTGCATACCAGGCCCAGCCCTATATGATATCAAATGGGAGCTAAATAATTTAGACTCGAGGTTTTTTTTTTTTTTTTTTTTTCCCTCCTTTATTTTGGATTTTTTTTTTCTTCAGAAATTAAACTTGTGATTTTGATACCAAATGAGATGATTGTTTTTTTCTTGTTTAAAAAACGTCATGCATTATAATGAACCAAAGACTATTTAGGTTTTAGACAGGAAAGAACAAATAAGTATTTCACATGGCCATAGCATCTCATTTAGGAAAAAAGAAAAAATAAAAAACAATAAAAGAAAGCATGTGTTCTAGCAAGGGCCTCCAACTTCCAAGTAACAGTAAGAGGTCCACCATCATGGAATTTGATACGCCGAAAGAGGCCTATAGAAATTCAAGAAGATGCTTCATAGTTTCAACCAGTGGACAAATCTGCAATCTTCTCAATTGAACTTAAGTTGAGAAATTAATTGGTTCCATTTTTAAAATTGTGGAAACAATTTAGCAACTACCAGATCATTCCCCGATGTGGGTCTGATCAATTTTTTTCTAGATATAAGAAAATATTTAAGTATTCTTAATGTGTTTTTTAGAGGATTTTTTTATCGATACGAAGTTTAATTTAATATGACATGGTCAACTTGATAAATTCAAACAATATTTTTTTTGCTAAATCCGTTGTCTAATCATGAAACCTGATAACCTTATAAAAAATAATAATTTTTTTTTATTAAACCCAATTTTCAATCAACCCGATATTAAATGATAAAATTAAAAATAAAATTCAACTAAAAAACAAGTCGGGTCAACCTGAGTTAAATTAATAAATCTAGATCTTGAGATCGTGATAACCTCATATAAAAAAACAAGTTAAAAAAATGCAAATTTAAGAGCATGTGATGGATCATAATGGACGAGGGCTGGCCTATTTTGGTTACAACTTAACCTTTCTTTATAATTCTCGTTAGAAGGTATTCACATGGTCCTGTTAGTGATGCATTATTAGTATGGTCCCGTCAAGAACTGTCCTTTTTTACATTTATATTACGGGGTAGAGATGGAATCCCTCTCGCCTATGGAATCTCTGAAAAAGAAGAAGAAAAAGATGAGGGAGTGTTGGTATTGTCGTTTTCCTAGAGAAGATACATGTATATATTCCACGATAAAACTAATCGGATTTGTCATTCAATTATATAATTTATTGAAAAATAGCGAATTGTGAGTGATGGTTCTTGTATTTTCTGGAAAATTCTTCCATGGTTTTGATGTGGTATGCCCAGCTTGCTTATAGCTGTGGAAATGCTGTTGAAGACATAGAAGAAGGCTGGAAATTTGGTGGAAGAGTTGAACCGAGTTTTC
Organism: Populus alba; assembly: GCF_005239225.2. NCBI lineage: Eukaryota > Viridiplantae > Streptophyta > Magnoliopsida > Malpighiales > Salicaceae > Populus > Populus alba. The sequence goes on along the minus strand of NC_133289.1, from coordinate 5,396,801 downwards.
AAATGGACAATGTTCATATGTGAGCCAATTTAGCATCTAAGTTGAAGGTGCATGTTATTTTTCTCTTAAATATTAAAAAATAATATGAATTATATCTTGAAATCTTACATGATAATTTAAATTATTGGATTGAGATGATTTTTTAATATGATATCAGAATTTTAATGACCAAACAGTCATAAATTCGAATCTCAACATCTTCATTTATTTGTTAAAAAAATTAAGTAGAAGATAATATAAATATATATAGATTTCAAGACTAAAAAACTTTTATTTAAAGAAATGTTTTAAAAAATAATATAAATTATATTCCTAAAATTTTACCTAATAAGATGGTTTTTTAACATAAAAAAGATAGTGATAAGATCATTCTAGTGTGTTTGTCAAATTGTTTTGACTTACAAATCCGGCCTAAAAAAACTTATTTGATCTTTTAAAAAAATTAATTAACTTATAAGCATCTCACTGATAACATGTTTAATAACAATAAGTGTTATTGTTAATTATTTAATTCGAGGATCGTTCCTCTGCCGGTTAATTTGATTGCGGAGATTTTTCTTTATTTTTAATTTTTACTGTGAATTGCCCAAGGTGTAATTTGGTTTGGTTGCAAGTTAGATAACAAAAAAAAGAAGAAAACACTTGAGAATTGTCTTGGAGGTAGAGGAAAAATAAAGATTCTTTCGATTTATAAAAATAAGGATATCACTCGAGACCGTACCGCTGCAGATCATCAGAAGCAGTGGTCGCTCGTGCAACTTGACTTGTCAAAAATCATGAATGTCATGACATGGCATTCTGAAAAAACTCACAGATGGTTTGGAAGCTAGCTTTTCATGTGGGTCCCTTGTCAATGAATTATTCACTATGCTGCAATCATAGCAGAAACATAGCTACTCATTCCTTCTCCACTGTCAACTTAAACTTTCACGCGTAAATCTCAACATTAAACGTTGGATTAATGTCTTGACAGAGAATCAGGGAGCGAGCCAAACGTCGTAGTTTCTTCAGTTTACATCCTCACCACATGCAACATCTTCTTTTTGCTGTTTGCAAGGAGGATCCCGTTTGAGATTTGATTACTTCTTCAAATGTTGGATTGGCGGTAGAACACATCGGATCAGGAAACCTAAATTGCCTCATTTTGGGAGAGTTCTTATGGTATTAGTTGCTAAGCAAGGATCCAAAGTGGTTCTTAATCACCATTTGGATTTGATAAGCCGCAGCATGTCAATCCCTTTATGATCATAAATTGTTGCATTGTTTCTTTTTTTTTTTTTTTTATTTACGTGGGTGTCCGGGCCAGCTTGTGCGCATCACGACTAATCTCACGGCTCACTGAACATCCTGCAAACCCAGCGAGCATGTAAGGCACCGCAGGGGTGACAGGCGTACACACTCAGGCTTGAACCCAAAATACAGAGGCAAGAAAACCCTTACCACCGCTAGGCTACAAGCCTCGGTGTAATTGTTGCATTGTTTCTTCATTACAGTGTAGGGTACCATTTTAGATACGTATAAAACAGCAAGGACTACAGGTTGTGCAATTTCATAGAACAGGTTTTCTGATGCACTTCAAAGTTCTAGGCTTTCAATTTTGAAAACAGAAACGGGAAATGGAAACGATCGACCCTTATGTTTGTTGATTCCTTTTCCTGTATGATCATGCACCGAAAACACTAGTACGTACCCGAGCGAAAGGCATGTGAGAGCTAAAGACATGGAAACAATTTAGCCGATATATATAGAGGGACAAGAAACCAGTAGTCACGTGATAAAAAGAAAAAAAGAAAAAAGAAAAAAGAACGTGGTGATGGAAACTACCATGGACTGTTTCTCTGTTGCGGTGATCTGATAGACAGTGAAAGGTGAGTCAGCGACTGGTGTCCTTCCTAAGCTGGTTGTCGTCACTCGTATTTTACCGTCTTTATTTTAATAAATTTTTAAGATTCACAAATTTAAAAAAATTTCACATTTACATGATTTCTTTGGTTTTCTAAAATTATTTTCATTTTTTCCGTAAAAAATTGAATAAAAATAATAAAACGTGCATTGAGAAAATACAAGAAAAAATTGAGAAAAAATATGCATGTGAGCTGATTATCCATTTCTCAATTTATTTTTCATACATAAGCTTTTTTGGATAGCTTAATCCAACTTAAAATTTAATTTAATCACCTAAACCAAACACAAAAACTTCCTTTCAAATAACTAATAACATTACCCGAACGTACATATCCTCTAAAGGATAAAAGTAAGCCATAATATTAACTAAAAAACTTTACGGAAAAAACTCATATATAAACTAATCAAGCTGCGCATACTATCTACATATATTTGTTAAGGAACCATCTCAACCTAAAAGTTTAAACTTTTAGGTGAGGTTCCAGAATATGATTTATATTATTTTCTAATAATATCTAACACACTAAAAAAGAACACCAGAGAAAAAAAAAAACACGCACACTAAAAACAAAAAAGGAAGGAAGAAAATAAAATTATATCTCCATTTTGAAAAGGAGTAAGAACCATATGATAATATATGTACTATGTATTTGATGGAGCTATGAATGTGTTTGTAAATGATATGGGATTAAATTAGATTTAACTGAACAATAAAAAAAAATACAATATAATAATCAAGTTACAATTTAATTGCATTAATAATATTACAAAACATGTAGCATGCATACATGGTTTAAAAATACATTCGAGATATGGGTAAAGAAGTTGGATGCATATGGTGACTTATTATTAATAATCTATCAGATAAAAAGATAATGTTGCTTAAAAAAAAATACTTAATACATATTTTCTTGAGATACTATTTTTCAAGATTTAATAAGAAATTAATTATATTAAAATTCTTATTAATATCCAAAACTATTTTAGAATCAATTAAATAAAATTTGCTAGCTTAAAAAACCTCTTTATTTTATAAAGATTTTTCTAAAATAGTGAAAGAGCATTCCATGATTCAAATAATGTAATCTATTTTTAAAAAAATTAATTAAATAAATTCAAGTAAATCACATATTACTTTTTCAAAAAAATTATGAAAAAATAGTATAATTTGATTGAATAAATAAATTCAAGTAAAAAAAAAATATTCATGCATAAAATTCACAATTTAACCTCTATAATCAATATATGAAATAATAATAAATTGATTTATCGAAAAACAAAAAAGTTATATCAAAATCCCAAACAAGTGGATAAATTCTGGTTTTGCGTCAAAATCATAAAACCTAATTAAAACGCCGATTGCGATTGAAACACACGTATATATACATAAATACAATTAAGTATAGAGAGAGACATGCATGGTGACCTCGCTATGTTGCTTGACTTCGCCGACTTTGACAAAGAAGCTCTTAGGAAGCACATCATCGGTCAGAGGTTACGGTGGTGGAGGTTACATCTTCCATATCTCTTGCTTTTTGTTGCTTTCACTCTCTTTTTCTTCCTCGTTTGTTTTTTTTTTTTTTTTTTTTTCATGTTCTGTGCTTCTCCGGTCGTTTTTTCTAGTTTTTTTTTTACCGGTTCTTGTGAATAAGTGAAAGGAAAGAAAGGCAAAAAAACAACACTAGTCTTATATCTTCTAACTACAAAAGATAAAAAATAAAAAATAGAGAAATATTAAAATACCAAAAATAGAGTTTTTCTTTTCTTTTGGGGGCTTCACTTACTAGTTTAGAGTAAGAGTAACGGAGAGAGGTTGTATTCTTGAATATTGGTCAAAAAAATTAGGTGACTTGGAGAAAGAAAGCAGAGGAAATCATGACTAGGTGTGTTTTAATTAATGAAATATAATGGTAAAAAAGCTACGCATCAAGTAAAAATAAAAAGAGAAATCATAAAATAAAAGCTAAAAACTGTAAAAAAAAAAAAAAAAAAAAAAAACGACAACGCTATTTTTACGGCAAATAAATGTAAAATAGCGAGGATGGGAAAAGGGGTCAAGCTTGTTAGTTTCTTTGATAATAATAAAATTATAACTATTGACACCAGGGAAGGAAAGTATTAGCGGCAGTAATTTAATTAGAGTGGGTCCCTTGCCTGGTTGCAAGTGCACGTGAATCGGTGAAACGTGATGACCTGGGAAGCCCTACATCCATGTGGCACACGCTCCATTCGGGTGGACAAAAGTGGTCGTTTGGTTGCATGCTCATGCTAAATTACGAAACTGCTAGCTTTAAGACGCGTCTGAAAAAGGCTGCAGCTTCTTTCTTGATGGGCCTTGCCATCAGGAAACCTGTAGTGGAGCATCATGGTCGTTCACATCTGCGTTCCATTTCAGCCGTTGTATTTTTTTTTTATTAAAATATTCAAGCGTTATATATATATATATATTGTTTTTTTTTTTTTAAATAAAAATTGTTATAATCCTAACCAACTAAATAAACTCGTTTTATCCATTATTATATTAGATTAAAAAGTAAAATTATATATTTTTAAGCAAACACAAACGATATTTTATTTATCTTAAAAAATAGTACGTTATTTGTAATTCATAGGATTTCCGTCATTGAAATGAAAATGACTAGAAAAAACAAGATTTTTTTTATATTTAAAAATTTATTTTGATCTAAAACACATATAAATTATATACATTAGCTAACTCTGATATTATATGTGCCTAAACTTGTTTTAAGACCAATATTGTTCCATGTATATTAGCTATCCATAAAATGTAATCCAAATCCATGCAAGAAAACAAAGAAAAACATGATTAGTCAAGTCACAAGTTATCACTATAATGATATATAGTTAATGAGACAATTACATTGAACAATTTTTTTTTTTTTTTGTATTTTAAAAATGTTTACATCTTATATTTTATAAGTTGTAAAACACTTTACATTTACTATAAAAAATCAACAAAAAATTTGAAATTATTTACAAAATTCCATTTTATTTCACTTAATAATTTTTAAATATATGCTATGTTTAAAAATTGGTATGGCCACTCTCTCCACTCTCCCTCTCTTTTCCAAACACAAAACCCTAGCCACCGCCGATCTCTACCATACTTGCTGGAATCTTGACACAACTAGACTCCATAATATACCCACGCCAGCAACCCATCTTCAAATGTTCATATATTTTTGTTGTTTATCACGCTTGAAGGGACACCTTATTTTAAACAAATTAAGATGTAATTGCTTTAAATAACAACATTTTTGTTGTTCAACCTTCGTGAAAACACTTAATCTTTCTTTCAACCTTCTTGTAAAAACTACACGAAGTCTTCTTTTTTTTGGGTCCACACCCTTCACCTATTTTGTTTGTAAGTATTCTAGCTGCGAAGTTATAGTAAGGCCATGTCTCTAGTTGCAATTGAACTGATTTTTTATTAAATTTTAAATTATATTTTTTATATTTTTAATTTTTTTTAATGTACTGATATCAAAATTAAATTTTATTTTGATATATTTTCAAATAAAAAATATTTTAAAAAAATAACTTATATCACACTTTCAAATAAACCTTAAAACATCATATCATAATTAAGCATAATAAAAATAAATCATTAATTAACATCTCTTTGTTGTTGGATGTCTAGAACAATATAAATTTGCATTAAAAAAGAGGTTCTCGAACATGGATATTCTCACTGTCATGATTTATGATGATCACGTAAATTGTTATACATAAGTTAATGTGTAGGATAAAGAAAAAGCATAACGATTGGGGGACCATAAACAACCCATACGTACCTTTAGTTACCAATAAAATAAAAAAGAGATCTTGCTCACATGGTTGCATGTGACGGGGATGGGATGTTCTTGTTAATTTTGTTAATTTCCCCTTTTAATGATTATTGATATTTTTTTTTCTATTTTTTCCAAAATCCAACCCATAATTCTCCTCTTTCACTTATCTATTCTTATTTCCACACTTGTAAATTTTACCAGATGAACACTCAAATATCAAACAATTCTTTAATTTATCTTTTTCTCATTAAGTTTTTGAATAAAATAGTGATTTAGACACCCAAATCGAAAATATTATCGGTCTAGAAACAAAAATAAAAATATTTATGTAAGACATATAAATTTAAATAGATTATTTTGTCGAATTTATATCAAAACCAAGACTAATTAGCATATATTTACATGGAACTCATTGGACAAAAATATGTCACTTCATTAAAAAGTTCGGAACCCCCACTTCAAATCTCAAAACTTGAATGAGTTTTTATCTTTTACCTTAACAATTATTTTTTCCTAAAAAAAATAATCTCATCACAATCATTCTCACACATACACCTATATAATTGTAAAAATCTTGTTTTGTTTTGTTTTTATATACCAATCAGAAGGACTTATATGTACCCCACCGCGCACTCACTATTAAAAGTGGGCTTTTTGCGAGTAAAATGTTCTCTTGTGAGTGAAGGGAACCCTACTCTTCTTCTCTATAAAGCTGGTTGCAAGATCATATGTATGCTAGAGTGGTCCATTATATTTTGTATGGGCATGCTCCATCTCCCTCTCTCTCTTCAATTCTTTCTCTCACTACATTTTCCATTCAAGAAAACCAAAATTAAAGGGATGTGAGATCTGAGAAGATTTGAAGGTTTTTTATTTAATTTTGCAAGTCCTGGTCATGCTTTTCCACAGCTTTCTTGAACTTCCTTGCCATGCTTAACTTGTGTGTGTGTGTATATATAGATCACTATATATCTGTATAGTTATTCACATTTAGCTAGCTAGCACCATGGAAGCTCAAGAAAGCCGTGGGAGAACATGGCAACTCAGGATTTTTTGGGGCGATCTGTTTCTTTCTTTTATGGTCAAGATCTCTCCCATGGACTGCATCCAAGAAGCTTTGATCATCTTCCTCCTTGCATGGATCATGGTAATCTCTTGTAATTTAGACCCTTTTTTTGCATAACTTTTTTAATGGCTTTAATTTCTTCTTCTTGTTTTGTAAGGAAAATTCTCTTCTAATCCATGAGAATTCTTGACAAAGATTTGGTTTTTGTGATGAATTATGATACGGGGTTTCATCCTCTATGATATCTTCACCAAAACTTCCCCCTTTTTGCTGTTAGAGAGGAGAAATTAGGCTTCAAACAATTTAAACCATGCATGAAGAGAGTAACAGAACATTTTGAAGTCCTATTTAGTAATTGGAAATTCAACTTTCCCTAAGATTAACATAAATAATGGTCATTGAATCAAAATTGTGAGGGGGAAAGAAAAGGAGTTGTGTTTTGTGTTCCTCGCAGGGAAGATTCCCTACCTTTCCTTTTTGTTGTTAACGATGATAGTTCTTCCTGTTGGTTTTTTGGTTCATTTCTAACATGATCGCCTACGTTTCCGTGAAAAAGGTTTAACTTTGTCACTTTGTTGACATCATTTTTAACCACTCTTCCACATTCTGACATCAGTGTTTTTTCTACCTCTTCTCCACTCTCTCTCTCTCTCCCCCCACTTTTCTGGTAGTTGAAGATTTGTGCATTTATACAATAATGTATAAATTATTGGGTTTTGATTACATTTCTCAGTTGTTAATTTAGCTGATGATCTCAACTTGTACAAACCTACACAATTATTATTGTTCTTTTGAATCTTGATATCTAACTCGAAGCCTTTGTACTAGGTTCTGCATTGCAGTCCATGAAAATTCCCATAATTCTTTATATAATTCTTGATTCAGTGTTAAGTTGCAGAGAATCATTGCAACTTGGGGTCTGGCTGTCGGGATTCCTAATTATCTCTCTCTTTTAGTTTTTCTTTTTTAATTTCCACGAATAAGGTAATTTTGTTTTCTAATTTCAAGCAATCTTGATCGAAATACAACGTAAATTCCTCTTCATTTCTAGGATGTTTTTCTTTTTTTGGTCTCTTAGATCAATTTTGTACGTTCAAACTGTTTCGAGGATTCAAGGCATATATTTTATTACAGGCTACAAGAAATGATGTAGAACAGTTTAATTTTCAGTTTAGAGATCATATATATGGTACCAATTTTGTTTCTACTATGATGCTTGGCATGTTATGATGACCAGATGGGGTTTAACCAATCAAGGACAATCAGCAACGTGCAGAAAAATCTCATTGGCTTGTTACAGCCAAATAAATAAAAAGTAAATTGCCTCCGGCAAGTAGCTAATCTCATCATTACAGATCAAATATCATATACTGCTGCTTACCATCTTAGGCTTTCTAGGTCTTAAGCATTTATAAATGATCTGCCCCAAATCAATTAGATCCCGTCAAATTTGATTACAACATTGAAACCTTTATTTATTTATTTAATTTCTTGACACAGTTGAAAATACTAGATCGAGCCCTTGATTTATTCCAAATATATAGTAGATATAGAAGGATTTGAAACAAGTTTTCTTGTTTAATTTTCCTAAATCTCATGCATTGCAAGGGATAGTTCTTGGTTTGAAGGAAGAACTAAAACTCCAAAGGCTGGTTGTGTGTTCACAGTGGATTAACATAAGTGAAATAGGGAAAAGGCCCATTAGACAATGAAGCTTTGTTAAGGGAATCTTTACCTGATGCAAATAATGAAATATGAAAAGCCTATTGCTTTTAATGTTGAGTATGAAAGAATGCTGATGAAGGGGCAGGTCCACCAAAACTAGTTTATAATAGGGCAGACAGGGGGGCATGGCAGACCTGTTCAACACCTCAAGATAAATATTGTTAATGCACTGAATAATATTAGACCATTAACATTCATTTAGCATTCAAGAGATGCCTCGTCCATTAGTATTCGTTGAAGTCAGCTTTGTGCGAATAGACAACATGGCAGCTAAAGGTAAAAGAGCAGCAATAATTCAAATGTTTATGAACTGGTGTATATATTTTTCGCAATGCATGAATATTGTTGTCCATGGAGCATTCGAGATGAAAGCTGAAGCAAGCTTTCGTTTCCAAAAACAACAACGAATCTCTGAAGTGCTGACCCAACTATGGACAATCGTCCAAATTTCTATAGTGGGATGGCGTTCAGGCTGATTGGTTTGGCCATTAGGTATAGAACAAGACTGTTTTTACCATTTTTCGTACATAGCCTGGTTTCTCAAGTAAATGGCTTCTCACATGTCCTTGGAAGTGTTTTCTCTGTAGCGAATATGACCTATTCTTCTTGCCATCACCTCCTTTTTTTTTTGTTGGATGTGTGAAATGATCTTATCAAGAAAATTCCAAAGTTACTGCATAAGAAAGCCACCAAGGAGATGTCTAGCTAGCTAGGAAACCTAACAACCACGTTACAAAAAGAAAAGAACTAATGGTTTGCAATGATCACCTCCTTTATATATGAAGGCTGAAAGCTGAAGAGATGTGGAAAGCTAGCCAGGGCATCATACCAAGGTACGATCTCCCAGCACCACAGTACTCTTTAATAATTAATGAGGTGAAATAATTCTTCATGAAACTACTCTTTTGACAATCATATATGTAATGAGTTATGCTTCAAGATCAGGTTCTCGGCGGTAAGAATTTACAACAAAATATACTGTACTTATTGTTTCACAGTTGAGGAGCATTGTTTGCAATATTTATTAGATGATGTTCTATGGCGATCGATCTTCCATTTATATCTCCACAATCCATCTTAATTAGATTTCAATTGATGCATTCTCTGTTCTTTTGACATGTATTTAAGCAAAACTAAAGCTATCACATATACAGCATTGTTTTGGTAGAAGATGCGACATTTTAAGCACCGAATAAAAAAAGATGCGACACTTCTTTTGAGAAAAAAGAAAAGAGGGTTATGGCTAATTAACATGGGATAACTGGCCCCCTATTAATTTCCCTAAAAGTAAGAGACCTTATCCTCTATTTGGGAAGAATTTAGCCACGAAAGATTCCCTTGTTGAATAGTTAGCTTTAATTTAAATCTACCAATTAACTGGATATACAGGAGTTCATAATTCCCCATTTCACTCGCTTTTAACTGCAACTTAACTCCAGGTCACATAATCATAATGAAGGACCATTAGCAGCAGCCAAAAACGTCATAATCAAGCTCATTACACCATAAGATCGGTTGAGCATTGTGTATGAATCACTGATGGTACAATTGAAACAATCACAACAGACTAGCTTGCCCCATGTGCCCACATTATATGGATATTGAACTACATTTTTTTTATTTTTTATTTTTAATAATCTGAAGTATTCGGGTCAGTTTGCATACATCATGATTAATTTTCGGATCTATTAAACATCATGCAAGTTCAATAGACAAGTAAGACATTGTGGGGGTGACAAACATACACGATCGAACCCGAGTATAGAAAAAGAAAATAAATCCTTTCCACTGCTAGGTCACAAACTCAAAACTACAACTTAATACATGTATGTGCGTAATTATTTGTATATAACCAAGGATAGATGCTATGTAATATCAGTTGATATGAAAAGAAAAATCAACTTGTCACATAAACTAAAAGAGTACACTCTGGAAATTAACTACGGGGAACATGAAAGGGAAATGGCAGAGCCAAGCAATAATATCGCGCGCTGCTTCCATGTGGTGGGGAAACGGAACAGTCACGTCGCTATTGATACAAAACTAATGCTGCTCTACGATTAGAACAATTGGTCATGAAGCATCATATGAAATGCAAAAGCTACCTTTGCCTTTTTATTTGATGTGAGAGTGCACAACAACAACGATAAATGGAAACTTTGTTGACCCTAAAAAGAAAGTAAAAGGATGAAAAGTTTGGTTAAAAAACGTGTACGAACAAAAAATCAACTGCCATGAATGATCAGTACTTACTACCGTGTAAAAGAGAAGAATATATGTTACTGTTTATGCATGGTTGCAACTCTCGGTGCTGAGACTTTACTTTAGTTTAGCCTATATTGCCAACTATGATTCTAACTTTGAGATTCTGTTGTGTGCCAACTAAGTCAGGGAAAATCAACGGGGTTGGTTCAAGTGGTAAATAGCTTGTTGTGCTTAAACAAGGTCTCGGTTTCGAGTTATTGTATACGCAGCAACACCTATTGATAGCCATACCTGTCACTGCCAGGTATGCGACTCAGGACGACTACTAGATTAGTCGGGACAACTCGAATACTAGGGGCTGGCAACCTCAAAAAAACTAAATCAGGAAAAGGATATGATGGATTTCCTCGTAAATTATAATCTGTGCTGACTCTCCAAATGGGGCTATTTCGATCCTTGCAAATAAAAGAAGTGGGGGAGCTAGCATCAAGAGAAATTACTTAATTCCAACGGAGGCATTAATTTAAGCTTTTTAATTTATTTTTATTTGAGTTAATGACCTCCTCCATGCCAATTTGTGTAAATCCCATTTGCCTGCTTTTAAACAAAATTAATGTTGGCATCTATATGCATGCATGCAAGTAATTTTACAGCTGAAAAACTTGAAACCAAGCACTTGCCCACGTTTGGGACACTGCCCTTGTATATAAAAAATAAATTAAATACAAACCCGCTTCCTGTTTAGTATCGTCGTCCTACAAGTACAGCTTTTGATAATCTTATAAAAATAAAATTATTGTTTTTTATTTTAAAAATAAAGAACGCAAGAGTGCGTTTTTGCTCAGCCCAACACAATACAGTAATCAGGTGGCATTTGTCATTAAGAAAAAAGAAATTGAAATTGTTTTAAAATAACATATAATTAAGGGTGCATGTCAGCTTTTATTCTCTTTCTTGTCTCAAAACAAAAGAGATAATAAAGCTTATCAATTAATTAGACCTTTAAAATAATTAATGAAATGACTACCGAATTCATCAAATTAATAATCTAAGCACCGAGACAAAAGTTACAGCACCAAAGCAGAATGTGCATCGATTTTCAACAATTATATATTTTCTTGTGGTTAAGTATTCTTTAATTCCCACATCTCCTTTCACGTTCACAAAGCACAAGAAAATCTAGCTTTTCCAACTCTTTCTCCTCTAAAGAAAAGCTAAATGTATATTAAATAAGACAAGCCAGATCCTGTGTGTGATCCTAATTGTTTTCCTTTAAGAGAGCATGATTAGTGGAAATAATAAGCATGTCCCCCTCTAAAGAGAAGGTAATAATATAATTAAGAATTCACGACACTATTGAAATGAAAAGAATAAGGCAAAGGGTCATCCTTGATTGATTATAATGTATGATTATGTTATTTAATTGCTTACAGCTAACAAAAAAAGATTGATGATTAATTAATCAAAATATGCGTTGGATTAGTCAGCCACATTAAGAGATGCATCCCAAAATGTAATTTTATATATATAACCCAAAAAAGATGGCCTATAACAATTGGATGGATCATTCAGTTCCCCTTAATTTGATGTGTTTTTCCAGCTAAGTTCATGAGAAACTAGACCCAACTTTCTTTTTTTTTAATCACCATCACGTTCTTTACATTGTTGTGTACTATTCACGGACAGAAGCTTAATTTTGCATCTGAGAATCAGGAATGTCATCATTTATATGGCTCATGAAAGGTGTTCATGCGAGAGTCATTTGTCCATAGAAGAAAGATATATTGTCTCTACCATCCAAAGGAGAAGGCATGAACCCTATGATCTGATTAAAAAAGTGTAAGTTTTGTTCCCTGTAGATCATATATTTCCTTAATTGCCCTTACTTGTCTACGTACCCATTTAGTTTGAAAAAGAAAACTAATTTCTAGCTTCTACAAGCCTTCGTTTGGCACTATTTCAACTCCAATCCTGTTTGTTTCATTTACAGCTAGAAATCCAAATAAAGCAAGTGTTACACAAGTTTCATTTCTCTGTGTTTATGGGCTTTCCATTAAATCTCCACCTAACATTAGCAATGGAGTTAGTGTTGAAATTGGGGGCTTGTAGGTGATGGTTGATTCCATATATACTGAGAAGGCAATATAGCAACCTTGTGTGGTCCATATATCCTATAGCTAAAAAAGCAAGCCTCATTTAATTTGATCGAAGATGCCATGCCCAGCATGATATATACACAGTAAAGCTTAGTTTATATTTGAACAAAAAACAGCGAGGCAAATCAACAACAGACTACATATCACCCTCGTCACGAAAAGGAATCTTCAGATCGGATGTATACAAGAAAAAAAAAGACTGCAGTTGACTATTACTGCATCAACCGACACGGTACAAACACATTATATTGGGCGATCAAAGTATATATATGGCCCTGTAAACTAATAGTATTATCAGTACAAGATTTTTACCTAGTGAATCTAAAACACTACTACTGTGCTGTAAAATCAACTAAAAAAATCCAAAATCTTACTTGTCATCAAAAGATATTAAGCAGAGACAAGAATCTGAAGTAAAAAAGAATGATTCGTGAAGAGTATATCTATACCAAATAAATCTATCTTTGTGTGGTCTCCTTTTGATGCAAGTACAAATGGAAGGACACTGTTGGAAGGAAGCTATGCGTCCAAGATACTCTGTGATTATCTGTAGTGCAAAACATAATCATTAACACTGTAAGATCTGTTTTAACATGAGAAAATCAGAATAATCAACAAAAAATAGCATTAAAACACGAATAAATATTAAAGAAATCTTGTTTCTTCCATATTGGTGGATCGGAAATGCCATTTCATTCAAGAATGGAAAACCCTTTGAGTAGAAAGACTGATCAGAGGTAATTCACCCACCCCTTCTTCGTTCTCCTTCAAAGCATGAAACTTGCAAGAAACAAGAGATTGTCGAAGTCATCATGAGCATCAATTAACATCACACAATTTGTTTTCACAAAAACCCTAAAATCAACTGGATCCAAGAGATCGTATATCAAGCAAAAAGAAAAGGATCAGAGACCTTATACACTGATCATTGATGCAGGGCCCGATGAAGAAACATTAACTTTCTTTGATCCTGTTTGTATCTTCCCACAGCTTTATTGAACCGCAACAAAAATACAATGTGATATGTACATGCACGGCAACATCAACAACAATATTCAAATAGGTGCAGTTCAAGAAAGCTGTGGAAGAATACCAAGAGGGTCACATATAGACCACCGCAAAACTTAGATTTAAGTATTTTAGGAGCTTCAAGGCCCTCCATAAACAAACCCTAGCAAGGTTTGTAAAGAGAAGGGAAGGGCAGGAGGGCTAACTGCAAAGAGAGAAAAGATAATTCAAAATATATAGGGATAAAAGAGAGAGACCATGAAAGAGAGGTGGTGTGTGTGTGGGTTTAGGGTGAGAAAGGCTGGTACTTATAGCGGATTTGAGGTCCTTTTTACCACCAATCCCAAGAAGAATATTGGGCCTAAGAAAACTGAGCCCCACCAAACTCCATCTTTAATTGTTTTTTTATTATTATTTTTCTTAGCAATTCTCTAACTACAACTATTTTTACAGAAAGCTGACTATTTTTCTTGATCCCACTAATCTCCTCACTACCAACAAAATGTTTTGATTAAAGTATCAAAAAATCCCATTAATATATGTGCGGTTCTGATGCAAACAGCCGGATCTGACGGTGACGGTTACCCTTGTGAGGGCACATACATGGGTCCCACTATGCGTTGGAAGAAAAGTCTAACCCCTACGCGCCTTAAATGGCTACTTGAGCTTACCATTTTCTGAGTTTCTTCCCTTATTTTAATGGCCAGCAAAGGAAATAAGAAAAACTACTTCCCAGTTTTAGGATTTGAGAGTAGTGGAGGAATGATGCCCTGTGATTAAAATCTCTAACTCTTTTTAGCATCTTCGTGCATCGTAAATATTTCAGTAACGATTACTGTTAATTAAAAGTCTTTTTCAGAATTAAAACTTTTGATAATTTAAGTTAAGAAATTCTGTGTAAGCACCACAAATTTAGTAAAAGCTTGCTAAGTTTTTTCAAGATTAAACTCTTGATAATTTAGGTTAAGAATTTGTCTACATCAAAAAAAATCAGTAAAACTTGAAGTACCTAAAACACCTATAGTATGGTTAAATTTGTTTCGGTGCAAGAAAGTTGTGGCTTGATGATGATGATGATGATGATGATGATGATGATGATGATGATGATGATGATGATGATGATGATGATGATGATGATGATGATGATGATGATGATGATATATATGACTAAAAAAGATTATAACTAGAAGTGTTTTGAACTCTACATAATTTACATTAAGGAATTGTCTACACCATATATTTATTAAGGCTTATTATTAATTACAAGTGTTGTGAAATTGAACTCTTAATAATTAACGTTAAAATATTTATACATCATAATTCACTATTTTTTAATGAATTGGAATATGTAGATTTTATTAACGAGGATAAAATGTTAAGTCCCTTAATCTTCATTTAATTAGTATTCTGCCAAGAAATTCTTGTTACATAATTATAACGAGTATCAATTATTAATAAGTCAAGGATAATTCCTAAATACATCCTAATTATTCTATATTTTTTTGTGTCTGGAAATTCCAAATCTTAACAACTTAACCTTTGAGATCATGGAGTGTTACATTTGAGACATCAAGCTATTAAGATGCAATATGTTCCATATATCTTTTTAAATTCTTAGATGCTTGTTTTGCTGGGTAGTTTGGATTTTATTTAGCTCATTTCAAGTTGTTGGGGTCATAATACAAGTTTTTACCTTATTTAGAGGGTCTATATATGCTTGGTTCTTGGTTGGAGAAGGGCTTCATTATAGTATTGAGTTTAATGAATTTTTGAACCGAGTTTCATTATAGCGTTGAGTTTAATGAATTTTTGAAGCAGGTTGCACGATTTATGATATGAAACACATACTTATGCTAAGGCTCCGTTTGTTTGCAGGAAAGTGAATTCCTTTTGGAAAGTGAATTCCTGGAAAGTGAATTCCGGGAAAGTATTTTTCGATGTTTGGTAGTGTTATGAAAAATGAACTGGAAAACACTTTCCAGTGTTTGGTTGTATTATGGAAAATGAATTGGAAAATAATTTATTAATGAATTAATTTTTTTTTCAAATTTATCTAATATATATAAAATATTTAATCACTTACAATAAAAAAAAATGAAATCTAAAATGTATAATGATGAATTTTTTTTTTATTATATCTCATATTCATACAATTAAGGGTTTAATTAGAGAATTGATAAGTTTTGAGACTTAATTGAGCTTGAAATTAATTTAATTAATCAAATTAAGGGTTTAATTGGAGAATCGATAATTTTTGAGACTTAATTGGACTTGGATTTAATTAAATTAATTAAAGCAGGGACTTAATTGAAGAACTATTAAAGTTTGGGGTCAAAATTGCACAATTAAAATCCAAGGACTACATTGAAATTTTCGTGCAAATGCAGGGGGCCAATTACAGTTTAAACCAGGAGCTTAATTACAAAACTGTTAAAACTTCAAGGGCCAAACTGAAAATAACCATTAAACACCAAAAACGGTGCCGTTTCTAGACACTGTTCATCTTCCTCAACCGTTCAGCCGCCCACCGCCACCATTACACCTGCAATCAATGGATGAAACGTCATTGTTCTCTGGCTATAAAAGCCAGAGAACGAAAGACCACAGAAGAGGATCACAGAAACGAAAGGGTGGGGGAGGAGAAAATAAACGGGCTTTTCGTTCCTCTGTTTCTTCTCAAGGAAACAGAGGAGGTGAAGAAAAAAAGCAACGAAGGAGAGGAGAGCAGAACTGAAAGAGAGGGAGAGGCTAAACCCAGACACAAAAAAACCAATGAAACGGGGGGGGGAGAGAAGAAAATAAACTGACTTTCGTTCCTCTGTTTCTTCTCAAGGAAACAGAGAAGATTAAAGAAAAAAAAGCAACAAACAGAGGGAGGGAGATTATACAGAGGAGAGAGCAAACTTTGGCCAGCCACTGCACCTTCATCATCGTCTTCTTCCAAGCCAATGTTAGATGCGACTCCGGAGGCAAAAAAAAGGAAATGAACGGAGTATTTGGTTTTGATGAAATAAAAGAGAAAGAGAGACTGTTATTTAGGCAAATGAACGGAGAAAAAAAAAGAAAGTGTTTTCCTTTCTTTAACAGAAGGAAAACACTTTCCTTTCATAGTGTTGCTTTTTTAACTTTAACCGGAATTTCAATTCCGTTGACTCCTTTTCCAAATGGTTACCAAACATGGGAAAACAAGGAAAGTGAATTCCAGGAATTCACTTTCCTGCAAACAAACATGCTCTAAGAGAAAAAATGAGTAAGGTGACTTTAAGGTTTAGAAGAATTATAGACCTCCCTACATCATTAAGAGAAATTAGAAAAGATACTTAGAGTTTTATACATTAGAAGGTTTTCAAAGGCATTCACGATGTGAGTTCTAGAAAAAAAATAAGGAGACTCACGATTCCACTAGCAAGCATACCAACAAGTCGTTTTCTTTTACAAACCATGCAAAGCGCCTGGTTAGAGAGGTTGTTTTAATTTCATATATTTTTTTGAAAATGGCACCTATAATTTGTGTTTAACTAATAACCGACGTATTTAATTTGCAGGCTATATATCTTGGGCGCGAGCCTACTCTAATGTAGTTGTATATGGAAACACATATATACAGAGGGAGGATCCATGGAAAAGGATGCAATAGTTTATTGATAGTCGAGCTGAGGTATTTATTGTAAGTAGACTTTGAAACATTTTTGTATATTATTTGGACTAATGTTTTTTCATTCATATCTCTGACTTATTTTTATATGGTGTAGGAACAATATAACATCGCCACATGTACAAAGCATGGAGAGGACCCTTCAACTCATTCAGAACATAATTCAGATTTGAGGTTAGAGGTTGAAGTAACCAATGGATCCGATAAGAATCAAGATTACAATATCTCTATGATTACGACTTGATATATGAGATTGAGTTGTAGTGTTTTGACTGTAGGCACCCTATAATGCAGCTCGAGTTAACCATCAACAACCATTGAGAAGTTAGCTGAACAACGGGTTGATGCTTTAAGGGTCGAAATGGAGACAAAATATGAAACACTAAAAAAAAATAAAAATAGAGCAGATCATGGAGAAGTATGAAGCATACTTTTCCAGTCATTATCCTCCCCCCTTCGAACCTACAACTAGAGCTTTTAATTCATTTATATATACATTAGTTATTGATTTTATTATAAAAAACTTTTTCTTCAATTTAATTGATTTTTATAAACATTTGTATTTTTTTTTTACATTATATAAAATTTGTCTTCAATTTAAATTAGTTTTTTGATATAGTTTTGATGTCATTGTAAAATTATTTTATAGCATTTAAAAAAAAATAAAGACCGATGAAAATTTCATCGATAAATGATCAACCTTTTATCGGAGAATTACAGAAAGTTATTAATTGTTTCAATCCACCCCAATAGAATCACTAATGTAATATGTTATTCTTGTTCTGTCGGTGAACCATTAGTGACACAAAAATATTATAGATCAAAGTATATGTCGGAATTTCATTGGTAAAAATCATCATGAAATTACTAACAAATATGACATTAGCGACGAGATACTTCCTAACGACATGTTTCCATCAATAAATTATTCAATGGTTTTTATACCAATAATATTATTTTATTTACACCAACAAAATATTTCTTTAGTGTTTTGAGATTTTCTGAATGTGAAGGCTACTATAAGCCCTTGTCTTTATTTATTATTAATATATTGACATCATTCAAAAAAAAAAAAAAAAGCACTGTTAACACTGACATCCATGATCACTTATAATCTAAATATATTCATGATAGCGATGGAATGAAATCTGCTTAGGACTATTCTTGTAGCATTAGTGATTGATATTGACTGAATTCATTAATTAATATACATGACAATGTTGATTTTTTATACATTAACAACGTGTTATAAATAATACATTAAGTCCTATAATGTAATGATTTTGTAATTTTAAGGATTATAATAAAACAGAATAATTATAACGGTAATTAGTCAATTATACCTTACAAGAGATGGCAATTAAAAATTAAAACGCATAGCAAATAGTAATAGACATTACATAAAAGAAAAACTATATATATAATTAATCATATAGGAATCTGATTGTATTATTGTTGTTGTTGTTGTTTCAATGAGTGAATTTTAGTTTTTGAAAAATATAAGGACCATGCCAGATTTCAAACAAGAATCAATATCTAAATAAAACAAAACTAGGGACCTAAAATAACTACTTTAAGCTATAGGGACTAAAGAGAAATCTGTCGAAAACAAACTAACGTTGCTGAAAACTTTTTCCAATTAAACAAGAGGCAATACATAACATATACATGCATCGGTCCAAAACATTCGTTTTCAACTGGCTTCAATACTTCAACTGCGTGAGACTCAATTCCTCCAGAATTGCAGGTGGGATTAGTTCGACTTGATGGAAACCCTAAATTAAAGTTGAATTAAGCCTAAATTAAACCTTAAATGAAGTTCGTGTTTACATGGAAGCATGTGAGGGGGTGACCCCACCATGGAAACATGTGTGGGTGCTGATTAGACACCGTTTTTCCCGGGACGGAGGTCGCTTTGTTGGCCTGGCCTTGCCTGTATTGGTGGACATTTCTGCCTGTATTTTAATGCCTGGCTAAATTAGTGTAAGATTAATGTGGGTGTCCGAACTTCATTTGTATCGATTTGAACTGATGCAGATCAGTGGGTTTTTTAGAGTTATTTTATTCTATTAATAATAAGTAAGGTATAAATATTATAAAAAAATTATCTAAATCTAACCTAAGATATATATACATTTATATCATATAAATATATAATATTTATATTTCTGAATATGATATAATATTTATAAATATCTGATATACACACACATATGCATATCGTTTTAATATATACACACCTCAAATAAATATATTATTATTTTATTTTATATTGAATAATAGATAATAATATAATAATAAATGTTTCTATAAATATTCAAAACTCGATTAATATGGTATGAATATCTAAATTTCTTGCTCATTAAATAATTTTTTATTTGAGTATAAAATATAAATATTGTAAAAACTTTATCAGATGCTATTCTTTATCCACTCTAATTAAAAATACTTTTAATAAGGATGTAACATACATAGATACACACACACACACTTCATCGTTTCTAGCTGGCAATCACTTTGCTAACCCCCATCTTTTCATCAGCAAAACCTTCAATTATTTGATTTGATTTGATTTAACACTATAATAATAATGTTTTCCATCTTTATTTTCGATCATCAACATTTATAGGGTGCATGGTTTCTTTGTGCTGCCTGATAGAGAAATGGTGGCATTGACCTCCTACATGTTTACATGATGAAGGGCAAGTTACAAATAGATGCTATGGTTTTAATTATTTCACTGCGATTAAAATCAAGAAATTGTACGAATGCAGGTAAGAAAAAAAAGTTTTTACATGTGCTAATTTAGATGGTAGAGTGATAATTAGATGGATAGTCCTCCTTTTATTTTATTTTTTAAATATTTACTGCTACATGAGATGTGTGTTTGGGAGAGAAATTCACAGAAAATTATAATCCATTTGACCGATCGAGGCGGGTTAATGTATTTTTTTGGACTTACAGGAGCTTTTATATATATATATATATATAATTTTATATTTTAATATTTAATTAGTTGAATATTACACTTTTAAGTTTTTTTTTAATTTCTTATTTATGATAAAATGACTTAGAAGGGATAGCATTATTTTTTTAATTTTTTTTTTCATAATTTGATATTGGTTTTTCTCATTTGATATTGATTTTTTTTTCTTTTTTAAAATGTTATTATGTTGTCTAAACATTAATTTTTTTACTTAATTTTATTTTTATCTAACCTGCGGCGAAGCACTTGTCATGTAATTGATATAAATAATCCTTACCTGATTACCTATGCTTGTAGATGGTTATTGGACAACATCTTCTATCTAGTAAGCTATCATCTTAGTAAATTAATTAAGATTTGAGGATTCTCTCATATTATAAGTGGTACAAGGTATGTTAACTTTGATTTTTGTTTTTGATACTTATGATTTAATTTACTGTGTTTAAAATTATAGATTTTGATTTTTCATGAGATTATTATTGTAAATCTATAATTAAAATTTCATTTTTTTAGATTTAGTCACCACTTTTTGACATGTGTTTTTAATTAAAATTCATGTCGGCAGGGATAATAACCATAATAATCAAGTAATCCTATTAGATGAATAACCATCAATCCGTTAATCTAACGGAATCAATAATTACTAGTCAATTACACGAGGATTTCATTAATATTAGATCAACTAGATGAATGACCATCATGCCATTAATTACTCTCATAATATTTTTGAGGCTAAATGGGCCAAACTATTTTTTAACTTCAAAATCATTTAAGAGCTTCGGCCTATTTGAAAATGGGTCTTTCTGTTAGATTGCGTAGGTTTCGTCTGTTAATTAATTAACATTTTAAAAAACACCAATTATCCCTCTTTTATTAAAATTTGGTTAAATAATAAGTCACATCGTACCCTTCACTTCTTTTCTTTTCTTTTTTGTTACGTTAAACCTCCATCTATTTTTTCTGTTAGATTAATTCTGAGACATTAGTTGAAAAAATCAAGGACTTGGTAAGTGCCTTGTGTATGACTTAAAAAATAAAAATAATTTTTTTAAACAATAAACTATATTATATAAAAAAATCCAAACATGGAAGTTGAAAGTTCTTTTTCAATTTTTATGGATTTTTTTTTTATTTTTTCATGGATTTGTTTTTGGAATTACAGGTATTTATTAATAACTTTTTAAATAGATTTTTTAAATCTTTTTCTACTAAAGAGTTAAATTCATCTAAGGATTAAAAAAATCAATAAATCAAATATTCTAATTAATTTATGCATAATTCACTTGACTTTCTCATATAAAAATGGATGGGAGGTAAGTAACCAAAAATTGAAAGTAAACAATTCAATGTGACCAAATTGTTTTAAGAGGCTTGATCAATTTGACGAAATTCTAATAGTAAAGAGACAATTGGAGATTTTTAAAATCTTATGGTATGTTGAAAATCTCTTATTATAATCATTCATGTATAAAATGTATTTTAACGTTGAAAAGTTTGATTTAGCCTTTACATATAAATTATATTGCTCTCAATTTTTATAAAATATAATAAGAAACTAATAATTTTTAGTGTTACAATTTCATATATTCAAGAAATATTTTTAAATATTTTATTTTAATTTAAAATATTAATTATTTTTTTACTCATGTTTAATAGTTTATAAAAAATATATATTTTTAAATAATTACTGATGGTCTTACCAACGGATTAAGTCCATCAGCATATATATTTCAGAAAGTTAAAACATAATTACTGCAAATATCATTGTCATTGTTTAATCACTAATGAAATTATATATGATCTTTCTATTGGTTATATGTCGAATTTCCTAATAAAAATACAAATAAAATGAAACGGATAAATTTTTTTGATGCATTTTTGCCATCAATAAATCCATGGTAATTTTATTAACGACAGGTCAAAAATTATTGATAATAATTTTATTGATGGAGTGTTTCCGTTTATGAGTCTATCGATAAAAATAATACTAATGGACTAAGATTATAAATATTAATAAAAAAAAATTATGTTAATAAATCTAAAACTTGCTATCTCTTTTCTTTCTCTTTTTTGGTTTTCATATTCACTTGTTTCCAATGGATAAATATTTAATACCATATAGCAACCCAAAAAGATAATTTATATTTTTAAAATTTTTTTCTTTTATTTTCTATTGCAAATTGCATAAAATAAAGTGATGTAAAAATAATAAAATATATTCTTCCACTAAACTGATTATATCTTCCGGAATAATTTTAAAAACACATCATCACATACATTCAACTAAATATATTTTAAAAAATGTGATAAAAACATGAATGGTTACGAGTAAGCTAAAGGGATGTAACGTGTAGCATGTGTTTATATATGGCGACAGTTGCATGGAAATGCATGTTGTCTTTTGTCAGTATATCACTGGCTCTTTTCTCTCAACTCACAACACATGCCCGACACGATTGGAAAGGAGGTTTGTCTATTTGATTTAATCCACAAGTTTGTCTTTCCCCTTCCCAATTTCTAGCTGCTTCCTCTCATGCCAGCCAGCCAGCCAGCCCCTTTAATTTTCTTCTTAATTAAACAATTTTATAAAATTATTACAACATTTGCTGCTTGATCAACTAATTCATGAGCACAGGTCAATGGAAGATCATGCACATGTCTATTAATTCACCAAGATTGATTAACTGTCTTAGGGTGTTTTGTTCCTCTTCATCACTTAAAAAATTGAGTTTAAATAGTTACTAACCCTGTGCCAATTGTTCATTATTCGAGGTGACTTGATATTGCATTACAATTATTATAATTATATATATAAAAGAAAAAACAAACCCTCAAGCTTATGGCAAAAGACACTATGTAGATAGGGGAAAAAAAACAATGAGGATAGTGTAGTATTCTATAATATTTTCTCTTTCTTTAAAATATATTGATTTTTTTTTTTATCTTGATCACTCAGTTTTTTTATTTAAAATTTATTCCTTTGATGCTTGTGTTTACAGGACTAGTCATGGTGGTTTGTTTTGGCTAACTAGGAAGGGGGGGATTGCATTGTGTTGAGGAAAGATGGTTGATGCTCGGTTTATCAAGAATAAATAAAATTTTATTGAATTAAAACAACTATATTTTTAAGAGACTAAATTTAAAACAATATGAAGATTGGATAAATGTTAAGGCTTTTTTTTTTGCTGGCACCAGGGACAAAATTGAACAGTCAATAAGAAATGTTCATCCTAATTGTTTTTTTTTATCAGACAACTTTTTTAATTTTTATTTGATCTTTTTATATTAAATTTATTTGAGATCAAACTCAACGGTTTGTTTTGATTGCCTATATATAAGGTATCAGGGTGTCAAGGAAAAATTCTGGCATGCAATTAATACTTGATTTCATAAAATAAAATTCAATTATATTGATCTAAAACAATTAAGGCTTAAGGTACAAAATTTAAAAATAAAACAAGACCAAGGATGAAATAGAATGAATAGAGAAAGAATGGATGGCGTGTGAATTACACGTGTTAGCAAGTTAGCAAGTGAGGAGAGTCGTAGCGCTTTCAAGGCGTGTCTGACCTCCTCTGGGCGCCAAATTTGCTTTTTTGCGATCTCTTTTGAATCATCTTGACAAGGTCTACCATTTGAGATGGCGTGCGGTGTTGATGGGGTTTGGTGTGTTCTTAACAACTTTTTTTTCTCTTTCTCTTTCTTTCACTTGGTTTTCGTGTTGCTTTGTTAATTTTCTTCTATATCAATTTTGGTCCAAATTTCTTTAATTATTTTTTTTTTGTCTTAATTAAAAATTTTGATTGTTTGTTCAATTTAATCCTTCATAATTGCTATTTTCATTATATGGGATAATCTTGGTTTCAATTTTAAATGATTTTTTTTATTTTTTTTATTTGCTTTATGTGTGGTTATCCTGATCTCATAATATGAATTGATAGTTTTGCAAGCTAACACAGGTCATCTCATGTCTTTTTAGGTTGATTTTTTTAAAAATTTATTCTTTAATATCGCCTGGTTGGAAATTAGGCTTCGAAATGTTTTTAAATTTGTTTTCTATGTGATCATTCTATTCTTATGACTTGAGTTGCGAGTTCGACAAGTTTACTTAATTTAACTCAAGTCACTCTTTTTTGGTCCTTCTTTATAAAATTGAATATTTTTTCTTATTTTCTTCATTTAAAATTGTGTTGATTGGAAATTAAGTTAGTTGAAGATTATGCTTTATATATATATATAAGGTTTATCTCGGTCTCATGACCGTGTTGCGAGTTTGAAAGATTAACTTAAGTTGACTTTGGTGGTTTCTTTTTTGGGTCTATTTTTTTCTCTCTCTTTGATTTTTTTTTTTTTATTATTTCATCTTTCAACATTGAATTTTTTTTTATTTTATTTTTTAATTTCATCCTTTGTATTTTGTTAATTTTAAACTGTGATTCTTAATTTGTTTTGGTTTTTTTTTCAATAGAGTTATTGTGGTCTCAAACAAATATTTTAATATTTGATTGATCCTTAATTTTAGGAGTATCTATTTTTGTTATCATAAAATTAAATAAAAAAATAGTTTCACCAAACAAAATAAGGTTTTGTAAGTTAACCCAGCTTAGCGCAAGTCTTGTATGTTTACCTAGGTTGACTTAAGTCATCATTTTTTAGATATTTTTAAAAATAATTAATTTTTTTTTTTTTTTTGACATCGTGTTGATTGAGAATTGTGTTATATAATTTGGTTCAATTTGATTTTTATAGGTTATCACGATTTTATAATCATGATTGTAGATTTTATAGGTTAGTAAATGTTGACTTGGGTTGATTCAATAAGTCATAGTCTTGATATTTAAAGAATGAACATGTTATCTAATATGTCACCAATTCAATAGCTAAAAAGGTTTCGATCAATGGTATTGTGTTCATGATTTTTGTTTTGTTTTTTAACTTCAAGAAAGCACATCTATGACGTCTTTACATTTTTGTCTTATGTTTTAAAAAATATTTGACCAGAGACATAGCTAAATCCATAGAAATGATCATGTAGCCTTGATATTTTAATTTATCATTATATTTTCAATTAAGATAATTTTATTTTTTAGTATGCATTAAGTTTTTAATATAATTTTTTATAAAATTTTTAAGCTAAATCAATATAATTGATCACGTAATCTGCACATAAAAGCATTGGAGGTGCAATGCTTAAATATGTTCACGATCTCCCCTGCTGATGCTTCAATATGTTTGTATGTATAGTATTTTTCTCTGTTTTTTTTTTAAGAAAATCTGGTTTACAATTTTATAAAACTTCTACTAGATAAAAGATTTCGGTTAAAAAAACAAAGAGGTGCAAAATGTCAAGACTTGACGAAACAAATTGTGCCAATGTCTTTATAAAGTAGAAACTATTTCAGCTTAAAAATGCTTTAGTTTTTTTTTTTTTTTTAATGTGAAGAAAAAAAACCAAAATATTTAATTAGCTTAATTTAAAAAGGTATTTTAATATTTGATTCCAATATAGATGTTGTAGAGATTCCTCTACATATTTATAAATCTAAAAATCATTATTTTATTTGCATTTGCTGGATGGATGGATGTGTGGTATAACTTTATACCAATTTATATACAAGAAAAAGAAGGGGGGAAAAAGTATGAGCTACCAAAAAGCCTAAGTAATCCATTAAAGCCACACATATATAAACTAGTTCTTAATTATGAACAATTGCTTTTAATCTTGCTTGTATAATTAGCCAAAATACTGGCTGTAAAGGCTTATGTATCTTTTCCCCTACAAGTTGTAATGATGATGCCCTAACATGGGGGACCTCGCTGTCGCTTGCTTATCCTACAAGAGGTCCTTAAAATGAAGCTGCAAAACCTTTCTGCTTTATCTTCATTGATTTGTGATTGTGAGTCGGCAAACATGTGAGGGGAGGGGAGGGGAGGGGATGATAATGGAGGAGGGGATAATAAGATGAATAAGCTCTTAGATTCAAGTTTAAAAACATTTGATTGCAGGGGTAACTAATTAAATTCATCATGTATTTTTAAGCAAAAAGATGAATTTGCCTCTAAATCTAAGTTAGATTGTATTTTTATTTAAAGAGTATCCCGATCATTATATTATGCAGAAAAGAGTAAGAAAAACTTTTTTGATCCCAATCAATATAATAAATGATCGATTGATCCTAGTGAAATTATAATACTGCTAGAGCTATGCAAATAAGTTTTTTTAGGGAAATAATAATTATAATAGGATAGTCTACGATACATTGAGTCTAGGTGTACAATGAATTCACTATCTTAATTAAATATTTTTTTAATTGGAATGTAATAAAATACTATATATATAAAAATTAAGAATTTTATTTTATTATAATTATCAACTTATTGAAATGAAATTTGATTTTATTTTTTACTTGTATCTGTATATCTATGTATGTATCTTGCCTCCCAAGCTAGAATTTCTAGGCCCACCCTGAACATAGACCATCATGTTTAATAAATCTGAACCATTAAGTTTAAATTGAATGATCATGATCTGGTTGATGATAGAAATAATAATAATAATTTAACTTTTTAATATTTTATTTATCTCATTTAACCCATCAATGAATTAAAAAAATGACAAGACTTGAAATATGACCGGTCATGTTTTAAGAACATGAGAGGATTGAAATCCATATTGTGAGACCTTAAATTACATAATTTAAAGTCTTAACAGACACTCCAATGAATAAAATAACAGTAATAATAATTACATTTATTAAAATGCTGGTATGATTTTCAAAATTAGTTTTTTTTCTTTTAGATAGTTAAGGTAGCATCCGAGAGCAATGGATTTGCCTATGTTGTCATGTTGATTAAAAAGAAAATACAGAAAAAAAAGAAAAAAGGTTTGAACCATCAATAGCAGTCAAATAATAATCAGGTCATGATGCAAGACCACTTGATCCGATGCTGGATCTATTCCCCTTCAACCGGCACTACCCAAGTGCCAGGTGTCTTCAAGTGGAGCACGAGCATGATCACGCCCAGAGCAATCCAAGTGCCACGTGTGCGCTGAGTTGTACCCAGCCCCTAAGCAGAAGCTCAAATGCCACATGTGCTCAGCATTGAGGCAGGATCCAAGCACCACGTGTCCCAGCAAAGTTTTTTTTTTTAATAATAGTAGTTTTTTAAAATTTATTAATGATGATAATAATAGTAATAGTAATAGTAATTTTTAGTTTTACTTTTCAAATCAAATTTATGGTTGTTTTTCAATATTAAGAATACGTTTTTTTTCTACTTTAGTAATTATTTTATTAATAATATTCATTATTATAAAAATAATAATATTTATAACACCAAATATAATATTTTTAGTTTTATTTGTAATTTAAAAAATTGATCGTAGCATCCTAATCAATACTGTTAAACTCGCGAGTTACTCGTAAAATCATATAATTTTAGGAGTTAATATATGCTTAACATGCAAAATCGCTTTAAAAACTTGAAAATAGGTAAAATCAAGTGAAATCGGGTGAAATTATGAGTTTAGAACTGCTTTTATGATTTTAACAAAAAAAACTATACTGCAGTATTTCAAGCTTCTAGCCATTGTTGTTAAAATGCCGAGTTGACTCATAAAATTATAAGATTTTATGAGTGAACATGTATATAACATGTAAAATTAGGTTAAAAACTTAAAAATCAGTAAAATCAGTTAAAATCAGACTAATTTAAATTGATTTAATTTTACTGAGTTTGACAAAAGTTAAAAAAAAATACCGATTCCTTGTCCCTGATTCCCCCGAGGCCCCAACACTTCACACATAATCCCCACTCCCAATCTCCTCTTTCACCTTAGCCCAAATATCAAATTCTCAATAATCTCAACCCTAGTCAACCAATACCAACAACGCAGCTGGTTCCACACTTCCACTCTCCACTCATCACCAACAGCGCAAAGATCAATCCCTATTTTTTTCTTTACTTTGTTTGCCTCTGATTTAATTGTCTCCACTCTCTTGGCTGGTTTTGCTTGCCACTGTCAGTGAAACAACAATTTCATTAGTGGCCAAGTTTGCTTACTAGATTCTCTTTTTTTCTGTCATGTTTTATTATGTGGAAGAGGGCCATAAGGTATGAGCCATCAATCTTATATCATTTTTTTAGTAGTTTGGCAATTAAATAATCTTGAACTTGCTGTTAATCTTGCAAAAAGAGAAAATCTTCTTGGTGCTGAAAATCTGGTAAACACATTACTTGCTGTTAATTTATGTTGGACATTAATCTTTGTGTTTTGTTGGATTCTCAAGCTCAGGTTCTCAGCCATTATTGATTTAACAATTAACCGGACACCGTGAGATCGACTACTTCCTCTTCATTAACATCACTCTCCTTTTTTCCCGTCATCAACACTTCAACAACTTTCTCTTCAGTCTTCATTCTTCATTAAAAACGCTTTCCTTTTTTTTTCCCCATCATCAACGGCATCCTTTTCAGTCTTCACTGAATCACTATTTATCAATAGGTAATACTTAATTGCTTATATTGAATTTTTCTTGCTGGAAAGGGATTTTTAGCCCCAATTGTTCTTTGTCCCATTCCTTGCTTTCTCTTTCTTCTCTCCTTACTTGAGTGTGTGGCATAGAGATGGTCATCAATAATCATAGACAATTACTTTTAATTCCTTGAGTTTAATCCTTTGTTGAGTTCGTTCCAGTAATTCTACTTCTTTGCAAGTCTTTTCCTTTGTTAATCGTTCTAGTAATTCTACTTCGTTCCAATAAAAAACTTGGGTTGATTGAAATCAATTAAAATTTTAAAAGTTGATAAAGTTGTTATAGATCTGCAAAGCTGTTCTTAATTTAGGCTATTTGAAAACTTGCTGGTGATATTTTTAGGAGAAGGTGTTACTCAATTTATAGACTGTGGATTGTGGAATGTAAATTGTAAAGAGAATAAAGAGTGAAAAGCAGAGAAGCAATGTCATTTTTTCTATTTCAAATCATCAAGCACAACTTAAATTTGTAGAAGACAATAAATTTATCAAACTGAACAACTAGAAAAGACTCATCTTGCTCGAAGAGTGTTGCTGTCCGAATCATAACTCTGTCGTTATTACATGGGTTATGGTGAGGAAGGAACAATGGAGTCTCTAGTTTTCATGTGAGTAATAGGTTAGCATGATTCTCAAGTACGTTTCATAACAATCAATCCCACTTTTGCTTTTCATATGTTGTCTTAAGTTTTCATTTTCTTTTTTCAGTTCTACAGTTGTAAAAAATTTAGAGCTAGAATGAAGAAAATGGAGATTTTTCTTAGTAATCAAATATTTGAATAAGCATTTATGCTAACTTGTAATTTGCAGTGTGCTGATATACAATTTGATATAATCATAATTTTATTTACTATTTGTTGATGATCTTAAAAAAATATGCTCTCTCCCACACCGACAAAATCAAAACACCTATAGCAGGAAGCACCTTGCTTGGAAATTAAGGTAAAATTAACGCTGCCAGCATATGATACCACAGGTCGCTTAGCTTAAGGTTTTTAAAAAATATAATTATTGTTATTTTTATTTTAAAATATATTAAAATAATCTATATATATATATATATATATATATATATAAAAATTCACACACTTTTGATTAGGGCCACACACGAATTTTCAACTTGAAATCAGTCTCACTATTCCTTGTAAGTTTGCGGGTTTCTTTATTATTTGCTTTCTTTGATTCTAAATTGCAAATACACTACAAGTATTTGAATCTTTTTCACCAATTATGTAAAACATTCCTTCCATAGTTACCTCAAATCTAAAGGTGAGAAGGAAGGATTTTAGTATTTACTTCTCTATGATTCTCTCCTGTTTAGAACATTAACCATCCACATTTTTTATTTATTTTCACTTATGGATTATTACTAAAACATATTTACGTAAAATAAATTGCCCAAGCAAGATTAGTATCCCCTTATATTAAGTTAAACGTGATATATTATATTCTAAGACAAAAAAAATATAGTTAAAATCAATAAAACAAACTTACTTGCTGGACTATTTTCTCTTGTCCCTGAGAACCGCGGCTTTATGTTGTGGCATAAGATGCGCCTCGACTTTGCTTGGATCCAACCACTTTAGAGGATGGAGATTGAAAAACATTCAATTAGGGACAATAACCAGTAAGGTAAAAAACACTCCACATGAGAAAATTAGCATAGTCGTTTGAAACAATCTAAAACCAAAGCACCGCAAAAACCTTCTCTTCTTTTCTGTCTTTTTTATGGTTTCTCTCTGTTTTAATTTTGTTTTTTTGGGTTAACATAGAAAGAAAGATTATTCAAATAAAGATGGGACCTTTATGGCCAAAAAATCCTCTTTTTTTATCCTTTCTAAAAGTGTATTTCAGTGCTTGCTCATTCGAAGATATTGCTTATTCAGTTCTTAACATGGGTTTCTTCTTGTTCAATTAGAGATATGAATTTAGTCCCTTTCTTGCTTTCTTTCTCCGTTTAAAATCTTGAAATTGAACTCAATGGTTACTTAGGTTCTTATTTTTCTTGTTGATATTGTTTTTCCAAAGGGTTACTGGAATTAATATTGTCCTTGTGTTTTAATATTTGAATAGTCTCTGGCGCTATGGATCTGTCTCCATTCAAGTTGGACATTGATGAACTTATAAATGAGTTTGTTGAGGTATTTACTTGGATTTGTTATTTTGGGCTGTTTTTATTCTGTTTAGCTATTGTTTTTCAGGAAGGGTTATTATGTTTTGATTGTTTTAACAGTTGTGGTGTTCGGGAACTGTTAGGGTGAGTTTACAACTTTGGCTGATATGAAAAGAGTATGGCTTTCCAGGAAGTTTACCTACATCTTTGAGGCTAGTCCTCCTACCAAATTGGCCTTCTTTATGCAGTCGTTGTATGCTCATACAATTGGTGAGCTCTCACCGACTTGATTTTTGTATTGTCATTGAAGCAAATAATGTTTGCTAGAATCCAGTTGTCGTTGTGAGTTTTTCTTCAGTTTAAAGATTGTTGCCCTGGTTATATTTTATAAAAAGCCCGTTTCTGATAATGGACAAGTCCCATCTGGGGCTGGATAGTTTTTGGATCATGTTGCTTTCTCATCAGATTTCTTGAGACATAGTTAAGCGAGAGCTTGTTTAATCTTACCATGCTCATAGTGAATTTAGATGATTATCTCCTTAAAAGTAGATCAAGGATTTTTTAATTCAATTTCTAATGCAAATTTTGCTAACCAACATGCAATCAATTGCAGGTCACATGATTAGCACTTCTTCTTTATCACAAAGGCTAGGAGGCCTGTATTGCCTTTACTGTCTTTATGAGACTCAACCATTCAAGCCTCCTTTCAAAATCTACTTCTCTCTTGGTATATCTGCACTTTGCATAAAATTTATCTTTGATGTACTTAATTTTGAGGTTTAGTTTATTATGATGAGGCTGAACTATGTGCCATGCCATATTATGAAGCTTTTGCTCAAATTTTCCTTGTTGCTTATCTGAATGGCAGGTGATGTGCAATTTGGCTTTCAAATTAATTCTTTGATTCTTCTTACCAGAACTAATTGATTACATATTACTGTGTGACTTTTGGTTGTTTTGAATGGTTCTGGCACACTCATATTTTATTAAAATTGGAAGTTACCTCAGACAAACTACTTCTGCTAGGTCTTATTCTAACTCATCAGTATTGGTGTCATGAATCATCTTTTCCATTCTTTTCTTTATGGGGCCACTCTTGTATTCAGCCATGAACAAACAGGGTTTTTGCACTGTATTGTCCCTTGTGATTAATTTTTTTTCATCTGTTGGACTTTTAGGTTTAAAGTGAACATGCTTAAGGGTTTTTCTTTGTGTGAACTCTCTCCCGTTTGGAAGCATTTTATTGCTCTTGATCATGTTGAGGTGAATTAAGTGATGATAGTAAAAATGAAGTTATGATTAGCTGAAGTTTTGTTTTCCCTTCTCTTTTTCGCCATCTTATTTCTTCTTGTTATCTGACAGGAGAGTTGAAGAAACTCAAGACCCTTGTTATAAATTCAAAAGAACATGGAATAAAAGTAGTACCTGCTTTGGTCAAAAGGATGCTAGAAAAGAACACGTTTCTCTTTGGGTTTGTGGACTTACATGAAGGTTCTGTTAGTGAGACAGTGAACCAACTCACAGAATTGCAAGATGCCCGTGTGCAAGTTGCATATAAGAAGTATGTTTCCTAAAAATGATATGATTTATTCCAATCTAATAGCATGATTAGTCAGGTTTCACGATTCAAAATATTCTATGGATCCTCTTATTGCTCCACTGCTTTCTTTATAACAGGTTATTTGATGATACTCGGATTGAGCAGTTCCTCCATATGGACATGGTATGTTGCATAACTCCTCATGTGAAGGTTTTACTTAGGTTCCACTAGATCAATAGTTGCAATAGGCCTCGCCATCTTTTTCTGTTTTGAAAATAGTTACCTGTAGGTATAATGATTTTACAATGCTCACAGTTGGTGCCATGGTTTTCCTCTTCTTGTTTTCTCCCTGAATAAGCTTGTGGATTGAACTGCATCTGCAGGGTATGGAATTTGATTTAGAGATGCTCAAGAAAATGTCAACAGAATATGCAGAGGCAAAGAAACATGCCATCAGAGGTATGTTCTTTTATCCATCTCATATCTGTATTTAAAAGTTATAGACTGAATAAGCATCAAATCATGAAAGTAACATGTGTATTCTTCCTTAATATACCTGTATCTGAACTGCCTAGCAGAGCTAGTGATTTTATCTGTTACCAGATGCAAAACTAGTTTATCAATGCACTTTTTTTTTTTTTGTAACACTAAGAAGCTACATTTACTTGTCGGTGATTTTTTGAATTTATCTAATTGTTGAATTTTTTGTTATACTCCAATTTTTACTAGGATAAATGGTCGGGGTGGTAGAGTTTTTCTAAATATATTTGATTGCTTAGTTATTTCCATAACAGTTTGTGTTTATTCTTATTGCCGATTTGATTCTCAACCCAAAAATTTCTCTGTGATTTCTTATATGCATCATTTATGGTGCTGTATAAACTTTGAAGCACATATCAGTTGTTAATATCTAAACCATGTTAAATATGCTTGGTCCAGATATCATGGAGTCTCCCAATTTATATTTCCCTTCCAAAATTCTTTCAGTATCTATAACGTATTTAATTTACCACCCTTCTGCTTGTTTTTTTATTTTTTGTTTTTTTTTTTTTTACAGAAGCAAACAAGGCAGTAGATGTCAAAAACATACAGCATATATCAGATGATAGGGAATTTATTGGAGATGAAGTTGAGAGGATCACAGAGAACTGGAATGTCCAAAGGCAAGTGTTTTATCAGCAAACAGGACTGAATCAACGTCATGCTCAAAAAGATGAGCAACAACATCAACCACAGCACAAAAAACATGAACAGCAAGATGATGATTTTGGTGATGAATTTAGTCATCAACTGGAACTGCAACTAATTGAAGAAGAACAGCTACAACAAAAAGAAGAGGATGATGAATCTAATCATGAATTGGAGCTGTAACTTTCTGTAAAACAGCCCTAATAATATAGAAACAAAATGGTGAGGAATTATGCTACGAAAACCAGGACAAATAGGAATCCCATGGTTTAGGACATAATTATCTAGCAAGGTGATCATTCCAATCGAGGATGCTGCGGAATTTTGTGTTTAGACTGCTGCAATTCTAACCTCCCTTCAAGACCATCCCCGGGACCTTTTTCAGTTTATGGAAGAGAAAGCTGATGGGTTTTCTGGATAGGTTTTTCAAGTTACTGAATTTATTATCAGAACACAAAAGGATATCTATGCAGAAAACGTTTGTCAGTATATGTTAAGAATGGCATCTTGAAACAAATGGAGTCATTTTTATTGTTCTTCTTCGCCATTGGTCTGCATCCTCATGAAGTCTATAAACCTAGCTTTTCCAGTTCCATTAGGGCCCCTTGTCCCACCCTTCTAGTACCAAGAAGATTTTTTTTCTGCTAATGCCATCCATGTCTAGTTTTGATGATTGAATACTTATTGATTTTAAGTGCAGATGAAGTTCAGATTGGTTTTCTCTCGTTTATTTTGGTCCACTGGATTCAAGTTATTAATCATCTTAGGATTAATCAATGCGTTTCATTATCAATACCCCATAAATAAAAGGAGGAAACATTAGTTTTTGGTTGATCATCACCATTCAATGATTCAATATGAAATGGCATGGAGATGGATTTATGCAAGAGTCTTAAATTATTTGAGCTTAGTCCAGAACAGAGTATTTATTAAACAGGTAAATAGCAGAATTCTTATTTGACCATTCCCCCTCAATTCCTCACATGATCACATGAACTAGTAAACTACAAAGGGAAGAAAATTAGAGGGGAAACATGCAAGTACAATAAATACCCCAATACCCAATCCTCCCATGTAGCTCTTACTCTATTCTAAAAGAATTTTCCTATGACTCAATCTCAACAACATGAAGTTTGCCCTCCTCAGGCAAGCTATCCAAGCTAAAACTAACCAACCCAGAATTCGAATCATACACAAAATCAACCACATTTGAGTCCACAATGCACTTCCTTGGCTTAGCAGATGAATAAGCACCAAACTTGCCACACCCTTTAACCTCTACGCAAACTTTCCCTACCAATTCATCGCTGTAGTTCCCCACCCTCTCTTCAGTCACACCACTACTCTCACCCCTGTATCCATCATCAAGCTCTGATAATTCAGCACCACCTTTCACTTCATACTTTAGCCCCTCAATGGCTCCACCTGCATTGAACATGTTGATTAGCCCCAGGGGTGCAAAGCTGAACCCAGGTGCTAAGACCTTGATGGGTGTTACAGTGAATATGTCATGCTCAAGGACTTTGAGTGACACTGGCAATGCTGCATTGTAAGGGAGGGTGATTAGTTCTCCTGTCCGGTGACAGTAGAAAGCACAATTGCCATCCCAGTCGGGGTCCGTGGCAGCTTCAGCGATGAGGTGAACATCACGGCCCCTAATAGTGCCTGTTAGGGCCTCAGTTGTGGTTTGGTGGAAAGCATTCTTTCTTTCAGTGCTGCTCCAAGCTGCTCCTTGGCAATTGTAGACACCTAGGACCCCTGTGAACTTGTTCATGCTCCATATTTTCAATAAGCTTCAATCAAAGAAAAACTGTTTAAGAACATTCCCCATAATGCAACATTTCTAGGATAAGAAATTAGCTAAAATTCAGATGAAAATATTTTCTTCATGCTAGCTAGCTTAGATGACAAAACTATCAAGAAGAAAGAGACTTACCTCACTCCATCACGGGCAGGGTCAGAGAACAAGCAGTCAGAGGTGGGCCTTCCAGGCAAACGAGCTCGAAGAATAGACCCGTCGGGAAGTACCACCTTCTTTAGCAGCTCAAAGTTGTGCTTCCCAGGTGCATCACTGCTCATCAAAAATGTCACCACAAGCATTTAGCAAATGACATAGCACAAAAATATTTGATGATATCGTAATTTAACATGGTAATTTTAATTGATAATGAAGGGCTAGGATTTATTACCTGACATAGATGGGTCCACCACTAATAGCCCTAGCAGAAGCATGATACTCTGCAGCTGCATGTAGAGAATGGAACATGTCCCAATCAGGCTGCATGAACTCTCCCAAGAAAACACTGTTATATGCCACAGCTGCTATATGAATGGTGTGTGATACTGGATCACGCGGGTAGAAATCATCTGATGCTCTCACTACTGCTGTTTGTTTGGAGCTGCACCATGACATTTCAACGCAAAATAAATCACATCAGGAAAAAGCCCCAAGCTTGCCAAAAAAAAAAACTAACTAAAGAAGAAGAGAAGGAAACTTACCAGTACAAGGCATCAGTGTTATGGCTCATGCAAGCAATGCAGCCATTATCAAGGAAGTTCCTAGCAACAGAAGCATCAAGGGCTTGATGATATTGCCTAGTCAATTCAACCCTTCCTCCTAAACCAGCACCGAGTGTCTCCAAAATACATTGAACATCCACCTTAACCCCATCGATACCAGCTGCTGCCAGATAACTATGCAACTCATTATAAAACTTGTACACGTTTTTTGGATTCACTAACCCTAATCCCTGCAACGCCATTGCATCGTTTTTCCATGTGGGCTCATTCTCCACCACCCCCTTTGACACCATTGGATACTTCATCATTGACCCATATTCCTCCATCTCCTTAACTCCTGGACGGACCCCGCCCCAATAACCAGTAATAGCATGCCACACATACACATATTTTAACCCGTGTTTTTCTTTAGCTATATTCACTATGCTCTTGATCCCCGCTGCTGGATCATCTTTCTTCTGGAACTTGGCGTTCTCTTTAATCCCAGTCAACCTAAGCAACGGTTGCTGATCTTGTTTCCTCACATCTTGACCATTGGTTTCCTCTTCTTGGTCACGACCAACTGATTGCCATCCATCATCAATGATCACAAATTTTGGCGGGGTACCACCAGAAGCTAGACTTTGGAGCCCAGCTTCTACCCCTTCTTGAGTCACTTCTTGATAAAAGGCATCCCAGGTACACCAGCCAAAATAATCAATAATTCCAGGCAATTTTTTCTCATGCCGTTGACGAAAAGTCTTCAGATGCAACTTAACGGCTCTAACAGCCTCCGTTATTGTCCTAAACGGATCGGTCCCGGCATGGATGAACAAAGTGTGAGTAAACGACGACGTTTTGGTCTCTGCATCACCACTCTCCAAACAGAGTTCAAGCTCGTCGCTAACATTCCCCTGCAAACAAGCCCTAAATGACCCTTCAATCAAAGGCAGAAATACAGTGTAAACAACCTGGTTATCTTCATCTCCACCGTCTGATTCAAGGTGGGACCCATCTTTAGTTTCCACTAATAAAAACTGTGTCTCTAGAGGAATATCTCTCCCTTGATCCCCCATTTTCTGAGCCATCCACCACAGCTTGAACCGGAAACAAGCCATGAACCGGACATCATGTAAGGCGCCCAAAGAAGTCACGTGTCTACTATTTTCTTGATCAAACACCGCACCTAAAAACACTCCCTCCACCGGACCTGAAGTTGAACCGGATGTTGCTATCACATTGTCTGGCACACCAGTCAATATTGTCCGGTCTTTAACGATCAATTTCCTGTCCGAAATACGAACCGCTGGTTTGATCGTCATTGCTTCCTTTTCCTCTTCCTTTCTGTCTTCCTTTTTTAAAGGTTTTAATGGAACTTCACTTCTCTGCGATTATAAACGCATACAGTAATGAGATACATCAAAATCAAAACTACTATAAATACACATTACAGAAAAATAATGGGGCATTGGGAAGCTAAAGAAAAGATGAAGAATTTACCTTAAATGCCAATAAAGAGAGTGCTTTATAATTCGAAGAATACCTACAAACTCCAAGAGGCGAAACAGGGTATCAAATTTTGTTCAAATTTTCTCAGAAACCAAACAGAAAAGAATAGCAAAAACAATGGATAAACATGGAAAAGAAAAGGGATAAATACCAGAAACAGAAGGCTTTTTTGGTTTTTGCTTTACAGAAGTTTGGAGAGATCCCAATCGAAGACGAAGGTAAGTGAAAATGAGGTCTGCTATTTATAGCACAAGATTGTGGATTGACATTACTGTAACAAAAATTTGACAACATTTTCTTTTCCTCCAATGATCCTCGTCTGTGTTGTAGTTTATTGTCTCTGTAAGAGATTAGAATCCTTCTTTCTTGGATTTCTTAATGCCAAAAAACAGCTTTAATTGTTACCAACGGTATAGATAAGACCTTATTAAGATTCTAATTTCTAACGGCAGATTTATCCGCCACGTTGGATCCACGAAATACCAGTCCACTTACCCGGTTCTAAGAAAGTGGACTATGATTCTTTCACAGCAAGGTTCACTTTTTTTCTATGAATTTACGGCTCCTAGCTTGACGTGTAATGTTTTGAGCATGTACAGGTGGTGGTTAGGGTTTGGGTGCATGGAGAATACAATGTATTGTGTGTGGGTTTATTTTTGTTTCTTGTAGAGCGCCATAAACCATTATCAGTGCTGATCTGTGTCCACGTACTCGCTTTTTGGCGTCTCTTTCTTGACAGGAAGCCAAGTTGTAGCTGTCATTAAGATCACTCCACGTGGATGTAAAAGGGTCTGAGATCATCTGACGGTGGGGACAATTTGCTTGTTTTAACCAGCTTCTCAACAATCGTCCATTTCAATTGCCACGTTATTAGTGTTCAAAACGACTACAGTTATCGTGCTTCGTGACCAAGCACGTTGATTGTGGTGTGCGCGCAAAATATTTGACTATTCATTGATGCGTGAGAGGACTTTAATCTTTTATTTTACTAATTCTACCATGTGTTAAAATATTAGAGTTAGTTTATTTTGGTAAATTTACTCGCGTGGCGGTCCATCCTAGTGAATTTATTAGTGTTTAAATTCAGTGTTATTAAGCACTTTTTAATTAGATGGCTGGTAAATTTAAAATCTAATCCAAGTCAAGTTTTTATATTAAATAGGATAGAGATTATTGACATGATCATTCATAATTTTCCTGGTAAAGTCTATATAAAATTATGTTTGACTTTATTTAAAGAAATTCAAAACAGCGTGTTTTATTTATATATAAAAAAAAAAACTTGAAGCTATACCGCAGTAACCTCGTAAATACTCTACTTGAAACTTTAAAGAAAAAAATTAGTAATTGTGGGAAAATTTGGTTGGAATCCATCCTTGATATTTAGCATACGTAATACTTAAGAGATTTAATCCCTTAGTTTAAGGCAAAGAAATAAATTCTAATTTTTCTAGAAGTTAACGTGCATAT
The DNA here is from genome assembly GCF_005239225.2 of Populus alba. NCBI lineage: Eukaryota > Viridiplantae > Streptophyta > Magnoliopsida > Malpighiales > Salicaceae > Populus > Populus alba. The sequence goes on along the minus strand of NC_133289.1, from coordinate 5,357,428 downwards.
GGTGCTACATTCACATTAATTTTCTGGTATTTAGAGTAAATTTATTCTCATGGTCAAATTAAAATATTGAAAATAGATTTTTTTATATAAGTTTAAGACAAAGTAATGAGTGCACTTCTGTTCAATCATTTGATAACCCACGTTAGCTTTGGAAGGGATCCACGGTCTTACCATCTGATGATGAAGGTAATATTTATTTTTGTATTTTAAAAATATTTAAATATCTTTATTTTAAATTAATATTTTCAAATTATTTCAATACAATAATGTTAAAAATAATTTTTAATAAATAAAAATATTATTTTAATATATTTTAAAATAAAAAACAACCAAAACTTTACGAGTTGCTGCATGGATATTTAGTATATACATCAATTATTTGGGATTCAATGATGCATGCATATAAATATGGCTATATATTCTGCTCCGAGTTTCGAAAGAATGATGGAGTAGCATAGTTTATGCTGAGAGATTCATAAAATCTTAAAGGTCAGCATTCAGAAAATATTATTTTTATTTGAATCCATAATATCAACGTAGAAGATATACTTTTAAAATCAATCGAATAAAAGCTTAATCATAATAAATTGATTAAAAAAATGCTATTATTATCAAATAAAAAATAAAATCCGATCAATGATCGATCAATTAATGAGTCGAGCAAGATTACACGAAAACCTCTAATTAACGAGGAAAAAAAACTAAATTAACATCACTTCATCGTTGCATCATACGCTAATCCAGGAATTAATTAACAACTTATGTACATCAAATAATGCAAATCAGTAAAAAAAGTCAATCAATGCACAGAGTCAACTAGAGTCTGTTTTGGAATATAATTATGGTAAAGAATTTTCATGTTGAAATATAATAAAATAATTTTTTTTTTTTTTAAAAAAATTATTTTAATATTAGTATATTAAATTAATTTAAAAATAAAAAATTAATTTATAAATAGACAGAAAAGTTTTGCAGTTTTTCTAGAACACAGTCCAAAGCATCTTCGATCATCATCCACGGCTAAAGACAAGAAATTGCCAAGCTGCATGACAGCTTTTATCCAGAGCTCACTATGTGCGTCACTAGCTAGAAATTAACTACTCCAACCCCATTATAATTAAACACAATTACTTAAGAGATAATTATAGATTAATCTCTGATTTTCTGCCACTTTTCCTGGAAGTTTAATTACGTCAAGAGACGAATCCCCGTCTTGTAAGAAAGCCTAGCTTTGTTTTCTTCTTTCCTGGTTACTTTGCTTCACGTCTTCACTAACTCTTTCTCAATATTGATCACCCCTTTGTTTTTTCTCCTCCATAATGATGTGAAACTTAATAAATTCGAGAAATAATGTATGATCAATTGGTCTTTGCTGTTAATGAGCTAATAGATTTCATTGTAGTTAAAATCAATTATCTATCCATTTACACACATTGAAGATGTACTAACCTTCAATATAGCTGGAAATTTATTACCTCTCTAAAAATGAGGCTGTTTATTTGAGTTACACAAACCTAAACTGATAAAATTACATTATCATGTCTAAATGTTGGGCATATATATGTGTACACGTGGCATTTGGATTGTTTATCTCAGGGCTTGGCACCCCTACCATATATCTAGGCTTGAACACGCAAAGACCAAACTATTCTTGGCCCTCAAATTTTGCAGAACCCCCCATCTTTTTAAGAAAATAAAAGGTTAGGCGTAGCGTGGGCCACTAGTGTGTGTGTATAAAAAGATTAAAAAAAAAAAAAAAAGCATAACAAGACAAAATAATAATGTTTTTTTGGATAATTGTTATATTTATATATAAAAAATGGTATAGAGTCCGCAGTAGCAAAGTACATTAATCATCTAGCAGTGGGAAATAATATATATTTTTTTATGTTTATTTATTATGCTTTAAAATAATCATGACAATAAAAATACGTTTGTAGAATATTGAATACAACTATAAAAGTTGTATAAACTATAAAAGAATTATAATATTGTACTATACATTTCATAATAAAAATGGAAAAATTATAAAATTAAGATATCATGCATATAATTAATTAAACAAATGTGTTTATTAACATTAACAAGAAAAAAAAACTAAAGCAAATGGTGTTTTATTGTACGCCAAGACAGAAGTGCATTATTAATAAGCATTGTTCTATATTGTTCATATCATTTTTGAACTTTATTCACATGAATCAATGGTATTTATTCCCGAATAATTTTTTAATAATCATTAAATCAGAAAAAAAAACCAAAAACCCTAGGTTGAAGACTTAAATTTTCTCTACTCAATAATAAAATAATAAAAAATAATCATGCATATAATTAATTAAACAAATGTGTTTATTAACATTAACAAGAAAAAAAAATCTAAAGCAAACGGTGTTTTATTGTACGCCAAGACAGAAGTGCATTATTAACAAGCATTGTTCTATATTGTTCATATCATTTTTGAACTTTATTCGCATGAATCAATGGTATTTATTCCCGAATAATTTTTTAATAATCATTAAATCAGAAAAAAATAACAAAAACCCTAGGTTGAAGACTTAAATTTTCTCTATCAATAATAAAATAATAAAAAATAATTTCACTCTAGCAATCTATATTAATTTATACACAGAGGTGCATTAAAATTCCAATGTTTTTTTATCTTTTTTTTTTTAATAGGTTGTATTTCAAAAAGAAAAAAGTTAGACCAAAGGAAGTAAGGCTTGCACAGCAAAGTATCATGCTTGTCTGTGTAAATTGTGTACAAAGAGAATTAGTACAACAATGTGACATAAAATCATATTTAAAAGTTTGATTTTCTTTATATTTTAAAAATGTTTTTTTTTTTGAAAGAAATTAATTTTTTTATTTTAAATTAATATTATTTTTAGTATTTTCAAATCAATGTGCTAAAATAAAAAAATAATTTTTAAAAAATAAAAAATTTTATTTTTTTAAAAAACACTTGTCTATTCTGTCCTTTAATTCTGGACTGGAGAGCTGAAGAATATGCAAGCTGAAACACTGTAGCCCAATCATAGAAGGGCTTTATTGTTCTGACCTTGATACCATAACCAGATCATTGATCAGATCCAAGTTGGTCCATGTCCAGGAGAGATTGGATCGCATCAAGAGACAAAACCATGGTTGTAAAACAAATCAGGTTGCTTGTAACAGCAGACACTATTGCAGGAAAAGAAAAGAAAAAAACTTTTACTTCAATTTGTTTGTTTTTCTCTGCTAATAATATGCGTTCTTGCTCATCCATGATATATCTATTTTATGATCCAACAGTTCATGTTTTTTTTTGATGATTAATATTTTTTTTTACGAGCAAATCTCCAAATTAGCAACTCCATCTTTTTCATTGTAATTTTGCTAAAATCTTGAATTTTACTATTTTGACACCATTTATTTTTATGTTTAGAATTGATATTTTTTTAGTATTTTTGATAATTTTAATATATTATTATCAAAAATTAAAAAAATTATTTTATTATATTTTCAAAAACTTTGCACCAAATACAAATACACACAAAAAATAGTTTTTTTTTTTTTTATATATGCAAAATTGCTTCCCTCCTTTCTCATCAGCCAAGGAAAACTACAATATAAAAGATTAGCACAATGACAAATTTCCCTCAACAAATTGTGAAGCCTTTTACTTCTTTTAAAAACAGTCTCAAAATAACAGTTTTAGTCGGTTGAATATAATTATTGTTATTTTTTAAAATATTTTTTATTTAAAAATATTAAAATATATATTTTTTTTATTTTTTAAAAAATTATTTTTGATATAAACACATCAAAATAATTTAAAAATACTAAAAAATATTAATTTAAAGTAATAAAAAAAATGAATTTTTTTAAAAATACAAAAATGAACAGACCTAATTGAGAGAACATGCCCTGCCAAAATCATCCATTACTCTCCCTTGCCCGTTAAAAGTTTATATGCCTTTGAAGTTTGAACCATCCCTCTTAAAACTATTCCAATCCAACCCCAAAATAGCCCATACCATAAAGCCAATCTTGCCCATACCTCATTCCTTATTAAACAGCTACTTACAAAAATGGTAAACTTTATTCTAATCCTTATAGATTCTACAATGTTCAACTTTAATGAATATAGTTTAAAACCTTTCATATCAATCTCATAATTCTCAAAAAGTTTCAATATGATCATTGTTGTTAAATTAGCTAAGCTGCTAGCAAGACCATTTTTTTTTGGATTTTTCCTATATTTTTTTTTTTCCACTTTCATTGTTTGAATTTTTACCAAGAGAAGCGAAAAAAATAGGAAAAAAGAGAAATTAAGACAGAAAAATATTTTAAAAATAAAGTTAATTTTACGAGTCTTCTATAACTTAAATATTTTCTTAATTTGCCATGTTTTTTAAGAAAAATATACTTTTCAGTTCATAATATTTTTATATTTTATGTTGACTCGTTGCTCATAACAAATTTGTTGTTATCATTATTGAAAAATTCAAAGCTTATAAGAGCTAAAATGAAGCATTTTGAATTAATAAGGACTAAAACATAATTTAACAAAAAAATCAATCAAAACAACGAAAACACAAAATCAAAAACAAAATCAATCGTGCTCCCACACTTACTCCACTAAAATACCCAATTAAAACTCCTTTACTCAAAAACCCATTTTTTAACCTCAATCTAGAAAAAATAAAAATAAAAAGTATAAGTACTTTCCTCTTTCTATCCTTATTTCACACTTGAGTTCTCTCCCTCTTCGCTAACTGTCCTTCTCTGCAAAATCCCAAAAACCCTAGGGCGCTTTCTGTATTTTCAACACTCCCAAAAACTAAAAAAAAAAAACTTCCTCTTTTTTTTTTTTTTTTTTTATAAAAAAAAATCTCAAATTTCCATAAGTTAGGGGTTTTTACATTTCCACACGGTTCAGTCACAATTACACATAGATAGATTAGATTAGATAGCGAGAGTTCAAATAAACAAAAAAAAAGAGACTCGAATCGTGACCGTTAGGTTTTTTTTGGATCTGATCATGGATGCACGAGATTCGACATCGAACCGAGACGTCTCATCGAGCGGCGGCAGCGGCACCACCACCGGCGGTGGAGGAGGAGAAGAGGACCCTATCCTTTCCGTCACTGCCGCGCTTGCCAAAGACGCTTGGTTACACTTTAACTCTCGCCGGTTCAATGAGTGCCTCGAGGTTTTGTATCAGCTAAAGCAGAAAAAGGAAGACGATCCAAAGGTGATAATTTCACAAATAATATAAACTCACTTAATTTTTTTTTGTCGGATATTATTTGATTAGAAATTAGGTTAACTTCGAGTAAAATGTTGTAATGGACTGTTAATTTTGTGATTTAACTCACTTAAATGAGTTGCTGCTTTTTAATTTTAATATTTTTTAGATTAAGTTAGTTAATTATTAACTCACTTAATTTAGCTGCTACTTTTTATTTTTTAGTATTTTTTTTTGGATTAAGTTAGTTAATTAACTTGAAAAGCTTAATTTTGCACTTTATTTAGTTAGTTCAAATTTAAGGACAGTATCTCGGCGGGCACACGAGTGCCGAAGTTAAGCAATGTGTTAGGGTATTTGGAATATGTAATTGATGTGGGAATTTTCTCTTCTTTTCGTTTTTCTTGTTCCTTTTAAGTTTGTAATCTCTGGGTTATGCTTTATTAGGTACTTCATAATATTGCTATTGCGGAGTATTGTAGAGATGGTTATCCAGATCCGAAGAAGTTGCTTGGAGTGCTTAATAACATTGAGGTATGTTATTTTTGTTATGTTTTTGTAATATTGGCTGGAGGGAGGGAGTGCTATTAGTTTGGTTTTGGCTCTGTGTGAAGATGGGTTTGTTATTTAATTATCAGAGGATAGTGATTTCAAAAGGGAAAAATTATGTTGCTCAATTGAATTTTACATGTTAGATTTTGAGAGCAAGAGATTTCTAGTGGTGCTGCAGTCTACATTTAGTTCATTGTGAAAGGATGCTATGTACAGTCATAAGAATCTGTTCCTGCTTTCAAAGTAGCAATCACGGGTATAATTCCACAAGTGTTCAGTATTGCAGAGGTCATCTCTGAGGCACACTTGGAGTTGTGGGCATTGGATAGTTTTATATGATAGCTATTTCTTTGATAATTTACCTGTGCATATTTTATCGTATTGAAATTCAATGGATTAATTTGGTCTGTCATTTCAGTCTTGTATTAGTATCATACTGTCATTGTTTGTTTCTGTTGATTTCTTGAGCTTTATCTGGTCTTCTATCCTGCCATATGCAAGTTGGAAAGCTATTAACTCAATAATGTATTTACTAGATTGTATTTCTATCCCATTGAAAACGATCCTGGAATTGCTTACTTGAATCCTAATCATGTTTGCATCGATGTATAGATTTTTTGGGAATGAATTACCATCTCATAATACCCATTTCGGTATCTGTTTCAATCTATTTACAATGTACCATGTGGATGTTTTCCCTACTATGCTGTGTTTGGAATTTTCTTTGAGCTGGTATGATACTAAAAGAAATCCATTCCGACCCATTTCATTTTTCAATACCTCCCTCTTCTTAGCTCCTACCATTTGAATTAATCACTATTCTGCACCGGTACATCAAAAATTCATGTTTGACATAGCTAAAAGATCTTAAATCACCTCCTAACATTCATCTTTGTTATCACCAGCTTCCTATGAATGTACTCGTCTTATTCAATTTTCTGTTTTCATGATAAAATTAGTTCTTGAGTTAGAAATCCAGCCCCTTTTCTATTCATCTATTCATCTGTTTAATATTGTTATCTTATCTATGTTTATTTTATTCATATGCAGCTTCATTCCAGCACTTAGTATCATGTAGATAGCTAGTCTAGCTGTGATTTGAAAGAATTTTTTCTAATAATGAATCTTACAATCACGTGGTACTCATGTCACTAATCATATCTTATGTCCTCCTTTGCTATAGTGCCAAATTAATAATTACATTGAAGCTCCTTTGTTCTACCCAACATATCAGGACATTCTTCTCTATCCTAGCACTGTGAAAGTTGCAATGCATGTGCTACTTTTTTTCTGCTATGCCTAGGCTAAAATTGTACAGCACTATCTTTATCAGACATATATATTGAATTAAAATTCCCTCCTCCTTGAACACTTGTCATTGAGCTTTGTCATCGATAATCTATCATATGTGTTGTTTAGAGTGGTAATAACATATGGTGTTTATTTGTATCTTTTGAGTTTTCTCATTAATATTTATATGAGAAGGATAGCCTCCATATTCAATTTCCTGAGTCAGACCTTAATTGGTTTATGAATCTGATGCTTCCACACCTTAATATGTGCCCATTCTGTTTTCTAAGGCTTCATAATATAAAATTCACTACTTATTAGTTTTTACAACTTTGGATATCTCATATTTTTTTATCTATAGATAGGAATTCATAGTGATCCTTTTCTGTCCATCTAAGAGCAAGTGATCCCTATCTATTCATTGGTTTTTTCTTTGTCTCCAATGTTTTATAGCTAAAGTAATTCCCACTTCACCTCCCTTCAGGAATTTCAAACTTGTATATATATATTGCTGCTAGACTTGTATCAAAAAATGTTGAAAAAATTTCTTTCTCCTCTTCTTCATGTATTTAGCCTTTTTCAAACCTCTTCTATGAATTTTAACTCTACAATCTAGAATCTTTAGTTTCCTCATAGTTTCTTTCTTAGGCAGCTGACCTTTTTTGATACGCATCATCATGTTGACATCTGGATACCATTCCCTTTTATCAAGTTTGTTTTCTGCATATCTTCATTCTACTATTAGAATTTCTTTAAAGGTTAGTTTTCTAGAAATTTTATCACCAACTGTTTTATGCATCTGGCCATTTTCACCCATATGATGCCTTTAGTAGATAGTTTAAAAGCTGGTTGCTTCTCTCTTCTCAATGCTGCTGCCTGGTTCTTGGTTTTTTTTATTCATTTGTAATTTCTCCATCTTATCTGTTCTATAATGTTCACACCCAATTGACTGATTTGTGTTGAGGGATTTGCCCCTTCCTTGGTATAACATCATAATTATTGCTCAAGTTCCTTTAATCTCTTTCTTGTGAGAAGCAGTTTATTTTACTCTTGTTTCATTCATTTTAAAAGATAATCAAATGGATTATGTTTTCATGGGATGGAATGCTAACAGTACTGAGTCATAAGTGAAAGAAAGCTCTAACTTCTCAGTTAGCCCCCTCCTCATTTTCATATACTGTTTCAAAACCACTTGTTATTGCTTTCCACATTTTTATCAACAGTTCTCCAATAAACATCTTTTCCTCACAAGTTATCCCTTAATTGGCTATTGTATTCCTGTATCCATTCCTTCTTTTTAGATTCTGTCCAATGTTGTGGTCCTGAGCAACCTTTCCATGACTTTTCTTGAGGTTTGCACAACATAATTGAATTTTTTATTGAACATAATTCCATTTTGATGATTTCTCTACTTGTAATTCTTTTCCATAGTTTCTTCAGTCTTCATGACAATCCTGGTGGCCTGCATCCATGAATAGGATTTGCAGGGGAGTTCTATCTTGTTGATATAATTATTATGTCTGATACTGCTATGATGACTACACTGTTATAATGACCACTTACTGAATTGACCTGATATTACCATTTAAGAAGTTCCTGTGTGGTTATTCTCCTTTGATGGATCATAAATGATGAGTCAAAGGTAGCAACAAAGTACATGGCGGTCAAAATGTGGATGATAAAGATAATGCTGAATGGTGTAAAAGGTTTTCTAGTGGGTCCACATAATGGATTTACAAATTTGTTATAGTTCTTAAATCTCATTTTGGAGCCTTTCATTATATCTTCACCTTTTTATTTACTATCATGCAGCTACTGAATGAAGCATAGACATTCTGTTAGAGAATTTTGTTAGTTGTGTGGGAAGGTTTGCTGCACCATGTTTTAGTTCCTTTTGGGGGGTTTGAATTTCTTTCATGTTGTGACATTTTCTGTCGTCTCATTTGCTGGTGTTGGTTCAGAGGAAAAGCAAAGAGCTTGCTCACACTTCAGGAGAGCAGGTGGAGACTGTTAGCAATCTTGGGAATAAAGTTATCTCAGGGTCTAAAGGAAGTGGTGCAATGACACTCCAAGCATCGGCGACAAACAGCATATCTGTTGTTTACATGGATGACTTTGATCCTACAGTAGCAAGGCTAAATATTGTAGGCTCTATTGATATATATATATATATATATATTTGTGGTTGAACTATGGATTGCGATTGACTTTTCTTTGCAATCTTGAGTGATATGTTAATTTGTCTCTTATAGGCGATTATTTGGTATCATCTTCACGAATATTCAAAGGCATTATCAGTTCTAGAACCTTTGTATCACAATATTGAACCTATAGAGGAGGTATATTTTTGTTAAGCTATAATTATTTCTCTCCCTTTGTTGTTTCCTTGTGCTCTGATACTTTACTTTATATGTGCAGAGAACTGCTCTTCATGTTTGCCTTCTGTTGCTAGATGTTGCTCTTGCCTGCCAGGATGCATCTAAATCTGCTGTACGTGCTGACTAAATTAGTGCTTAAATATGTTCATTAATGTATTGCAATACCCATCATAGTTGCTTCATAAATGACATTGTGGTCTTAATATCATGTTTTTTTGCTTCAATTTCTCAATCTTGATGATTGTATGTTGAGAACAGAATGCTGCTGCATGTCGGTAGAGATTCTCAATTAAAGAACTGTAAATGCAATAGTGACAATATGGACAGGAAATATTGATATATAAGCAGTTCTTAAAAATAAATCACAAAGGAGTGTCATTCCACCATCCAAGTGCTGAGAGAGTAGACCACAAATGTTCTTAGAGAAAAAGAAAAGAAAAGAAAAAATCACAATTCTAGCTACTGAAATTTGTCTAAAGAAATTCAAATGAGGAAAGAAAATTAACAGAGAAGAAGCCTTCCATGTCTTGAATCGTTGCTTAACCTCTGCATTGGAAGTTCCACCTCTTCAAAAGTGTACATGCCTTGCACATCTCCTTGTCATGTTCTATTTCTGCTTACTGAAGCTTCCTTTTGATGTGAGCTTGAGCACATTATCAACATGACTACATTTTGAAATGCTGCATGTTTGGTTTCAAAAAATAAATTAGATCTAAGACTCCCTGCTTTGGTGTTTATATGAACTGATCCGATGCACTAGGTTTTGACAATCTTTAAAAAGAGAAAACAGTAAATTAATTTCCCTGTGGCTGCACTTTTTACTTCATCCATCGGTGACAATTACATTCTCTGCATTGTATAACTCCTTGAAGTAAACTTGAAATTCTCAAGAAGCACATACTAGTCACTGCTGGTTATCTGAACCTCTCAGCATTAGCTACCTTGTTTCTTTGCTTCTGAAAGTTTGTGCAAATTTCCAAATGATATCCTTTTCTTTATATTAAAAGAATCTTTTTCATACCAACTCAATTTTTCACCCTCAATTTGAACCATTTTGTACCAATCTTTAACTTATGGTATTAGGAAATAAGTTTTTGGGCACTTCTTTTGGAGTTCCTCTGATATGTAAAAAGAAATGCCAACGAGCAAAGTGACAACTATGAGAGAGACCTGTTTAGCCAAGAAACACAAGTGAGGTTAGACTTAAATAAGCATTAAGTTTCTTTTCTATCAAAGTCTAACCCCACTTGTGTGTCTTCTAAACTCCTGGCCTCAGGCCTCAAACCTCAGCATTGGCTAAATAGGTCTCTCTCTCAATAGGCTTCAAATAAAATCAGTTTCAATGGTTAGGCTATACAACCAGGAAGGTACTTCCCCTTTCCTTGAGCTCTCTCATCCTAGGCCTGGTAGGAGTTCAATAACTAAGTTAGCTTGTGCCCTCTTCAAAATCTTTCTTTGAGGCTGCGGGAGGAGGCTCAATAGCCTATAATATAGTAAAGAATGTGATCTTCCTCAAACTGGTGAAAGGATCTTATAAAGACCCCAAATAAAGTAAAGAGCTGTGTGATGAAGGATGTCAATGAAAGAAATGAAGGATGATGGTATATTATAATTTGGTTTTCATCAATCATAATCTTGAATTGCAGTTGTTTAGGTAAAGCATTCTTTAATTTTCTTTCATAGGCGACTCTGTTTGAATATGATGATTAAGTTAAGCCCCTCAGCATGGGCCCGTTATTTCTGCTACATTCTGGTGCCATGTTTTTCACTCAAGATGATCTTAAATTTTCTGGCACTTGTGATTGAAAACCCTGAACCTTGCATTATATTGTAATTTGTAATGGAGTCTTTGTTTTATTGGTGTTTTCTATAGTAATTTCAGTGGAGACTATTGGAAGCCATGCATTACAATTGCAATCCAGTATGTGGCTTTTCTGCCTTCACAACAAAAATGGCCTTTGTTGTTTGTTTGTACTGCAATGTGTTGTTTGAGTTATTGGCAGTTGAAAAGCTCTTAAACTAGGCATTTTTTATTGACTTAACTTCACCATTTTCAGGATGTTTTATTATATGTAGAAAAAGCTTTTGGCTTTGGTTTTGTGGGTCAAAGTGAGAATGGGAACACAGCACAGCAACAATCTGCAAGTCTTGTTGCAAAATCTTTGTCTGTTCCTAGCAGTTCATCAGGGATGGATGCTAATTCAGATTTAGCTTCTAGTGAGAATGCTTTGGAAAAGTCTTTATCAAGAACTCTATCTTTATCAGATGAGACACTTGAGTATGAATCGATGTTCTCACTAGATATAAGTGGGCAAGACTTAGCAAGGCCTGCGGGTCTTTCATTTTCAACTGATCTTTCAAGGACCCCGATTGATAGGTCCTTTTCTCCTTCCGAAATGAAGCTTAAGTTGCATCTTTACAAGGTTCAGTTTCTACTTCTCACCAGGAATTTGAAACAAGCAAAGCGCGAAGTCAAGCTTGCTATCAACATTGCACGTGTAAGGGACTCGCCCATGGCTCTCCTCTTGAAATCTCAGCTTGAATATGCTCGTAGTAACCACCGTAAGGCCATCAAGTTGTTAATGGCAGCAAGTAATCGGACGGAGATGGGGATTTCTAGCATGTTCAACAACCTTGGGTGCATCTACTATCAGCTTGGGAAATACCATACAGCATCTGTGCTCTTTTCCAAGGCACTGAGTAGTAGTTCATCTCTTCAGAAGGACAAGCCGTGGAAGTTGTTAACTTTCTTACAGGACAAATCTCTCCTCATTGTATATAATTGTGGAGTGCAGCACTTGGCTTGTGGGAAACCCTTACTGGCTGCTCGCTGTTTTGAAAAGGCAAGTTTAGTTTTCTACAACCGGCCTTTATTGTGGCTCCGCCTCGCTGAATGCTGTCTGGTGGCTTTGGAGAGGGGTCTTCTAAAAGCTAGTCGAGTTCTATCGGACAAGTCAGATGTTACAGTTCATGTTTTTGGAAAGGGAAAGTGGAGGCATCTTGCAATTGAAAATGGGATTTCAAGAAACGGGTATGTGGATTCTGTTGAAAAGGAAGATATGTTTTTGGGTAGTGACGGCCAACTGAAGCTCTCTGTTCCCCTTGCTCGGCAGTGTCTCCTCAATGCTCTGCATTTGCTGGATTACTCTGGATTAAATCATTTGAAGCCTGGCTTGCCTTCTAATTTATCCTTGGATGAAAATGAAATGAGCGAAGCAGGATCCATGAAGAGTTCAAACCACAAGAATTTAACTGGATTTGATTCCAAAACATCAACTGGAGGCATGGGCCAGGTTAATGCAAATGGGGATGCAAAAGAACAGAAGGGGGGGACAAGTCAGGAGATCATGCAGAACTCTATCTCTTTCCATGAAGATATTCGCAGGAGAGAAAATCAGTTGCTCAAGCAAGCACTTCTCGCTAACTTGGCATACGTAGAGTTGGAATTGGAAAATCCTGAGAAGGCCCTGTCAACTGCAAGGTCTCTTTTGGAACTTCCAGTGTGTTCGAGAATTTATATTTTTCTGGGTCATTTGTATGCAGCTGAGGCCCTCTGCATGCTGAACAAGCCCAAGGAAGCTGCTGAGCATTTGTCAATTTATTTGTCTGGAGGGAATAATGTGGAGTTGCCTTTTAGCCAGGAAGACTTCGAGCAATGGAGAGTGGAAAAAGCTTTTGATTATGAAGAGATGAATGGAGGATCAGTTGCTACGAAGAATTCTTCCCCTGAAGAATCACAAGGTATTGTGTTCCTCAATCCAGAAGAGGCACGTGGGACCCTTTACACAAATTTTGCAGTCCTGTGTGCAGCACAGGGTGATCTTGAGCGGGCCCACCATTTTGTGACACAAGCATTATCCCTTGTGCCTAATCATCCACAAGCCACTCTGACGGCGGTTTATGTTGATCTTATGCTCTGTAACTCACAAGCAGCGATCGGCAAGTTAAAACAATGCAGCCGAGTGAGATTCCTCCCAAGCGGTGTACAATCGAGTAAGTGTTGACGGCTTTAACATTGGCTTTTTTCTTCTTGTCTGGCCCACTTCGCAGTTCTAGTTAGCAGGTAGATGAGCAATCCTTTACTAGGATCTGTAACATATATATAGTTCGATTCAGAGAATAAGTTTCCTGTTCATTTTTTGATATCTAGGGTTCATTAATTGGTGCGGCCGAGTGTTTTGGGTAGAGTCGGGTGCCCACCTTTCAAATTTATATTGTGCTCTTCAAGACCAAAAACAGAAAAGGAATTATTCATCAATTTCTTTCAGATTTCCATGATGTTTGTCATTCAAGCAATGCGATATGGTTTTTGATTGCTATCTGTTGTTCGTGTAATTGCTGCATGGTATGGTGGGAAATAAAGGATTATTCATCTTCTAAGACTGCCATGTTAAGAGTGTTGATTAATTTGTTTTTATATAAAAAATATATTGAAATAATATATATATATATATATTTATATTTATATTTAATATTAGCATAATCAAAATAATCTAAAATTATATAAAAAAAAAATTAGAAGTTTTTCAAAAACAGTATTATAGAACTACCATGTTAGTTTTAAACAATATTTTCTGAAAAATTAAAATTATTTTTAATATATTAATATGAAAAATAATCTATAAAATTATTATTTTAATATATTCTTAAATCAGCTTCAACCAAACAGTTGTTTCTCTGGTTTAAATATCAAATCAGCTTCAATGTTACAGGTGCTATTTTATAGTTGGTGCTTTACAGTTTTCCATTTTGCCCCAATTTGGTTCTCTGCTCTTCTGTGCCACAAACAAGGGGTATAAACCTCGAATTATCTCATGTTAACACAATTTGATTGATTGATAAAAATGTAAAATTAGGTTAAGCTGTCACTCGGTTCAATCGATTCCGTCGTAGCTCCATACCGTAAACAAAAAGAACATGTAGCGTTCATTTATTCTGTGAATCGAACAAATCTTGTAGAAAATAATGGAGTCATATTTATAGGATAAAACTAGATTTGTTGTCCGTGTACAATTTTTTTTTTCTATTAAAATAAATATTAGGGTAATTTTTTATTATTATTCAAGTTATCAATTCAATTAATAATATAAATAAAAAAATATAACAAAAAAAGAAGAAAAAGAATTAAACCTAAATTTATTCGGATTATCAAGTAAAACTGTAAAAAAATAATTAAAAAAAACCTATTAAACAATGTGAACTCATAAACCTGTAATCATGGGCATAAAATTAAGATAATCTCATAAAAAAAAAGTTAAAAAAAAATTTGAAGGATGAAATTAAAATAAATTGATTAAAAAATGACAAAAAGTGAACCAACATTAATCTTTAAAACCAATGATCATAGTCATGAGCCCGAAGCTAACATCATAAAAGACAAATTGCAAAAAATAATAAAGCAAAACTACGAAAAAAAGAGATATAAAATAAGGAAACACTAGCTTAAAAAAAGGAGGAAAAGAAAAGGTCGCTGACACCAAATCCAAAAAGCGTTCTAGGCACGCGCCACCCCATCACATCGGGGGGTGAGATAGAAAGAAGACGAACCAAAATGAAAAAAAGATGTTAAACATGAGTAGGAAGCCATCAGTCTTGCAAAAGATGCACTTACATCCAATAACTTTAAAAATTATACAAATTATATAATTTCAGCACCTCAATATTTTTTCAATTCAATTTTGGTACAAAAATTTATTTTTGTTATTTTTTAGTTTCTAGTTGAGAGAGGTTGTCGGATTTCAACGGTAGAGAGAGAAAAATGTCATTTACATTTATTTAAGTTACCAAAATAGATAATATTTGTGTCAAATAGTTTTATTTGATAAGTGAAGTTCAGATTAGGTGTTTGTTTTTTTACCTTTAAAGTTCATGAAAAAACAAATCTAAGCTCGAGTTGATTTTAGTTTTTTGAGGCGGTTTTTTGAAATCATAAATAGGTTTATCACAATTTCTATGATGTTTTATAAGTGTTTTGAGTAAAAAAATAAGTTGAAATCAAGTTTTTAGGTAACACGACTTAAGTCTATTTTCTAGCCATATCACAGTGGCTGAAATATGGTTAAATCAGATGACATATTGTTTGTCTTAACAAACAACGCATTAGTTGATTTTTGTTTTTTAAAAATTGGGATTGAAAAAAAAAAATAAAGGCCTAATCACGCGGGTCTGCTAGAGTAAGCCTGGGCATGGACCTGTATATTAAAAGACATGTGATCATACTAAAAAAAACTGAGGGACTAGATGATTGTTTTGAAATTGACTAAAAAAATTGATTTGGTCCTCTTAGTTTTCAACATACACATTCCCTCCCTTTATTTTTTTTTTTTCAAAACTCACTTCTAGTCTATAATGTTTTTTTGTTCCTATTTTAGTTGGGGGTGGGGGTTTAGTTGGGGTGGGGGGGGGGGGTCATTGATTGATTTATGGTTGTAGAGAGAAAATTATCTCTTGACAAAAATTCATACTAAAATGGTTGATTTTAATGTTTACAAGTTTTATTTGATGAGAAGAGTTCTATTAAAGTGTTTTTCACCTTCAAATTGCTTGAAAAAATAGATCTGGTCTGTAAAGTTTTTAGGTTTCAAGATGATTTTTTTTGGGTTATTGAAAGGCAAAAACAAGTTTGTTTAGGTCTACAGAGTATTTTAGGGTTAAAACATTGTTAAAAATAGATTTTTAAGTATAAAACACTATTGGCTTGACTTATTAGTGATCAAAGGTTGCTAAAATCTTGACAGAATAGAAGGTGTGTTGTTAACTATATATTTTTTCAGAAACATCAGGCCATCTCATAGAAAAAATATATTTTAGCACGCTTAGATGTTTAGATTGCTCTGACCTGTGTGTTTTAATGTTTACAAGTTTTATTTGATAAGAAGAGTTCTATTAAAGTGTTTTTCACCTTCAAATTGCTTGAAAAAATAGATCTGATCTGTAAAGTTTTTAGGTTTCAAGATGATTTTTTTGGGTTATTGAAAGGCATAAACAAGTTTGTTTAGGTCTACAGAGTATTTTAGGGTTAAAACATTGTTAAAAATAGATTTTTAAGTATAAAACACTATTGGCTTGACTTATTAGTGATCAAAGGTTGCTAAAATCTTGACAGAATAGAAGGTGTGTTGTTAACTATATATTTTTTCAGAAACATCAGGCCATCTCATAGAAAAAATATATTTTAGCACGCTTAGATGTTTAGGTTGCTCTGACCTGTGTGTTTGCCCCCTTTTTTTTTACATTTATTTTTTTTCTTTCAAATTAGATTCTTTACGATGAGGTTTTTATTGATTTTCCTTGCTCTCTCTCTCTCTGTTTTTTTTTCCTCTTGATTTTATACTTTAATATTTTATTAATTTCTAAAAGGGAAATGTTATTTGTTTCATTTTGATATTTGGAGATTTATCATGATTTCAAATAAACATTTTGATATTTAGTTGGTTCTGAATTTTGCGAGCAACTATTTTTCTTATCATATAGTTAAATATAAATTATATAAAAAAATTATTGAACCCAATTAAGTCCATGACCCCAGTCACAGATTTAGCTAGTTAACTTTAGTTGGTTATGAATTGAGTTTCGTAATTTATTTTAATTTGCTTTTTATTGAGTTATCAAAGTCTTAAACAAAAGTTCCAACATTGAGTTGATGCTTGATTTTACAAGTAACTTTTATTTTATTATATTATTAAATAAAAAATAATTTTTAAAAAATTTAAATTTGATAGATTTTATAACTTAGATTGTGAGTTCAACAAGTTAGCTGACGGAATAATTTTGAATAATAATAATCAGCGGGTCAGATTGTTGGGACCGGGAATAATTGCAATTCCCATGTGTCGATAATTTACATTCAGTAGCTTAAGAGTTCAGCTTTTCACATGCCCAAATGTACTAAGGACAGAGGAAAAGATGCACAAAACAAAACGCTATGTAACAAATCGAGAATCCAATAAGATTTTGAAATGGGATAGAAACATATTCTTGATTGCTTCCTTGTCTAAGACAAACCACACATGCAACACTAATCTTTGACAACAATAATAATTAAAAAAAAAAAACAATAAATGGTGTACAATATGGCCAAGCATAATTGATACCAATCAAGAAAATTAAAGAGAGGAGACATCAGAAACAGGAAAGAGAGCGAGTGAGTGAGAAAGGAAGAGGGATCAAGCTCGACATCCTTTCATGTCGAATCTATCATCCATGGATCAGGTAGGCAACCTGCACACATACATGAGAACATGCATATCATGAGCCAGTAATTCCCTTCCTTGTATCTATACATAAAAACATTATAAAAGCAAAAAAAAAGAAAGATATATTTATATATATAATTTAGCATTGATAAGAGCAAACAAATATTGAGGTATAGTCATGTTAATACAAGGATCGATGAGGTCCATCTTGTTAATTTTTGTTAATTAGACGACGAGCGAGCCTTTTGGCCCCGTTGCTTCTTCTTGAGTGTGTGCAAACCACCTTAGATAATAAAGATTAAATTGTTGGCACTTAGCAATGCTAAGAATTAAATTAGTAATTCTAGTGAATATTTTAGAAATGATTTCAATGTTTTGGCTTCCAAAAATCCTTGCGCATAGGCTCATCTTCGCAACACGTGAGCACTTAAAAGTCCATTTTCAATATATATATCAACTTAAGCAAACTATTAAATAATATGCAGGATAAGATTTTGTGATTTTAGCCAGGTAAAGTGAAGAACGTGTACTTAACTTGGATCTAGAGAGAGCAAGTGTAACCAGGAGGAGGTGTCTTCCCACAAGTAACAAGGAGTTGAAGAGCAAGCGGGACATAGATATTGAGGTTAAGAGCCTTGATTTTGAGAGTGGTGCACAAGCAGACTGCAGCTTCAAGTTCAACAAGTCCTGTAAGAACTGGGCAGCACTGGTTCACAACTGGATCACCAAGGCCAATGTGCACTAGCCCACCAAGAAGATCCACACAGGCACCAAGTTTTAGTGTATCAATAGGGCATGTATCCTTGGGTGATGGAGGTGGAGGGCATGGCTTTCCCTTTGGTGGCTTTGTAGTCACTGGAGGAACTGTGATAGGAGGGACTGTCACAGGAGGGACTGTCACGGGAGGGAGGGTAACTGGTGGCTTCACAATTGGAGGAACTGGAAGTGGAGGCAGAGTCACTGGTGGCTTCACAATTGGAGGAACTGGAAGTGGAGGGAGTGTAATAGGAGCTTTAGGAGTCTTAGGGTGTTTGTTCTTTGGATGCTTGCCACAAGAACCACAGTCAAGAGTTGGGGCGGCTGAGGAAATGAAGATCATGCAAAGGAAGAGGAAAGCTGAAATTTTTGTAGAATCCATGTTTACACTCCCTTACTTTGTGTTAGAGAGAAAGAGAGAGATGCAATCAGAGTGGTATAGTTTGTGGAGAGTAGTGTTGTTATATAGGAATAGTGATGGATGCTAGAAAACAAAAACCCTAGAAGCACAATCACGTGAACATATATGGGGCTTATGGCTAAAAAAGGCAGCTGCCAAATTTTGCTAGTTGGCACCTACCTTGCGAATGCATGAGTCCATTATTAATTTATATTCCCTGCTGTTTTCTGGTTACTGGCTTTCAATTGCATGATTGTGGGATTTTATCATGGAAACATAAAAAAACTTACAGTTCCTAGCAAGTAGCTACTGCCTAAGAAAGATTGAGATTCTGATCAGTATTTTATTTGTTAATCAATCAATCACATTGTAAGATTTGGATTTTGTTTGGTAAATCTTATGGAAGAATGGGAACTTAACTCATAAGTATGTTAGCCGTTAATGGGTTGATTACATTAATAAATAAGTAAAGACAAGCTTCGTTTGTGTATGTATTTGTCACAAGAAATTCCTTCAAGGCTTCAAGGTAATGTTAATGGTGATATCCAAATTTTTGGAGCAAGAACTTCTTATAATTGTGGGGAAAAAATACTAATAAAGACTGGCTGGACCTAGACCATAGGATAGTTTATTTTTAATTTTAAAGTAGGACTTTTTCTATGCTAGGATGGAAGGAGAGATCAAACACGTTCAAAATCATGTTCAAGCTTGAAGGATTTGTTTACTACTACTAACAAAGATATGCAGGTCGGGGTAATTTTATTTATAATAAAAATATTTGAGGTAAAATTGTTCCGTTCGGAGCAAATTTAAGTTCCCTAAGATTTGTATGGACAAACTTGAAATGAGTTAAATTAAGAAAATGCTTAGGAAACCTCGAAGGGTTACATGGTGGCTAAGAAAGTTTGCTCCGTTCCTAAACACCAAGAGAATTTTATTAAATTCTTCACTAGGAGGCCGATGTGGGAGGCGCCGCATCTTTACAAGAGAAAAACTTGGGCTCCGTTTGTTTGCAGGAAAGTGAATTCCTTTTGGAAAGTGAATTCCGGGGAAAGTGAATTCCTGGAAAGTGAATTCCGGGAAAGTATTTTCCGATGTTTGGTAGTGTTATGGAAAATGAACTGGAAAACACTTTCCAGTGTTTGGTTATGTCATGGAAAATCAGCTGGAAAATAACTTATTAATATTTTATTTTTCTCAAGTTTATTAAAATAATGAGAAACAAATCTTACAAATTAAAAAGTTGAATGATAATGAAATTGAAAAAAATATATAATTTAATAAATTATCTCAAATAAAACAAATAATAATCAAAATAATAGGGATCAAATGTAAAAAATTTTAAAAAAATGAAAAATAAAAAATTAAAATAATAATAATCAACATTTCATAAATTATTTCAAATAAAATAAGTAACAGTCAAAAGAATGAGGATCAAATTTGATAAATAAAAAATTTCAATAAAAAAATGATAAGAAAAAAACAAATAGCAATTATAAAAATAAGGACCAAAGTTAATATAAAAATAAAATTTTAAGAGATGAAATTGAAAAATAAATATTCAAAACAAAATATATATAGTAATCAAAAGTTTGAGGATCAAATTTGATATAATCAGCAAATAATGACATTTCTAAATTTTTCACAACTTCCGGAAAGTGTTTTCCCCTCAAAATTTTCAGGAAAACACTTTCCTGAAAACCAAGCCAAATTTTCCTTTTACTGGAAAGTGTTTTCCATTGACCAACTTTCCTACTGGCAAACAAACACAAGAAAGTTTGGAAAGTGCTTTCCCGGAAACCACTTTTCGGAAAACAAACACAGCTAAAAGGAAAACATTTTCCTGAAAACCAAGTCAATTTTTTTTTTTTGACTAAAATTGACCGGAAAGTGTTTTCCGTTGACTAGAAAGTCTTTTCCGCTGACCGGAAATTGTTTTCCGTTGACCAACTTTCCTAATGACAAACAAACACAGGAAAGTTTGGAAAATAGTTTCCCGGAAACTACTTTCCGGGAAACAAACAAGGCCTTGGTATCATTTGACTTGCATAAGCTGGTTCGAAAATACATGTACCATTGAACCAAAAAGAAAAAGAAAAAGAAAAATCTTGACACACACTTATTTCCTCACTTATTTTTTTCTTGAAAAAGAAATAAATTAAAAATTTGAATATCAAATTTGATGATTTTTAAATTTCAGGGATGTCATAAAGTTTCTCAAAATAGACGCTGCAGTAATACACACACATATGTAATTTAGATTGCTGCGATTTAACATCAAATGAGGGGTATGACAAAGAAAGACAACAAGCACTAGACTAACAATTCAAAGCTAAGTAGGCAGTTTTCATTCACCAATCTAAATCTTAATTATTTTACAAACATGAGCTATGAAAATCAGGAAAAAAAAAAAGAATCTAGGCCTTTCCTATCAACAAAGAAAGAAAATGCAATACTTAAACCTTATAGCTTGGATATTGCTTTATCAGAAGTTAGATCATGATCATTAGAACAACTAGATGTTAGGTATAATTATTTTCCTCCAAAGTTAGGCAAAATGAGGACAACATAGCATCCTTTTTTGATATAGCCATTTTAGGCAAAATTATTATAGAATGGAAGGCCGACCTCTCTATGTAATAACGTTTTGTCTCAATATAGAAGTTATTTATTTGTATTAAGTTATTTTAAGTTTTACATTATATAAAAATAGTATTGATGAAATGATTTTCAAGTTCATTAATATTGAAATTGCATGTTTGACCACCTAACATCTCCTAGAATGAGCGCACATCATGAAGGTCTACAAAAAAAAATATAAGGGTTAGGAATAATTAGGAATAATAGTCCTAACATTAAGCAAAAGGTGAATGATAAGGTTTTTTACATTAAACATCATTTTACTAGTTAAAGCCAAATGGTGGTTATAGGTCTCATCAAACATCATAGAGATGTTTGATGGGATGGTGAGAATCCTTTCCAACAGTCTCACCACCTTAAAGTTGGCCTTGTTAATGCCTGACCTGCCACCAATTACAACTTCTATAAGCCTTATCTCTTCATCAATTACAACAAGAAAATTGAAGGGAGCTTGATCAAAAGTAAGGTTGGCAAAGTATTCTCATACTTAGCCCTTCAAGAATAACTCGAGTAAAAGGCCTGGTTGCTGTAGCCTCTGCTAGCAAGGTTGGAAGTTGAGACAGAGGGAATGCTATCATGGGAGCCTTTACAATTGGGACTGGAACACCATGATCTATATGGGTGGAGACCCTTCTCCTTTTAAAGCAGGTGGTAGTGCCTAGAATCACTTTAGAGGGATTTAAGTCTACTTGACCTCTAGTTAGAGGAGTATATACACCTAAATTTATTTTCTATGGTAGTTTCGATTCCTGTTGTTGTTTCCTCAAGAACGAAAAGTTCATTAACAATGATGGAGTAATTCTCCATCACTTCTTTAGCATGCCTTCTACCATGACAAGAGACAAAGACTCTTTTTGGTAAGCTCTCTTATGTAAATCTCGTTGAAGTTTCTCCCTTTTCTTTAGCTGTTAGCCCTATATAAAAAAAGAGAAGTCAATAATCAAAATAGCAATAGAGCAATAAAAAAAATAAGTAAGCGACTTACTTTGCAAAGCAACTTGATAATATACTTTGGTTATTCTATTGACTTTATACTCTATCAAAGTTGAGGCCAATACAACATATATTTTCTCCTTGTCCGAGCTTAGACGAGGCTTGCAGTTTACATCAAGGGGAATAAACCCTCTAGCAATGAGAATAACCCTAGATTTGCTGCATTTCCTTTCTAGGGTTGATTGGCTTGTTGTACCTCACTGTCATCCATCTCCCCTTTAATTTTTGACATGTGTAGGCTTCCCACATAGAGTTCCTTTCATGGCTCATGTGGGTCTGTTGGAAAAGGTGAAAAACCAATGCATGTCATTGCCATCATTAGTGCTAACAACCAAATGATAGAAACTTATGAAGATATTGATCGAAGGCTCAATTCCAATAAGCCTATAAAACTTGTCGAAGATTGACAAAATGATCCACCCATTTGAATGTAGCTGGTTTGGACCTATCTAGTAGTATTTAAACATTTCCTTTACAAATCCTTGAAGAAAGAATGAATACCCAATCTCATACATGCAAAAGAGGTTGTAATCTCAAAAAACCTTAGAAAGAGCCCACGGTCTCCTTGTTGATATGCTCAGCTTGGTTAGGCATCTGAGTTGTGCACTCCTCAGCCTAAAAGCAAGAAATGAACTTTATATCCTCCATGTTTAAAGTGCTAGGATTAGAAAAAAAAAAAAACTATAAAGGACTAGTGACAAAAGAAAAAAAGAAGCAAAAACCCGATTGAAATTCCTAAAAACCAAACCATAATTTTTTCAGGTTTTTTTTTTGGCAATAAAAACTAGAACCACCCGAATTTCTTAATTAAGAACTAAAAGCAAACCTTAATTTGGTTTTGGTTTGGTTAAACCAAATTGAAATCTTTTAAAATTAATTAAAACCCAAAAAAAATAATTCACGAGGGCCCGGTTTTGGATTCAATTAATTTGATTAAATACAAAAAGGAAAAAAAATAAAAAAGTGAAACTTGACAAGCAGTCTTATGAGATTCAAGAGATTCACAGAAAGTCTTTGCTATTGTGTTTTGGAAACCTTTTTAAAAAGAAATTGAAAATTTTTTATTTTATTTTTTGTTTTAAATTAATATTTTTTTTATTTTTAAATTATTTTGATATGTTGATGTCAAAAATAATTTTTTAAAAAAATAAAAAAATATTATTTTAATATATTTTAAAATAAAAAAATATTTTAAAAAATAACAGCTAAAAAACCTGCTTTTTTTTTTTTTTAATTTGTAGGCTCAAACCTAGAAATCAACACCTAAGTCTTTTTATATTAAATTTATTTAAATATAACAGGGTATATTCTTATCTTTAGCATCCCATTTCCCAAGACTAAATCACTTCTAATCCGTTCTTCACAAAATTATTCATCTACAAGCTCAGTTCACGAGAAATATCTTTCCCCGATTAATTATGGAAAGTCCACAGCTTGCTTTTGTCTATTATCCATTGAGATCTGAAATTCATGCATGATGACCTAGACGAAGCCAATTTCTTTCTTCAATTATGCAGCATATTTATATCTGTATGACATATATAGAATCAATCATTCAAGAAGTGCGTATACCCCAGAATGAATTGTTAGATAGATGCATGAGGAAACATTTCATCAAAAAAGGATGCATGAGGCAACAATACAGCAAGGCAAGCATGTGCCATTTGGTAAGATGATCAGCAAAGATCATGAACAAAATGAAAAAGAAGGTTGCATGCACATGCAAGAGAGAGAGAGGGAGAGGGAGAGAGAGAGAGAGAGAGAGAGAGAGGCATGGTTTGTCATGAACAATGGTCTCCCGTGAACGACTGGTTGTGTATGGTTATCTTTGAGAGGCTGGATTCTTTTGTAATCTTGTGGATCCGTGTTTCTACTTTGTCTCACTTTGATGTGATCGGTCTCTCCCCCCACTGCAATTTCTGATGTCATTACCATATCATTGTACTTCTCTTTGAAGGGCTAGATTCAATTACAGCTAACAATTACAAAGGTAAAGGTAAAAGAACAAATTAACCCCACTTGGTGCTGTTGCCAGTGCTGTAATTAGGGCATGTGTGATTCTGTATCACAGTCAACTAGTTTATCAGTAATCATAAGGGACACACACTTGCAGAAATCACGACGTTTTCTTGGCTTTGATTTTTAGAGGGATTTCTTTCTATCACCATAACATGGCTAAAATTAAGAACGAGATCGGCCATATATATATATCTCCATTGGAATATCAATGGAAATAAAAGAAGAAACATGTATATATGGCTGAGGTTTGATTGAGAGAGGTTAGATATGAAAGAAGAAACCTGTATATGATGACATACCTAACATTTTTTTCTTTTTTGTAAAAAAATATATTCCCTTTAAAAAAACTCTACCCTATATAAAAAAAAAAAACTAATTCGGGTTAATCCATTAAATTTACTTATAAAATTGAGACAATCCAACATAAAAAAAATAAAGAAAATTACAAAGTTTATTTAAACAAAAAGATAATGTTAAATAATAAAATTAAAAAAAAAAAACAATATCAACTTGTGTTAATTTTAAAAAACCATGATTTGGGTTAGCTTGACTTTTTTTTAGAGTCACATTTTTTTCAAAACAATTCTTTTCTTTTTTGAATTTTAGAAAAGACCACAATGAAGTATTTTTAAAATGACCTGACCATATGTTTAATGTTATAAAGAACAGAAGAGTTAAAGGGGGTTCTAATTTGGATTATCTCAGCTTGCCGCCTAACCTAAAATAAAATCCCTTCCAATTAATCACAGCTTCTTTTATGGGCTTCTAGGGGGAGATGAAGGGCTAGAAGAAGGGGAAGGCAGGTAATTTATCAAGATAAATTTGTCCACAACACAAGCAGACATTAATTACTCACCATCCTTTTAACCACACCAAAAATCCAGCAGATAAACCAGACACAGAACCTATTTATTAGACTTTGTCTTGTGTGATATCTCCATGCAACAAGTAATGATGGCTGCAAGACCACATGGCTCACTTTTTCTCTTGGAGACGAATGGCTCACAGTATATACATACAATTCTGTGTGCCCAAGAGATTTGTGGGTTATGATCTGGTGGTTGTGGTTTAGTTGTTTAGGATCAAATGAAAGATGAAGTACATCCCTAGCTTGTTTGATGTCAAGAAGAGAATCCAAGCAAGATAAAAAAAAATTCAGTTCATGAACAAACGAACCATTTGGTTGGACGTGGAGAAAGGGACTCTATTCTTATCCTCATCTGTGAAATCTTTTTTAAACTAGGCTATGGCTTATCTTGAAAAGTATACCTAGTGGTTAAGAAGGTCTGGTTGAATTTTACAGCTAACACCTAGAGAAACTGTTTCCTTGAATGTATTAGATTGATCGATGTGAGATTTGAGAAGCGTTTTCTAAATTATTCGGAGAAAAAAATTGATTTTAATTGATAACTAATCATCTTTAATTAATTCAAAATGTATTTCTTTCATTTTCAAACCAAAACTATAAAATTAATAAAGAATTGTAACTCACTATCTAAGGGTATTGATTAAATCCACCTCATGAATCTCAAACTATACACAGTCCAAAAAAAATATTTTTTTCTTGACCTGGTACCCATGGGGCTCAAGGTAGGAGTATATTTGCCTCCTTATTCCCCCCCCCCTCATAATTAAATAATATATTTTTAATTTTATACATACATGATTAACTTATAATATATGTTGATACATAATATTTCTTATTATTCATTATATGTTGATATATAAAGGATGAAAGTAGCTAGTACGATGACCTTTTTCCATCCTTATTTTGGACCAGACCTAAGTTACATATAGTGGGGTTGAGTAGGTCAATAGTTTTGGCCTTGTTGTCAAAACAACCTAAATCGATTGATACATTTCTTTCTTACCAAACTCAACTCAACCAAACTCATCTCAATTTCATGTCATTTAAAACAAAACATTCCCTCAATTTCAAATCTAGTGTCCACCTTGTCTTTTCACTACCAAAAAAAAAAAAAATACTACTACTAAATTTATCTCATTCAAAATCCAATCTCATCTTCATTATCACCTTTTAAAAATCTTTGTTATCCATTAATATGAAGAAATGTAGTTGATGAAGAATTACTTATTGATTCATTCAAAATGCTAGGATTATATATTTATACATAAATCATGCTACTTTATTGTCTACAATTATTCAAAGTCATATACAAGAATAGAAAATAAGTAATCAATTATACTATTTAACAACTTATTCTATGAAATTATTTCCTTTAACATATTCGATGAGATTATTTCTTTTAACACCTTTTCAAGTTTGAGTGTATGTTAATGACACCTAACTTTATGAGTAGTATTTCAAATTGTGTTAAACTCAATGGCTTGGAGAACAAACCAGCTAACTGATTTGTAGCTTGAATTTAAGTTGTTAGCATTATCCCTATTTAAATATTTTCACACACTAAATAACAATCAATTTTTATATGAATTGTTCATTTCTGAAACAAAGGATTTGAAACAATATGTATAGCAGCTTGGTTGTCACAAAACAATGTAATTCGTTGTGTGTGATTCACTCTTAGTTTTGTCAATATATTTTTCAACCAAGGAACCTCACAACAAGTAGTGGCCACAGATCGACATTCTGCCTCAACAAGACATAATGCTTTATTTCTTTGTCTTCTAAAAAATTGGTGTTTTACCAAGTAAAATGCAATAGCCAATTATTGATCTCCTTATATCTTTGCATCAGAACTAATTGGTATCATAAAATACTTGTAACTCTAATGAACCTGTAGAGGGTAAGAAAATCCAATGTCCAAGTGATTGCATGATATACTTGAGGACTTGTGTGCAACTTCAAGGTGTGGTTGTCTAGGTTTATCTATAAATTAACTTGGTATATAAGCAACATAAACTAAATCAGGTCTTGAATAAGGGAAAGACGATCATATGATAAAAAAAAATTACGAGAGAAAGGATGAGCAATATTAGATTTTATTGCTATATTCATGGAAGAGGATGGGACGGTCTTGAAAGGAAGCACTACATCAACATGAAAATCATATAAAAATATAGAGGGCTTTGTGGATAATATGGAATGAAAAGAGAGGATCATAGTGGAGTATAGTTGAGGATTTGGAGTAGCAGAAAGGTTGGCGGGTTGGAAATGAAAGAAAGTATGTCCTAAAAAAATGACATTGTGTGAGACAAATTTTGTATATGAGCATGCCTTTAAATCTCTCTCTCTCTCTCTCTCTCTGTATATATATATATATATATTGAGTGCCTGTCTATTTGAGAGTGTAATAAAGTAGTTTGACATTGAGATTGCCAATACAATAAGGGATGTAAAAGACTTCAGCTAAAAGGTGGGGTTATTATGGGGATGAATGGAATTACAAAGGTTTGTAATCTAAGTTATAAGCTTCATTTGTAATTCATCTGGATATGAGTATAATTATAGTTCATTAGATGATGAGTTTTTTTTCTTATTATTTTTAATGTTTTATATTTGATAAGAATATTAAAAATTAAAAATTTGAATCTTTTATTTAGGTTCATACAAAATAAATAAATTGTCTGCATTAGAAAAAAATGAATGACTTAGTATTTTATAATGTGCAATCTAAAATTGAATGACAACCAATTCAAAAAGGCAAACTGATGATTTTGGTGAATTTTTAGATGATCTTTGTCTAATGATGATTGGATAAATAAGGGAGAAAAGAATGATAATTTATCAAACTTTGATTTGCTTTGTGTCATTGATAGAGCAACACGAAGAAAAAATGAGAAATAAGTGAAAGTTATGAAGAAAAAACTTCTAATGATGTTGAAATGCAAATTCATGGTACTAGAGATGATTTGAAGATTCAAATTGATTCCAATCTAGAAAATTCAAGAAATTTTGAGTTAAATAATGTTAATAATATTGATACTAGCAGTAACACTAATGTTTACAATATTAGTGTTGGTACTAATGGTGTCACTAATAAATCTCTAGATAGTAATGATCTTGATGAATGTCTTAAGAATAATGAGAAAAATAAAGACAATAAGGCTAGTTTTAGTTTACATGAAACACCAGTCGATTGTTTGTTTTAGGTAGGCCTGTTCACGGTTCGGTTTGAACCATAAAAACCAACCGAACCATGTAACTCATATTTTTAGAATTTCAAACCGAACCGAACCGAATTTTGGTTCAAACCGAACTGGTTTGGTTTGGTTGAATCCGATTTTGGAGCTAAAAAATCAGGGAACCTAATCATTAAATTAATCCGGTTGAATCCTCAAAGCTGTGATGGACCACAACCAACGGCAAAACCTGAGGAAGATAAAAAGAAAGCAGAAAATCAAGAGGAGTTAAAAAGATCCAAGCCTTGCGAAGCCAATGGCAAGAAATGTCAGAGAAGCATCAAAGTTTGAAACAAAAAGTTGAACTTACAAGCACACGAAAATAAACTTTACCTTACCACCTTTTCTCTAATGGAGGAGCTCTCTCTTTCTATTGCAAGTGAAGAGAGAAGCCAAAGGTTTTTGTTCGGCTGCAAGTAGACTAAATGAATGTGGAGATGTGGTTTATTGTCGGCTAGAGAAGAGAAAAGACAGCGCAACAGGCAATGATGAAACCCCCTTTATAAAAACTGAAAAAACTCCAACTTGGTCTTGAACTGACACAGGAATAGGATTGACTACGGGATCTGCTTACTCCCCAGCACCCAGATTCGTTATATTGACTAGGTCAATCAGATGTGGAACTTCAGGGGGCAAGACGCAAGGGCCAAGGAGGATGAAAATTAAATGGCAAGAATCAAGATGCAGGGGCAAAGGACAAGACATATACAGAAGGGAGAAGAGAGAGGATGAAAATTGATGGATGGCGGCTTGTCAATTAGGGTTAGGAACTCTTTAGTCATGTTATATTGTTATTTATACCACCGGTTCGGTTCACCAGTTTAAGTGGTCAAACCGGAACCGAACCAAACCGAACCGGCAAAATTTTATGGTTTTAAAAATTGGTTTAATCGGTTTTTTTTTTATCTTGGTTCGGTTTTCTCGGTTAATTTTTTATCGGTTCTCTCAGTTTTTTTGGTTAATCGGTTTTTTTAAACACCCCTAGTTTTAGGTTTATTAATTGTTAGTTAATGAAAATATATGGACATGAGTAATTGTATTGCATTTTTATGTTACTTAAACCGTGTATGAACTTTTACTTGAACCATGTATTTTAAGGTGTTTAAACTATGTGTCGTGACGGGCACGACATTGAATGATGAAGCTGCCTCTTAAAATTAAAGGGTTTTGGGTTTAACATAAAGTTATGATTAAAGGGTTTAAGGGTTGTCACCTAATATTATGATCTCTATGAAACTTATAGGTTTACGAGAGTCTAGGTAAGGGGACTAGTTGAGCAAGAGGAAGACATATCACCCCCAGTGCACCTTACCTATGATAAACTGCATTGATGATTGATTGTTAATCAAAGACACGTTTCTATTTGTTTGTCTCATCTACAGTTCAAAGCAAATCTCCCTTCATGAGAAATTCTCTATTTTATCAAATTAAATCTTAATCGTTTTAAGGTCCTAATTTTAGTATCGCATTTATTTTTTATTTTATATTTTTAATACTTGAGAGTATACTTTATAGTGTAATTTTATACTCTCAAATATTAAAATTTACATTTAAATCCTAACATTCCAAATAACAAACTAATTATTGTGCAATAATCATAAACCAGTTACGATATCCATTTTGCATTTTTAAAACATGATAAAAACATGATTTTATCCTTTTAAAAAAATATGCATTAAAAACCTTTAGGATTTGGTTGTATACACGAAAACAAAGCATTTTTTGTGTTTTTTAAATGAGGTAATTTTTTTTGGAGTTTATGAAATTTCAGAGAAAAATCAAATATTTTTAATAATGGGTTCATATCTTACAGTGTAAGCCTGCGACATGATATTAGGTAAAATTATTGAAAAAAGACGCGACGAGCCCATAAATAATTTCAAAATGGTCCTTAAAGTTTTTATATTTTTCAACTTTTTATTAAAATAAAGACAAATTAAAAACTAAACAAAAGACATTATAGTGTGTTTGGCAAACACGCCCTTAGTCTAAAGGTTGGGCTTGTTAGGCCCAAGCCTAATTTGGTTGGGTTAGGCCGATTGAAGGTTTAACAATTTCTTTTCTTTTTTTAAAAAAAAATAGGCTGAGTTACGGGTCCAACCTACACAACTTAGTCACTGGCTCAGCCTAGTGACTAAATTATGTAGTAAACCATGGAACATGAATTCTAATTCACATTCTGTATGTTTACACCAAAAAAAAAAAAAAGTGAGGAAGATGGAAGAATATGATTACTTGACTTGGAGGTGCTGCTTGACTACCATTGTTGGAGGTTCGAAGTGAGGATGGTGGAGACGCTGGTAAAAGAGTTGGCGATTGGCAATGCTATTAAATAGATAGTTAGTGCCCCTATTAATTATATGGAGAAGAAGTTGGCGTTGCTGGAAAAAGAAGAAGTTGAAGTTGGTGGGGGGAGGTTGGTTCTCTTGGTGGAGAGAAGCAAAATGTTGTGGCAATGGCTGAGATGAGTGTTCACGGTGGTCTCTGAAGAAGGAGAAAAATGGCTATTTAGCCAACTTTAAAAAGATGTGAAAAGTTTGATTTTTAGCTTACTTTCCCTTCAGATTTCTCCTCCATTATTGCACAAAATTCACCTCTATTTACAAGGGATAAAAAGTGAAAAGTTCATATGATCTTTATTGAGAATAAATCTTAGCCCTTGATTCAAACAAGAAGGATCTTTGTCCAAAAAGTCAACATCACAAGCTGTGAAATCTGGTTACAAAGGTTGATTGGGTCAGACTCCTTGGAGCAATGTTACGGTGGCTACAGAGGCGACCAGCCAATAAGAATCATGCTGGGGTGTAGTATTGTGTTGGGCCATGAGAATGATATCTTGTTTGGTAGAGAGATGAGTGATTAAATGCATTTGAAAAATGGCCGCCCGAGCAACCTTTTGGATATAAAAGGTTGAAGATGATAAATAGTGGTCTCAATAGCATTGTTCTTTACCAAAACAAATTGTTTTGGTTAAAACGCATCATTTCATTTAAATGAAACGACATTGTTTTAACCGTTACGGTTTTAATTAGGGATTTGACTAAAACTCAATTGAGTCCTTTGTGTTTTGATTTCTTTTAATTACATCCCTAATTGACTTTAAATTTTCAACTTACTTCAATTTCACCTATGTTTTCAACCAAATTGAGTCCTCAAAGTTTAATGTCTTTTTTAAAAATATTCATGGTTGTGAATTTCTTTAATTTGACTTTTAATTGACCCTAAACTTTGATTTTCTTACAATTTTATTCCTGATTTGAATCAATTGACATTATAAAAATTAAGTTTGGTGCTCTAAAATTATAATCTTCTTGATTAAGCTCAAATTGGGCTTCCAAACTTAATTCTTCACTAATTAATTTCCTAATAAAATTAATTTGACCCATTAAAAGTATAATTAAATTCCCGCACCTAATTAAATATTTTAATTTGATCCAAATTAATTCTTAAACATAATTAAACCTTTAATTTGACCCATGATTAAATCAAATTGATCTATTAAAAATCTAATTAAGTCTCTAAACTTAATTTTTATGCAAATTCGTCCAATAATCATTTAATTTGACCTTCAATCTGCATTGTCTCTTCATTCTTAGATACAATGGGTTACAATTGGGCTCTCAATTTTATACAAAACTCTAGCTTGATTTCTATATACATTTGAAATCCTTCTCAGTCTGCTTTTGTCAAGTTGCTTATCTTTTTGTTATTATTATTTTTTATTTTTAAAAGGAAAAAAGGTAAATGTATGGGAAACCCAAGAAATGGGTTATAATTCTTATAATTTTATGATCTAAGTTTACATTGCATTTTTTCTGTCATATATATATAAAAAAAGTTTTTGACAACTTTAATATGGACACTAACACTTAAACTTGGTTTTATATCATTAATTAGATATCATGTCAGCAAGTGAATAGATGGGAAAATTCTCTCCAAAACCTATCTAAAAATTTAAAATAATAATGATTATATATATATATATATATATATATATATATATATATTAGAAGAAAAAAAAAAACACACACACACACACACGCCCTGATGTGTAACGTTGATAGCTTACATAAGAAAAACCTTCTTTTACATTTCCAATTACAATTTTTTTTTTCCTTTTATCAAAGTAAACCATAAGATAATTCATTCTTTATTTTTTTTAATCTTAGATATTAGTATTCATGTGTTGGTCAAAATCACAAGTGCACGAGTCGTAACAAGTAATAAAGTAAATGAGTATAGTATCATCCCATGCAGAAATTGTCAATAAATATCAAAATTATTAAATTCACATCTATTTGATGATTCGATTATAAAAGCTTGTGAAACTAAAAACAATTAAAACAAACAATTATATAATTAAACAGTGTTGAAATCAAGTTTAACGGATAGGATTTTTAACTTCATCGTAACTAATCCTATGCGAATTTCTCAATTGATTTAATCCTATTGAAATTTCTTTATTATTGTTGATAATCAGGTTTTACTAATCTCTCTGGAGCATCAACGAATTATTTTAACATGCAAACTTCCGACATCTCCGTGAAAATTCTAAACTTGTCAAAAATTATTAGGAACGATAAAACCCTTAAGGATTATACAAGATCCATAGATATCTCTATCCTATAGATTCCTTATAGTATTTAAAAAATGGTTGAGTCAATTATCACTTCTCAATCTCAAATTGAATGCCAAATCATGCAAACGATGATTAAACGTATACAAACATAAAGTTTAGAATGAAATACTCAACAAATACCGAATTAATTCAATCAAAGAAATATTTGCATAATCATAGTTGGACTACATAAAAAATACTAGAATAAAAAACTATTCCATATCTAAATAAATAAATAAAACATTGATACGATGAACATCACTTAAGAGTATGAGAAGATTAGAGAGTTAGATATCTTGAAGGAGTTGTTGTCCTTTGCTTTTTTCTTTTCAGTTCTAATTGCTTCAGCTCCTAGATGCCACCTCCTCTCTCTTTTGGTGTTTTTAGAGTATTAAAAACGTCATTTGGCTACTTTTTAAAGGGCTTTTTATAGTCTAGCTTTATCACTCAAAAGAAAGGGAATAACTTTCCTACTATTACGAATTCTAACTTTATTTTCTTTCTTGATATTGCGTGCCAATTTCGGGGCAAAAAATGTATGAGCTGAGACTTCTCTATTTTTGAAACAATTGTATAAAAAATTTTATCCAACAAAACTGGTCTTGTAATTTTTAAAAATTTGAAATTCACGATATGGGTCAAAAACTAAGATGATGTATAGATTGCAGGGATTTTGGGTTTGATTTGTACTTTGTATTTCAACCTATTTTTTGTGTTTCAAAACAGCAAAACTAGGTTTTTTTATTTTTATCATCATTAGAATTATAGATCCATGTATTAACTTTTCAGAAAGGTAGAGAACTTATGAAATGGGGTTGTATAGAGCTCAAGATTATCCAGGACAGACCAACCAGTGTTTGAACTCTAAGCTCATCTCATTATTTGCCTTCTCATATGACCCCAAATTCAGCATACTCCAATAATTAAATACCTGAAAGATACATTGAATCTACAAGAACTAATACTTCTAAAAGATACCTAAAACTCTAGATAATTCATTAAGAATCAAACAAAATTCTCTAAAATAAAATATAAATGACTAAAAATATATGTGTTATGTATTTCCCAATCATCATGTCATCATTTAACTTATATGACAAATTAATAAACATTTACTTAAATATTTTATTGTATGAACTACTTACATCAAATACTTATCTAATTAGAATTAAAGATGAGACATTATATAACTAGAATAAATGGAGGTATTCAAAATTGATTATCCCAATTTTGTTATGTTGGTACTAATAATTGGATTATGATAAATTTATCTAGGAAAGTTATCTTTTTACTCATTCAAAAAAATTTGATTGCCTCATGAAATTTAAAATTGTAATGTCATGTATGTGTGTGTCTATATATATGTATGTATGTCTGTATATATAATTCAAACATGTTAAAAAAATAAAAATATAAAATAAACATGTGGTACAATTTTAAAATAAATTTTTATTTTTTTATTTTCTCACCTTTGTTATTCTATTTTATTTTTAAACAGTAATTAAATACTACCCAACATTATTGTTTTACAGCGTGCTGTACCTTCGTCTCCAGGCTTCATTTTTTTTTTGTTGCTTGCAACCCAATTAATCCTGAAACACGTGGCAACTCCCTGGTCAGAAATGTGGCAGGATCTTCTGGGTCCCACAAATTCACACAAATTTCCCTCCCAGTCTCAATTTCTTTTCCCTCCCCTCTCCCCTCTCCCCTCTCCCTCTCTCAGAAACAGCCAAGAATCAGAACCACCCAAAAACAAAAGCCTTCTCTCTCTAAAAAAAAAAAAAAGCACGCACAAAATTCACTAAACCCATCAACATAAAAAAGAGTCATTTTTAGTGTTTTTTAATAAAAAAAAATGAAAAACCACAGAGTAAAAACCCTTAAAACCAAAACCCCTAAACCCATTTCGTCTCCATTATCGGAAATCCCACCGGCGGCGGATTATACGGTGACTGTGGACTGTAGTGAGGACTTTCACTCCCTTTGCAAATGGGTTATCCCAGGTTTCAGGAAAATAAAGTCCAGGTCTTTATATAGCAGATATTTTCAAGTTAGTGGCTATGACTTTCGTTTTTTCATGTACCCAAAAGGGGATTCTTTATCAGTACCTGGACATATCTCTCTTTACTTACAAGTTAATGACCCTTGTAGTTCTAATTGTGATTGTTATGCTTGTTACAAGATTGTCATTGTTAATGTCGTGGATGAGACTAAGTCTTTGTCTAAAGAGAGTGTTTATAGGTTTTCCAAGAACAGGAAATCTATTGGTTGGTGTGAATTTGCGGTTTCTAATACAGTTTTAGATGCTAATTCAGGGTTTTTAAAAGATGGGGTTTTAACTATTAGTGGTGAAATTCGGGTTTTGGATGAGAAAATGGAGTTTTCGAGTGACCGTAGTGAGGGAATGTCTTATGCTTTGAATGGGAAGGTTACTTGGAGTATAAGAAATTATGGTTTGTTGAGGCAAATGGTGAAGACTCAGAAGATAATTAGTTCGGCTTTTCGAGTATGGGAGGCTTATCTTGGAGTTAATTTGTCGAAAAGCATGGTTAATGGGGCTGAGAATTTGTCATTGTTCTTGGAGATTAAGGATATAGAAAAGAATCCTGTGATTGATAGGAGTTGTTGGTGTCTTTTTCGAATATCAGTGTTGAGTCAAAAGCCAGGGGTTAGTCATGTAAGTAGGGAATATTATGGGAGGTTTGGGGGAGGAGGTGATACGAGTCTTGGTTGGACTGAGTTTATGAAAATCTCTGATTTTTTTGATGAAGGATATGTAGTGGATGATAATGTGTTGATTAGTGTATCCTTTAATGCTATTCAGGAGTCAAGTTTTTCCTTCAGGATTGAAGGCGTTTCTAGTGGTAAGTGCAAGGGGATGATCAATTGTGGCTACTTGGGTGGTAAGAGCAAGTATGGTCTGGTAAAAAGATGTGATGATTACACAGGAAAAATCATTTGGAAGATTGAGAATTTCTCAAGGTTGAAGGATATTTTAAAGAAAAAGAAGATGAAAGGTCTGTGTGTGAAGAGCAGGAGGTTTTGGATTGGGAATATGGAAGTCCGCATTTTAGTTTATCCTAGAGGTAATTGTGAACCTCATTTCTATTGTTTTGTTTAGGGTCTTACATTATGTTCACTTTTTATATTAGGAGCATGCATTATCAATTGGGCTGAACTCTGATGTAGAGTGGCTTCTAACACATAGAAAGAAGGAAGTGTGCTTGAATTCCATGATAATAGTTATTTGAAAAGGCTTGAAATTATTCTATACAACTTCGTGACAGTTTGCAAAATTCCAGTTTCTGCATGATTTGCAAATACATGAACGTGATTCATGTACAATCTAAAATCATAGTTGAAAATCTTATTTGGCATTTCTTTTAAGAAAATATTCGTCATAATAGCCAAGTCATTTACCGAAAAAGAATGACTATGCTGCTGTTCAGTGCAAGTAATAAAACAATGGATGCAGATGGAGTTGATTTTTATAACAGTCACTGATATGTTGAGATTTTATAAAAGCATAAAACTGATGTGACTATTTGGTAATTCCTGATGGCACCAGGTCAATCTCAGAAACCAATCCACCTTTCAACATTTCTTGAAGTTTTGGATCCAGGAAACAGTTCTGGTGATTGGAGTTCTTTTATTGTCTATCAGTTGGCGGTTATGAATGGGAAGATGATAGAGAAGTCTGTTGTGAAACAATCTGCAGAACGATGCTCCAATGCTACAAAAAACCATGGCTGGTCTGAATTCATGACCCTTACTAGTCTTTTTGACCAGGACTCTGGGTTTATTGGTCATGAAACTGCTGTCTTTACAGCAGAGGTTCACATATTGAAGGAGACATTCATGACAACAGAGTCGAGCGACAATGCTTGTTCAGTTACATGGAAGATGGAAAATTTTTTATCCTTCAAGGAAATAATGCTAAGCCAAAGAATATTAAGCAGATTTTTTGAAGTTGGT
Organism: Populus alba; assembly: GCF_005239225.2. Lineage (NCBI taxonomy): Eukaryota > Viridiplantae > Streptophyta > Magnoliopsida > Malpighiales > Salicaceae > Populus > Populus alba. Next base: position 5,320,281 of record NC_133289.1, on the reverse strand, counting down.
GGTTGTAAACTTCAAATTGGTGAGTTGTTTTACTAAACAAATTATACAAGATTTTCAAGGTAATATCAGTGGGGATCCTCTTGTCCTTAATTATTCTTACCCTGTTATTATTATTATTATGATTTTGCAGGGATCTATCAATCCTCTGCAAATATATGTGCATACGTGGGGAGTGATCCATTGATTGACAATTTTTGGGTCAATTACAGGATTACAATAGTTAATCAAAATGACCCTGCTAAAAGTTTGTGCAAGGAGTCTTCCCTATGCACAAAGGCATATTTCAATGCCGATCTTCAATTGATGAAAGTATCAGATATGCTGGACACAGATGCTGGATTTGTTGTTCATGAGACAGTTACTTTGGTTTGTGAAATCCTTGATTGCTGTCCATGGTTTGAGTTTTTTGAACCTGAGACTGGTAACATGGAAGCAGAATCAAGTGACTGCCAGGTTTGTTTATTCAATTTCTGTTTGTGAAACTTTCTTGGGATTCAATTAGCCAACACAAGGCAGTGATTTATTGATTACATATGATGGGGTGTTTCTTGTCCCTGTCTGATTCTGAAAAGTAAAAGACAGACTATGTTCTGTCAAAGCAAATTAGTTGTTATTGCTAGAAGTCAGTTGCCTAGGAATTGGCAAAATTGTCTGACAAAATTTTAATAACCAATATTTGTTCTGACTTCAGATTATACTGTCCTTGAACATCTTAGGCAAAATTCTTTCCTTCATAAAGTCTTGGTTGCCTTCAAAATTGCAGTAAAATGATAAGGAATGAATGGGATCCATTCCAATAAAGCAAATAATACAATAGCAAATGAGCGTAACTGTTATGACTTTCCTGCTGCACTTTTTTCTTTCTTTCTCAAAGTAAACTATCTTGGGATTTCAGTTCCTCTCTGCTGTCTGTCAAATGGACATCAACAACGAAGAGTGTAAAAAAACATTTTCTGAAGTTTCTGGAGTTTTGGGGAGCACACCTTATGAAGCTCTGCAATCTGTTATTCACTTGTTATTTAAATCTGCATCTCAGTGCCAGTGTATTCCTCGAGCAGTATGCATCTCAACTTGATCAAATTGTATTATCTCTTTGCTGTCTTTCTTTCTTTTGACTTGTTTTATGATTGGTTGCTTGCAGGTCAATGTTGTTCGTGCAAGGCTAGAACTTTTAGGAGCTGAGATATCACTCGATCTGTTGGATCTCCTGGGCACCACTATGAATAGCCAGCATGAGATCGCTGAAGCAATGTTGAGAGAAATTGATTGTGTCTTTGCACTTGATGAAAAATGCATACTGCTGGATGTGACTCCATGTCCATTATCTAAAGAAATGCCCTATTTAGATAGTGGAACCAGACATGCAGCCAACAGCTCACATAGGGAAGATGAATCACGTAGTCATGTACACCATTATTTTTCTGATATCTTTATCTTGATTGATATGCTGTCTATACCTTCCCTCACCATTGAAGCTTCTGGGGCTTTTGAGAGAGGTGTTGCTCATGGATACATTGATAACCAAGTAGTGGCCTTGGTCTTGGAAAAACATGCTGAAAGATTTAGTGCAAATTCAACAGCCAGGGAGAAAAATGCGGAGTCTTTGTTTTCTGAAGAATTTTTCACCTCAGTTCTTGCTCTTGCGGAAACATTGTCCCTCTCTATAAACTCTCGAGTTCATAACTTTGTGCAAATGTTTTATGTTACACTATTTGAAGTGTTTTCTGGTGAGAGTTATCACACAAGGATGCTGAGAGGGCTAGTTGACCTTGCCACAAGCCCTGTGGATAATTCTTTGGAGATGAATCTGGACGTGTTGATCTTCTTGGTTCACAGGGAACATGGATTTGCTAGACCAGTTCTAAAAATGGTGGGGGATGCTGCTAAGCATGACAACACTGACCATTCTGCCATCAGGCATCGTCTGTGTTGTTTAGAGGAGAAAATTATTCATATTGGTGAAGAAAAGCGAGCTGAACTTTCAAATATTTCTAGCGAGAAGGCTACTTTGTTAGAAAGGCTGACTGAAACTGAGGCTGCTCTCCTTCATTATAAGGTATTTGATCCCTTGTCTCTGCTTATCTGCCTTGTCAAATGCCACCACATGCACCTGGTTTTGGTGAGCATATGAGATTTAATGTTTTATATAAAATTGGCAGTCTGAAATGGAGCTTGAAAGGGACCGCTTTACTTGTGAAAAGACAGAAGTCTGTGCACACATACAAGATATTGAGACTCAACTTGAACAGTTGTGCTCCAAGCATAAGGATCATGTTGCAAAGCACAGCATGGAGAAAAGGGATTACCAAGATCATCTTCATCACGTGGAAACACAGTTGTCACATCTAAAGTCCTTAAAACACCAGGAATTGAAGGTATGAGTGTCTAGAATATATCCAACTCAGATTTTAAATTGCTATACCCAAGAAAACATGAAAAGATGATCTTTTAGCTGAAAGTTGCTATGTGAGTTTCCTTTTGGCAGTCTGAATCATGGATCACTGTGTTTAATATGATTAAATAAGAGAATTCTGAGATAGTTTCTTAGGCTTTTGTAAGTAAATTTCACGATATTTACTGCCTAAATGTGGCTAGAGAACTTGTTTGGTTGCATTTGCAAGGTTTTTTTTTTTTTAAGCTTATGAATCTGGTAGTAAAGCTTCTTTCTCTTAGTTGATTGGTGATTTGGCATCATTAAAATATGAGGTATTTATTGGTAGAGATTCATTGGTTCCATGATTAAGGGATCAGTTTGATCCCTTGGTTTGCTTGAGAGGTTTAGGAATGGAGAGTGGAATGGTTTCATAAGCTTTGGCATTAAAATTCTGGAGGCAATAATATGTCTATCATTGTTTGATTGATGGATAGATGGAGTGATAATGTTAAATAATTTTTTTAGACAAGCTATGATCTGTAAACATGTGAGAAACCGTATTCTGCTACCCCTTGAAGTTGGTATACCTTTGTGCTTTGTGCTGATTGCTATTCTACATTAATGGCAGATTCATTGGTTGTTAACTGCCATCGGATGGTGGTAAAATGGTCTAATGATTTTGATATTGGATACATAGTGTTAGAAGTGTTTCATCTACCACTTCAAAAAGTTTGTATTCTTGAAACTTAATTGAAATATGTTGTTCTCTGTGTGACTTTTAGAGATTTTTGTTCTGTCTACCGACATCTTCCCAACAACATAAATTCTGGAACTGGTTGCTATTTCTGTCCTGAAATTTCCTCAAGAATGGGATGTTATGCAAAATCAGAATGAAACATGTAGATGACAACTCATTACAGGTAAATCAGCATGAACCAATTAATAATGGTTGGTGGAAAGACTTCCTGTACTTGAGAGTGCTCGAACAATGAAATCAGGATTATTGTTGCCACTAGAAAAGCTTATACATTATCGTTTGTAGTTAATAGAAGGATGAAGCAACATCTATTCAGCAGAATTTATCGTAATTGCCCCCTTTTGACCATCTCCTACCTTCATCAGCACCCGTCCCTTGCCCTTGAGGTGGATGACTCCCAACCAACAAGGCTACAAATTTATGTAATGAATTGCTGACTATCCTTTCTCTGTAATCTGGGTGGTCTTTAGTGATGTGCTCGATTACTGTGCCCTTAACTCATGGAAAGTTCCTGAGGTTTAAATACTGAGTTTAATATGTGCGTGATGCAGAAACTACTTAAAGAGAAAGAAGTTCTTGCTGAAAGATTGAGACATGCAGAAGCAAATCTGGAAGTTTCTGATAGAAAACTGAAAAAACATGCTTCAAAAGTTGTGATTCAAGAGGAGGAACAACAGACACAATTGGATGAGATTTGGCAGTTGAAACAAAAAGTTGAACAAATTGAAATAGTGAAACAGGACAAGGAAGAGGAGGTTGCTCATTATAGAGCATGCACTTACGATTTGGAAGCAAAATTGAATGACTGCCAGGTTTGTTTCCTTACCAATTCTATTCATGAAAGTTTCTCGGGGTTCAATTAGCCAACTGAAGCAGTGGCTTGTGGTGTGGTGTCCATATACTGAGGTGTCTTTTTCCTTTTCTAGCAGTCAAAAGTAGAAGACAGATAATTATGTCATAGCAAATAGCAAGTTAGTTTTTATGCAAGAATTCAATCTCCTAGGACTTGACAAATCTTTCTGACAAGGTTTTGAAGAATCACCCTTTGTTCTGTCTATGTTGTCCTTGGGATGTGTATATTTCGGAAGAGACATCCTTAGAAATGTTTTTTGGAAAATTTCTTTGCCTTCATAAGTTCTTGTTTTTCCTACTGGGACATTTCTCAAGTTTTGCTCTTCTGGTTAATAATATTTGGTATAATTAGATTTTGTCTGATTTGCTGCATATAATATACCGAGAATGCTCTCAATGGTTGTGATTGTTGAATCAATAGATGTGAATATATGAATTTTTGAATTGGGTTTTCTTTACATATGGAACTTATTCTTATGTGGGTTTTGAAATTTAGGAGACCAACTTCAACTTCTTAGGCTCAAGCTTTTGGACAAGCAAACTATACTTTTTAGTACGTGAAGTTCATTTATTATGGTAAAGAACATAAATCTTAATGGTAAAGAACAATGACCACCTCCCGTGCATCTACAGATGATGCACGGGCAAGTACATCTTAATAATGTTGGTCTCATGGCTTTGAACTGCTTTCTTGGATGTTTATGCTATCAACTGAACAACCCCCCCCTGCAGAAACATATTCAATTTCTTGAAAATGCACATCGGGAGGAGATGGAACAGCATGCTCCTCTATATGGTGTAGGCTTGGAATCTCTCTCAATGGAATCATTGGAGAATTTGTTGCGCATCCATGAAGATGGGATAAAAAACATCCATGCCCTTCAACATCAACTAAGAAATCGGAGTGGCCATCTTGTCTCAAGTGAAAATCCTCTTCAACTCAGACAGTTTGCAACCTACAGCACAATATCCTATTGCTGATGGGCATTCACTTTTGTCATCCCTAATGGCGTTCGCATGCACAAGAATAGGCCTAACACTGCTACTACAGCATCCCGGTTTATCATAGGAGCTAACTTTTGACTGGAGATCATTATTAACTGTATATTTCAGATAGGAATCTTGACTGCTTCTCAGGGATGGGGCTTCTTTAATCTGGCTGGCCTTTTTTCACCAGTCAAGCTCAGCAGTTATTCACTAATGAGGTCCTCTTTACCTAGTTATTTTGTATAGTTATCTACTGTGGAACTTGGAACCTCAGAATGTTAGTTGAATACATGATTATTAGAGGGGGATTGTATGAAGGAGACTTCAATGCTTTTATTACTCTTTCACGTAGGTGTTTAAATGTGCTTGCCAGTGTAACAGCTGGTTGAAACCACATCTTGCTGTGGTTTTTGTATTCCTCTTGTTTGCCAATTTCTTCTTCTGGTTGCTTTGAACAGCTGTCGCATTTTTTATAGTTGCTGTCTGGACAAGGATAGGGAAATCAAGCAATACTTCCTTAACTGAAACATATAAAATAGCATAAACCATTAGAACAACACGTAATTATACTGACTTAATTATCAGCTAAGAACAATGGGGACGTGACTGGTTGGATTCCACAAGTAAAGAAACCAGAGAGAGGAAGAAAAAATGTTGAAACGAACGTAACAGGTGGGATTCTGCAAGTGCAGAAACCAGAGGGAAAGGGGAAAAAATTGTAGAAACTTTACAATAAAATCACTTATCAAACAATCACCAATGGTCTAATCAAACTCATCAACTTTATGCCAGTCAGTGGACTCGGCATCTGAATCTTTATCACGAGAAAATGACTGCCTTGCCTTACGTAGACCACCCAGAATGTCAGAGCTTTCATTCAGTTGGACCCAATCGCTGGATCCACTGGGTGAAGGAGCCCTAATGCTCTGTGCTTTCCTAGAAGCTGATAATCTTGTTGAAGAATCACTAGAATCATCTTCCAGATCACTGAATGACACATCCTCTTCACCTTCAAGCTTTTTCCGGTTATCCATTGAAGTGCTATTATCAATTTGCTCTTTTAAAAACTGCTTAGAATTCTCTTCATCATTAATTTTTAAGCCTTCAGTAGCATTTACAATCCGGGCGACCTCTTCTCTAGATGTTGTATTCTCTCCTTGTGTCTCACTGATAGAATTCTTGGAGCTTTCCAACTTCACATTCTTCTTGTTTCTCAGCTTCTCCAGAAGAACATTTCTTGTTTCAACTATCTGCCAATAAGTCAACAGTTTAATGAGATTACATGGCCATGAGAATGAAATACAAATATCACTGCACCCAAAGGACTGTTGCCCCCTGCTCTAAACTATGATCATTATTGGGATATTGAAGTTTTAGTTTCTCTAAAAAAGAATATCAAGTCTCCTAAATTAAGAGATACTTGAAGATTCAATCTCCTAAATTTACTTAAAAAGTCAATAACAACTGAATCAACAGTCCATATCACTTGATACATACAACTAGCACAGCACAATAGCTCACTTACAATTAACAGGATCATTCTTCCAATATCTCAGATGTCTGAAACCTCAGAACTTCAAAACCAATTTCAGATGAAACACTTTGCTCTAATGTCAAATTATAAACACCAATTCCATCAAAAAGTGTAGAGATGGTTTGTTTCAAGTCTTATGATTTCAAAATAAGGAAAAAAGAAGTGTGCATATTTTACTAAAATTTGGAGACCCTGCACCTTTGTTTCCCCTGGGGTGAGTTTTGAAGTAATAAGTCTGCACGATTACCAATTACTCACACATATGCTTCGTTCTGCATATTCTCAGAATTCCTCAAACTTAACAATCCCTATCCCACCCCTCTTCTAAGATGACTATTAAAAAATATGCAAGTGCCATCATCCTTGCATCTTCTAGTTTTGATTCTCAATATCAAGATTGAAGATAGTAATTACTTCCTCCAGATTCTGGAGGAGTAGATTGGAGCTATGATTTCCATTGCAACTTTACAAGAACATAAATGAAAATACAACTGATTGCATGTTATAAAAGATTATTATTCCATCAGGAGACAAAAGGAGGTCACCTTCTCAAAACTTTCAACCGCAAAGACATCAATTATTCTTACACACAAAATATCAGAAACCATATAACCCTCCACACTAATGGCATGTAAACTGTAGCTGTGCAAAATGTTTTATTAACTGGTACGTTATCTGCTTATAATTGCTAGATGCCTGGAAGATCAACTATTGTCTTCCCTACCCTAAGACATATAACACCACCAGCACATTTGAGGATCGAAATAAATAATGTCACAAAAAAATAGCAGTGCACACTATCTGCTCAGCAAAAGCAATAGACGCCAATTATGGTTTCACTAGTATTGTGGCTCAAAATAATTGCACGCAACTGCCGGTGTGCATAATGTGTTATCAACTACTAATACAATATCTACAACAACAACAAAAACAACAAACACCAATTATGGTTACACTAGTGTTGTGGGTAAAATAAATTGCATTCAAGATAATTGCATGCCACTGCCAGTGTGCATAATGTGTTAAAAACTACTGATACGATATCTACCTATGCTCACTAGAAGCCATAGCATGCGCACAGACCATGCTTAGTCGAGAAAAAGCAATAATGCAGCAAAACCAGCAGTACAACTACAAAGCACCCTTCGACCATAACAACAATAATAATAACAAACCCCCATTATGATTTCACTACTATTGCAGCTAAAGAAACCTGAAGACTTGTCTCAGGCCCTTACTTCCACAGGCAAATTATGCAGAAAAGGAATAAAACATATCAACACAGAAATCTTACCTGGGGAGTCGATAGAATCTCGAAATCACCTTCATTCAATCTTGGAATCAACAATATAAAATAAACCATCCAAAATCGGCCATCCCCCGTTTCACTCCTAAGATTATATCTAAGTTGTGCCAAACTAGGAACAAAACGTTCAATATTTGAGGCATGTTCTCTTTGAGCATCAGTCATTCTAAAATCTGCAAAAAAAAAAACTCCTTTTCACCCAAAATTGAAAAATTCTTCACATAAAATCAATTACTTTACACAATTCAAATCCCACAATCCATAAAAGATCTATAAATACATCAATTCAAAAATATATCAAAATCTTGCACTTCAGATACACATTTTTTTTTCTTTAACTTCATACTAAAATATATATCACATTTGTCACAAATAATTAATAAAAAGAACAATTATTCACTACTGACAGCTAAAAAAAAAAAGGAAGAGTAAATTTTTTATTTTTATTTTTACCGTTTTGGAGTGGTAGAGGAAAATCAACCCAGTACTCGGGTCTCAGGGAAATCTCCTTAACAAAACCAATCACATCCTCATTAATTCCAGCCACGTCATCCTCATAGTCACCATCTCGACTACTGCTGTTATGATCATCATCTTTAAATCGCAAGAAATTAAAAGTGAGTTTAGAGAGACCATATTTTAAACTGTCACCGATTTCTGCGAGATCGTTGCGAATCCCGATGAGAGCTCGTGATGATTGAGAAGAATCAGACGGTTTTGATTTGGCTGCTTCAGGACGGGACGGGGGTGGAGGGGCGAGGAAGTTAGCAACGCCACGAAATTGACGACCGATAGAAACACCCATGGCCGACAAGTCGTCTTTAACTGAAGGAGGATGAGGAGGAGAGTATGGGGGTGAACCTGGGTCGTTGGATTGGAATGATTTGAAAAGCCAAGACATATTTTTTTAAGGTAGTTAGAGACAAGGCATTGAGTTGAGAACAGTGAGATTTTAAGGTTTATTTTGAGGAACTTGAAGGCGAGAAGAAGCTGTGTTCCTCTTTGTTGGTGTAGTAGTTGTAGAGGAGTAGTTTCTAGAAGTGGTTCTTTGGTGTTTGGCTTTGACAATCTGATTTTGGTACAGATTTTGTGATTAGTTTTGATTGGATAATGATTTTATTCGAAGCTTACAAGTTACAGGTGTGTTGCTTGCTTACTTCTTTTTGAGGGTGCGGATCCTTATATCCGATTAAATTGGACTTAATCCTCTGGTTTTCAGTATACAATATTATATTATGCTTTGACTCCCTACTGCTTAGGCTCCTGTGCTAACCGGTTTGTTCCTATCATGTCAGATAAAAAGTAAGGTTTTGGAAGGAAAAAAAAAAGGCATCAATTTCAATGTTAATGGTTTTTTTAAGCTATCAGGATGAAACTTTATTTATTAAAATATGATGACAAAAATGATTTAGAGTTTATGTCAAATAAAGGAATCTAAAAATCTATGGAAACTGGAAATATTGAGGTCAACCTGTATTAATATTCAAAATCTATAATCCTAAGCTTGAGCTAATCTTATTAAAGATAAATCTTAAAAACTAACGAAATAAAATTCTTAATAACAAAATAACGAGGAATGATACTTTAAAAGAAAAGGACAAAAGAAGAAGGGGAAAAAAAAAAAAAAAAAAACAGGCTATATTTTTTTTGCTTTTAAAGGGTAAATCAATAATCTCACCATGTACTCCCAGACAAATTGATAATAACATTGACTAACTCGTGAAAATATCATTTTGCCCTCCAAAAACTCTGCCCTTCCCTGGCAATTATGGAAGGCAAAATTGGGCACCGAGTCTCGCTCTACAGTAAAAACTGAGCATGCTTAGCTTTTTTTTAATGCAAGGACTTTGAATCTCTTTTTTCCCTGATCAGAAGGGGTTGTTCACCTGACAAATATGAATAGGTTCCTCCATTGATGTAATATACACAGACAGAGTGAAAAGGCTTCAGATTTGTCAACACAACAAAATTGACTCCAAGATTCTGTTGCCTGACAAGTTCAAAATTGTAGAGAAGCTCCAACTGTGAGGCAAACAAGATTAGACAGAGAATAGTAAGTATTGTTACAAGAACCAATGACATCTGATGCTGAGACTTTGAGTCACAAATCAAACTTGGTGTTCTTTTTTACATAAATGTGGTAATAATCACAGAGATTACATATCATTCCTATCATCTACAAGTAAACCTGACGGGGGGGGGGGGGATAACAAGATATGAAATACCTGCTTAAACATCATCAACAACAAAGCAGGTTGAAAAGGCTATGGTTGTCTGAAAAGCATTATTACTAACCTTCAATGCAAATAATCGCTAATCCACAGTCCTTCGTCTCACTAGTTATTAAAGAAGAATCTCATTCTAACTGACTACTGCACATACACAACATACAGTACACAACTATCGAGTCTTCAAGCATTCCCAATCTCCAAAACCAAAACCGACCGCTCTCCCAAGATTTTTCTTTCACGTGTTTCCATAAAAAGAATGTGCTTCGCGCAAAGCTTCTAAATAAGGCCGGAATATGGATTGTATGCTTGAACAGGCGGCCTACCTGAGCCATAGGGGTGGACACTACTTCCATAAGGGTTGTCGAAAGGATTTGAAGGTTGCTGTTGTTGGCCCATCATCATCATCATCTGCTTCTGCTGCTGCTGCTGCTGCTGCAACATAAAAGCTTGCTGTTGGCTTGCCATTTGTGCCATTTGCACTGAGTGTGGTGCAGCCACCATGTTGGAGGCAAAGAAAGGATCATGCACAGCTGTTTGCATCATGGGATTAGCCATTGGGGCTGGCTCCCAAGGATTGTAGCTCACAGGCTGGTTGCTCCTTCTAATTGCATCATCATAGAGGCTGTCTAATGTAAGTTTATCGAGCCCTCCAGCCTTTGGTGTCAACACAAGTGATAAAAATCAGCATAACCAGAATGCTACTGCATACGTTGTTCATATGAACAATCCAAGTCTATGGAAGTAGACAAATTGAAATTGTTCTAGTGAGATATTAATTGCATACAGGAAACCAATTATGGAAAATTACCAGTTTGCTAGCAGCAGCGGCACTTTCATTTGAACTAGGAGCTGTGACAAGTGCCAGTTCCCAGCCTGTAGTTCCATTTGCATGACTTGGGATAGCAGTACTTTGTTGTTCAGCTGCAACAACAGAAGACAGCAAAACATAAAACCTGATTCACTATTGCAAACAAACTATTGCAGTGGAACTTCATCCGATCAAATTATGCAACCATGGTCTTCATTCTATTTTAAGTCTCAATGTTTGAGGGTTTGCCTTCCATAAGGATAATTTTCAATGTATGTCTCAACACAGCAGCTACACGTGTTGTTGTAGTGTATGCTACAATCTAATTTAAAATGAGTTTCTCAAACTTCTGAGCCATAATCCAAAAGCGTGTAAGGTTGGACCATCATAAGGAACTCACCGACGGGAACAATAGCAAGAGCCAGGGCATTCTTCTCATCTAGCTCTGAAGCAACTGGAACAGGATCGCCCAAACCCTACACCAAAAGGAGGGAAATGACAGCTCATAAGGGAACCGAAAAACATTCAGAATCTTCTCTGGAAAAGAAATTCCACATCCAAATTAAAAGAAACAGAGGTTGAGAAATTACCAACAAATCAGGTGGTTGAGCTACAGGCTCTTCCACTTTTACTGGTTCAGGTGGAGGTGGTGATGGCGGGCGTTCCTCCTCTACCTCAGGTTCCTTTTTGTACTCTATGGCTAAGATTTCCATGGGGGCAGCAATTTTATTATCCACAAACTGCAAAGTTGAAGATTACATTGTCAATAATCATTATTGCAAGAACATAACAAAAGGCGATAGCATAAACCAGGAACTAAAGATATATACAAATATTAGTTATTACTTTTTAGAAAGGAAAAATAGGACCTTTATAAATAATTACAGAGAGTGGGGACATGGAAAATCTTACATGCTGGCATTAGAAACGCATGCACTTTTAATTATGCCTAATTCATGTGAAAATAGATTTGATAGAGGTTTATAGCATGCCTTGCCATGTAACATTCAGTAACATCGCATGCATGACAACTTTGTGCCCATGGTGCGCAGGCAAAAGCAGAGGTCTTCCTTTTGAGAAATCCACTCCATTGTCAATTAACCGATTTCATAAAAAGTTTTGTTTAGCTAATTTTCGACATAAATGATATCTGATGCCCGTTTGCTGTTCTGATCTTCCCTCCAACACAAATCTATTACACACAGAATTTCTGTACCTGATCCTTTCGAGCTATTGACATCCTTGGAGCATCTCGAACATACTCTTCCATGGTTTGTAGGAATGATGAAGGGGGCTTCATTATCAACAAAAAATTAGTCGACTAGAATCAAAGAGAAGGATCCTAAAAAAATATATGTTCTAGGAAAACACCACAATTGAGAATGCAAACCTGCTCAATCTTTATAAACCGTTCTCCACGTCCAATATCCATGCTTTTACATATCTCGTAAAATTCTGAAAGTCTCTCTGCCTGAAATAAGCAGAAAGTTAAAGAGTACGACCATGGAAATACATATATAACAGCTACGCTAAGAGATGGTTGAACTGTCATTTGCACAGCATTCAAGAAGATATTACCTGTTGGCAAGCCCTTCTATATATTTCCAGAGCCTTCAAAGCATCAAGGCGTGTCATCTCAAAGAACTGTCATCCATAAAAAGTATTGCAAGTATATGATTTGCTCAATAGCCTAGCTTCAAACGTGAAAAACAAACATTTATTGGACAAGCAATGATGTTTGCTTACCTTGTCAACCAAATTGGCAGTACCATCAGTTATAGCTTGATAAACTCTAATGCTCTCTGAAGAAACCTATTATTATAGATGACAAAAAGTGTAAGCTGTAAGAAGTAAAAAAACCTCTGCATGTCAAACCAGCTACACAGAATAAGCATGATTTACAAAGTCCACTCACCAACTGAAGTGCCAACTGAATGACAAAGTTATTGACTGCTGCACCTTGTGGCTGCACGAATGGTACAAAATTGTTTGCCAATTTAAATACAAAATAAAAGGCATTCATGAATAACTCTATCCTAAATCGAGAAACCATTATATTTTCACTTTAAATTGAGAAGATCACTTACCTGACAACCAAGAACACGGAAAAGAAGCTGTTGCAAAGCTGGCAACTGTTCCAGTATTTCAGCAGTGTCCAGATCTTTGGTCCTCTGCATAAAGGATTTATCAATGAAACTCCACAGTTTTCGATGACACATCTAGCACAAACGTTCATGCAATTTGAGAATAAAAGGGGCTGAAATGAAGTAGCAACAATTCCTTCTAACTAAAACCAAAATTCTTTTTACCTAAATAAAAAATTCAAATTTACAAATGTCAATGCTTAGGTGCTGTAAAGTCCACACAATAGTATTTACAGTAAAATGGTTGAAATGATAAACTTTAACAGGGATTTCAACAAATAAATCAAGAATAAATTGAGAGCTAAAATGTCACATTAAAAAGATGAGCTCTCACAGGTCGATCCATCTCAACGTCATACTTCAACACGCGAAAGCATTCCAGCCTCTCCTCCAAATACAAGGCATAGGCGCGAACCCACGCGGAATAATCCCATGCTGTCCAGCACATAACAATAATCATCATAAACAATGATTTAACAAGAATAATCACTTCACCAAGAAGAAGAAAAAAGATACCATTAGGACTGGAATCATCTTTGAAATGAGCCATGTTAAGCATATGACTTCGGGTTTTTCCATAATTAATGATTTCTTCATGAAACGTGGGGTCCACTTCTCTCAAAGCACGATGAATAACGATTAAAGTTTTCAAAGCAACCTAAAAATTAGCAGCAAGTCAAACACATTATAGGAAAACACATGGATTGATCAGAAATACACCTATGCATATGACATAATGTGAACATCAAATCACTCAAAGCAATAACTTCGGAAAGTGAGCAATTTATTCATGAATTACAACAAATGCTTTCCATAAAATGAACCACAGGATTCATGAATATTGGAAATTGAACTACGGATACCATCATACCACTGACATGAAGCGCTTAACTTTCTCGAGAATAAACTTCATTAATATCTTTCTGTTTCAGAACTAGATGGATATAGAGGCAGATAGGGGAAATGTCAACCAATCCCATCTATAAATTTGAGTTGCTTAAGAAGAAACTTTCACTTATTTGTTCGTGTAAAAAGGGTTTTCTTGCTACTTCATTTTGAAATTGGTAAAACAGAAGACCACAAAAACATGGTGCTGCAACAACAAAGACCACAGGGATATATATTATTCTGTCAGGTGAAAGTTCAGGTGGTCGTTAACTTTTCCGAGATATGAACTATCATGCTACATGATCCATCAAATGCCTTCAGTCTAGTACTCAAAATAGGTGACACATCCAGAGGGTTAATGTTGCTTATGATCAGCAGTTTATGCATTTACCATCGCCTAACTGAATTCCAATGAAAACAGGAACTGTGGCAAATATTTGCCACTACCAAAAAATTAACAAATAGCAATGGAAACCCGATGAAAAATATCCCGTGAATAATTTCCAACAAAAATAACAATAGAACATTTCCATCAATAATTTTCAATGGAAATAGTGATGAAATAAAAAAAATAAAAAAATCAAATAAAATTTCATCAGCAATTCCATCAGGAATTTTACACATTAGTAATGCCAATAGAATTTATATCAGCCATTTTAAATGAATTAAAACCCGATAATTCTCTCTTTCCTCCCATTTCTTCATCTTCAATTGCTAAAAGAACAGCAGCAGCCCCATCTTTTAATTCCAGCAGCCCTCTTGCAAATCCAGCCCCTCAACCCACCGATGTCGACCAACATTTGTCAATAGCATCAACTTCCGTCTCTGGGTTCTATTTTTTGTCAAGTCTCACACCACCAAGTTTGTAAACCCGCCTTTTTTTTTAATTCATTCATGTTTTAAGTTAATTTATTGAAATTGTTTGTAGTATTTGTTGTGTGCTTATATATTTTAGTGTTTTACAATTTTTCTGGATAATTTCATTGTATTAATGCTTGATTTTATATTAGGGTTTGTTTGAGATTTTGAAAAAATTGAATTTGATTTTGTAACTTAAGTGTGTTATAATAGAAGAAATAATGGATAATTTAATGAGTACTAATTATATTTTATCAATTTTATTGTTAAGATGAAAATTTGAAGAAAATTGATTTTTGTGGAATTGATAATAATTAAAATGTATTAATTTAAGATGAATAAGCTTGAATTGAAATAAATTAGTTATTTTGAGCCAACCCACACAACTCGTCAATAAGTTTGAATTGAATAAATTAGTTATTCTTGGGATATCCTTGCTACTCAAGAAATGAAAAAAAAAAATTGAGAGAATTGATGCTCAAATTAAATGAAA
Source organism: Populus alba (assembly GCF_005239225.2). Classification (NCBI taxonomy): domain Eukaryota; kingdom Viridiplantae; phylum Streptophyta; class Magnoliopsida; order Malpighiales; family Salicaceae; genus Populus; species Populus alba. The sequence goes on along the minus strand of NC_133289.1, from coordinate 5,305,049 downwards.
GAAACGTCAAAATAAATCTAACATTACTTTTTTTTTCAAATAGTGTAAAGTGTATCACTAACAACAACAAAGTCAGCATCAGATTCGTAAATAATTAAAGGCTTGTCATTCAAATGCAGAAGATGTGAAGACTATCAACTAACATAGAGATTCCTAAGGTTTCCCTTCAATAAAAACAAAATTCTCTAAACATAACATTGTACTGAATCATTGATATGTTCTAAAATGATATAAACTCGGAATTATAGTAGTATGAAACATTTGCACCTTTCAACTTCGAAGAATAAGGATATTGTAGCAAAAAATCAGCAAGATTTACTACAAATCTAAGCCAAAAGATTTTACCAGATTACTATCTTTTGGTTGGTGTACAATATTCTTAAACATGAGTTTGAGCTTGTCATGTTGAATCATCTTTTCCAAAATATTATCCTTTTTGTTGTCCGCCTTATCAAATACAACTTCCAATGACTACCACTTTTGTTTATGCAAACAAACACCAGCTTTGACAATCGCCTTTTCTCAACTTGGTGAAAATATTTTTCCTTTTCCATTGTCCCTAATGTAATGAGATAGTAAACATAGACAACTTTCTCATGTCCTAGCATGTAGGCATGGTTAATAGCTTGCCTTTCAACTGATGGGTTCCACACAACATTAAGCAAAACCACCCTTGAAACGCTGACAAAATTTATCCCTTCAGAACAAGTCCTAATTGATGAGAGCAATACTTTTATCTTATTATTTGCATTGTTAAAATGCTTAACCAATGTTTGACATTCATCTACTTCAATCTTTCTATGCATATATAACACATCTTTTTGGATCCAACTGAACTTTGACTCAAGCTACTTGATTACCATGAAGAGAAGGATTCTGATTAAAAAGTAGTGTTGAATTGATTTAGATACAATGTTTCATTGTGTAATAAAAATGAAATTGTGTAAGATATTTGTTAGTGTTTTATAATGCATTATATTTATATTTTTTAGATAATATTTTATGTTTTTTCAATATGTGTTTATTGTTTCAATAATTTCATGAGTGTTTTTCTGTTGTGGTTATGAGTTTAATGTGAATAATTATTGACTTGAAGATGCTTAGAGTTGTTGTATGTTTAGATTAGCTAAGGGATCATAACAACTTACCAAAAAATTAGTGAAAACACTGATGGAATCACCAACGGATAACTTCATTTATGTCGGCAATTTCACATTCATTTCATCGAAAAGTCACATAAAGTTTGGGCATTTTCAACAGAATCAACGATTGAAGATTTCGTTAGAAACTAATTTTCGATGAAAAATGGGCAATAAATCTGATTTTTTTGGTGTGAATAATATGTTGGCAACTTTTGTTTCCAACAAAAATACCGATGAAACGGCAATTCCCAACTGAGTAACTTAGCAATGACAGGTTTCCATAAAAAATTTTGTTACCAATTAAAATACCGATGGAATATTGTGTGGTGTTTTCCAATTTTCTAGTAGTGTGAATACCTTGAAATAAAGAGGAAGTTAGTGTAGATTTGAGGGCTCCTGGAAGCCAAAACAAAAATTTTATTTCCAACCAAGGCATGAAGATTTGGATACTTAAACAGGCAGAATAGCACTTAATTTACTTCGGACCTCTCTATTCATAGCTATCTAATCACATAAGATTCATATGATGCTGATGCACATACCGCCCAGTTATGTGTCCTCGATAAACGCCGCGCAAGAGCATGGATGCAATATGCAACATCAGCCCGAGGTCTAGTAGCTGAAACGGCAGCAAAAATAGCTGCAAAGAGAATCAAATAGAAAGCACATGAGCTTCACATCCATCAAATTTTTCCTTCTCTAGAACGTCGCATATTTTACTGCCACAATCAATATGTCGTTCCCAACTTCCTATCTTGTAAGAGTAAGGAGAGCATTTCATGTACCTCTAATGTGTCTTTCCTTTGCAGGTCGCTCATAGTGATTCGTGGCCTTAACTATAGAAACGTCCAATTCCTGAAATCGCAAAAACCACCAAACCAACAAGATCAATACTTCAAAACAAAACCCAACTTTAAATAGCCACAACAACAACTTCATGATTGTTTTAAACTAGTAAAATACCTTGTAATCACTATTGACTTTGGCCAATGAAACAGTGGTGGTATCCTTGAGGGCACCAAGTGCTTTCCTCAAACTTTTCTGGGTTCCACCTGACATTCTCTCTTCCTCTCAGATACAGAATTCTACAAACAAACTCATCATGTCAATTCTCCTCACACTAACTCTCTAATTCAATTAGCACTTAATTTAGAGAGTCAAAATCTGATCAAAGTTTTAGACCCCTGAACTGACTTTAATAAGCTTACAATTACCGTTTACATACATTAAAGTAATTAGAACCAGGTATATAAAAGATAAAGCTTCCATCAGTAACAGTAAAATATCAGCAACATTTACTAATAGTTTTTTTAAAAAAAAAGAATCTGAACTGCCACCACCATTATCACCAAAATCCCACAAAATCAAAAATAAAAACACAAGAGAGAAAGAAAAGATAGGCAATAAATCAACATAAAAAACAAAAAACTGTGAAATCCACCAAATTCAATGAAAGAACAAAAAAATCAGGAAACGAAAAATAATGTCCAAGAAAACATTAAATACAATATCAACTAACACAAACAAGTTAAAAGACATCAACAATCAGCAGAAGCAAAATAGCATCCATGCTTAGCTAAAGAAGAAAAGAATGGAAAACGAAGACACCCTTTGACTTATCATCGCCAAAAGATCTAAACCAAAACTAGAAAAGGAAAGAAAACTTTGCAAATTCAAGAGAATATATTATTACATCATCAAAACTCAAATTTTAAAAAAAATCCAGGAAAAAAGAGCTGGTAATAATCACCTGCCTGAAACTGAATACCAGAGAGAGAGAGAGAGAGAGAGAGAGATGGGGAGAGGCAAAGGCGGAGGAGGAGGAGGAGTGATAGAGACGAGAAAGAAAAGTCTGTCTGACAGAGAAATATGAAAGTATGTAAGAATTCGATTAGTTCGTTCGGTTTTGTTGTGTCGTCGGCGTCGTTGAATATTATTTATTTATTTAATGCTATTTTTATAAAAGTATAAATAATGTCTCTCTCTCAAGTCTCAGCTGATGGTAGTTTCTCTCTCTCTCTCTCTCTGTCAGAAATACGGCTTGTACTGCTGTCTCCTTAATAAAAATAGCTAGCTCTGCCTGTACAAGTCAGTTGGCTGTTAAAAATCGTGGCTTTTTCCTATTTATTTTTAAGGAACTTATAATCTTCTCCCTTAAGACATCATTTGTCATATGTTCATTCTTAGAGTTATATTTTTAATTATAGGTTGTTTTTATATTTGAAATTGTATTTAGTTTTGTTTTTTATTTTAAAAAAATTTAAATTTTTAATATTTTTAATGATTTTGATGTTATATTAAAATTTTATAAAAATAAAATCATTTTTATAGACTTACAAGTCTTAAGTGAAAATATATATATTAAAAGCTCGTTATTATTGTGATAATAATTATTTTTTTAAAGTATTTTTAGTTAAAAAATACATTAAAAAAATATTTTTGACATATCAAAACAATATAAAAATATTAAAAAAATTATTTTAAAAAAATTATTTTTTTTTCACCACAAAAACAAACAATCTGATAAGATTCCATACAATTTGATTTTACCACATCGATGTGCTTCTTTTATAAAAAACTATCTGGACATTGTTTTTCCAAAACAAAATTAGAAACATGCTTTACGAATTACAATTTTAAGCAAGCTACTCCATGTTGTTAGGAAATAAGTTTTAATTGAATTTAATTATAGTATTTGATTTAAATTTAATTGATAAATAAATTGAATTCATATGTTTGGAAAAGATAAAATTTATTTTATTTTATTTTTTGTATAATTCTCATTACCTTCCTCTTATTTCTTCAAAGGTCTTTAAAAAAAGATTAGATAAGATGGATTGACCTCTTGTTTATCCGTGTAATATTTTTTAATATTGAATTCCATTTGGAATTCAAATTTTAAAACTGAAAAGGGTTTTAAATATGAGATCTCTAATTAAATTCAATCTAGAGGTTCCAAATATATTATTTTTATGAATTTTAATCTTTCTATGAAAAAAAATATAAAAATTATGTTTGTATTGATATTAAGAGATTGATTAAGTGACATTAATTACCTAACCCTTTTCTTAGATCCTAGCTAATTAAGTAATTTGTTAGATAATAAATAGTTCATTGAATTATTCAAGCACCAGAAAGTAGATAAGCAAATACGATTGCCAAGATTATTCATTTAAGATTAATAGTGATCACGTAATTAATTATGCTACTAAGTATTGTTTCCTTAATGATTTAATTTCTAACCGATCTACATTGAATGAATGGATTTACTACTGAGATTAATATTAATCATGTTATTTTTTTCTTAGAGAAGATTTAGAGAGAAAAAATCTTCCAGTTTTAATATTAATTAGTCAGCAAATTAGAAAATAACTATTCATTTATCATCCAGAAAATCACTATTTCAAAGTTACAAAATATTAAAAAAAAGGTTTTTTCGATTGATTTAAGATGCATTGAATTCTAATATCCCTTCATTTTCATATAATTTTAATATATATATATATATTGCATTTTTTCTTTTCAAAAGAAAAAAACACACATAGCATTGTTAGCAACCATTGTAATTAGGCAAACATGGCAATTAATTGCTCAAGTATTCTCATTGTAACAACGTAGCCTCCAATTATAAACATTTACTCCGTACACAAGTGGATGTTAACACAAGCAAAATTGAGCTTATGGATCAAGCCAACATATGGGTCCTTGACAAGAAAAACAATTTAATTTCTGGCAATCTCTAGAACTAAGAGAAAGACAGGCCATTAATGTATTCCACCACGAGGTGTTGTATTTTAAGATGAAATGGTTGTTTGAGATAGCTGGTTAATTTTTAAAGTATTTTTTTATTTAAAAATTATTAAAATATTTTTTTAATTTTTTAAATTTATTTTTAATATTAATACATTAAAACAATTCAAAATTGAAAAAGAGAAAGGAAAAGTTGGGTTAAAGACAGGAAAGGTATTTGACTATAAAATAGTGTCAGCCAGCTAAAGTTTAAAGACATCAAATTTGAATTTTCTTAACTTTGGATGTGTGTCCTTGGTTTCTTGGCAATATCATCAAAGCAGCTTTTTGCTATTTATAGGAGTTTTCACTTTTTTTCATGGTGAGTTGAAATGGATCCCACTTCCACGCACCAAGTTTCATAAATTATTACATCCTCTATCCATTGCATTTACAATTTAAGCATGCATGATTATTTTCTTAATTAGTATCTCTATGTTTTTAAATTACCTTTTTATTTTATTTTTTAAAGTAGTTTTTGCCTGAAAATAAATTATTTTTTTTAATTTTAATATCAGCACATTAAAATAATTTAAAAATACTAAAAAAATTATCTTATTTTTTTTCCAGATTTTTGCTAAAATGTTTTACCACCGTAAAAACAAATGGGGCAAATTAAATTTGAATTATAATAATTTAGAAGTGAGCTATCTTTACATCATTTATTGTATGCATGTATATTGTTTATAAAATCTAAATTAAATTAAAAATAATAATAAGATTGTAAGATACATGATGTTACAAAAATAATATCAAACATATCAACATATTTATGTTGATAGATTTGATGACATGATCAACTACGTCAATTTATTTTCTAGCATAACAAGATAAACAATGCATAAACTTTCAAGATTAATTGATGTAATGAATCTAGAACTTGTATTCATGTGAAATTTTATTGAACTCATGGGAAAATCTAAAGGACATTCATGATTATTTTTTTACAGTAAGTTGTTTAATCCAACAATAAAAATCATTGACAAAATCAAACAAACACTTATTTTTTTTATTGGTGGGTGTTTACTGATCGATCCGTGGACCGTAATAGTTAAATAGCTGGGAGGGAGGAAGAGGTTAGATCATCACCGTCACTGTTGGCGCCACGTGGAACACAGCTATGCCAGCCAGCAGTGATTCAAAAGGAGCCACCCTATTCACAAAAGGATGACCACACCCTTCAATTAGAAAAAGAAAGAGAAAAGGATGAACATGTTAAAAATATACTCACGACCATGATTTTTCTTTTGTTAAAACACCACATTAAATTAAAAATATTCACGAAATAGCATAGTTAAAAAAAATTTAATGAAATAACATAGTTTATATATATTGTGATTATAAAATACAATTTTCATAACTTATCGCTGTTCAAAACAGAGATATCTAATGAAAAAATATTAAATGGATAGGAAACATGAAGGATAAAAGGAAAAAAAAAATTATAAACAACTCAAAACTCTGGTTGCAACACTATTAGGGTCATAAAAAGATTTTGATGAAGTAAATTCAACAAAATCAATAAATATCATTAACGATAAAATAAATATGTCACATTTGCCGCTTAAAGGTGGTGGGTGACACTTGTTTTCGAGAGCAAGTGTACTCCACTTGGTTTATTACTAGTTATATTTTTTGGTGTTATTAAATTTATTTTTTAAATTTTTTTCTATTAAAGATGTAATTAAAATTTCAATATATCTGTGAAATCTTTTTTTTCTTTTACTTCTCTTTCCAGCCCATACCATACCATACCATACCATACCATATATATATATATATATATATATATATATATATATCGCTATTCTAAATATAACAATCTATAAATATAATATTTTTTTTATGACATGTACGGATTATATTATTTTTTGCATTATTTCACAAATATATAAAAAAGTACAAAAAAAGAAAAAAGAAAAGGGCATCCACCACATCTTTCCTATCATTTGAACAATTCACAAGGACAGCTTTTGTCCTGTTAAATTCTGTTTTAACTTATGGTGTCTGGTCCCACTCGGGTCCATCCTAGCTGGCTTTTCGATGGTTATAGCCTTATAGGAATAATTAATACATTGATATGATATTTTAATATAATTTTTATTCATCGAGATTAATTTTTTTTTAATAAGAATTTAGAAAGTTTTTCAGTTATTTTTTTCTATACTGACAAGGAATTTATAAATTCATCCATCAATATATTCATCAAATTTCTTCTTGTTCGATTGTGTTTTCTTCTGCATCCAAAATAATAACACACAAAAAAAAAAATTACCTATTTAAAGCAAAGATGAATGGTGGGTGTGAGCAAGGAATTTCACCGTGGGCTCCACTTTCTGTCATTCCTTATTTACCCTGAAAAAGTTGTGGCGGCCTGATCACCTTTATGACGAACAAGATTTGATTTTGACTTCGAAGCAGAAATTGGAAGCATTCTAGAAAGTAGAATAGAATCTCCTGGCGATTCACGTGGTTTATATGAGCGCGAATCTACAAATGCCAAACCAGTCCACATTTTCATGAACCCTACAACGATGCATTCAAAATCACTTGGAATCATCTTGGAGCCAACTTGGATGCCAAATAATGCCTTCAAAATGACAGCTAAGAACATCACGTGGCATTATTAGATTGAAAAAAAAGACCAGAAGCAGGTTGAACCGTAGCTGCAACAGAGGAGCAAAACAAGACCCGGTCTATGAGCGTGGTGGGGCTCCCATGGGCATAAAAGGAGTGCTGCTAAAGGGATACTTTTGCTAATACAAATATTAGTGGGCATTGACTGAAAATATGGAAATCAACGAGTTGAGGAGAAGCTACCCTCGGTCTGACATCATGCTGAGCAGGAAACCACCGCCCACAAAAGGGGTTCGAATGCAATAGACGATGCTCTACTTATTTTCTCTTTGGAGATGATGGTATCTACATAAAATGATAAAAAAATAATAATAATAATGGAGAGAAATTGTAGAGAAACAAATTAAAAATGTTACAATTGCTATACCACCTAACTAAATTGCCTAGTGTTTCAAAATTGACCGTCCTTGAAGATAGACCTTCAAGATCTCTTGACAACAACAGTGGCAAAACATGGATGGTGGATGAACTCAAAAGAAACCTTGAGCGACGGATCGAGAGCTCCGACCTGGCAAATCACATTTAGGGCAATACTATTGTGTTCTGCAACCTGCTCCAATAAGCGGAGTTCAGCTAATCTGTCTGGGTCATTGGAAAAACCATTCCTCACCTCCTTTGCAATCTTCTGAGCATCCTTGAAATAATTATACATAACTAATGTCTGCAGACAGAAAGAGAAATCATTAGAGATTTATATAAGAAAAGATCATGTAGCGATAACTAATAACCATCATAGACTACTTACAGAGAAGCGGGCGCAGGATGTTGATTCCTTGAATGAAGGGTATGAAATGTTATCAGGGATACAAGCTTTTTGTAGAAGTTCAAAATGCTGTATAAACCTCTGGAGAAAAATAAATTTGGCGTGAGACGAAATGACATCATTGAGCCATCTCATGGTCGCTTCCGTGTGAGAAATATTTTTTAATCTGATGTCTAAGCTATGTTTTTTTGCTCTTCCAATCAAATGAATCGATTTTAATACAAAGAAAAGATAACTTGTTAAAATAAACACCGAGCATAATATCTCAGTCAAGACTCTGCAACACCATATTTCCAACAAACATATCAATTGATCTGAATGGCACCATTCATCTTGGCAACACAGTTAATGCTTAGCATTATTTGTGGAGAGAGCAACCATTATTTCCTCTTTTAAACATATGGCATTCTATGATGCTCTGCCAAACATTGCCTTATTGTTTATAGGTATGATATTAACTACCATATACACAAGATATACACTTTACCTCATGTTCAGAATTAAATGGGCTGGGAGATTGTAAAACCATCAGCTCATTCCTCAAAGCAGCAAGCAGCTAGACAAATAGAACAAGTCCTTTAGAGCAATTGAGATGACAATGGTGAAACAAATGCATTTTATTTGAAGAGATGGAAGGCATATGTTCTCAGATTCACAATATATAAAAAGACAATATCGATTAAAATAAAAAAAAAAAATCTTCTGGAAACCTGCAAAATAGGGTTCAAACTTCCTAGAAGCAAGGGCATCTAAAATGGAAAAAAGGACAAATTCCATCCACAGTAACATCAGATTAGGTAGCTCTCGAGAATGGATGCATAACCTCATAAACTAGACCCCCTCTCCCCATGTTTGTTGGCCCATCACAAGAAAGATAAAAACTACTATGATTGATTGTTGAAATTGAAAGAAAGAATCAAGACTTCGGGTTCTGCTTCTACATTTTTTAATTGATTGTAATTGAATGAAGTTGTATATACATATATATTATTGCAGTTTAAGAAATTGAGTAGAAGTTTTGTATCAGTTAAGCTTTTGTGCAATGGACATATGATATGAGAAAACAAGAATTAAAAAAAGGACATGTACCAGTGTGAGTCCTTCAGCAAGACATATCTGGCATTGAAGAAACAAGATTGCAGGAGGAATCCTAGTGTCTCTTGCCAGGTCCTTTGGAGAATCCTTTCTTTTCTTTCCCTTTTGTTTAGCTGATTGACAGATGAACATGAATGAAACAAATTGGTGGTGTATGCTAAGGAGATTTACCAGTGAAGAAACAATTGTATGAAGAATATAAGAAATATTTTATTATCCTGGAAGGCTGGAACTAAGAGTCTGCCCACACTAAGAGGAACTGGCCCAGTCAGCCCACCAAGTCAATTTTGTTCAATCAATGATCTGAAAATGCTAGAAAACTTTGCAAATGACCCATATGTCAATGTCCTGTTAAGCAACAGCTCACTTACAGACAGACTCATCTATTCAAATCCTAGACTGAAACCCCAAGGCAATCTAGCAGAATTGTTTTGTGCAGTTTTATGGTTCCAATTTGTCATACTTCAGAAACGTTTTTGCTCCTAAGTTCTGGCCTCTATCCTTGAAAACAAAACATGCGAGAAGTAGAGGTATGTTTACCACTGCCATCGCTCAATGTCATCTTCAGATGTGTTTTCTCTGCAAGCCTGATCAGAACAACATACAAATACCAATACACCATGCAATATTCACTGGGAGAATAGAGCTCTAATTCGAAACCCAGAACGAGAAATCGATGGGAAATCCAATAAGTTTGCTCCTCCACCCAAATGAGGATGTGTTTTAATATTCTTGCTGATGCATTCTGCAAAACCAAATAAATTTAATGACTATGTAAAGTAAGTATCTCAGTTTATGACATTGGGTGAACAGAAACTGAAACACAGAACTGCTAGAATGCAAAGATAAAAGATTCACAGATACCCATTTATATCTAGTTCAATAATGAAAAAAAAACATAAAAAATCTGAATCCACTCTTTTGTACTCATTTAAGCCAAATGGCAATAGAACTAATCATACAAGTATTGTCAAGTTTGGACGCATGACGACATGAAATCTCAGAACAAAGAGCCTTCCTCTCAACAAGCTACATCTATGCAAAGCCTTGCGATGAAAATTATAGTAGATTTAATCAAGATATAATAAGGATGATTAAACAATTAGAATACTTCTGCCCTACCTTCTGACAGTGTTCAATTACAACTTCATAACAGCTTTATACATGCTAGTTTTCTCACAACAGCTACGCTAATCATGCTATGTTTGAATTTCAATGTTCTATTCACAATGGCAGAGTATGATTATGGCATTTCTGTCTTTTTCTAAGAACAAAAATAAAAATAAGAATAAGAATGAAACCAAACAGTAAAGTCCCTCAGGCAATTCCCTTTTCTACATGTATTATCAAAGACCCAAATGGTGAAACCACAAATACTGAGCATCTTGAGGCAATGAAATTGATTCCCAAACTCTTTCACTTTCATCCATACACACGGTTACTTATTCATCTACCAATCTAAATGAGTATGTTTATATGTATAAATTGGAATTATTTATATGATTAAGAATCCGATTCCCTTTTATACACTGGTACTTTTTGGGGTGCAACAATAAGTAAAATGCTCAAGAGAGCAACATACCTCGCCATTTGAAACGCTAGAGCCTTCTCCAAACTCCTTTCTGAAAGCAAGCTCTATCTGCTAAGAAACAGATGTAGAACATAAGAATAGACACCACCTGATGTCTGCCAAAATAACTCTGAAAGCACATATATGGAACCATATAATTTACATTTGGTCTTGAAGAGTTAATAAAAATCATTAAATTGCAAGAAACTCATCAAGCTTGAATAGCCAGATACTTAACAGAATAAGGTGATGTTAAGGTTAGTGGTTGTGGAGGAGCAGACAACATTGCAATAGCAAAACCAGCACTTAAAGCATGGTAACCGTAAACATCAAATAGACCAAAATGAAAAATAAGTAAACAAAATTTTAAGCAGAAAATACTAATACAAGAGACATGCCACACTTTCATAATTTATATAGACAAGGCAGATTGCATGATAGTTTATACAACTTTGATTAGGTTAAGCATTGTTACTCATTTCCACAATAATGGTTAGGTTCAGGACAGGTTAACATTCAATTATCTCTTCAATAAACATACTAGAAAGCATTGTCATTAAAATAAATGGTGCATTTGAAATGAATTTGCTTCAGGAACAGAAACAAACAACCCAAGCAAACAAAGCAGACAAATAAATGGTGCATTGTCATTAACATTCAATTATCTCTTCAATAAACATACTAGAAAGCATTGTCATTAAAATAAATGGTGCATTTGAAATGAATTTGCTTCAGGAACAGAAACAAACAACCCAAGCAAACAAAGCAGACAATACATTAGGGAAGATTACAAACCTGTACATAGATAACACGCCAATCTTGTAAAATCTTTCCAAGTTTACGCCTCTGCCATGCAGCATTTGTGCAAAGAATTTTGAGCATATTGATCACTAACTGCATCACATGTGATAATTGAAAAAATATTAGAAGATAACATGGCATTTACCACCATCACTTTTCATGATATTCAATTTATTTAAATAGGATATGTGATAGTCATGACTTTTCAAATTTGCTTCTTAGTTATTATTATTATTATTATTAATAACACGTTATTTTCAAGTGTCATTTTTAAAATGGAAAGGCAGCTTCAAAAATTTATAATGGGGAGTGGATATATAGTAATAAATAATGTTTCTTTAACTAGTGAAAAACTTTACAAGGCAGTCACTTTTGAGACTGAGGGAATATAATAAAAGACAACACTTGTCTTCACCTGTCCTAACTGTACAACATATTCATTCTTCTGAATATCATGGTGCAGAAAGACCTCAGGAAGACGTGCAGCTCTAATAATCAGAGAGAACATAGGACACCGCCCGTAGAGTTTTCCATCTTGAACCAACAGAAGCTGTTACAAGTTGTCAAGTTTGAGAATCCAGAAATGTAATGATAAGTGACTACCAAAAGAATCTTGTACAAAATGGTGAACAAGTTAAACTAGATTAAAAAAAAAAAGGGAAGAAAAAGTAGGACAGATTATTAGAATGCCAATCACTAAGCATAACTCAAGGAACAAATAATACAGCATTCCATAACAGGCTCAAGAACTGAAAAATGGCAACACGTCCATATTCTTCTTCTTTTTTTCAGCTAAAAATTAAAATAACTAGGCCTGGGCTAATAAAAAGTGAAGTGCATAATTCTTTTCAATATGATAAGAGAACCTGGATCAATTAAAAAGGTTAAGGAATTCATAAACAAGGAAGCAACCCAGTAGCAGCCATTCTAATAATCAGAAAGATAGCGTGGAAAAAGTCAAAATAACCTGGAGATGTGCTCTTGCAACCAAATCAGGCTGTGCTTTTTGAAATTGAGCCACAAAGCGCAAAAGAACTTCCAAAGAAGGGTCCAACGGGTATGAACATATAATATCTAGATCATGAAGAAGTTTTTCAAAATACTCAATGGCCTGGCAGAACAGAAAGATAAAAACATTAATGAATATGAAATGAAGAAACACCACACTACTAACCATCAAGTTCTAACCTTTTTCCAACTAAGAATTTTAATTGATCGTGGTGGAGTTGGGGCTGAAATTCTGCTGTTTAAACTAGCATCAAACCCAATAGCTTGATGGCCAGAAGCAGTTGTTCTATCTTCTGTACCATCTTCACAAGTTCCATAGGCATTAGACATTAGGAATTCTGCTGATTTAAGAATTATTCCCAGCTCTGAAATGCAGGAAGCTATATGTTTTCTTGCCAACTCTAGGCCTCTTCCTTGAGGTCGCCTCATGCAGGTTAAAACATGGAAAAAGTGCTGAAAGCAAGGGAAAGATGGTCAAAATAAGTACAAGACATACCACAAAAGACAAGTGCAAGGTGCTGCAAAGCTTAAGCACATAGAACCAAATAAAAAAACAAATGAAGTTGACTCATTGGCGACCATATTTTCTGAAAGTGAGAAAAGGATAGAGAAGACATAAAAGAAGAGGCATAATTGGAAATCCAAGATACCAGGCTACCAGAATTGTGTTATAGTAATATCAGCCAGGAGAAACAAGAAAATGTAGATAATTGATGAGTAGAAAGGAAGACATATCCAATTATAAACCATATCACTGACTCCCCAACATTGAAGTAAGGAAAATAAAAACCTAACGTTGAAGACAATATTTAAGTCTTTCAAAAGTGACTGTCAAAATGAAAACTTCATCATTTTTTTTCAACAGCATGAGGTTTTTTAACCAGAAATCAAAGCAGGTGTTTTAAATCCTGACTTCTTGATAAATTTTGGCATTCAATATCTCCAGAATCCTCTATGTGGCTACAAGCCAAACTAACTAAATTTGTGATCTCAATTAGAAAAGAAATAAATCCACTGAACATTCAGGATATGAGCAAACACTATGAAAGAACAGAAAATTAAGCATAGACAGGACCCATATTCACCACAGCACGCATTTTAGAGAAAACACAGGATAAGACCTTACGAAAGCGTAAGCGGCATAACAATGCTTTGCAGTAGCCTTCTTCCAGATCAGAATTAGTTTGTAAAGGCTCTATATCTGCATCAACAAAATCACCATATTAATTAAGAGAAACAGGTTGATACATCTTACCAAGCAGTAAAAGATAGTGTGGAAATATGAATGGTAACAAACACAACCTTCTCTTTTATGAAATCAGTGCAATTGATGTGAAAGTTACAATTTTACATATTAAGTGATTGGATAAGTAGATGAGATTAAGCTTTTCAACTATACTTTCAAAACAATTCAAAGATCACCCCCTCTATCCTAACAACAAAAATATGTGGCCCTTGTGAATTTTTTTTACTTCAAGTGCTCATTTCATCCAATCCTTCTCAATTTTGATATACAATGCCCCTGTTAAAATTAAATATCTTATCAGAAAAATACCCTCTAACGGTTTTCTTTTGGATGAAGGGGCTTTACAAGCTCGTAGTTGGCGAGAAATATTCTCTTCAACAGCATTTAACAATGACAAGCACTTTTCATCTCCATCCCCACTCAGGGGAAGGCCATAAGCCATTGTAAAAAGATCCTCTTCCTGCCAAATAACCAATTTGTAAATCATTTTATAAAAAACAAGCACAAGAAAGATAAAAAAATTCAAGTATGCAGCACGTCTTGCAATTAGAATGATCATAAAATTTAATATTAAGATAGCAATCATGCATGATAAAAAAAAAAAAAAAAGAAGCAAATAATTAATGATACAAAATAAACAGAGGTTAAAGGAGCTGTTGGAATACTTTACTTCATGAGTACGTGCATCTGAGACAACTGTAATCACTGCCTTGCATGTTGCACGTATGACTTTGCAATAAGAATGCAGTAGGGCATGTGATGATGTCCTCTCTGGTCTCAGAAGGTAGGCGCAGGAAAAAACAGTTTGTGCCAATGAGTGACCCTTGTGCCATGTTGCCTTCCATGAAAAGACAATTGTTTAGAAACATTTTTGTATTACTGATAAGAACTCAATTTAGGATTTGCCCCACTCCCAGCCCACCTATTGAACCAAAGTCCAGGACCAGGGCTGCTTATGATGTATCAGCTACAAGAAAAAGAAAAGAAACAACACCCACATTCACTCATATTTGCACATTAGAGATGTGTAATTATTAATGCATGCAAATTCCAGTGCATGCATGTACATATAAAGTATATTTTTCATCAAAGATTTCACTTTTTCGTCACAAACAGGGCAGGTGAGCATTGGATAAAGAGAAATGTTGATAAACTATATGCGGTAGGGAAAAAGGGAGTATATGGAAAATATATTAAGTAGATGTTTGAGATAACTTTAAAACAAAACGAATTATAAACAGGTTTCTTTTTTTCAGATAAAAATGTAACTGCCTGGTGGTACTCATACAACTTCCACATTCAATTGTGATGAAATGCTCTTGATCCCTCTAAATTTATGCATCACTAAAGGAAAGTAAACCTCTTATTAGAATTAACTCCACAATACCTCACATGTCAAGAGATGGTCCATGATGTCAATCATGCACTGAACATCAGTAGTTTTGTCAGAGCTAATAGGCACAGGCGCCACACCGTCTTCAATTGCTTCATCAAAAGAACAGTACCTGTTGACGATACCAGAATCCATCTTCGGGTCCATTATCTAACAAAATCAATTAATACACAAATTAAAGCCAAAAAAATCACTAAACTCATAAATAAATACTGTATTAAAAATGAAAATGTATCAAGTTACCTCTAAAGCAGACATTGCAGCGTAAAGATTGAAATTCTCACCGTGAATTAGCTCACCATCGCGTAAATCTGTAACAAATCATTATTTTAATTAAAATCAATCATTAAAAAAAGAGTCGCATTATACATTTTGCACTAATTAATTAAGTATTAAAGAAAATTCAAATTCTAATAATTATAGAATCAGTAGTCTAATGCTTGATAATAAAAAAATGTGAGTTCAAATCACAAAAATAAAAGAAATAAATAACTTAGTTCACGATTAATATTTTACTATTTCAAATGCGATAAAATAAAAATAGAGTTTTAGGAAGTCGAAAAAGAGAAGCTAAATCGGAGACCTTTACAAGCCGCTTCAAGGAGAGAAGACGCGTCAGCCCAGACAGTGTTTGCAGTTGCAGGAATTGATGAGGAAGAGGAGGGTTGATGCAGTGCGTGACGGTCCATCGATGCTTGCTCTGTGCTCTTCCAGTCCGTTGATGAATGTTTTAGCTCTCCTTGAAGTCAGAGAGAGTGCGAGAGTTTTTGAGTTTGATGCTTTGATTCCAAGAGCGAGATACTAGAGGGACTGTGCGCGTCTAAAAGTAAAAGAATGGAGGAGAAGGGTTACTGGTTTAGGGCACTTGTCTCGGTTTGGACTTTGTACTTAATTGTGCACTTGGTCCTCATACTCTTACGTTTGTCTTAATTTAGTCTTCTTGCTTCTGTTTTTTTCCTTTGTCCTTCCTTTGCTCTCTATAAACCATAGGTATTTTCATCATGTACTCTTAAAAGAAAAAAAAAAACTTAAAATGAAATTATTTATAAAAAAAATCAGGTTAAGCCTCACGAATTGCTAACAAAGGCTGGAAATTGCTTTTTAAAAAATTTTAAATTTTATTTTAATTTGTTTTAAAATAAAAAATATTTTTAAAAAGTAACCGCTACCACATTTTTAAACACTTCTTTAAATTAATTATTCCTATATAAATTATATAGCTTTTCTATCAAAAGATCAACTTGGTGTAAGCTTTTTAAAATAAAAAAAACTTAAAATGAAATTGTTTAGGAAAAAAAAATCAAAATTTATATCAATATATCACTAAGCATGTATTTGATCCATCTTATCTAGGATTGATCCGATCCAAGTTTTTTTTTTTAAAAAAAAAAAACAGAACAAGCTTTATATCAACAAATTATTGAGTTAACTTATTAAGACTAGTTTTTTTAAAAGAGTGTGTTTGGTATTGTAGTAGTTATTGTGGTTGTGGTTTAAAAAAATTGTTTTATAAAAAGTACTTTTAGTTGAGGTTGGGTTGAAAAAATAGTGTTTGGTTAAAACTGTGGTTGAAATTGAAGTTAAAGAAAAAGTAATTTAATGTGTTTGGTTAATAATGCTTTTGAAATTAAGGTTATAAAATAATTTAAAATAATATATATTAATATTGATGGTTTTAAATTTAAATATTGTAGAATTAATCACTCCTATTACATCATGAAATAAAAAATATTTTATATAAAATATTTTTTATTATTTCATTAAACTATTTATAATTTCATTACGTACAAAATTTATCCGATAAGAACTACAATTTTCATAATTTTTTGAGCGTAGATAAAATATTATCATGTATAAAATTGATATTACAGTGAAAGTGAATTTAATTTACTGTATACTAGTTTTTCAGAAAACAAATATTATTCACATCACATTATGAGTGAATTTAATTCATTTTAAAAATTAGTTTTTTTTTAATTGCCCTTTATTGTTCATTAAGAACATAATAATGTAATTCTCTTGCACTGTTAACAAAAACAACACTGTGCATGATAATTGCACTGTTTAGTGAACAGTGCAAATAGCATGCACATTGAGCAATAAGTAACATTTTGCTGCCTTTTTTTTTCTGCGTCTCAACCGTAAAAACATGTGTGTATTTTTCTTTATCAAACGGTTGGAAATTGCATTTTAATTAAAACACAGCAGCAGCCACGTAACCAAACGGGCTCAACTAGGCTGCAAACCAGAATTCATAAATCATCACTTAGGATCCACCCACTTTTTTTTTCTGTTGTTGTTAGTTGGATGAGTTAACATAACCATTTTTTTTTATGATTCGGTCTTCCACTCAGTTGCCATTATAGACAGTGTGCTAGGCGCATATGCATTACCATCCTTTATCAAACTGTGGTCAATGAGGGTGCTTTTACCTCTGACTGCGTTTTCACCTCTGTTTGTCGCGCAGAGCAGAGTTTCTCACAGCACATCACTGCTTAATTCGTATGATCCATCATGTTATATATGGACTGTGGGAGATAAGGATATATCAAAACTACTATATTTGTGACATCCACACACAATGGAAAAGGATCATAACCGAGGCTGAAATGAGATGACCTGACTTGGTAAATCTTCAATCAAATGATAGTGTCTATGGCATCCTATGATTAAGCCTCCTTAACCATATCGAATGGAGTATCATATGAATCATATCATATGGCTTTGCCGGTCGATTCAACGTAAAATGTCTCTGTGCTTGGATCACTCTTCTCTGCATTGTAAGGTATCTTTTATGCGAAATCCCTTTTAAAATTGTTTTGATTCCCTGTATCTTCTCCGACGGAATGTCTACGGAGAACTTGCTCCAGTCAAGAACATCACTAAATGGCAATGAATAGTTATCGGAAATGATCACAGGAACACACCCCAATTGAATCGCCGTTACCACTCTAGGACTCGCTACTTCATGCCCACTTGGGCACAAACAAAACTTGCTTTGGCCCATTAATTTGAAGTAAAGATTATTATTTTTCTTCCTTTGAGTAACGTACTCGTGGACTTGAATCTCATCATCCTTGTCTTTCCACCGTTTTAACAAGACCTTCCTTATGCGACCATGAGCTCCGCCGGCGAAAAAGGCAAGGATTGGACGCTTACTTGGGGGCTGGGCGCCTTCACGCGGCAGTCCAAGCTTGCCAACATGAAGGAAGATTTCTGGCACCGAGACATCTCTTCGGGGCTGGAACCCTTCTGATGTATTTGCATTGCAAAGAGCTCTAATAAAATACTTGAAGAGTTCAGGATTGGCTCTTGAGATATCTGGCCCCTAGGATAAAAATTCCAAATTAATATAGGATTAGCTTTCATGTAATTAGTATAGCTTGTCAAAATACACAGACTAAGTTCCTTTTCGATCAGGTCTCAAACAGCTCTCTCTTACTTAAAGTCTCGAACTATTTAATGGATTCAAAATTTTTCTTCTTCTTCAAGCCTTCTACAGGAATCGAGTCCTAGATGGTAGCGCTAGTGGAAATCATATATATATATATATATATATATATAGCCATAAATGAAGTAAGTTTTCCTTACCCAATCATGGCAAGAAATTGAGAAATGGTCAGCTCCATTGGTTCTGTTCCAGTAAGAGTACTTATCAGCTATAACACGAACATAATCTGTGACCAAGGTTTGTAGTTGATGGCGAGAGAAGGTCACGCGAGGTTTATAGACATAGTGCATGATATAGGCCACACTTAAAGGGAGAAGAAATGCATGTGCTTCGTCAGGATGGCGAGCAATAAAGTGGCTTTTGCCCCTCTCTATTTCATCAAGAAATTGACCTTCAACGCTATAGATGTTGTTTACTGGTCCACCATGGAGAACAGGTAGTTCTCCATCCTTATAAACCCATATCTTGAATCTTTTCTCCATCTCTGTGTGACTCCTGAATAAAAACTAATTAATATATATAATAACAAAAATAATTGCAGATTAATTTATTTAGATTTTTTTCTTCTTATTTCTTGTACGTTTGGTTTATCTCCTGTCTAGTGACAAAAGTCCAAGCAATACACTATGTGGGGCAACACAGAACCAACTTTGTTTTGGCACAAGTTATTTGTCAATCTTCATAGAAGTATCTCTCAATTATTAGTGATCCGAAAAAATAAATATTTCTCAAATCTGAATTATTGTTCTTGAACCAGCACAAATAATGGTTACAAAACGTCCCAGTCAGGGACGAATTGAGGGCGGCGGCGGCAGCCCTAGGTCCCCAGTTTTTTTTTTTTTTTTAAATCAGATTAATTCTTGGAATAATTTCCTAATTCTTGGCCAACTTGTGGCATGATTTTTCCACCATAGCTAGAGTCTTGCACAGATTTGGTAATGTGGTATAGTGAATGCCAAGTTGAGGTCTCATCGGGGTGGTTGAGACCTGAGACCTGAGACCTCTCATTGGCAATCTGTCAATTTTACTACAGATGCAGTCATCTGAAAGAGGGCTGTAAGAGGGGCAAGACAGCTCGCCAATTTAAAAACCAATAAAGCATTAATGTTACTGTCGAGGAAAAAAAGAATTGTGCAGTGCAGTGAAATCTTGTAAGCGAAAATATTACTGCAAAAAGTGCAAAGACAGAGATCTATACTCCAAACTTAACTGATGAAAAGCATATTGATTTCTGTAGATGACTCCTCTGGGTATGTAACTTCCCTTCTTGTATGATGAAGAGTTCCTTGACCGAATTGCTCTCAAAATGGCATCTCTTGCTCTCGCTAAACCATCTTCAATTCTCTCAAAACCCGTCTTGATTTTCTGCCAACAAAATAAATAAATAAATCAATAACCAAAAAGGGAATCGCAACTCAGGCTCGCTCTCTCTCATGCCTTGCAACCGCTGGAAATCTGGGGCTAAAACTTACGGTAATATTCTGTGCTGCCAATAGAACAGGTGAAGGTGACGGTCGGAGCCTTTCATCAAATGGGCTTACTTTGATCTTCCAAGTGATTTGCGCATCCTGGCCAACACCAAGAGTGGTGTTTGGTGGTGGTGGTAGCAGAATTGTTGATGGATTAGGTTGAAAATTAGGCGTATAAAAAGAAGACAAGCGGCTGGAAATACTGATAGGCTGGTAAAAGGGAGATAAGCAGACGAGAAGCAAAGTGGAAAGAAAAGCTGATTGCAGTCGACAATTTATGGGAGAGCTAAGAAAAGTTGCCATTGCTTCTCCTTCTCTTTCAGTACTTTCTGGTTTTTTTTCTTGTACTGATCACGGAGACAGAGGTGGATAAGCATGGTGGGGTATCTTCATAAGTTCATCAAAGACTAGCAGTGGATTTTTATTGATGATTGAATGTAGAGCTAGACTTGTCTTTCGAGTTAACCATGGCACAAGCAATCGAAGCAACAAATTAACGGCAAAAAGGCCCTCAGACTTTAATTGTTTGTCAAACTGACGCTTATTCAAAGTTTTCGCCCAAATTGATCATTCTACTATCAATTTTAGCCAATTTTAATTCACTCATCAATCTCTGTCAATGATAAGAAATAATCTGGTAAATGTAAACAATGAAATATTTAAATATTTAAATAACAAAAACTAACCTCTCCTGCTCACATCTACATTATTTGTAAAAGATTGAAGACACATGTGATTTATTCTTTTGACAATTTACATCCATCTTGTCAAAATCCATACTAGAATAGTCAATTAGGATTAAAATCTAGTGAAAGGGTTGATATGACCAAAAATTTAAAGTAAGAGGACCATTGGTGATCTTTTTTTCCCGTTGTGGAGTCCTTTTGTCTTGTTTTAAAAAAAATTCAAGCTCAAAATCAAAATCATCATTTGGGAGGAGAGGGTACATTGACAAATCTGATTTGTACCATTTTGGTCGATATGTGCCCAAGCAGGACTGCGAAGGAGTTACTGAAACACCAACGGGCCCTTTTCTTTTGCTTTTTTTATTTTATTTTATTTTAATTAATTTTTTTTTTAAAGACATTAGTACGTTGGCCCGTGATGTAGATGGGATCAATTGTTTTTTTAATATAAAAAATTATTAAAAGCATAAGGAATCTTTGGATGATGTTATTATATTTGGTTAAATGGTCAATTTGAAATCTTTTAGTTAATTTTTTTTTAACTTGAATTTTCAATTAATTTTGGGAGCTAACCCGAATTAAATTGATTGATTTTATGGGATCAAATGTAATCTTTTTTAAAAAATAAAAAAATTATTTAATTTTTTAAAAAACTTCAAGATGTTAATTTTTTTTTAAAAAAATATTAAGACAATGACAAATTGGATCGATCTATGTTCCCCTGTAATATATGTAATGAATTTTATTGAGTTTAATAATATTTTTTATAAAATTTATTTATTTAATTATATAGTAAAAATATATGCTCACAAAATTGATCACCAACTTAAAAATAGATACTTATTTGAGATAGTGATAACTCTATTTAAAACAAATAAAAATAAATTATGAATTTATTTTCCAACCAATTCAATATTAGAGGATTAAATTGAAAAAAAATAAAAAAAAATAAACTGGTAAACTAGAGCAACCTCAGTTATCCTCGCAAGCCCACAAGTCACGCTAACCCTATAGAAAAAAAAAATAAAAAAAATCACAAAACAAAAATTCTGAATCATCTCAATATTTTGTGGTATTGTCGACTAAGACATCTATGTCGGGTAAAAGAAAATCACCCTTTAGGTTTGTCTTATTCAGATCTCTGTAATCTACACATACTTTGGTCCCCCATCTCTTTTAGGAACCACCACTAAAATCATTTGACAAAATTGTTATTAGGATGACAGAGTAAAGAGAAAATTTTATTGACTCTTGAGATGCATCTTAGTAAATATCCTTATCAAGGTCTATCAAAATACTTCTTAAAATATTAAGGTCTATAAACTTTTGCATTGTTATTACTTGATTCTGCTCATATACTCATTTAACAAGTATTATTAAACCTTCATTTTCACACACACACACTTTAACATATGATTCTAGGTTGCACATTGAATTATTATATTAATTATGTTTTTTTGTTAAAGGTAACAACTAAACAAAATGGATAATATATAATTTGCAAAAACAAAATGGGGTAAAAGAAAATCACCCTTTAGGTTTGTTTTATTCAGATCTATGTAATCTACACATACTCTGATCCCCCATCTCTCTTAGGAACCACTACTATTTTTGCTACCCATTGAGAAAAATGGACCACGTCTAAGAATCTTGCATCCTACAACTTCTGGATTTCAGCCTTTATTTTGAGTAGCATGTTTGGGTACATCCGTCTTATCTTTTGTTTGACTAGTTTGCTACCTTCTATCAGGGGAATTTTATGTACCACAATGTCAATATCTAAACTGGGCATGTTTGTATTTGACCAAGGAAAGATGTTTGCACACTTTTGCAACAAATATATCGAACTATCCATTTCTTCAATGGTGATAAGAGTACTAATCTCCAACTCTATTCTATCTTGTTTAGCACCTATACTTATTACTTCTAATTCCTTTTGGGCAAGTTTCCTACCTTTTTGCATAATGTAATGGGTGTGGGTGAACAATGGTTTTCCATATCCTTTAGTTTGGTGGCCTCACAAGTTGTACTAAGCTTTTTCACCTTAAAAAAAGGTTCAAGAAACAACAAAAAAGTAAGAGAAATTCAATAACTAAGTCAAATCTTGATTAATTTGATAATATGATAAAAAAAATAAAATAGAAAAAAAAGATTTTTTTTTAAATATTGCACGGGGTAAAGCTAAGGAAAAAAAAATAAGACAAAAGAAGATGTCAACCTCTGTTAACTTTTCAAACACATATCTCAAGTCATCAGACTAAAAGTACTATACATGAAAAAAAATAATCATGGTGCTTAATCCTCAGAAAATGAAACATTAAAAGGATTAAATTGAAAAAAGAAAATTACACAAAAATAATAAAAAAGCAATATAAAGAATTAGGGTTAAAATTAAAATTAAAATAAATTAAACATCAAAAACAAATTTTCAATTTGAGAGTTAAATAAAAAAGAATAAAAACATTAACAAGAGAAAAAAAAATTCAAAAGAATGGGGTCCAAAATAATAATAATAATAATAATAATAATAATAAAAAGCACGCTATAAACTTGGATTGAAGGGTAAAATTAAAAATAATAAAATTTTTATAAAAAGGATCGAGAAAAAAAATAAAAAAACCTAATGAATAAAGGTCAAGTTGAAAACATCAATACATGATAAAAACAAATTGAACAAGTTAGAATTTTTCAACGCAATTTTTTACATATAAAAAAATTTAAAATGTAAATTGAAAAACTTATGAATGCATAT
Source organism: Populus alba (assembly GCF_005239225.2). NCBI lineage: Eukaryota > Viridiplantae > Streptophyta > Magnoliopsida > Malpighiales > Salicaceae > Populus > Populus alba. Next base: position 5,281,247 of record NC_133289.1, on the reverse strand, counting down.
AATTCAATAAATCAAGAACTGCTATGTAAAATTTTTTTAAAAAAATTCATTAACGATAAATAAAATCAAATTAGAAAAACTGAGAGACAAATATAGATCAATTTGTGTTTGATAAATTTATTTATTAAAATAAATTTGTAATAGAAATTGATGCACACAAAAAATCTATTGAATAAAATAAAAATAAAAAACATATTATGCAAGGTTGTACGTATTAAAAATATCATAAAAAATAAATATTTTTTTATTTCTAAAAGGAAATTTAATATATATGTATATATAATATAAAAGAAATTACACATGAATAATACTAACATTTTAAAAAATTAAAGCCATTTAATATAATTAAAAAATAATCATTATTTAAAAAAGGCTAAATAAAAAAAAATCAGGATGGTTGACTTTTTTATTTTAAAAACTCATTCTCAACCCAAAATATCTAGAAAATATTTTAGAAACTTTGTTAAATCAATTCGTAACCTCCAAATGTATAAAAAAAGTCAAAAGCAACCTGTAATAAAAAAATTTCTCGTGCTCAGATTTGTTTTATAGGCATTTTCAAGATAGAAAACCTGTAATTTGAACTTTTCTTATTATATAAAACCATTTGTAACAAAAATATATTGTTTTGGTGGCCAAAATCACTATAACGACAACCTTTTCTCTCCAGACTGGAATCCATTAATCTTTTCTCTCTCCTCCCACCAAAGGGACTAAAAAAAAAAGTTTATACTGAAATCAATTTTTCTAGAATTAGAGGAACTGGTCACCTAATAAATGAAAAAAATGAGGAACTGAAATGTACTTTTCAAATAAATTTGAAAGCCATCACTTATTTTATCCTTAATGTTCACTTATTTTATCTGACTTTCAATTTAATGATCTCTTTAAAAAAATCATGCAATTAAGTGGTAATTTAGATTAAAATGGCTCAATTGTGCAAATAAAAAGCTTGAAGAACATATTAGAAATTTTGAAAAAATCACTACTCCAATCTATAAAGATTTATTAAAGAATAAACAGTGATTTCAGCTATGGTAAAACCTCACATATTTTATCTTTATACTGATTGCTATTTATTTATTTTTTATGTTTTTACAAGATAACTGTTAGGATACTGGCATGCAAACCCGACAAGACAAAAGGCTAAAATGAGAAATGAGACACACAAGAATTTACGTGGTTCACCCAATTAGGCTACGTCCACGGGCAAGTATAGAAGGATTTTACTAAGTAATGTGGGAATTACAACCTCTCTCAAATAATAGGAGAACAACTAAGAATCTCTCTATTACTAGGAGAAAACACCTCACTTACTCTCTCACAAATACCTCACAAATTTGTGGGATTATTTTCCCTCTTCACTCTCCTCTTCCTCTCTTGTTTCTCTCTTATGGTGTGTTTACAATGCTTGGATGCATTGCCTATTTATAGGCAAACATCCATGCAAATACAAGGGGTAGGCAAGTGGCACAAGTTTGGCACAAGTTTGGTGCCTACAATTTGTGACTAAGGAAGGATGGCTTCACCACCATTGTTGACTCCCACCATTGTTGACTTAGGTGGTTGGTTTCACATTGGTTGGTTTCATATTCTCCCACTTGAAGACTTTGATGATTGAATCAAGTCTTCACACTTCATCATTTATGATTCTTCTATCCTTTCAATACTTGCCATCTTCATGCTGCTTACGTTTCTGCTAGGCCACAAGAGGATCTGCACCATATATACTTATCAGTGTTGACTGGTTTGGTTAAAGCATCTGCTGGGTTTTCCTTTGTGTGAACCTTCTGAAAATCCACACTTCCATCTTCCACCACTTCGCGAACAAAGTGATACTGAACATCTATATGTTTTGTTCTTAAATGAAACGCTGGATTCCTTGCAATATGCAAGGCACTCTGACTATCACAATACAAAAGAATCTTCTCTTGTTTGTGCCCGAGCTCCTCCATAAGTTTCTTCATCCATATTGCTTCCTTACAAGCTTGTGTAGCTGCCATATACTCAGCTTCTGTTGTGGATAACGCTACAACAGTCTGAAGTTTAGAGACCCAGCTCACAGCTCCTCCTGCAATTATGAACACATAGCCTGTAGTGGATTTTCTTTTCTCAAGGTCACCAGCAAAATCTGAGTCAACATAACCTCTGATAGTAAATTCTGATCCTCCATAACATAATGCGGCATCTGAGGTACCCTTGATGTATCTCAAGATCCTCTTAATAGTATTCCAATGCTCTCTACCAGGATTTGCCATGTATCGACTAGTTGCTCCCACTGCTTGTGCAATGTCTGGTCTTGTACATATCATGGCAAACATTAAACTTCCCACTGCTGATGCATACGGTACTCGAGACATCTCCATCCTCTCTGCTTCATTGCTAGGAGACATACTTGAGGATAATTTTGAAGTTAACAGGAAGTGGGGTGGAAATTGGCTTACAATCTTGCATGTTGAAGCGTCACAAGATCTTCTTTAAATAATTCTTCTGAGAAAGCCAAATCTTCCTCTTACTTCTATCTCGGTGAATTTGCATCCCTAGAATCTTGTTTGCTGGTCCCAAGTCCTTCATATCAAACTCCCTAGCCAACTGTGCCTTCAATTCTTGGACTCGATCTTTGTTGGGGCCTATTACCAACATGTCATCCACGTACAACAACAGAATGATGAAAACATCATTTTCTTCAAACCTCTTGTAATACGTACAATGGTCTGAACTGAGTCTGTTGTACCCAAGGCTAATTATGAAGGAATCAAATCTCTTGTACCAACACCTCGGCGCCTGTTTGAGACCGTATAGAGATTTGTTCAACCTGCAAACCAAGTTCTCCTTGCCTGTTTCAGCAAAACCCTCTGGTTGGAGCATATAAATTTCTTCTTCAAGTTCTCCATGAAGAAATGCAGTTTTCACATCTAACTGCTCTAAGTGAAGATCAAATATAGCACACATTGCCAAGACTACTCTGATTGTAGTAAGTCGTACCACCGGAGAAAATATCTCATTGAAGTCTATTCCTTCTTTCTGAGCATATCCTTTCACCACCAATCTTGCACGATACCGCTCCACTTGATCATTGCCATCACGCTTTATCTTGTAAACCCATTTGTTGCCAATGGCCTTTCTTCCTTGTGGTAGCGGAACAAGATCCCAAGTGTTATTCTTGTGCAGAGCTTCAATCTCCTCTTGCATTGCTGTCATCCACATAGATACATCTGTGCTTTTGATAGCCTCATGGAAAGTTGATGGCTCTCCATCCTCTGTTAGAAGACAGTATGCAATGTTGCTCTCAGTAACATATTCTGAGTGCCAAGCCGGTGGTCTTCTTTCACGAGTTGACCGTCGAACTTCAGGAGTTTCAGACTCTATTTGTTCTTGTTCTTCATGCTCTGGTACAGCTTCAGAAGAAGTATGATTCTGAGTATTTTCCATCTGGACTTCTGTAGTCTCCTTTAAAATGCTATTATTTTCTTTCATTTGCATTTTATCTTCTGCAAATATGACATCTCTACTGATGACTACCTTGTAGGCAGTGGGATCCCACAAGCGATACCCCTTCACTCCATCAGCATACCCCAAGAATACACATTTTCTGGATTTTGAATCCAGCTTACTGACCTCTTGAGTATTGTACATCACGTACACAGGACTTCCAAATATATGCAATCGAGAATAATCAGCTGGCTTTCCAGTCCACATCTCCATCGGTGTCTTCAACTCAATTGCAGTAGACGGAGATCGATTTATTACATAACAGGCGGTATTGACTGCTTCTGCCCAGAATGACTTTTCTAGACCTGCAGCCTTCAACATTGCTCTTGTTCTTTCCAATAGAGTTCTGTTCATCCGCTCTGCCACTCCATTTTGTTGTGGAGTGTATGCCGTTGTGAACTGCCTTTTGATACCTTCATGTTGACAGAAGTTATCAAATTCATCACTGGTATATTCTCCTCCATTGTCAGTCCTCAAACACTTGATCTTCTTTTCAGATTCAAGTTCTACCCGCGCTTTGAAGGTTTTAAAAACTACGAACACATCTGCCTTCCTTCTAATCGGATACACCCAACATCTCCTGGAGAAGTCATCTATGAATGATACAAAGTATCTTGCTCCTCCCAAGGATACAACTGGTGCTTGCCAAACATCAGAGTGAATCAGGTCTAAGATGCATTTGCTCTTAGTTGTTGACGTGCCAAACTTCAACCTATGTTGTTTGCTTGTAACACAGTGCTCACAAAAGGGTAAAGTAACCTTTGTAAGCCCAGGGAGTAACTTCTGATCAGAGAGAACCTTTAAACCTTTCTCTGATATGTGGCCTAGTTTTTGATGCCACATCATCGTCTTCTCTTCTGCAGGACTAGCTGATGCGATTGATGCTTCTGCCCCATGATGCGTTTCTCCCATTAATACAAACATGTTAGCAACTGTCTTTCTTGCCTTTAAAACCACCAGCGCGCCTTTGACAATTTTCATGATTCCATTGTCTGTTCGGATCTTACAGCCAAGACTATCAAATTGTCCTACGGACAAAAGATTCTTCTTTAAGTCTTTCACATGTCGCACTCCTGAAATAGTACGAATTAAGCCATCATACATCTTCAATTTGATGGTGCCAATGCCAGAAATCTCTACAGCATGATTATCACCCATGAACACTGTACCTCCAGAGATAGGTTCATATGTATGGAACCAATCTCGTCTAGGGGTCATATGCCATGTTGCTCCTGAATCCATAATCCAGACCTCAGTGAGCTCTTCTCTATCTGTAGAGCTTGTTGCTGCTTCACTATATAAAATCTCTCCATCTTCTGAGGTGCTTGCAACACATCCTTGAGGTCTTGATGACTCTGCAGTATTCTCTATACCCTTTTTAAACCAACAATCCTTTTTGAAGTGCCCTTTTCTGCCACAGTTGTAGCATTTCACCATCTTCTTACTTCTTGATTTGGACCTCCCCTGCCTTTGACTCCCACTGGAGCCCACGCTCCGTTGATCTTCCTCTTGACACCAATAATGCCTCTGCTTGGTTTGAACTGTTTCTGTCTCCTTTGTTTTTGCGCCTATTTTTCTTCCAAGATAGCGGCTGCAACAATCATCGAAGACAAAATAGTCTGAGAGGAATATTATTGGTCAAGTTGATAATGAGCTGATCATACGAATCAGGAAGACTTTGAAGTAGAAGCTCTGCACGTTCATTTTCCTCTATTTGCTGACCCAACGTAGTGAGTTGTGAAAATAGAGTTCTTATTGTGTTGATGTGGTCAGTCACCGACGTGGTTTCTGCCATTCGAAGGGTATAAAGTCTCCGCTTTAAGAAAATCTTAGTGTGCAAAGACTTGGACTCGTATAACTTTGTTAGAGTCTCCCATATCTCCTTAGCTGTTTTCTTCTCCGCCACACTTGATAATACTTCATCAGCTAATGCTAAATGTATGTTAGCAATAGCATTGCCATCCATCTCATTCCATTTTGCATTATCAGTGATCTCCGCGGGCCGATCCCCAATTGCTGCCAAGCAATTGTCTTTCCTCAAGATTGCCTTGATTCTCATTTTCCACAGTGAGAAATTACTCCCCTTGAACCTCTCAATCTCGTACTTTGCTGCCATTGTATTCACCGAGATCTATTCAGCTATCACCGTTTCACAGATCTGTAACGTATATAGAAATAGTATCGTGTGAATAATACTTCACTAAGTAAGTTCCCAGGAAAGATTGGAGGGGTCACAAACGGTCCCGCTTAAAACCCAATCTCCTTAGACAGAACTTCCTAGACTGTATTTAATCACCGCACTGACTTTCTATATACGCCAACAGTAACGTAAGTGAACAATACCGTATGGATGAATAGTGCCATATAGGTGAATAGTGCCGTAGACGTGAATAGTAACCGTATACACGACTAACTTTTGTGTGTTAACAACACCAACCAACCAGGCTCTGATACCACTGTTAGGATACTGGCATGCAAACCCGACAAGACAAAAGGCTAAAATGAGAAATGAGACACACAAGAATTTACGTGGTTCACCCAATTAGGCTACGTCCACGGGCAAGTATAGAAGGATTTTACTAAGTAATGTGGGAATTACAACCTCTCTCAAATAATAGGAGAACAACTAAGAATCTCTCTATTACTAGGAGAAAACACCTCACTTACTCTCTCACAAATACCTCACAAATTTGTGGGATTATTTTCCCTCTTCACTCTCCTCTTCCTCTCTTGTTTCTCTCTTATGGTGTGTTTACAATGCTTGGATGCATTGCCTATTTATAGGCAAACATCCATGCAAATACAAGGGGTAGGCAAGTGGCACAAGTTTGGCACAAGTTTGGTGCCTACAATTTGTGACTAAGGAAGGATGGCTTCACCACCATTGTTGACTCCCACCATTGTTGACTTAGGTGGTTGGTTTCACATTGGTTGGTTTCACAATAACAACCATTGCTTTGAATACAATTATAAAACCCATGTATCAAACCCGGTGAGCAGTCAAATTCGAATTTAAATTGCACTCGAGTTTCATTTAAATTTAACTGAAATAATGCTTTATTTTTTTAAAAAAATCTTGAAACTTGGTAAAAAAAGAAAGAAAAAGGATCGACTAGCCAGCTCGTAACTTGGGTTTAACATAGGATATTATATCTCATGCTTTTTTTTTTTTCCAAAAACTCCATTGCGTTAATTGTTATTCAAATCTAAATTGTCCAAAAAACTGTGATCCCAGAAGAAAAATGGTGTTGATGTGAACAAATTATTAATCAGCATCTCTGAAAATGGAGACATCGGCAGCATTGGTTTCTTGAAATTGGTTCGGACAGAGAAACAACTCCCACTTCTAGACCATCAAGCCGAGAACAAAACTCTGGAAAGCCGTGTAACTTCACAGTCCAGTCTGTTTTGCTTAAGATATGCAGCAATGGCCTTTCTGTGCTAAGCTGCACCAAGGAATTTAAATGCTATCAAAGTAAAAATTCGATCGTCAACAATAATGAAGATGACAAGAACTATAACTAAGTTCAGTTGCCATAATAATCTCAAATTAATAACATTTTCTCATGTCACAGGACTGAGATTTCCAGCGAGCATGCCATATAACTTAAATGCCATCCTCAAATAGCAAAATAATTGAGCACCCAATTTCACTTGATAGTCAATGACCAAGACCAAGTTCATGAAAAAACATATTTGCAGATGTATAGTGAAATTGCTAAGGCAAAAAAGCTCTGAAATAAGGGTGATGACACACACAGTTCAAGAGATTGTCGTGTACTCATTGGTGTTCCACATATGTGCAGAGGCCAGTTTGGAGCTATTGCCCCGAAAGATACAAGGTAGGCAGAGCATTGGATGAGTTATCATGAAAAGAATCCCATTCTACTTATCCAGAATTTCTCAGCATCAGATCCTTTATCTAATGGGGGGTTCAAGATGATGGAAGACAGAAATCTAAGAACATATTTCCAGTTTCCCACAAAGAAACTGGTTAACATAGACAAAAATCTATGCTAATTAATCTGATTCCTTGAATGGTTAGACAATAACTTGGATTTGCAGTTAGGACTGCGAATCAAGGAAAACAGCAGAAAGCCCTAAAACATAGCAGCAATTGAAAAGACGTAGCAACATTGATGTATCTGTATATGGTTGTGCTACAAGTATCATGCCGCTTCTTGTATGAACAAAAATAATTTAAATGAACTCTAAGGGTCTAACTCAACTGTTAAATTCTAAGTTTGATTTCTAGATATCTAGATGTCACTAATCGTGGTGCGCGCAAGCTGGCCCGAACACCCACGTAAATAAAAAAAAATAATAATAATTTAAATGAACTCTAAGGGTCTAACTCAACTGTTAAATTCTAAGTTCGATTTCTAGATGTCACTAGTTTGAATCCCACAAATCTTATAATTACTGGAAGCTTATATGGTCGTTAACTTCAGGATCCGTGGGATTAGTCGAGATGTACGAAAGTTAGCCCGAACATCCATGTTAATAAAACAAAAATCAAAATCATTTAACTGGAGATAGATATGATACATTGAAAGAAGGTCCAAGAAACTCATCCTCTGTAATCTTCAACAAACCCCGAGCTGCATCATCATCCATCACAATTAAACAGAATTATATACAACAAATCAAAAAAGCAAAAATTCGAGAGAGAGCATGCTTTGCATACATTGACGGAAGTTTGGAGCACAACTGTTTTTTAATTCCTTGTCAAAGAAAGAGTGTAGTGATTTCTTTGTAAACTATGGTTCTAAAACCCATGTTCTGAATATCATACATAGTTACAAAATGACTCGCTCAGTGAAAACACAAATACATTCGTTTTGTTATGCTGTTTTGCCTTCTGTCTTCAAGCAAGAACACGACTAGACAAATAATTCTTTAAGCAAATATTACAATTATACGAAGTAAAAAAAAGAATCATGAATTTGATTTCATTCGATTGACAGCAGAGAGTCTTGTGAGATTAGGAAGAGCAGTCATCTTTCAAATACTTCAACAACCAATGGAGTTTCTCTAATAAATTTGAAAGTGATGCTTATGTCATGATGCCTTGTGTGGATGACAATAGCCTCCAAAAGAAAGTTCATGGCACAAATGGGGATGAAAAGATTTCACCACTTCAGAAAGGGGTATGACATGACATTTACAAAAAAGAAGAAGGGGTTTTGAGTCCTTCGATCAAATCAATCATGGAAGCTTGACATTAAGCCTCCTTAACCATACAGAATGAAGTATCATATGAAGCATATCATACGGCTGAGCAGGTCGATTCAACGTGAAATGTCTTCGAATTTGCATCACTCTTCTTTGCATTGTAAGATACCGTCGAACCGAAATTCCTTTCAAAATTATCTTAATATCAGGTATCTTTTCCGACGGAATGTCAACGGAGAACTTGCTCCAATCAAGAACATCACTAAATGGCAATGAATAGTTATCGGAGATGGTCACAGGAACACATCCCAATTGAATTGCTGTTACCACTCTAGGACTTGCTACTTCATGCCCGCTTGGGCACAAGCAAAACTTGCTTTGACCCATTAATTCAAAGTAAAGATTATTGTTTTTTTTGTTCTTTTGAGTAAGGTACTCATGGACTTGGATCTCATCATCCTTTTCTTTCCAGCGTTCCAATAAGATCTTCCTTATATGACCATGAGCTCCACCCGCAAAGAAGGCAAGGATTGAACGCTTACTCGGGGGTTGGGCGTACTCCTGGGGTGGTCCGAGCTTGCCAACAGGAAGGAAGATTTCTGGTATCGAGACATCTCGTTGGGGTTGAAACCCTTCTGATTTATTGGCATTGCAAAGGGCTCTGATGAAGAACTTGAAGAGTCCAGGATTGGCCCTCGAGACATCTGGTGCCTGTGACAGATTTTGAATGTAGAATTAACTAGTTTACATTTTCACTCTAAAAAAATCACAGAACCATGATAAGATGCTAGGTGATATATTATAATCCGTTGTTGTGCGATATATATATATATATATATAGTGAGAATGAATCCGGGTAAAATATACGAGTTGAGACGGAAAATGGAAACAGGTAAGCGAGAAAATAAGGAGGGGAAGCTGGTTGGGCATACCCAATCATGGCAAGAAACGGAGAAATGATCAGCTCCGAGGGTTCTGTTCCAGTAAGGGTGCTTATCAGCTATAACACGAACATAATCTGTGACCAAACGCTGGAGCTGATCTCGAGAGAAGGTGACCAGAGGCCTGTAGACGTAGTGGATGATATAGGCCACGCTTACGGGGAGCAGAAAAGCCTGTGCTTCCTCAGGATGGCGAGCAATGAACTGGCTCTTGCCGCCCTCCATTTCATCAAGAAACTGCCCTTCAATGCTGTAGATGTCGTTCACTGGCCCACCATGGACCAGTGGAAGCTCCCCTTCCTTGTAAATCCACACCTTGAATCTTTTCTCCATTTCCTCGTAACTCCTGAGGAAAATTATTTCGTTATTTTTAAATATTTTAGTCGCTCTGTAAGAAAACAGAGTTTTTAAAATAAAAAAAATCAAAGAAACATACATATATATTTGTCTCTACTTTCTTGTACGCATTGATCACGTTTGTTCCATATTCATATGGGGCCAGCAGAAAAGAAGATCTAATTTCTGTAGCATTTTTTTTTGGGCACTAATTTCTGTTCGTTTTTATTCAATCACATCGAAGCATTCTTAAGAAATCTCTCAGTTATTCTTGGACAATGAGATGGAGATAAGAAATATTTTTGTGGTTATTATGAAACGTCCCCTTCGTTGAATAGTTGTATTGTGAAAGCTCTGCCGCTATAGAATATTATCTAATAATTAATAATAATAATAAAAACTCCCCAAGATAAACTATTTAACCATAAAATTAATTTGAAGCTTTATTATTCTACTGCAAATTAAACACAGTGATTTCGCATCGTAATTATCCGTCTTTACTATTAGTGTACACAACAATAAAATTATTTCATGTTTTAAAAAAACATATTAAAATTATTTTTAAAATACTTAGAAATATATTAAAATAATATTTTTTATTTTTTAAAATATATTTTTAATAACAGTACATTACATTAAAATGATAAAAAAAATTAAAATTTATCCATTTTGTATTTCAGCCACAATCCCAAGAGAAAGAAAGCTTAAAATCCCAAAGCATTGTTTCTAGCTCTCCCCCATCGTATCCATAAACTTGAATATCATTACCAGGACCATATAAGCAACTTGACAAGGTTGATTCTGACTGGAGAACAGTACTCTGGGCCAACTCCCGGCATGTTTTGTCAACGTCTAATTTCTTCCGTGGAGATGGTGTCATTAATGGCGGTATGACTGTATGACACTAATTAAGAGAATTTGTTTCATTTGTGAAATTGATCGTTTTATCCAATATCTTGCCTTCCCCTTTTTTCTTCTCACAAGGACACACAACCTCAAATCCATTAAAGAATTGAAAGCGTATGCCCTGCATTTTTGTTAACAAAGTACAGCCACTAAAAAGAAGTTTCGTACTTCCATTGTTAAGAAGGCAAGGGATCTATATTAGCTACTGTTCAAGGACACCGGCAGGACGGTGTCAGGCTGCAAGACCCACAAAAAACTAATCACTTGCCGTAAATTAATTTCAGTAGGTTTAGAAATAAGGTGATTGATGACTAAATTAAAATCAATATCATGATCCAGGGAAAATAAAATCAATACTGGCACGCATGATCATTCCTATAAAGTAGAAAAAGGAGAGAAGCTGTTTCCACTTCTGCAAGATAGGCGATATGGGGCCAAGAGTGCCACTCGAAATAATTAAGATGACATGAAGGAATTTTAGTGGCGAGGGGAATTTATGCAGTGCAGGGAAATCTTAGAAACGAAAACAGCTTTTCAAATTAAGTACCAATTGGCTTGCTGCAAAGCGAGAATTATGAAGTTTTGAATTCAGATCCCACCTTTGTGAAGCAACTGCTAATAATATCAAGTAAGAAAAGAATATAAATAAATTAAATGGTGTTATTGGAACTTAACTGATGAAAAGCATATTGGTTTCTGTACATGGCTCCTCTGGGAACGTAGCTCCCCTTCTTGTATGATGACGAGTTTTGCGACCGGATTGCTTTGTAAATAGCTGCTCTTGCTATAGCTAAGCCTTCTTCAATTCTCTCAAAACCTGTCTTCATTTTCTTCCCAGAAAAACACACACACACAAATCAAGAAAACAAGAAACCATATATTCGATATATGCAGTGAAAGTTAATCAACCGGGCTCACCTTTTCATGCCTGGTAATTACTGGAATGCCGGGGCCGCTAAAAACTACAGAACTGTTCTGCACTGGCAATGAAGTTGGTGATGTTGATGGTTGAAGCCTTCCAGAAATCTTTCCCTGCCCATGACACCAGATATAAAATCAAGAAATCTATTTTTAAACGTAAAGGAGAGGAGGAAAAAACATTTTTGTGGTGTCCATGCATGCGTGGTTGTAAAAAAGATCATTAAACAAGCTTTACTTTGTTCCTCCAATTAGTGATTTCTTGATCATCTCCAACAGTGGTGTTTGGTGGTGGTTGCAGTGCAACTGGCGAGGGAAGAGGTTGAATCCTTTCAAAAGTATAATTATATGTATAAAAAGACGACAAACGGCTAGAAACTTTGATAATTGGGTAATTGAATGAAGATAAGCAAACAAAAAACAAGGTGGAAACAAGAGCTGCTAGCAGCAGAAAACTCAAGGAGGAGCAACTTAAAGTTGCCATCTGACTTCTCTTACAGTTCTTAATTTGTAGGGTTTATTAGTTTCTTGTGCAGATATAGACACAGTAGCTAGCAGCATATTACAAGACACAACTAGCCAGTACAGTCATCTTGAGAGTGGAAAGAAGGCTTTTCATGTGAGCTAGTACCTAGTAACCGTCGGGCATGGTTGAAGCAACAGATGATTTATTTATTTTGTTTCCTACTAGGAGAGCTAGGGCAAACTACAGTTTTGTCCCTGTAGATTCACCAGTGCTCCATTTCTACCCTTTTGGTTTAATATATTTAATATCACCTTGATTTTACCCTTGATCATTAAATAACTAATGGAATGATCTAATGATGAGCCCACTTTTTGAATTTTATTTATTTGATTTTGTGAGATATCATCGCATGTACAAGTATTGAGAGGATAAAATATTGAGAGAAGATAAGAAAAGGCACACAAAGAAGGTGAAAATAAGTAAAAGAAAGAAAAGAGGTTTTCTGGCTATTTCAAATATTAGGGGTAATATTGAAAGCTCTAAACAACTACAAGGGTAACATTGAAGTTTTAAACAATATGAATAGAGTTAGGTGGAACATTGCTAATGAGTACAATACACACTCTCTCTTCCACTAAACTGAACTGAACCGGTTTAGTGATTGAGTTTGTACTTGAGTTGTCATAACACTAAACACAAAGCAATATAATAAAATTCTATTTTACATTTGCGGGCTTAATCTCTTTTCTTCTTAACAACAAGCCGTTTTCAAACATAGATAAAAATAAAATAAAATAAACTCGAGTTTTATTTGGAAGAAAAAATCGGTTTTAAAAGTTGTTTTCCAAAAAAAAAAAAAAATTGCTTTTTCTTTTTTATTTCCCGAGGCAGCTACCAGCCAATACATGGCTGCTTGCCAGCCGCCATCCCGCAGGTGAAGAAGAAACATCAAATTATTGACTTCTTCCCTCTCTTCTCTCGTGGGAATTCTTCCTCCTTGATGAACGAGTTCATCAAATCCTTTTAAAACCTCGTTATTTTCTTTTGTTTTTTCTTTCTCTAGTTTTTATTTATAAACTTACCCATATATTTCAAAGTTTTTAAAGGTCTTTCTTTATATGAAGTGATGACAAGGGCAAATTGAGGAATTCATCTTATTTATCATCATGGTTTTCATATTAATTTTTAGTTTTCTTCCTTTTTTTCAAACTAGTTTTTTGCACCACGAGAATTATTCAAGTTTTATAAGATATCATTGTATTAATAACTCTATATTCATAAATCATGTTTAAAATATTAAAATAAATATAGTGTAATAGAATAAAGTTAAAACAACTATGCAAGAAACATATATTAATTAGAAATTCACATCGACAATACATGAAATATACATAAATTAAAGGATCATTTAAATAATTTAAGAGCATATAGTCTTCTAAGATTATTCAAGGGTCGATATTATAATTAAACAAATTTTTTATTAATTTTTTTATGAAACTTTATGTTCACATTAAAGTTATTTATCTTAGTTCTAATTATATGATTAATGATTTATAATCTTGGCCCTGATAGATTTCTTTTGCTAATAATGAAACCTCATAAATAATTTTAAAACTTATAATTACCAATCTAATATATATTAGATTATGCTTCTATTACTAATTAATGACAAGTTTTGTCCCGCGAATAAAAGAATTCCACTGGTCTTAGCTCAAGACAAACGCAGTCCAACCGTACTTATAAAGACATGGAAAAATACAAAGAAGTGGAAAAGTGGGCAGGCCACTAGACAATGTTCATGATGCGATACAAATGGTTCCATCCCAACAACCTACAACGCACGACATCGTATAAATTAAAGAATTAATTTAATTTTAAAAAATAAACTATTTATTGTGGTTCTAAAATAAGATTTATATTATTATTTAACGCACTTATTCAAGTGAAAGTTTTTTAGGTTTGAAACTTGTACAAACTCACATTACCCTTTACTTAATTTTTATCAAATAAATAAAAATGGTAAGATTCGAACTCGTAACTGCTTAATCATCAATATTATGATTCCATGTCAAAGAACCAATTCAACCCAAAAGCTTATATTGTTAGGTGAGGTCTTAAGTCATTCTTTAACAATACAAACGTTAAAAAAAAGAAAAACATTAACATAAAATAAAATAAAAAAGAAAGGTAAATCTAGTGTTTTTAAACCCGGTATGGTGGTCGACTCAGCTTAAGGCTGGGGTCATTGGTTTTGACCGGATCAACCTTATTTTTTTATAAATCAAAACGACGTTATTTTGGTAAAAAAAAAAAAATAAAAAATTGTCAATGGGTTGCAATCAGGTCTTGCCAATCAACTCACAGAATCAACCGAGTCTTTAACTACCTTTATTTTTTCATAAATTCGGCCTCGTTTCAGCCCTAGATCAGTCAGGTCCTGAGTCAACCTGCCACGTTAATTTTTAAAACTATAGATAAATCAATTTCAACTTAAAAATCATCTTTCTTAATAAATCTGTTTGAATATTAGATTCACCACTATCTTTGCAAAAAAATAAATAAATTGGTGACTAGCTAGAAAATAGCAACATTTAGTACTAATGACAAGTTATTTTAGATATAGTTTTGAAATCCGATCCAGTAGATCGACCCGAGATCCAATTGATCCGAGGTTGGAACCTGGCCGAGTTTACAAAAAAAAATAAGACAAGTCACAACCCGGGGTGACCCAGCTGACCTTACTAGTTGGCCCAGAAAAACCAAGTCAAAAACCTGATTATAGCCCGTTAACTTTTTTTTTTGTTTTTTTTTATTAAAATAACATCGTTTTGATTTATAAAAAAAAATATGGTTGACCAGTGAAAATCCAATGATCCTAGCAAAACTCGTGATCTAAACCTTGACTGGATCAATTATTAGACCAGGTTTTAAAACTATGATTTTACTTCCTAGACATTGACAAAAAAATGTATTAGGAAAAATATTTACTGACAGTAAATATATTTTTTATATATAAAATAAAAAAACCCAGCATTTTGTTCAAGTAGGATTAGCCAATTGACCACTGTAGCGAAACAAATCATATTTAATATTAGTTATATGATTTACGCTTAAATAATTTTTTTATCAAATGCTGGGTTTCAAAACTGAAGGATAAAATTAAATAAAAAATATTCAATTTAAAAAATAACAAAAAAATCCAAATTATATGATAGAAAAAAAAAAAAACTACAACCAGAGCGCAATAATAGTAACTATTATATCAAACAACAATTTAAAAATAAAAATAAGGATTGCGTGTCAGAGTTAAATAAAAAATAATTCTAATTCTCTTAAAGCTTAATAACAAAAACATATTTTTAAAATTTTTTATCAACCTAACTTTTTTTTTTTTTAAAAGAAAGAATTAACACTTTAAAACTAAAAAACAAAAAAAAAAAACAGGCCAGGTTCGTGGGTCTTCGCCACATGCCTCACCCATAAAATGGTCTGTTTCACGTGCCTGTATAAAAAAAGATGATGCTTGCCAGCTAGATCTTTTTTGGCCAATAGCAGAGGACGTATAATTAGCACGTCATCCACCCTTCTTTTTATGTCGTCCGCCCTCTAATTTGTTTTTCAAATAAAATTGTGGTCATCCACCCTTCTTTTTATGTCGTCCGCCCTCTAATTTGTTTTTCAAATAAAATTGTGGGCAATGCAACATCAATTGTTCAGTGTAATTATAATTGTTTTTTAAATAATTTTTTATATTAAAATATATATTAATAATATTTTTTTTTTATTTTTTAAAATTATTTTTAATATTAGTATATCAAAATAATTTAAAAACACTAAAAATATATTAATTTGAAATTAATAAAAAAATAAAAAAAATTTAATTTTTTTTAAAATGATTTTAAAACGTAAAAACAAACATATCCTTAGAATTTGTTTGTTTATAAGTCTTAAAAATATTTTTAAAAATATTTAAATATTTTTTTATTAATTTCAGTTACCAAAAACTACTGAAAAATCAGGTCCTATATATTTTTTGCCCAAAAGTTTTATTTTCAACTCATGCCAATGGGATTTCTCCATCTCCATCTCCATCTCCATTGGAAATTAGCTTTGAAAATTTTTTCGTGAGCGTTTCCATTAATTAATTGCTATTTTACCGATAATTTTCAACAGCCAATGAACATTCTGAAAAGCTTAAAAACAAATTTTAATGTCATACATTTTCATTTGTTACACCATGGAACAATCAAATACATGCATGTCTGCTTTTACTACAAAAGAATATCTTTTGATGCCCTCCGTGGGTGTGGGTTTAAGGCTTTTGAACATCAAAATGGCGGCCTGACATTAAGCCTCCTTAACCATATCGAATGAAGTATCATATGAAGCATATCATACGGCTGAGCAGGTCGGTTCAGTTTGAAATGTCTCCCTATCTTTATAACTCTCCCTTGCAATATCAGATACCTTCTGAGCGAAATCTTTTTTAAAATTGTTTTAATCTCAGGTATCTTTTCCGACGGAATGTTCACTGAGAACTTACTCCAATCAAGAACATCACTAAATGGCAATGTATAGTTATCAGAAATGGTCACAGGTATACACCCTGATTGAATTGCTGTCACCACTCTTGGACTTGCTACTTCATATCCACTAGGGCACAGGCAGAACTTGCTTTGACCCATTAATTTGAAGTAATCGTTTCTCTTGTTATGATCAAGATACTCATGGACCTGGATTTCATCGTCTTTATCTTTCCAGTGCTCCAACAAGAGCTTCCTGATGTAACCATGAGCTCCTCCGGCGAAGAAAGCGAGAATCGAGCGCTTACTGGGGGGGAGACCTTTGCCGGGCGGTCCAAACTTGCCGAACGGGATGTTGATTTCAGGTATTGAAACATCTCTTCGAGGCTCGAATCTCTCTGATGTATTTGCATTGCAAAGGACTCTAATAAAGTTCTTGTAGAGACGAGGATTGGCTCGTGAGATGTCCGGTGCCTGAAATTTGAAATGAAGAATCAATCAATTCACAAAAATAATCGCACACATTTAGTTTTCATTACTGGACGACAAAAAGAAGGTAGATTTCTCATACCCAGTCATGACAAGAAACCAAGAAATGATCAGCCCCTTCAGTTCTGTTCCAGTAAGGGTACTTGCCGGCGACGACAGCAACATAATCTTGGACCAAACGTTGCAGCTCCTCACGAGAGAATGTAACGAGGGGCCTGTAGATATAGTGAATGATATAGGCCACGCTGATAGGGAGTAGGAATGTGTGTGCCTCGTCGGGGTGACGAGCAGCAAAGGGGCTCTTCCCGCTTTCCATCTCATCAAGAAACTGGCCTTCAATGCTGTAGATGAGGTTTAAGGGCGCAGAATGGACTAGAGGAAGCTCTCCTTCCTTGTAAACCCATATCCTGAACCTCTTCTCCATCTCTGTATAACTCCTGAATAAATATAAATTAATTTTGGTTATGTAATTAATTATAATTAGTGCATGTTGATCTTAACAACTGATCATTGGAACATGTAGCATGTATAGTACGAATTAATACTGTGCGAAAACGTGTCCTTAGTGGAGCTGATGTTTTTCTCAGTACCCTCGAACCTTCCCTGTTCTTCTCTCCCCCACAGACAAATTCAAATAATACTCCGTTGTATTGCCACTGTAGCCTTGAAAAACAAGAAATCATGCGCAACCAAAAGCCATGCCACACATGTATTGTACGTAGCGAAGGAGAACCAATAAATGAAGTATCATTATCACGAAGGAAATAATTGGCGTACGGTGTACGATGAACAGTGGTGACAGGCAGCTGGAAGCTAGCACAGCCCTTAAACACTTGATTGCCATAAATTTAAGTTCTGATCAGTTAAAAAATAAGGTAATTAATGAATTTTCTTACGACTAATTAACGAGCTTCAGCTAATTAAACTCAATATTATGAAACAAAAAAAAAATATAAAAAAAATTAAACTATTAGCAACAATGAATTCTGTAAATATACTAACAGCTTCTTTTTGCGTTTTTTAAAAAATGAAAATAAATCTTGTAAAGCATGAATAGCTTGTAGCTCGAATGGTCAAGGTGTGCTCTTCCTAAACCGAGAATGGTGGGATCTTGAATTCGAGTTCCACTTTTATCAATCAGCCGCTAGTTAATTAATATCCGAAAAGAAAAGAAAGGAATGTTGCAACTTAACTGATGAAATGCATAATGATTTCTGTACATGGCTCCTCTGGGGATATAACTCCCCTCCTTGTATGAAGAAGAGTTATGTGACCGAACTGCTTCGTAAATGGCAGCTCTTGCTCTAGCTAAACCTGCTTCAATTCCATCAAAACGTGTCTTGTTCTGCCCAAAAAGGAGACACACAAAGAAGGATCAATAACATAAAACAAATAAACATGTCGAAAAAAAGAAGATATTGTTAACCAGGCTCACTCTTTCATGTCTTGTAATTAGTGAAATCCCTTGTGATGGTGACGGCGAGGGTGACGGCGAGGGTGAGGGTTGGAGCCTTTCAAAAGTGGGGTTTGGAGGTGGTAGCAAAAGAATTGGTGAAGAAAAGGATTGAAAGCTATGATCAAAAGTATGGTTGGTTTTACCATCTATACTGTAATGAGGTGTATAAAAAGAAGACGAACGTCTTGAGATCTTGGTTGTTTGATTAGAGGGAGACAAGGAGAGGAAAACCAGAGTGAGAACAATAGCTGATAGTAGTAGAAAACTGATGAAGGAGCTAGTAAAAGTTGCCATGAGAACATGCTCTCTCACAACTTCTCTATAGGTTTAAGCACGCATGGTGTCTTCCATGGAGATGGTGTCATTAATGGCGGTATGACTGTATGGCACTAATTAGGAGAATTTGTTTCATCTGTGAAATTGATCGTTTTATCCAATACATTGCCTTCCCCTTTTTTCTTCTCACAAGGACACACAACCTCAAATCCATTAAAGAATTGAAAGCGTATGCCCAGCATTTTTGTTAACAAAAGTACAGCCAATAAAAAGAAGTTTCGTGCTTCCATTGTTAAGAAGGCAAGGGATATATATATTAGCTACTGTTCAAGGATACAGGCAGGATGGCGTCAGGCTGCAAGACCCACAAAAACAATTAAGCACTTGCCGTAAATTAATTTCAGTGGTCGGTTTAGAAATAAGGTAATTCATGACTTAAATAATATTTATATAGTTTTATTTATTAAAAAATAAAATAATACTTTTAATTTCACTTCTTTCTCTCTCTCTCTCTCTCTCTCTCTCTCTCTCTCTCTCTATATATATATATATATATATATATATATATATATATATATATATATATATATATATAGGTTAAGACTAAACACTCATAATAAACAGATTATTAAGAATTCTAGTTTTTTTTTTGTGTTTGTTCTAGTTATTTTAACATGATATCAGGCTAGTTTTATGGAACGAGGCTTAATCTTGAATGCAACTTCGCTGATTCAATTGTCTTCTATTGACTTTGTTGTTAGTGAGTTATTAGCTGAAGAAAAATGCATTTTTAATTTTATTCGAAAAAAAAAATTCTTTCCTACTTCAAATTCTTCTGTACTAGTAATACTTTTTAAGTTATTTTTAATCATTAGAATAAGCCTTATACAAGAGTTGGCTTTGAATGAATACAGTTTATGTAAGCAAAAAAATCATTAAAATGCTTTATATCTTAAGTTGAGATAGTAAAATCCAAGCTTGGAAAATTGTCAATCGATCACAAATTGTTTCTACATTTTATCATGTCTTTCTCCAAGTTTCCTTTCTCTCTCTCTCTCTCTCAATATTGCAAATATTGATGGTTGACTTTCACCTGCTTAACCCTCTACCACTAGATCTTCCCTCTTTTTATTTTTTATTTTTCCTTTTGATAAAACGAGAACAGTTGATAAAAGAGCCCAGCATGAACCAGAAAGGAAAAGAAATGACAAAATGCTAAAAATAAGATATTGATATCCATGACAAGTCAAAAAGGCAGAGGTCTAACGAGCATCCAAAACGTCGACACCCATCATCAGCCCCAAAGGATGGGATCGTATATACTTCCATATATATATAACAGGGGCATGCTGATAATATCTTCATTACTCTTAATATATTTTTTTAAGTTTACAAAAAAAAAAAAAAATCCGATCCACAACAGAATGCAATCAAATATACTATTCCTAGCTATGATGTGTGTCATGATCATTAAAAATTGTATAATTTTACAGACTAAAATCAATGAGGCACCCTAATGTTGAGCCTCCTGAGCCAGACTGAGTGAAGCACCATATGAAGAACATCGTATGGCTTAGCCGGTCGGTTAAGCACAAAATGCCTTTGCACTTTCATCACCCTCTTCTGCATCTTCAGGTACTCATCATACGAAATTCCTCTCAAAATTGTCTTAATTTCAGGAATTTTCTCCACTGGAATTTGTACCGAAAACTGGCTCCAGTCGAGAACATCACTGAAGGGTAAATTATAATGGTCGGAGATAATAACCGGGACACATCCTGAATAAATTGACTCCGCCAATCTAGGACTAGCCACTTCAAAACCGCTAGGGCACAAACAAAAATTGCTTTGCCCCATTAATTCCATGTAATCTTGATCCTTTGGTAAGTACTCATGAACTTGGATCTCGTCATCCTTTTCCTTCCAATGTTGAAGCAAGATTTTGCGTATGTCTCCGTGCTCACCACCTGCAAAAAATGCGAAGATCTTGCGTTCGTGGGGAGGTAAGCCACGGCATGCTGGAGTGAGTTTTAAGGGGGGGCAGTTCAGCTCCGGCAGTGTAGCATCTCTTCTTGGTCGGAATCCTTCAGAAGTGTTGGCATTACACATTACTCTTATCAGATTCTTGTATAGTTCTGGGTCATCTCTCGAGACCTGTGGTGCCTGAAATTACAAGGAAAATGCACAAGAATTCCAAATGTGCAGTCGCAACGTTAGTATAACTAGAACTTCGGTCCCCGTGTCATCTTCTTGCAGGGGACATGCTAGGTTTCAATCTTATCAGATTGTCTACGAAGAGACACACCAGAACTTCAATTCTACATAAATAGCTACGTACGTACCCAATCATGGCAAGAAACCATAAAATGGTCACCACCTCTGCTTCTGTTCCAATGAGGATATTTATTTGCTACGACTGTAACATAATCCTTGAAGATTCTTACTAGTCTTTCACGATGATAGGTGGTGATAGGCAAGTAAACGTACTCAACAATGTAAGCCACGCTGATTGGTAGGAAAAATGCATGGGCCTCATCATGATTGCGGGCTAAAAATGGGCTCTTCCCACTCTCCATTTCATCGATGAACTGTCCCTCAATTGAGTAGATATGTTTCATGGGCCCGTTGTGAACCATGGGCGTTTCTCCTTCCCTGTAGACCCATATCTTGAATCTCTTTACCATCTCTGAATAACTCCTGATTAAGGCAGAAGAAAACCTTGTTAATCAATCCTGTACGTGTACTAAATAGCAAGAAATAAAGCTCAGTGGTTAAGGAGATATGTTACTTTTCTTGATTTTCTAGTCTGAAAGAATATTTATTAAATTTTTCTAAGTATATCATGTCTAGTTGATCAAAGAAAAAAAAAAAAACAATTTTTTTTTAGTCTTGTTATAATGAAAATAAATATTTGCAAGAAGAATAACGATTTAAATAGTGAAAAAGATTTTTCATCAATCTAATTTTCATTTTCTTATTAATGTATATATATTTTTTACAAAAAGATGTTTTTTTATTAGCAGCATCTTTTTTGAATAAAAAGCTAAAGGCCATTGATAATTATTCATAAAAGTCTAAATCATTTGAATTAAAAGAAATGCATCTTTTAGAGACCTCGTACGTATATGGATAGAATACAAATAAAAGTAAACTATAGCACATGAATCGATATAAACATTAAGGACTTTAGACAACCCATGATAAAAGCAAGTCCCCTTTTAATTTTAATTTTAATCGTACTATGAAAATTTACGTGTCTTGCCATTCTGGGTTAACATAGATGTGAATGGAAAAATGCAAATGGGAATACATATGCCATCGAAAACAGCTAGCTTTTACCAGGCCACATGCCTCAACAAATCCCGATCCCTAAAGAAAGTAAAACATTTCAAATCACTCCCTATTGGTAGCAATATTTTGATTATCTCAAAATAACATATTTTATCATATGATTTTGATTGTTTCGAAGACTACCAAGTAATCATCAATGCACACATCGCTACTTAACACCTTTTCCTTTTTCTTAAAAAAATTATAAAATGTAATATAGTTGTTGTCCAAGAACTCAGCTGAAATAACGAATCAATAGTGATCCCATGACAATTTCTTTTTTTTTTTAAAAAAAAAAGAAAACATTTCTTGTAGAAATCCTTAAAAATCAAAATCATAGACTAAGAAACACTTTGTTATCCCATGTTTTATAATGTTTCGGTTGATGGGAACGCCATAATTAGTCTTTTAAGAAAAAAGAAGAAGAAGAAAGTTTGATGAAATTAACACAGATTGTAATTATTGGGTTGATTAACCTTCCTTCTCCTTCTTCTCAAAAAAAAAAAAAAATTGTAAAATAAAACACCTCTTGAGTATAGCTTTTTTACATGTAATATACATAAAAACTGTTCGTAGAAATGATATATTTAAATGAGACTTGACTTCTTAAATTTTATATATAGATATCAACATAATTAAAGAAATAAATTGAAAAGAATTCCAATTTTACGTTAGATAAGTGAGCAAATATTAGAATCGGCAGTATTTCATAGGGTAAAAAACAATACAACCATGCATTATCACACTATAGTAATGTGTAGTAGTAGAAACATTAAAAAAAAAAAAAAAAGAGTGGTCAATAGAAACTTAACTGATGAAATGCGTATGCATTTCTGTACATGGATCCTCTGGGAATGAAAGTATCCTCCTCAGTTAATGTATAGTTCTTTCTTCGAATTGCTTCTTGTATAGCCACCCTCGCATTTACTAAATCTGCTTCAATTCTCTCTATACCACTCTTCTTCTACAACATGAAAAACAAATGAAAAAAAAAAAACAAAACATCAGTCAAGCCAAACAAACAGTTACTTACCAAAAAGAAGAAGAAGAAGAAGAAGAAGATCACTTTTTTGTGGCTAACAATGCTATTGTTCAGAGCAATATTGGTAGAAGCTAAAGGTGACCCAAATTGTGGAAGAACTTGAGTGGTGTTGCTGTTAGATTTGTGTTGGTTAAATATTGGGGTTAGAAGAGGGGAAATGATAGTTTGATTGTTTTTGAATAATGGAGAGTGGTAGATAAGTAGGAGGAGAAAAATGGTTGAGAGCAGAAGGAAATGTATGGGGCAACTAAAGGTTGCCATGGCGATAGGTTGTTCTCTGAGTGGTGACCTATCTGCTATATATCTAGGGTTCTTATATATCAAGGTAGGAAGAGACGAGAACGGGGTTTGTGTAGAGTTCTCTAACTAAGCCTCGCCAACTTCTTGTGTTTTAAAAATGAAATCAATTGTAAAATAAATAAAAATCTTAACCCAAAAAACATAAGTAATTTTCTTTGAAGATAATATACTGATAAACTGTGAATACAAAATAACAAAAGAATTTTGAAGAGAAAACCATCATATTGTGCTCTTAATAAAAACCGAACTATAATGAAAATAAATATTCAGTTCGATTCAAATTTGTATTTTTTTTTTATATAATTTGGTTTAAAAACCAGAAAATAGTTACTATAAAAGTAAAATTAATAGTGGGAAGGGCGTAATATCTTTCTAAAATCCACAATAGTCAACGAGAAGCATATGGAGTGCTCTTTCCCTTCATTCACTGGATGAGAAATTTGCTGTTCTTAGCTTCTAAATCATGCGGTATGTTCACTGCCTGATTAGCAACATTTGTGCTTTGAATCCGCTTTACAGTGATCAAATGTTCTGTATATATATTGAGCTAGCTGTGAAAAGGCTGTGGGGATATTGGGAAGATTGTGTATAGATCGCTGTTCTTAAAATAAAAAATAAAAAATAAATTGAAATTATGCTTACTTTTTATACGTAATTTTATGGAAGTAGCTGAAGAAAATAAGTAATAAGTTGGCTAGCTGAGGCACGGGCTTGACCCGGGAAATAATCTCATTCACCAAAATATAAAAATAATTAATTTCCTTCGCTAATACTCTATTGTTATTATTTATTTATTTTTGATTCCTTAAATCACTAGAATAATGATCTTTACTGATTACAAGAAACCATATCTAACATAAAGAACTTGTTCACAACTTGACTAGAATAATTTAACGGGCGATGTCTCCAGTTCTTCCTCAAAACTTTACTCTTCTTGAAGGATATATAATTAAGAGGAAATAAATGGTTCCTCACATTATGCATCCTTCTTGTGATCTGTGGTTGACTTTAATCAGCACTAATTAAATGCCTTACGTGCCATGGCCCTAAAAAGGGTTACAAGAATTGTATGTGAAGAGTATTATCATAATTAGTAAATGAAAATATAATAGTTCCAAAGGTATATTGGGCGGTTCCAAGACATTATTTTATAGAACTTGAACAAGGTCTCAAATCCGGAGTCGTCTTGGATCACATAAAACTTCTCCATCATCGTTTCCCTTTAATTGAAATGCAAGCGAGTGTTCTTCCCGAGCTATAACATTTCTTTAGGCCTCTAGTTTATTCCCGTCTAAAATTTGATTTTGACACCACCATGCAG
Organism: Populus alba; assembly: GCF_005239225.2. Classification (NCBI taxonomy): domain Eukaryota; kingdom Viridiplantae; phylum Streptophyta; class Magnoliopsida; order Malpighiales; family Salicaceae; genus Populus; species Populus alba. Next base: position 5,256,276 of record NC_133289.1, on the reverse strand, counting down.
ATTTTTTAATGTATATAATGTATTTGTTTATTCCACGTTGATTAAAAATATCTTCTTTTTAGTCTAGGTTATAATAAAGATATTTTTTATAATCAATGCACAACATTTAATATAATTTTTTTTTCTTTGTATCACCTCATTTTCTCTTTCTCACTTTAATATAATATCAAAATCATTATTTTAGTATTCATCATCTTATCAAAAATTAAGTATGCTATGTGATTGCAACTAATAATGAAGCCTTTACATCAAAAAGATCTTTTGTATTTTTGTTATATTAAAAGTTAAGTACACTAAATGATTGTTATTATTAGTGGGTCATTCACATCAAAAAGACCTTTTTACATGGTCTTTTCATACATGTTAATTTCATCTTGTTTAAACACCAATTTCCTTTCTAGTTTCATGTGGTTCCTGTTAAATTTTACCTGTCTTCTGTAAGTGTCTTCAAACAAACTATGAAGCATCTTGAAACTTCATAAAATTGTTATGGAATGGTCTAACTATACATTATATGGGCTCAAGCTATGTCTAGTTATCTTAAGGGTGTAAAACTTTGATGATATGTCATTAGAGATGTCACTGAAAATAGATGAAGAAGACAACACCAAAAAAATAAAATATCTTTTAAGACGAGGATAGCAAAAGCCACAAGGTTATCATCTGGATTCACATCACATGTGCACATTCCACCAACCTCTATTTTAGTAGATTCAAGACCACCTTGAAACTTTCTAGAAAAATGTTATATCATTGTAGATCTATCACATCAATACCAGCTTCTAAGCACTCAACAATCTAGACAATCCATCAATAATTTCCTATTTAAGATGCACTTTGTTTGAGACCAACTTCTTTTCTCAAAACTATAATTTACAATGTCATCAATGTTGAAAATTTTTATAACTATTGGAAGACCATCAACACTTGGTTCTTTTTCTTATAGCCCTACTAATGACTTCAGCATATTTGTGCATCTCATTTTTATTGTAGTCCCTTTACCTATTTTGAATTAAGCTTTTTTTAAAACCTATCTATAAAAAAAACAAACTCATTTTAATCCTTTCTAAAATGATTTTTATTGTGTTGTATGTTGCCACTATCAAAGGGACCTTAATCCAAAAACAAAGGTTAGCCATATGGATTTTCAAAGGGATTTTGCAATTATTGTAAGAAAACAGGATACATTCTCTAGAAATTGCCCAATTCGAGTTTATTAATTTTTTTAGAAGCAATCCTCTGGTATCTTTTTAGCATAGTTGTTTCCAAAATACCAACATATATTCTCAATAATACATGTTTTATAGTACTTTTTCTAGATTCGCCGCCACTATTATTAAAGGTTCATCATCCACTATCCTCATTGAAAAATTCTTTGCTTTTGAGATAGAATAAATTTTCAAAGTGAGTCCTTGTTTATTTTGGTAATCTAGTTTTTATATTAGTCACACCAGGTAATTCATCTTGGTTTTTTACTTTGCCTAAGACACTTGATTTCATACTTTTTTCCACTAAACAAATATAATGATGTAATACTTCATCAATTTAAATTTATAATGGTTCAATCTAACTATTTTTTTCCTGATACTTATTGTATTCTCAAACTCACTTTTAATATCATATATATTGGTCAACTATATGAGTTTGGTCTAATTGATTTTTTCTTCTTCTTTTTTGTTGTTATTAAATGCAGGATCCAATGACAGGACAAACTCTAAGGATAGGTCGTAAGGTTGGATGACTCTTTAAGCTAATAAGTCTCCACATTCCCTACCAATTTCTGTTCACTAGTTCAAACAACACAGCCTTAGTCTCAATCACCTCTATCCATTAGTCTATAGAACTCTCATCTCGGCCATGCTTCTTTTTATCATCTTCAACTTTCAATTTGTGGTGGTCATTTAGGACTTGTTAATGAAGAACAAATTGATAGCCTTATTTATTAACTAACAAAACAATCAGCATTATCATTTAACAAAAGTGATTCCTTTTCTTTTGCACCATTTGATTTAATTCACTCTAATGTTTAAGGTTTATCTCTCACTGCTATTATAGGTAGTTCTAGATATTTTGTTATTTTCTATTGATAATTCTTCTCAATACACTTTATAATATTTCTTAAAGTGTCAATAGATTTGAATTACCTCAATTATAATTAAATTTTGCTACCATAGTTAAAACTCAGTTTTCATGCAATATTAAAGCGTATTATATTATAATGTTAAATACACAAATTCACTTAACTTTCTTAGCTAATATGATTTTTTTTTCATAGTTCATATCTAGGCATCTCTTAACAAAATAGGCATGTTAAGCACAAACACCAGGACATTCCTAATATTTTCCATGGTTTAATTCTAACCTCATGTCTAGAATATGGAGTTTTGAAGATTGACTTGGATTGACTTTATTTTTTAGATCCTTGTATAAAATTTATTTATTTTTAATTTTATATTTTAATTTTTTTTTTTTGGAATTGATCTTTATTTTTTTTTTTCTTTTCTTTTGTGAGGCTAGCTAACTCAATCCTATGCCCATAGTCATAGACTCATAGGTTTAATAGGGTTATCCAGGTTGACTTAGATTTTTTTTTTTTTTGTTTTTTTTTTTTTATTTTCAATCCTCAGTTTTTTTATTTAAGATTTTTGCTTTGTTTTTTTTTTTTTTTTCTTATATGCAATCAATCCGCGTCATCTTATGACCACGGTCACAAATTTCAAAGGTTCACATGAGTTGAATTTGACTTTTTTTAGATTATTTTAATTTTTTTTAAAAATTTCATTATTTATCATTTAATTTTTTAGGAATTGAAACTTTTGATTTTTTCACTTTCCTTTCAACATTTAATTTTTTGTGAAATCATATATTAATTTATTTAATTATATACATGTATGAGCATTTCGTTTATGATTATGAATTTTTATATATCCAAAAAGACAATAAAAAAAGCCTATATATTTATTTTTTTACTGGAAAAAAAATATTCTACCCAGTGCAAAGCATAAGTCACGTAGCTATTATCCACTGAGGCACATTCTTTGACCCATTATTTTTGTGTAATTTGACCCTCTAGGGCTCATGGACTTGAACTTCCTTATCTAATTGGTCCTTCAAGTGCTTGAATACCCTCGAGCCCTGCCTTTGAGAATAGGTCGGCTGTTAGGAGCCTGCCCTAGATGGACTGGACCAAGGCCTTTGAAGGGTATATAAGTCTTTCGCAAAGGCACATCACTAGGGGGCCGGAACCCTTCAGCATTACACAGGACTCTAAGCAATTTCTTGGAGAGCTTAGAATTTGGCTGTTGAGACGTCCGGTGCCTGAAATGAGAGCATGACATCGTTAAAGCTCGAAAGAATGTGCCATAGATATTAACATACCGACAGGCAAGAGCTGGTCAATTGTCCCTGCTTCTTTTTTTTTCTTCTTTTAATATTCTTTTTTTTTTATTTTATATTTAAGAGACTCGGAGATATATCTGTACATTTTTGCCGTATTTAGTTCGGTTATATTATGATAAAAAGATGCACAGGAAGATTATTTTCTATGAAATTTAACTTTAATTTATGAAAAAGGAGGAGAGAATTAATGAATTGGTACTTTATTAATCTTTAATAAACAACACAACTCGAATTCCTCGACTTTAAGACTTGAAATTTCTACTTGGAGGTTTCATGTTTAAACCTTAAAAGAGATGGTATTGAAGTTTTAAGGATGGTAAGAGACTGCCCCTTTCTCTGTAAGACTGTAAACCGAGATCCATAAGCAACTCCCATAAGACCAAAAGATGAAAAAAATTACTCTGATCCACTGCTTTGTGTTGGCATTGCAAGCATCCACTATGATTGTGGCGCCATTACTATGTCAAGAAATATTTTAAGAGCTCAATGCCAAACATTTGAAATAAATTTTGAAGTTTCCTTGGAGAATTAACTGATGAAAAGCATCGGGGCTCCGATATATGATCCTTTGGGGATGAAGGTCTCTTTCTTCTGTGAAGAGCAGTTCTTTGAACGAATAGCTTCTTGAGCAGCTGTGCGGGGCCTTAGCTAAACCCCCTTCCACTCTCTCCAAGCCACTCCTTTTCTATTCATAGAAAATGTGAGGAAATTTTTCAAGAAAAAAATATCATTGCCCAAAGAAATCAGCAAGTTTGAACACTAACACGCACAAGAAGCTATAAGAACTTTCAACAGTATGGCTCACCTTCTGACTCTTAGCCTCATTTTCATTAGTTGTATTAATGGATGTTGAAGCAAATCCATGCAGCACTGGAGATGCTGGTGGTGATGTGGATCCGTTGGCTTTTATGGGATTGAAAGAAGAGAAGAGTAGGGTGATATGTTGCTGACCACTTAAGGGAAAGAGAAAGAGGAGAAAAAGAAAAACTTCAAGCAATAAGCATAATTTCTCAAAGTTAAAGGCTGCCATGGCTTACTGATTAACTTAAAAGTTATCTGTCTTTCAACTTTTCTTTATCACAAAGATTATAAGGATAGAAAAAACATAAGCTATTTATGCTATCTAGTTTTTTTTATATATATATATATATAGAAAAGCTTTATACTTGTAGTGGAAAAGATCATGGCTGGCGAATGGAAAGAAAGGCAATGCAGTAAAGAAAAAATCTGTAGAAGTCTTATAGATCCTTTTCTATTATATTATGGCATTTTAAGTATAGTAAAAATTAAGACCATGACCCATTAGCAACTGGGAATGTACCCAGTTAGCCTTGACTGGATAATTTAATTGTTCTATCTACATTAATCTCTTCTGAAACATTATCATTTTGATGCAAATGTATTGGAGGTACCTAACTTTAATGCAAGTATGTGCAGTAATGGAAGGAATTTTGGCTACACTATAATCCAGAAGGCCAGTTAGATTGTAATAAACAGGGAGCCGCTTGAAGGAAGGATCCCTTTGAATTTCTGGAATTTGGAACCAATACCAGCCTTGGATAATACATGCACCATGTCAAATGTCCAAATTAAGGGGAGAAATTTTGGATTTCACACAGCTAAACTTTGTCTGCAAGGAAATGACAGGTAGAGTTGCTCAATAGATTGGATTGATCAGAGAAAAATACAATTATAAGTTAATCTTGATTCATTTTTCCTTGCATTATGAACTCCAGATTGTATTCTTTTGAATCATATAGGCAATAGCCCATCTGCTAAAATGAATGTCACACTAGCACAAGTATACAATATTATGGACACTACTATTCCAGTTTAAGTGAGAATTCTAATAAATGAATATATTTCCCACCTAAATGAATCAAACACAAACAAACTTCATAATAAAACAAATTGATGAATTTCTATAGTACATGTAGATTTGCTCCACATCCAACATGAGTGCGATACTCCAAGAATGAAAGTGTGGCACCATAATGAGCCAACGCTCCTAATACCACAAAAACATGAAAAACTTGATGGCTGTGTCCTGTTAGGTCGAACCATCCAGGCTTCAATCTCTCTGGAAACCTGCTGACATAAAACCCGGTTCCAGTCAAGTAAAATATAGCCATGGCAGACTCGTAAGCCAAAATGGTGTCGCGCTTGGGGTTGCTCCAGTTGACAAATATTGCGTGGGCTGCTGGGATAAGGCCAAAGAGTGCCATGGAAGAGAAGAGGAAGGCTCGAAAAGAACGAAACTTTCCGGTCGATAGTGATGGAGAAAGTAGCGTTACAATAGTGAACATTCCCAGTGCAGTGACACCACCAAGGTAGATAAATTGCCAGTGTGGTTCACATTGGAAGATATAATAGATTGGAGGGAAAAATGAGGTGATGATCATTGTGGCGATGCCAACATAGTCCATTCGCAACAAGAGAATGTTCAGGTGGTGTGAATGGCAACAAAAGAGGTGACAAATGGTACTTGAGAGGAGGCAGAACATAGAACCACCTAGGAATACATAGAATGGCCACCGGGTTGCCGGCAAAACATCCATTTCCATGGTTGATATGTGCTCCAAATCTAGCAATTGTGTTGTCCCCTGAAACATTTTTGGTGTTTAGATAATATGAGAAATCAATTCACAACTGGAGAAGGGAGGAATGCGTTTCTTATCTAGTATGAGGCAACGTACCAAATAGAAATCCTTTGAATTATAAGAAACATTTCTTTGTGCACCAGTAAGAATTGACCTGTAGCGATATTGCAAGGCTTAGCAATTTCAATTATCACCATAATTTGTAAAAGAACATTGAGATGACTTACTGGAACACAAGTTTTCCTGCATTTTACTTGGACAGTAATATTTCTGAATTTCTTGACATGAAAATTTGGCAATACTTAACAGAAGTGATTTTCTTCAAAAAAGAACCGACACAAACTTATTCACTAATATTAATCTTAAAGCATAATCTCCTCCCTCTCCTAAATAATCTTCTACGTGATCATCCCCCAAGAAAACAAAATCCCTTTTTTTTTCAATTTTCCATCCCCCCCCCCTCTATTTATTTTTCCTCTTTGGTTAATTTTCCAATTAGCTGTTTAATTTAAGGGTTAGTGAATCTGATAGGAACAGACAGCCAATCGTGAAGGTCTCAAAGAAATTTGTAGTTGCTGTAAGAAAAAGGAGAGAGCAAAATCATAGAAAAGGAAACCAAGCTGAAGCTACAAAATTTCTTCAAATCCCATCTTAAGCTTCTGAATTACAAGAAGAATGGAGAGTCCATGTAATATTATAGGGTTTTTCTCTGTAATTAGTAGTAATTCGGTATACTTTTTTCATACTGGAAAAAAAAAGGAAAAAAAAAGTAAGATTTACACAACAAATTACCTGGTTAACAAGCCAAGTAGATCCGCAACCTGAGGCACTTGCATTAAATTCGCCATAGTCAACCCCACAAACAACAAGAAACCAAGAAGATGCCTGCAAAATGTAATTAAAACCCAAAAAACCATTAAAAAAAATTAATTATTAATTAACTAACTCAATAATCAAGCACTAAATTTCCATCTCAAAACTAAAAGAGAGATTAATTACTTACGTCCAAACATTGAGGGTTTCATTATGCCAACGAAAAATGCTAAAGAGAGCTTCTTTGAGAGGCCAATCTGCTCTGTAGTAACTCAAGATGAACTCATTATCCTTCAGGTACTCTGGCAGCTCCCAAAACGAGACTAAATCACACCGTTTAGTAGCTTTTCCTTGGCTGATCTCATCTTTCGTGATCTTCCCTTGTTTCTTCTGGGCTTGATCCGTATTTTTCTTCCCTTTCCTCTTCACAGCCGTTAGAGCAGCCATAGAGTGAATCTTGAACGTAATTACAAATACAATCGTTAATTTCTCGTCAGGATATTTGAGCTTGTTTGGTAAGAATATAGAAAGGCTTGTCTTTGGCCTTCTCTCTGTCTCTGTGTTTGTGCTCAGTTATTTGGAGGATACAACACACCTACGCACCAGCCAACTGCACCATTTAATTATAGGGACATGTTCTCTCTCTCTCTCTCTCTCTCTCTCTCTTCTCTCTTGTTGGTTTTGGTGCGGGAGAGAGAGTTGCATGCAATATTGCAATGCAGTTGAATAATAAATAGTGAACGTTGTTAGGTCACCAATAAATTTGTGTGTAAATGTTTCCTTGTGAGAAATAGTCACCGCCCTCATGTATTCCTTTTTTATTTTTACTATTATTATTTTCGTATCAGTTTTTTAAATATCAAGATTTTTTCTTTTTGTTGATCTTTGATGTATATATTTCATTATAAGAAAAAGAAAAGGGGAGTTGCTAGAATCACTTTATATTTATTTTAATGACGGATCTCTTGTACTCTGCTTTCACATTGTTTATAGCAAGAATTCTGTTGTTCTTTGAAATTTGTAGGCCCTTCAATTAATTTCTATTCTATCATTACTTTTGGTTGGGAAAGGGTTTTGAGTGTTGGTTTGATTTTGGGAGGAGGGAAAGTACTCTCTGTTGTTTGAAGCTACAATTCAACTTATTTTTTTATAAAAAATTTAATTTTTTTATATATTTTTAAATAGTTTTAATGTTTTGATATCAAGAATAAATTTTTAAAAAAATAAAAAATATATATTATTTTAATATATTTACAAGCATTAAACACTTTAAAAAACAACAAAATCTTAGGCACTTTTATGGATTCACCCCTTCATTGTCTTTCTTTGTCTTTTCTTGTTCAATATTAAATTGGAAATAGCTAGACAACATTAATTAGGCAACCCATCTCAGCGGTGCAGATAGGTAGCCCACCTCTCGAACCAATTCTTGTGTATGAATTCATTTATTACTAGTAATAGTAATTCATTGCCCTCAAGGCACTCCAAATCTTGACCACAAACAATAATTTTATGGCGTTAATGTTGGCTTGTCGAGCTAGACAAAACTTTGTTCGTCGAGGCACCACCAGTTTCATCATTTTTAGGAATCATGCATCTTTAGCCCCACTCAAAGATTTGCGAGTCTGCTTGCCTTGCTCCTCAAGGCTATTTATTTGAGATGAACACAAACAATGTGGTAATCTACAAGTAGAAACATAGTTTTGCTCCCTCGTTGAAGTTAAGGAACACATTAGGAAGAAAACACCATCATGGCCATGTATGTTTGTTTGTTCGTCTGTCTGGTTTTTGTGGGATAAACGTGGTCTAGCTTGATTCTTGGATAAAGTAATTAGATTCGAATAAGGTATCTTCATCTTTCTTGTTTAAACTTGAACGGGAGATGATCGTTTTCCTTTAATTGTCCCACATTCAATCATATGCTTGGTTGGGGCGCCAACTAACTATGATAGGAAATGGAATTGAGACTTTAAAGACGTGTTGGTTATTAGTTAGATTGATTATAATCCACCCTCTTCCCCGTCTATTTTGGTATCATGTTTCAAAAATAAATTTAAATAATTATATATAATTTTAAATTATTTTGATATACTGATAATAATATATTTTTAAATAAAAAATAATTATTATTACATTCTCCAACACTCTAGTCTTTAAAAAAAAAAAATTATTAACTTTTGGCACGTCGTGCACTCTTGCCCTTTCTTAAAAGCAAGGAATCTATGAAGATGAGCTTGCCTGTCCATCCATGTTAGAGAAACAATCAAATTCCAAAGACCCTGAGCAGGCTCGAACACACTTTTTTGTCAGTATCTAATAGACTAATGGTGAGAAATTCCAGCCTCCCTTCAGATTTGACCATGCATGTGCATGCTCCTGGCAAAATCCACAATTTTATTCTGGCAAATGCACCAACACACACAAAACAGAGGACCCCTGCCCAATCAAATTAAGACACCAGTGACAGTAATCTCGCTCTTTCTATATTCATTATGAGTTGTCTTGCTTTCCACTTCTAGTTAGCTAATGTTCCAATGCCAGAAGTGTCATCCAACCTTCCATCCTTCAACAAAAGGTCCTTCCACCATCAACTGTGAAAACTGGAAGAAGAAAAAACAGGGAACAGTTTTCGGTAATTGTGCCGTTTAAGACTGCATTTCTTGTAAAGGGCAAAGAAGCAAATAGGAACTCACTACTTTCATTTAACAGCCCAGAATGTGTGTTAACAGCTTTAAGATAACATTCGCATTCACTGGCTCTTGTGGAGAACAAGCCAAAGATAAATGCAACTCTGTGTCCTTTTATTGAGACTCAGGATGCAGTAGGATCTGCAAAGGTTTGAATTTACAATAGAATAAACAAAATGGGAAAAGAAAGGACCAAACTGGTTTTGAGGCGTCAAGATAAGACCCGCAAACAAGCTTCTAAAGCATCCAAGATCATGAGAATGCTTGTGAGGCGCTTGCCATGAGACAAGCAGGCAGAGACTGTTATGATAGGCGCAGCATAGTCAACAGAAGCTGTTGAACAATATTGAACGAAGGAGAATGACACTTTAACCCTTGAGACATCCTAACTGTTCCAAGGAACTCCTGATATCAGAGCTTTCTTCAGGTGCTTGAACAATATTAGGGCTCTCTGATGGCAAGACATCTGTGAGAGGGTAGCTTCGATTGGCATGGAGTTGGTTACTTGCACTGCTACAGACTCCTTTCAAAACTACACTTTTGTGCAGCCCACCCAGCAATCCTTCATAATCTGTGTCTCCACATTCTCCAGCAAAAACGACCATATTTGCCAATTCCACACCCCATCGAACATAGAGATACCTGAAATGTAGTTTTGAGTCAAAATTTCATAAATTAGCATAACGGGGAAAAGAACAGAATTTTTGTGTTCTAAGTTCAATCAGCCATGCCAACAAAGAAAGAAAGAAAACCTCAAACGCATTATAGTGTATGGGACTAAGAATAAAATTGGTTATATAAATTCTCAATGCCAGGTCCCAAATTTTGGCCACACTGCTTTGTCCGTGCCGAAGGTTTCCTTTACTATCCAATTTGCTAAATGCAGTTTCATTTATAACTTCAATTGCAATATCATGGAAAACATATATTAATGAAAAACCCTACCTGAGAGCTTGGGAGCGGGAAGCCAATACTGGAATTACATTTAACCTGGTCCCGTTTTGGCAATAAATAACATGGCAACGGAGAGCCTGAATTCTCAGCACCTTCTGAAGCTCCTTAACAGGTGGAACCTGCAAAAGACATGGATGTAACTCACAATGCATTCGCATCCCATTGCACTGCAAATCTTAATTTAAAAATAATTCAGGCACCTATAAACCACGTCTAAACTGATAAATTAACCCTTAATTTCAAAAGAAAAATCAAGAAGTCACTTGAGAGAAGAGAAGTACCAATCCTGGCTTTTTCACTGTAAAAGCATAACAATAGTCAGTTGAAAGTTGTTCCGCTGCAGTTACAATCCGTTCCTCATTCTCAGCCTTCTTATCAGAAACTGAAGATGCCCAGCGAACCAGAGTCTTCCTCAGCCCTTCTCCACCCCAACGATATTCAATGTGTGAGTGATAATAAAAGTCAACGACAAAGGGACCATCCTCCGGGTTGGGAGTTGAATAGTAGAGGTCACTACCACTATTGCAAATGAAAGCATCAAAATCACTGGGGCTAAATCCCCCTGAAGCCAGAAAGGAGTGTATCTCAGATATGGTCAAGGACGTTGACAATATAAACCCTATTGAACCTTCAGTCCTTTCCTTTTCAACAGCCTCAAAAATCTTTCTAGTGGCCTCAGCAAGACTGGAGATTGTATCAAAGTCCACTGCAATGACAAAGATTTGTTTCCTCCTCCTCAATGATGGAAACTTACCAGAACTGCTGTTTTGGTCAACAGCCTTTCGTGTGTCCTTTACTACACCCTTGGACCATGACAATACAGCATTCTCTATTTTACTCTTCTTATCAGTAGGATTTCCTTCAGAATCTAGAGGATTATCATTTCCACTACCTCCAGTCTTTTCCCCATCTAATGAGAACTTTAAGTTCAAAGATAAATCCTGTATATCTCTCAAGGAATCACCAGGAGAATCTGTATCGGAAGTATCAGCTCCATCATCACTTTTTTGCCACTGTGGATGCCTTGATTTGCAACTGGCTATTCTGGATAGGTAAGTCTTGCAATGCTCTGGCCACGAAAACAAGTGAATGTTCTTCAACCCATTCTGACGGCATTTTGCCCAAAGATGCTTCTCGGCAACAAGCTTTAGAAGAGCACCAGCAATGGACTGCTGATCATGAGGATCAACAAGAAGACCGTTGTCAAGTACCTGAGGAAATATCAACAATCAAAACTGGAACATTTTTACACAACATGCTCATTCACATGCATAACCAAGTTATATCTCATCGGCAATATTTTTATTGATGAGCACACATACCCGGTGTATGTCTACTGGACCTCCATTTTTTGTGGCAACAATGGGCAATCCATGAGCTGCTGCCTGCTCAGTGGAAAAAAGTAACAGTTTATATTGGTCTCAGATAATAAATTATCATCAAGAAAAACTATTCATCTAATCAAGAAGAGCACCTCAATTAAAGTAAGTCCGAATGGCTCAATGAAAGCTGGATTGATGAAAACTCCCTGCACATAGTTCCAGCTAGAATTAGGTATCTAACAATACTGAGTTATGATTGTGTGTTTGGAAACAGGGACTGAAGGCCAAAGGGAACCATCTATGTCATACAGATGGAGTATGACATATAACAGCAATTACATCAGATGATAATTAACCAAAATACAGCAACCAAACACCAAGCAAACAGAATAATAATACCCAACCTCACGGGTATCCCCGAGAAAACACATGAAACTAATATGCTTGAAATGCTTTACAGAGAATTAGACAAGCATTATAGAAGTTTTGTTAGTCATAATTGGATGGCTAATCAATTATACATGGCACTAAACTAGCTAACAATTAGAGGCTATTAGGAGAGACCTCAGCCAACTATCTGTAATGTCAAGCACCATAAAATAATTGTATTTTTTAAATTAAATCTCAGCAGTAGAAAAACAAATGAGAAACTGCAGAACATAGGACACTCGTGAGATGCCTGATATGCTTTACAGTTTACACAGAATTAGACTAGCATCATAAAAGCCTTGCTAACCAAAATTTAATGTAAAATACCATAGAATTATTCTATTCTTGTAAATGATGTCTCAGTTAAGAAATTAATGTAAAATGCAGAATACAGGTCACTCAAGAAGCGGTCTAAACAGAACAAAAAAGAAAAGAAAACACTAGAAAAGGTCAGAGTAAGCTGAATGCACCACTGTACTAAATAACGGAGCAAAAAACATCACCTATTTTATGACTTTTCTTATCTTGAGCTCAGATGATCAAGTCATTTTTTAGTTTAATCCAGTTAACTACAGGGCATACCTTTGTCTTTGCTGCTAGACGATATATGTCAGGAACATCAGACTGCTTGTGATGTTTAGGGTAAGCAACTTGCCCATACAGATCATACTTGTCAATAAGCTTGAGCACTGAAAGGAGGACAGATGCATTTGTGCTGGACATTTCATCAATGCCATCTCGATTACCCATAATTAGAGTCTGTAAAGTGAAGTGCAGGGCGAATAAAAAGATAGCATGACCTCAACAGAAAGCAAGCTCAATTGTGCAGCAATCAAGAACAGGTTTACATTTAGGTAACTTAACATACAAGGTTAGCAAGCTCTCTCAATTCTCGGCATTCTCCAAATGCTTTAACCAAAGTTGTGATGTTCTTTTTGGGATCTGGTCTTGCAAGGGCAAGTATCATAGGTTTGCGAGGATTGGTAAAGAAGCGCATGATCTGCAGCATAGCAAGTAATGAACCGAAATCAGTTGTCCAATTAAGAGTGGGGGAAAGGGTAAGATTAAACTTATTGGCTATAAGAAAAAAATTAAAACCTCTGCCCATATTGGTGGATCAGGAGTAGGATGGTCATCATTTACTTCCATTTCACCATCCATATCACCATCCTGTGGAATAATGTGATGAAACTCCATTCCAGGAGGAATTATCTGCAGAGCACCACAAGTTATTAAAATATGTTTCCTTCACTAGAAGGCAATTTGCCTTGGGGAATAAGACAAAAACAGGCAATATGAATATTAAAACTAGATAGGGTGCATGCTAGAAATCTACGTCTATGAAATATAGCCATCCTGCAGTCATTCCTAACCACATGTTCCTTGGAAAAATTTAGAAACTAAGCACTATTCACCATCTTGTACTTAGTTCCATGCACATTCTGTTTAATGGGCAAAGCATCAAACTCCAAGTATCCCAGGTTGACATATACAGCCACTGGCATCATTGTTTAGGATGTATTTTAATACAACCATGCATTTAATGAACTGGAGTAAGAATCCCATTAAACCCACCCTAACCTAGATGAGATTCACTAACCAAGATCTGAGGCAGAGCAAGCTTACTTGGATTCTGATAGTGCATTTGCTATTTGGAAGCAAGGAGCTTTTATGAGGTTACCAAACCCCAATCAGGGAAAAAAAGGGTACTTACAGCCATGCGGGGCATGAACCTCCCATAACAACTCACGTTACGTTTGATTCTTGCTCGCAGTTTACGCTCCAGTATTGGATCAAAACCATCATACAAGCGCCATTGCTGCTCTATTTCTTGCCTAGTGCTGGTTATGACCATCTCCGAGGAATCAAGTGATAACTCCTCTGCCTCTATCCGACGCATTATTTTGTATGTTGAGTTGATCTCATCCCTTGAGAGTCGGCCTTGTTTAAGTAGCTGCTCCAATTTATCCCGGCCAAGTGAATGACCAGTAAAAAGCATGGGGACATTTAAAGCACCAGATAGAAGAGCAGCAGAATCGCCAGCATCAGCATAATGGCCATGGATGGCAACAGGCCAGACCGGCTTTCCCCCACCAATTTGTTCTCCTAGGCTTTTAGACATCTGAATTATGTGGCAAAGTGCACCATCTACAAATTCAGGGATGTGAGGCCACAATAGTTCCTTTGGAACATATTTATCCTTCGGACCGAAAGGTATGCGGACAATATAAGCACCACTGCTCTCCCCCATCTCATCCATGAAATCTTCTGAGTTTCTTAGAGTCAACATCTCTGTGGGTTCACCATAACTCCAATCTACATCCGGGGCTGCTACTTGTCTGGTAAACAAATCAACTCGATACACTCCTGGCATGGAGCCCAAAGCCCTTGCAAGTTCCACTACATATTTAACCTGATAGAAAAAATATCCAAGATCATTGGTTATCTATTCCTGCAGCTATGCAGTTATACTATGACCAGAAAATGGGAGTGAGAACCACATATGACCACTCCAAACAAAAACTTCATATTACCTGACCGCCAGTATCAGAATCGCGCCCAAGCTCCATATTTTCTCCTCGTATGAGACCATGAAGGCTGCATGCACATTACTTGTTAAAAATATTAAATCAGCAACATGCACACTAGCAAAATCATGTGGTAAATGCTAGTGCCGTAATCAGGACATATATAATATCCTATTAATTTCTCTTCAGCAGTAAGAGAAAAGTGAAAATCCATTCATTATGTTATAATAAACAATACCGCACCAACTAAATGCCTTATAGTCCTCTTCACAAGCACATTCAATTATTAGAGAACTAAAGTTCAGTCCATGCCTTATTAATACAATGTATAGTTTTTTCCCTTTCTGCTGATTAGCCCAAGCCTCCATTGCATCAACAGAATTGATTCTAGACAGTCTGTTCCTGGTGCTATCACCATGGGCCGATAAATCTCCAACTGCATCTCCTTTCTCTCCCTCTGATAAGTCTTCAGACATATCAGCCACTGCTTCTCTGCGGCCTCTTTCACGTTCAAGATGACGTTTAGCATTTCTCTGCGCTAGCTCTCCCTCAAGCTACAAAAGAAAATACAATAGTCAATCATTCAGCCCAGGATAAAATGAACCGTGAGCCAGAGAATGTGGCATCTCCTTTGTACACTGAAATTTAGAAAATCCAAAGAAAAAACGAAAGGTTATTCATTGCAAAACTAGACAGCTACAAGGTAAACACTTTCCATTTAGACACATTACCCGCGCACCCCCAAAAAAGGAAGGAAAAAGATTAAAAGAAAAATTGAACTATATCAGCACATGCAAAGCATCAACAAGAGAATTTATTAACTACAAGCTCACACATTTCAACAAAATCTCAACAGATCTTGAAAGCTAATCGCATCGCAAGTAATAATATTTTGGAATGAGAACATACAAATTACCATACGATCATCTTCTCCAAAACGGTCACGTGCCAAGTGTGTTGCGATTGCAAATCGACAATATCAAACCCCATTAACTAACACTGATTTGTGATCAAACAACCTATTGAAAGGTTACATCCCATGTAAGAAAAGTAACCAAACTCCACCCGTACTACCCGGCACCCCCCCCCCTTCCCATTCCCTCCAAAAATATCCATCCAATCGAGTTCACAATTTTCCAACATCAAAAAATTCCACTCAACTCTCAAATAAATACAAAAAAATCACCAAATAATTGGGTCCAAATATCAAATCAAGAGCACAGCTAAAAGGGCCACAAAATTGATCTGAATAAAAAATCAACCTGTTTCTTTTGCCGAGCCAAGTTCCAGATCCTCCAACACATATTCTCCAACCTCGTATTCCTCTCTTGCGGACTCCTCGTCGCCTGAGCCTATACCAAACAGTAGACAGAAAAACACAGCCAAAATCACACTCATGCAAGCAAAAAAATTAACAAAAACACAAAGGTATACACTTAATACAAACATACTCGAACCCAAGCGCGATAAAGATCGGTCTCATCAAATCCAGA
This sequence comes from Populus alba, assembly GCF_005239225.2. Lineage (NCBI taxonomy): Eukaryota > Viridiplantae > Streptophyta > Magnoliopsida > Malpighiales > Salicaceae > Populus > Populus alba. Next base: position 5,240,051 of record NC_133289.1, on the reverse strand, counting down.
AACAACTTCTTCAACAAAATAACGAGTTGGGCTAAACCTGCCTCTCTCTCTAAGCAAAAGAGACGGTTTTTTTTCATCGAAGCCAGGACCTACATCAAGAATTGCTTCAAGATAGCTGTTTATCCAATCATTCCCCGCCATTTTTCTAAGTTACGAGACCAACCAACGCCGCCACATGCACCACGAACACGCACCAGCAGCGCAAGCAGCAGAGCTGTTTGTTTGTGGTTTTTCTAGCTTGTAGGATTAGTACAGTATTAACGGGAAGATAGCGTATTAAAGAGAAAATGAGGGTGGCAAGGGAGAGGGCTTTCCTCTTTGTTTTGGACTATTCGAGATTTTGCTGCCTTCAAAACCGTAAATTGTCGTCTCTTTGGAATAATTTGGTATTTATTTATTTATTTCAGGTTTTTAAAATAAGGAAAGAATTCTCATTAAAAAAGAACAAGAAGAAATACAATGAATTTCATTTTTTTTTTTCCTTACATGACGGTTTGGGCATCAGTAATTAGTTGTTGATGTTAATTGAATTGAATACTCAAAAATTATAAAAAGATTACCTATACACATCTTGTTCGGAATATATTTTTTTATAAAAGTTAATACCTGTAAGCCAACAATAACACTAAATTTAGACACAGACAAATATACAAGTATTTTCATTAAATAATTTATATTTAAACCATTTTTTATATATCAAAAATGAGTTTTGAGAATTTCATGAATTTATGTGAATTCTAGTGTTGAAATTATTAATATCCAAGACAATAACATCAGAATATTGCATTCCTGGAATCTTGGATTATAAAAGTTTCTTTTTGCCTGGCAGCATGTGTGATGGACAAGATTTTCAACATGCAAAAAGGACGAAGATTCTATCAATTTTACCCCCGCCCCGTTAAGGATAATGATAGCAAAGTTCTCCCGTGTTCATAACTGAGTTTCTTTGTTTTTTTATCTTTGTTAAAAAATATTTTTTTAAAATTTTGAATTAATTTGTTATATATTTTTAGATGTATATATTGATATTAAAATAAATTTTTAAAAATAAAAAAAAAATTAATATATTTTTAAATAAAAAATATTTAAAAAACAATCTCTGCTTAACGAACAACCACGTTACTGTTTTACCTTTTTGGTATTGTAGGCTTTGTATGGAAAGTGAATGAAATACATCGGCAATGGCTTTTGGAATTGTTGACAATTACGCACCATTACTTTTCACTTAATATTTATTTTATATTTTTTTTATTAAAATGGGTATTTGAACTAGTTGCATGTACCATCGATTAATCTTACAGACCTGAAACTAATGATCATGTAAGCTTTCAGTGACTCTGAGATTTGTAAAACTCAAACTGATAGCTTTTTAAAGAACAAACTTGTAATTTGTCCAGTTGAATTTATCTTTCGAGATTATTTTTCATTTAATTATTATATCTAGAATTAATTTTGATAATAGAATGAATAAGAAATTTGCTCTTTGAACCAAACTATATATAAAAAAAAAAAAGATCATGCATGAAATAAAGAAATTTGGTTTAATATAATTAACTCCTATCTCTTGTTATTTGCATATTTTCATAGCATTTGAAGGTATACAATAATTTATTTTTATTACTTAGAAATAAGTTATTTTATATTTAGTGTCTTTGTAATATAAGATGTTTTTTAAAAGTGATTTTGTTTTAAAATATATTAAAATAATTTTCTCAGATTTTTTTTATTATTAATATCAACATATCAAAATCATTGTAAAATACTAAAATAAATATTAATTTTTTTTTAAAATCAAACACACTTAAGCATAGTTTTAAACAAGAAAACAAATGAAAAGTGACTGAATATTTCATTTACAGTGTCTTATTTTTTTATAAGAAAAAAATACACATTATATTATATATAACACTATCAAGTATCAATAATATATTATGAGACATGGGATTCAAGCTTTCACTCTCATGTAATTGTTTTCTAGATTTTTTTTAAAAAAAACTCACTGGCTACTACTAATTCGAAATTAACAGGCATGGATAATTTAATAATTTAATCAACAATAGTGTTAATCAGAATAGTTTAATAAAGCTGTCCATGTGGTGCAAAACAAATTCCGTATGGACTCTGGATGCAAGAAATTCAAAGGGAGAAGGCCAGACTGGCTAACCTTGGGTCTCTGTTCTTGGTACCAGGCTAGCATCTACGTGCCCCATGCTAATTGGACCCGGGGATGAGTGAGACAGATGTCCACATCCTTCTTCTATTCGAAAAAGCGAATATCATTTTACTTTAATCTTGAAAGATCCCGACATGATTAGTTTAATTGCTCGTCTATTAAATAATTGCTCTTGAGCGAATTAACAATTCACTGATCATGCAGCCACACCACTCATGGAACCACACGTGTGGGGGGTCAGTTTGGCACTTGTAATAGGAGGATGGTTACACTTTTTCCGAGTGACTCACATGGACCACACATGTCTTTGCCCTCTAAGACAAAAAATAATTAAATTGTCTTTGGGGGTAAAATGGTCTTTTTTTACAAGTTCTATTGTCATTAATGTTGTTCTAGGATTAAGGCAACAATAATACCTAACTGCTATGAATTAGTGTTCTACTAATTATGTCAAAATAATGCAAATAAACACACTAAGGTAGGGGTGATCATTTCCGGTTCGGTTCGGTTTTTTCCCAAAAAAAAGCAACAAACCGAAAAAAAAAAAAAAAAAAAAGACACTCCGAAAAGCGAACCGGACCCGGCCCAAACGCGGCCGGTTCCAGGTCCGGTTCCGGTCGGTTTTTAAGCCAAAAAACGCGGACAAACCTATATGTATTTTTTGGAGGCTTTTTAATGGGCTTTTTAATGGACTTCTAATGGATTTCTAGTGGGCTTACAATTAAATTTGTTATTATCTGATTTTCTTTGAAGATTCCAAATATATTTAATTTCTTTACCCTTAATATTCAATTGTATTAAATTATTATTATCATCTATGTTTATTAATTTTTTTGGCCATTAAATATTCATTTATATTAAATTATTAGTGTCAATCTCGTGTTCAATATATTTTTAAACTTACTAATATTTTTCTACTTCCAAAAAGTTTAAATAAATAACACACACTCACAATCACACACCAATAAGTTAAAATCCAAATTACAAAATACAAATCATTGCCTTCAAAGGGCTTAACAAAAAAACAACAAATAACATTATCATAAAACACTCCAAGCCACAAAAAATAAATCTTCATGTGCACATCATCTCAATAAAAAAAGCACTTCAAGAGCAACTGCACATTTGATTCCTGAAATTCATAATCTAGAATCAACATCAACAGAATCAACACAACAACAACAACAGAATCAACATAGCAACAGCAGCAAAATCAACACAATACATCTCTTTGTAGCAGACCAACATAACGATTAATTATTCTTCACATGAAGAACATTTATTGAGATTTTGCTGCATTCAAGGAAAATCACCGGATAATAAGATGGCATGTAGCAGTACATTCTCGAGAGAGAAGAAGATTCAATTAAATGATCGCAAATGTTAAAATTGCAGGAAAGTAAAAAGAAATGAAAGAAAAGGAGAGGGAGAGTTCAATGTAAGAAAATGCTGTCAATTAAGAGGCTTCGAGATTCCAGATTGGAACTCAAGAACTCCCTTTGAGGAAATGGTTTTAGCTACAATCCATTAGAACAGTTTTAATTAATTACTTTATTTAGGAAATTAACTAGCCTGGTTTTATAAAGAATACTTTCTTCTTGCATATGAGAAAATGCAACTGCTATTACGTACGTTGTTACCATTTTCTTTACTTATTACACTGGTGAAAACAAAATCTATCTTAGAGAAAATCTAACAGAGGCTATCCCGATGCATGTCATTTCGCACGGTGAAAAAAGGAAGTAAAATCAAGCTCCTTGATTGGCTACTTTGTTCCCAGTTGCTTTTGGAACTATTCTCACACTGAAGGTGGTGGGTCAACCATATTTAAAGAAGAAAAAACTACAAATATTTGGCAATTCTTTTCTTCTTGAACGAGAAATTAAAGGAATTTTAAAACATCATCATGGAAAAGGAAAGGAGAGGGGTGGATTTCCTTTTAGTTATAGTTAATATCAAAAAAAAGCAACCAAACCGAAAAAAAAAAAAAAAAAAGACACCCGAAACCGAACCGGACCCGGCCCAAACCGGCCGTTCCGGTCCGGTTTCCCGGTCGGTTTTTAAGCCAAAAAACCGGACAAAACCTATATGTATTTTTTGGGCTTTTTAATGGGCTTTTTAATGGACTTCTAAATGATTTCTAGTGGGCTTACAATTAAATTTGTTATTATCTGATTTTCTTTGAAGATTCCAAATATATTTAATTTCTTTACCCTTAAATATTCAATTGTTATTAAATTATTATTATCAATCTTATGTTTATTAATTTTTTGGCCATTAAATATTCATTTATATTAAATTATTAGTGTCAATCTTGTGTTCATATATTTTTTAACTTACTAATATTTTTCTACTTCCAAAAAGTTTAAATAAATAACACACACTCACAATCACACACCAATAAGTTAAAATCCAAATTACAAATACAATCATGCCTCAAAGGGCTTAACAAAAAAACAACAAAATAACATTATCATAAAACACTCCAAGCCACAAAAAATAAATCTTCATGTGCACATCATCTCAATAAAAAAGCACTTCAAGAGCACTGCACTTTGATTCCTGAAATTCATAATCTAGAATCAACATCAACAGAATCAAACAAAACAACAACAAGCAGAAATCAACATAGCAACAGCAGCAAAAATCAACACAATACATCTCTTTGTAGCAGACCAACATAACGATTAATTATTCTTCACATGAAGAACATTTATTGAGATTTTGCTGCATTCAAGGAAAATCACCGGATAATAAGATGGCATGTAGCAGTACATTCTCGAGAGAGAAGAAGATTCAATTAAATGATCGCAAATGTTAAAATTGCAGGAAAGTAAAAAGAAATGAAAGAAAAGGAGAGGGAGAGTTCAATGTAAGAAATGGCTGTCAATTAAGAGGCTTCGAGATTCCAGATTGGAACTCAAGAACTCCCTTTGAGGAAATGGTTTAGCTGCCATTAGAACATGTTTTAATTAATTACATTTATTTAGGAAATTAACTAGCCTGGTTTTATAAGAATACTTTCTTCTTGCATATGAGAAAATGCAACTGCTATTACGTACGTTGTTACCATTTTCTTTACTTATTACACTGGTGAAAACAAAATCTATCTTAGAGAAAATCTAACAGAGGCTATCCCCATGCATGTCATTTCGCACGGTGAAAAAAGGAAGTAAAATCAAGCTCCTTGATTGGCTACTTTGTTCCCAGTTGCTTTTGGAACTATTCTCACACTGAAAGGTGGTGGGGTCAACCATATTTAAAGAAGAAAAAACTACAAAATATTGGCAATTCTTTTTCTTCTTGAACGAGAATTAAAGGAATTTAAAATCATGGAAAGGAAAGGAGAGGGGTGGATTTCCTTTTAGTTATAGTTTAATCAAATCCCAATATTGAAATGCAACTTTCTTTAATCATTTCTTCGTGGTGAATGGATGAACTCTTCTCTTCACAGGAAAAGAAGACATGAAACCCAAGAAGTGCGTGCCCTCAGGATTATAAAAAAGAGGAATCGATATCATTACTTGTGTCTTGTGCTGTTGCTTGAATTAATAAAAAAATAAAACAACTACAATGAAACAAGCTTACATTTGAATTGAATTAAGCAATTACACCGTGACACTAAGCAATAATTATCACTTAAATTTGCTTCCTAAAACACCATTTGACTCTTTGTTTCTATAAAACAAGCTTACATCATCTTACTAACGTCAAAAGTCATTGAAATGGAATAGCCACTTACGAATCAGATTTTGCCAACATGTCTGCTGAGTTTAGGCAAGATCTTGATGGGTATTTCATATATAATCATTTTTAAGGAATCATATACAAAAAAAAATACAAAACAATGGTCTCATGAGTACGCTGAACAGAAGTCCCAAAATCAACAGCAAATCAATCTAAGAAACAATAACCCATGTTTCAGTTCAACACAGTTAGGATATTTTTGAGAAAAAAAATAGATTACCAGCTAAGAAGCAAGAAGAGGCCAAGAAACCGCTGCTGGAAGGAGGAGATGAAGGAAACGATCGGGGGAAGAAAGGTAAATCTGTCCTGGGGTGATGGGTCTGTTGGGGGAGATCGCGTTTTGTTTTAGAGAGGGAGGCGGCTACTCTTGGAGAGTGAAGTGAAGAACTGAAGACTGAAGAGAAGAGAAAAGAGGGGCGCGACGTGGGCAGCAACATTTTCTTTTATACTAGGGCGCAGGGACCCTTTTTTTTTTTAACCGGTCCGGTTCGGTCCGGTTCATCCGGTTTTTGCACTGTAAAACCGAAGACCGAACCGAACCGGGGTTTTTCCTACATAATCTAATCGGTTTAATCGGTTTTATTTTTCGGTTCGGTTTTTTCGGTTAATTTTTTATCGGTTTACTCGGTTTTTCGGTTTTTTTGCACACCCCTACACTAAGGGCTTATTTGATATTGTGGTGGTGGTGGCGGTTTAAAGTGTTTTTCACTTAGAAATACATTACAATGAAGTTTTTTATTTTTTTAAATTATTTTTAACATCAGCACATCAAAACAATCTAAAAAAATTAAAAAAATTTATTTTAAGCAAAAACAAATTAAATTTTTTTTTGGAACGCGGTGCCAAACACACTCTAAAAACATACAACACAATTACCATCAATATAATTAAAATGTTTAAAGTAAAAAGATAAGAGAAAAGAGATTGCAAACATTGTTTTTAACGTGGTTCAGTAAGTTTACATCCACACCTCAAATACCAACTGTACTTGAGTATTATACTCATTTGCTAATCCAAGTATAAGACATAATATCCTTGGTGAATCCATACCAAGCAATTACTTCACTTGAAGATGTTTACTCTTCAAGATTTTTCTCTTAGTGACAATACATCGCAAATGCCAAGAGTTTATCTAAACTCTTGGATGTTTTATAATTATGATTTGTTTACAAACAAGATTTACTCTCTCAAATAATAGATTATATAATTGAAAATTATAATATTTATAACTCACTCAATAGTACTAAGATAATTGAATATATGTAAGTGTAATGAGTGTGAGATTTTATATTCTTGTGCTAGAATATAAAAACTTAATTTAGCACGATTTAGAGTATGTTGGGATTGGTGATTTCTAGTTAATTTTTATTTTGAAATAACTTTTTGTATCATGTATGTTTAGAATCATTTTTTAATTTTGCATAAAAAAAAACTATGTGTATTTTAACTGGCAGTATTGGGTCAATAATATTAGTTGCTAAATGCTATATCTCACAAATCTCATTTTAACTGGCAGTAAAAAGATGAAATTTATATCATGACCAGCATTCAAAGAGTGTAAATTCGAACTCTTAAAAATAATGAAGGCCTAAGGATGCAAAACTTCAGAATTGCCATTTACGATTTTAATGATGTGTTTGGAGATGTGGCCTGTGATCTTGGATTCTCATGGCAAATAATTCAGTTTAAACCTAACTTGAAAACTACTGGGCCACTCTCGACTAAAGTCAATACTAATAATCTAACAGCCCGTTTGGCATTGCGGCCAAACCGGCTTTTCACCAAAATTCAAATTTTTTTTTTTATTAAAATTAAGTGCGGTTTGTACCTTTTGGATCGTTTTGATGTCCTGATGTCAAAAATAATTTTTTAAAAAATAAAAAAATATTATTGGCATGCTTTTCGGCATGAAAAACTATTTCAAAAGCAACCGCTACCACACTCCCAAACACCCTCTAAAAGGCGCAGGGAAAGTATTCTAGCTTTCCCCACGCTACATGCTGCTTCTTCTTCTTCTTCTTTTAGTTTTTTTTTCCCATATATTTTTTTTATTTTTTTGGGCTTTAGATGTTTTTTTTTCAAGATTGTCTTCTTCTTTTTTTATATATTTTTTTAAATTATTTTTATCGATTTTTTTAAATATTGAACTGGTTGAAAATTTAATTTTGTAGTTTTTTAAAAAAAAAAACATTATGAATTACTAGAATGTTTCCATACATGTTTTTTTTTATGAATTTTTTTCTTTTTATTTTTCAAAATGATCTTTGTCGATTTTGCTTCATAGTTTTTTTTTTAAAACACCGTGGATTATTACAATGTTTCCCCACATAGTTTTTGTTTTGCTACAATGTTTCCCCACATGTGTTTTTTAAAAATTATCTTTGTTGATGTTTTTTTTAATATTGGGCTGGTTGAGAATTCAGCTTTAACTTCTTCCACATGTTTTTTTTCTATTTTTTTTTCAAAATTATCTTCTTCTTCTTCTTCTTCTTTTTTCATTTTTTTTGTTTTTTTTTTTTCAGAATTGTTTTTGTTGATTTTTTTTTAACATGGAGCTAGTTAAAAATTTAGCTCTACAGTTTTTTTTCTTTAAAACACTGTGGATTATTAAAGTGTTTCCCTATATTTTTTTTTTCCTTTTTTTTATGAATTTTTTTTTTTCAGAATTGTCTTTGTTGATTTTTTTTTTTCATATTGAGCCAGTTGAAAATTTAGCTTCGTAGTTTTTTTTCTTTTAAACACTGTGATTACTACAGTGTTTCCCCATATAATTTTTTTATTATGATTTTTTTAAAAATTATCTTTATCGATTTTATTATTTTTAATATTGAGCTAATTGATAATTACAACTGTAGATTTCCTTAAGAAACACTATAGCAAATCTATAGTGTTTCCTTACATGTTTTTTTTTTCCTTTCGGTTTTTTTGTTATGATTTTTTTCCAAAAATATTTCTGTTAATTTAATTTTTTAAATATTAATTTGGTTAATGATCTAGCTTTGTGGTTTTTTTCTTGAAAACATTGTGGATTGCAACAATTTTTCTTCATATAATTTTTTTTCCACAAATCTACGATAACATATAAGCATGTCACAAGCTCGCGGCATCGCGCAGGAATGGCATCTAGTGTATATATAAAGAGAGTTAAAAAATTACTGTTTCTTGCAAAATTGATGTGACTAAATGGAATTCTAAAAAAGAAATGCAACTCTTTTCTAGATTTTTTTTTGTGGAGGCAGTATTGGGTGGTTGAGTGCGCCAGGATCAATCATATAGTTTTTTAATTAAGTTGGAAGATTGCCTCTTTTGTTTTCAATGAGAATCTAGTTAATTTTTTTTTAAATAAAATAAATCTACCTTTAGTTAAACTAATTAAATCTAGTAGCTCTATAATATATATGTTAATCTAATACTTTGGATTATTCTATTAGAAAATTATATAAAATTATATAATGAGATCTTCATCTAATAATTCAAGTTTCTAAGTTATGATAATTTCTTGATAAAATATCATAGTCTTAGTAATTAAACGATCATAAATTTAAATTTTATTATTTTTATTCTTTCTTTTAATTAAAATTTAATTAATAGTATAAATTAGTGCGAGTATATTCAAGTTTCAAGTTTAAAAGATTTTTATTTAAAAAAATGTGTTAGAAAATAATATAAAATTATATTTTAAATCCTCATTTAATAGCTTATTTTTGATATCTTTAAAAAATTAATGAATATATAGATTCTAAAAAAGAGAATTTTTGAAGGGAGTCCTCTCATTATTTTTTCTTATTTTTTTCTTTGGTGGTAATATTATCGGAATTGAGTACAGTTCCAATGCTTGGAAATCCACTCAAACCTTTAAATGTTTTTTTTAATAAATTCAAGCAATATTTTTTTGTTAATTTAACGAATTATGTAAAAATGAGGAATAAAACTAAGCAACGGAAAATCTTATGGTGGAAATTCTATTTTGTGAAGTCAATAAAATTTGTTTAGAATCCACCTAAGGCGCTTCGGTTTGATAAATATGACTTGGATCCATGCGCAGACTTACATGAAAGAGAAAAGTGGGCAACTGCTCCTCAAGATCTTTAAAATGCTCATAACAGTCCTTAGTAATCTTATCATTTTAAATTTAGTCCTATTGTTTTTTAGACAGTTTCCCCCATGGTTATTGAAGCTTTTCCTTAAGCCCTCCGCATATCTAATAATTTTATTTATATAAGATATTAGTTATTTATAGTAATATAATTTTGTATACTTGCAACTAAAGGAATATGATATAATTTTCTTATACATTAAATAGTAATTGGTGGCATATTCAAAACCATGTGAGTCGTTATTAGGCTTTCAAATGAAAACCTAATCTACCAGTTCTCCGATTATTTTTGATTCAGTTTGTTTTTTATTAAAAAAATAACTAAATTAAATTTAAAAAAATACAAACCGAAACCGGTTTAAACCAATTGGTTTCCATTCGGTTCGTTTTTTCAAGGACAAAAACCGATTCAACCAGTTTGACTAGGTTTTTTCAGTTTAACTCGGTTTTTTTCTATTTTCTTTGTTTGGGTTCGGTTTGATTTTTTTGGTTTCAGGCTTATAAAACCGAACCGGTTGATTTTTTAAAAATTTTAATCGTTTTTTTTCACGATTCGGTTTTTTTGGTTTTTTTTTCTTCTAATTTTCTTGGTTTAATAATTTTTTTGATTTTTCTACTCACTTTTAATTTCCTTGTTGTTTTTCGTGAAGGTACGAGATGAGTTGATTATTATTAATTTAAGTTAACTTCACAATTTGGCTCCTCAGTCACTATTCTATTTATAAATCTATTATTGACTCTCGAGACCCAAATTTTGGCAAATTTCTTTTCTTCAAGTATGCATCATTACGTGACCTACAAGACTAGATTTTATAATTATAAAGGTCCGCTCACTTTTCTTATTTTTTAAATTTGAACCTTGATATATACAAGTTGATTGAAAAATATTTTAATAGGCGGAGAATATATATATATATATATCAGACTAACGATTCCGTGCGTTCTTGAACTTGACGCATGCAAAAATATAGCAAATTATATTGTGCTATGTTTGACTTGCTTTCGGTCAAGAAAAGGATTATAATGGGTTAACACTTTGTTTATGAACAAAATGCTGTTCTTTGGAACCAAATTAATTAACTATTTATAAAAGAGGATGGCTAAATTACTGTTGTTACATCACAAAACATTACCTATTAGAATGGTATTTTGTGTTTTTGTTATGTTTCTTTAATTTTAAACAAAATGTCAATGCAAATCGTTTTGCTCATTTGTTAGGCTCCTCCCACTTCATGAGACAATGTTGTTTTAGTTCTTTGTTTTTTTTTTTATCTTCATCTTTCTTAATTTGATTTGCCATGGGACTGGTGAGCTAGAGCTTGGTGGACGAGGTTGACGATAGAGGGCTTTGGGAGTCGAGCTCGAGCTCGCTGTTATTATGGCTTGATTTATTCAACTAACCTACCGTGGGAAAGGGGATGGGAAGGGCCTGAGCTCGAGGGATGAGGGATTTAGGGGGTGATATTGGTGCTGCTACTATTATTGTTTTACACCTCTCATTTTCTCATATTTTTACACTTTGCATCCTATTATTTATACAATTATTTTCAATTTACATCTAATTTTATTTAATACCATTAGTTGCTATCCAAAAAATATTAAAAATATTATATGTTTGCCATGTAGCACTTGATATGATTCTTTTACCCATTTTGCCCCTATAACTGGAATCATCAAATTAATGATTGGTCACTCATACAATAGATTTTGTTTGTTTGGCTAAATTTTCATGAATTCTATTTGTTTACTAAACCATAATTTAAAATTAAATTTCTTAATCTGTTAATTCAACTATTTTTCTAATCTTCTCCATCTTAGAGCTTCGATTTAACTAGTTGAAGATGGTAGAAGGTATGGTGAATCTTTCATTTTGTTTCCTTTGATTTAACTAAGCTTAATTTCTTAATTCGTGCTTTGTTCTTTTCTTTTCTTTTTTATGAGCTACCAAATAGAGCTACATTATCTATTTTTCTCTTCAACTTTATATTCATATGCAAGAGTATAGTTAGAAGCAAAGAGACTAATACTAAATGCCTAGCCTCGACTAACTCATTCAAAGTGTCAAGAATCAACCTTTATTCTTTGTAGGATATGATTAATTTTTTTTTCTTTCTATTTTGCTTGTACAATAGAACAAATAAGAGATATTTTGAGAGAGAAGACCAACTAATTTGTTTTGTATTTTCAATTTCCATTCCTAGGGTTGCTTGAGAGAAAGTATTAAATTTGATGGCTAAACATAACATGTCAGCCTTGGGATAAATTGAATTTATATATATATATAAAAAAAAGAATAAAAAATGAAAATTTTTTTAGAAAAAATAAGATAAATGATGATTATAATATGTTCAAATGTACATGAATAAAAAACAAAGAGATTAAAGGTGCTTCGTTATAAATTTATAAAACGATTATGAATGATAGAAATTATAGTATAGTTAAATGAAATAGAAAATGAATAAAATAATTTGGGAAATAAGAGTTTAAGAGGATGAAATAAAAATATTGAAAATTTCAGTTAAATTTAGTATTGAGATATATCGGAATGGAAGGAATTACCTGAGATAAATTAAAAAAAATAGGAGAAAAGGACATGAAAGGAATAAAAAATAAAATCAACCCCTCTCTCTTTTTAAGAAAGCCAACAACAAAAGGAAACAATACTTTCCTCCCATGTTCCTTTTTCTTTACTTCTTCCTTAAAACAAATCCCATAAAATCGACTATGGAAAAGGTACAAAGAAGATTAAAAAATAAATAAATATTTAAACTAATCATTTGAAAGAGGGATTTAAAGAGAGAGTAAGGGTTTTAGAAAAGGAATAGTAAGAGTTCGAAGAAGGAAAAGGGAGAGTGCTAGGAATCTCAACTTGTTGCATTTTGAAATTCAATTTTTCACAAAGTAAGGTGTTTAGAACCCATTTATTCAAGTTTAAGAAGAATTCAAGTAGTTTCAAGCAAACTTAAGAGAGAATTAGGTTAGGGTTCATAATAGAAATTTGAGGAAAAGATATTTCTTTGAAATTTGACTCCTAAGACTATTGTAGAGTGTAATAGAAGTAAAATTACGTTGAAATAACAAAAAACAAATTAATGAGTTGTGAAGTCCTAGGGGCCCGGCTATTGAGAGACAAAAAGGAAGATTTAATGCATTTGTGTTATTCTTGTAAATTATATTGTAATTGTGATAATTGATTATATGAATAATAATTTTGATGAATGGTTCTATTTTTATATGATAAAATATAATTTTTTTTATGTTTTATAAATTTAATGCCTTTAGGGAAATGACGAATTATATAAAGTGAGTTGTGGTTTCGTTTGTGATTAAAGCAAGATGAAATAGAATTCATGTTCATTTAGATGTAACTAAAACAATATAAAATGAGATTGAGTTAGCCAAATAATGAACACGAAAGAGAAAAAAACCTAGGGTAAAGATGATGTTGGTGCCGGCCAATGTAAACTAAAATAAGAAAGAATTTTGAGATTTCAAATATTATGTAAAGAAATATTAAGGAAGATTTTGGAATTTAAAAGAATACCCATGATTTTTAAGTAATAAAACCTTTATGTGAATGGGAATACTGTAAAAATTGAGTGAAAATTGAAAAAATTATGAGCTAGCTTGTAATTAAGTTGATTTTTGTTTAACTAATGATTTATGATATAATGATGATGATTTAAAAAAGAAATATATCTTTTTCTAGGAATGATATGGTTAATATTATAACAAAGAAAGAGTTAGATGTTAAATAATTATATGATAATAGAAATTGTATCATATAAGTTAAAAAATATTTAGTTATGAATGAATAACTAAATAGAATTATAATAGATGTTATGATTATTAAGGAGTATTTTTTTATATAGTAATAATTAGTTGAAAACATGCCAAAATAAGAGATATCATTGAAGTAGGTATTCGATACTTTGTTGTAAACTTTTCTTTATAAACTTCTTGTTATTTTAATGGTGAATTGCTAGTTTATGAAATGTATAATTGTGATATTTGATAGTTTAATTGGAGAGAAAAGAATTTTATATTTTCTGGATTGATTGGTATTCAAGTGAGAATACCAAATTGATTGATTTCTAATTAAGAATGTCAGATTGATTGACAATTATAATAGATCTACCAAATTGAGTGATATTCATGAAGGAATACCAGATGATTGGTTTCCAATTAGGAATACTAGATTTATTGGCAACCATAATATATTTGCATAATTGATTAATAACCATAATGAGTTTGCCATATTGTTTGATGTTTATGAAGGAATACCAGATGCTTGGCCTCTATATGGAAACATCGAAATGATTAATTAATTCATGAGTATTGTGAGATTAGTCTTAGATTAAATGGATCAACATAATAATAAATTGTTAAATGATATGAAAGAATGGTTTTAACAATGTCTAATAGAAAATTGAGATATTACTTAAAGCCTAAATAAATTATTAATCCGCAAGACTTAATAATAATAAGAGGGTGTTTGGCATTGAGGTTGAACCTGCTTTTTGAAAAATTTTAATTTTTTTTTTGCTAAAATTGAGTGCGGTTTGTACTTTTTGGATCGTTTTGATGTGCTGATATCAAAAATGATTTTTAAAAAATGAAAAAACATTATTTGCATGTTTTTCGGCACGAAAAGCTATTTGAAAAGCAACCGCTACCACACTCTCAAACACCCTCTTATAAATGAAATTGATTTTATTTACAGGTACCTCCCAAGTTTATCGAGAGTAGTCACTAATTGTTATTTTTTATGTTAGACTTAGGTAGTTATGGATTAAAAAGTTGCATAATTAATTTTTTAGGGTTGTAATTTATAGACATTTTATTTTGATTTGTAACAAGATTTAATTATCTAATATTAATGACTAATTATGGTAGTGTAATGATGCATGATGTGTTGAAAATATATAAATCTAAAGTCTTAAATTTATATATGTTATAGTATCTTGTGTAGAAATAATATAATTAATTAATTTATATAGTAAATGATAATTTATTATAGAACTCGATATCATATGTTTGGATATCCTATTATTATAGTCAATGTGAAGCTAATAAATGTTGATGGTGTTATAGATATTGCAAATGAATAAGAAAATGTTAGACATGACGGGATATGATCCAAGATGATGAGATTAGATGCAAATGAATGATTATTGTGTGGTTTTATCAATAAAAATTGTATTTGTTACCGCTATGGTTTTCCAATTTTTATTTATTTGTTAATTAATTGAGGTGCCTCAATGCTTTTAGTTACCTTGGTTTGACTTTGATCACATTGTCTGGTTTGGTTGGACTTTTGTCGAGGGGTTTGCCCGAGACTTGCCTTTTCTTAGAATTTTCTAGGACAACTTGTGTGTTGCTTCCATGCCCTCGTTTTTTAATTGGGTATTTTTATTGACCCTTCATCTGTATTTATACGGTAATGACAATTACATCCACCACATCACCATAACTTACAAGAAAAGAAAACATATAGTTTAGACTACAGAGGTGTTTTCAGTAATGCACTCACAAATTTCATCGGAGGGTGAGTGATCGCAGGTTCTCAAGACTTGACCAAGAATATTAAAGATTTCTATGCTTGAATTTATTTTTTATGAGAAGATAATTCATGACTCATGGGGCGATACACACGGTAGAGTTTTGTCGGTTTGGAAGTGTGATTATAGTTGTTTTTTAAAGTATTTTTTATATTAAAATAATATATTTTTTATTTTTTAAAAATTATTTTTAAGTTTAGCACATCATAAAAATTAAAAAAAAAAAAAAATTTAGCAAGAAAAATTGAATTTTTAAATAACATGATTTGCATCGTGTTCCCGAACAATCTCGACCTTAGCTGTGCATATGTTATTATAGTTTATTATTTTTTTATAATAATTTTTATCAAAATAATATTATTTTAATTTTTTTAATTATTTTTAGATTCATCTAGGTTTTGGAGTGGCGAATCTCTTAATAATAATAATAATAATAATAAAAACCATGGCATTCAGATTTTGCAGGTTTTTGTTGCGCCGTGCTTCTTCTCACCACATCTGCCGAGAGTGAAGGTAATTGTCATCTATGTCAAGTCACATATCGGTGCAGTGACGCTTTCACACACAAACTTTTGAAGAGCTTGCATAGACTACAAAAATATCAATGGTTGGCAACATGTTCAAACGCACGAGAAATCATTTCTACGCTTCCATGGACAATCCCGTAAATCAAGTTATCTTCTAGATCAATCGATTTATTTCATTTTAAAAAAATAAAATAATATTATTTTAATTTTTTAAAATAAAATAATGTTATTTGAACCGCCCAAACTCACTCAACTATATAAATCCAGTTAGGTTTAATAATTTTAATATTTACTGTTAATATCAAATTTAAGTATAAAGTAAGAAAATATTGATTAAAGGTGATCATTACTTCTTTTGTATACATTCATATAAATAGTCAAGCATCTATTTATTTTTCTTCTGGATGAATAATTTTGTTTATCATGCTATTTATGGATGTTATTAAATCTAATTTGACTTGAAAAAATAACTTAAAATTCAATTGATATAAAATTTGATGCGAGCTTGATTTATAAAAAAATCAAGTAGAAATTTATACGGTCGAATCCAAATGACTTGATGAGTCAATTTATAACCAAATCAAATTATATTATTTTAACTAGCCTGTAATAACTTAGTCAACCTCATGATTGAGATCCTGGACCGGGTCATAGCCAAGCTAGTCATCTAGATTGTTTTGGAGCTTATTAAGTTACTTGGATTATATTAATTGGATTATATTAAAATAATTTTTATATTATTTAATTTTAAATTTTATCTTGATAGAGTGTTTATCTAGATAGGGTGTTTGAGGTTTTAAAGTTAAATTAAATGGATTAAGTTTGATAATAATATCAAATAATTGTTTTTGATATATATATATTTTTATCTTTGGTTTCTTGTGACGTGTGTAAATTAATATTTACTAAATTATGGATAAACACAAATGATTAAACACAACATGACAGTTGCATTCCTTGCAATGAATTTGTGTATAAAATCTGTGTTCTTGTTGGAGATTCTTGAAATATCTGTTTTTGTTTATTAATTGTTTATTTTGGGCATTAAAATTCGTTTCATGGATAATTGATTATATCTATGAGTTAATTTTTTGTTTTTAATGTCTGGAAGTATACGTGTTTCCTTTTTTTGGTATTTTATAACCATATGTATTATAAGCACCGTGAAGTTCAATAAATTAAATCATAATTAATGCATTTTCCTCTCTTAAACCTTTAAATTAATCTGAAAAGAATTTAAAAAAGAGAATGTAGAAAGGAGATCATAACCAAATAAAATTCAAATCTCTAAATTCATATACAATCAATTGAGAACATATTTAAACTATATATTTAAACGATATTTTAAATTCATATACAATCAATTGAGGAAGAACATTATTTTAAACTAATTATTTTTGATATTAATATATTTAAACAATATAAAAAAAATAATTTTTTTTAAACAATTTTTTTTAAAATTCAGCAAAATAATGGCTACACCACTCAGCAAAACACCCCCCGTAATCTAAGGGCCTATAGAAAGTTGTATATACTTCTAGAAACTTGGAGTAATTCTACAAAAAATAAGACAATTCTAGAAAACTACAGGAATTTTGAAGAGAAAAAAATCTGAAATTTCTAGAATTGACGTGGTTTCTAAACATATTCTTAAAGACATTAGGGTCCACAGACAAGAACATAGAGCTTGAGTTTTACGTTAATTTTGATTTTCACAATAACTCATTTTCTTGATTTTAGTCGTGTTTGTATAGTAGTGTAAAGTTTTTTTAAAAATAATTTTTATTTAAAAATGTATTAAAATAATATTTTTTTTATTTTTAAAATTAACACATTAAAATAATTTAAAAATATTAATTTAATTTAATTTAATTTTTTTTAAATACAGTACAACTTCACTCCTAAATGACGCTTTGTGTTAAAAGCTTTTTAGTATTCGCTATTTCCATGTTATAAAAAAGAAATAAATAAAGAAAGAAGTTTCGAAAGTAATTTGACGAGGATTAAACTCGAAGATTGGACGCGTTAGGAGGAATCAAAGCAAATGACAAGAATTTTCAAACGGTCAATAATGTCCAACGCCAACACCTTGGTCTCATGCAATGACAGGAAAAAAAAAATAAAAAAATCGTGGCATGATTTACATAATTACCCAACCATGGCCTTCCTTTTGCTTTTAATTTTTTTTTTTCCTTGTTCAAAA
Source organism: Populus alba (assembly GCF_005239225.2). Taxonomy (NCBI): domain Eukaryota; kingdom Viridiplantae; phylum Streptophyta; class Magnoliopsida; order Malpighiales; family Salicaceae; genus Populus; species Populus alba. The sequence goes on along the minus strand of NC_133289.1, from coordinate 5,221,744 downwards.
CAAAAACACATGGCCTGGGCCGGTCAGACAGTCTTTTGCTTGTTTCTTTAAGGTTTACTTTGGTTTTTATTGCTTCTCCCAACCAGCTGAAACATCTCTCTCATTAGCCGCCTTTTTGTCCTCAGGTTTGGTTTTGCCACTGTTATCTATCTGTATGTAAGTTGTGATATTTATATGGTTGTTTCTGCTCTTTGCTGTGGTTGTATGTTGTTTTTTGGTGTTGGATTGTGAGGTTTTTTTATTGTTATTATTCTGTTTATCTAGGTTTGATTCAGTTCATGATTTGGTGAGGTGGGTGGAAGAGAATTTGGTTCCACTTTGAGTTTTTTGCTATTTTTGGAAGGTTGGGGTTTTGATCAGTAACTGTTGTCGCAACTGGGGTTTGAATTTTGAATATTATGTTGGTTTGATGATCAGTTTGTGAAGGACTTTGGTTGGATTCTGTGGCTGTTGCCAGGGATTGAATTTATCTGTTGTTTAGAACAAATTTTGAGGAGTTAGAAAGTCATCATCAGTGTTTTAACAATTTGGTGAACTTGGTCTGAAGACAATTTTTGGTTTTTGCGGTATTTGTTAGAAGTTGAACTTGCCTGTTTAAGCAGCTTCAATTCTTGAACTGGAAGTATTTATGGGGTTTTAAGTTTCAGTTACTTTTTTATCTGGACTGCTGTCTTCTGTTGATTTGGTGGAGTGGGTTTTGAGCAATTCAGCCGAGTTTCATGGTGATTGTAAAAAAATTGTAGTACCTGGAACTTACGAATTCGAAAATCAGTGGGTTTTGAACTTCCAGCTTCGTTTGTTTCTGTGTATTTGCTACAGAGTTGGATGCGCTGGGCATGAAAGTATGAGCTGCATTGTTTGAATTTCTTAAGATTTCCGGGGTTGCAGTTTTGTATATTCTGTCCATTTAGCTTAGTTTTTTCTATATCCTGCAATGTTTCCATCATCTTTAAATTCCCAAAGATTGAAATAAATCACAATTTTTATTTATTGAGGATGGCCACGGCTGCATTAATTATGTTCTTATTGATGCAATTTCGGATTATACTGGCCTCGGGGTTTGTGATACAGTCAAAGGTTTGTGGTTCTGATCATATAGCCTATTCAAATTGTCACGGTCATGAATTGTTCTACATTAACGGGGAGCTCAAAGAAAAAGAATCATTTTGCAAGGCCCTGCATTCCTTCGATTTAAATGATTGTACCTTTGAGAACTACCTTGGGAGTAGCTGCAGTGGATTGGACCTGGATCTTTCATTAGGTATGCACTTGAACTAAGATTCATGTTTTGGTTTCTAGTTAAGAAGTAAAGCATGTTAATGTTGTAAGCTTATACCTCAATGAAATGAGCCAATATTCAATTGTCAACAGTCAACATAAGTTCCTCATGTACTGTTGTTTTGACAGCTGACTCTCCTCTCAAGCCTGAAAGAAGTCTTTTGCAAAAGGAGGTAAGAGAAGAATCCACGAGTCATGATCTTAGTCAGGACACTCCAAAAGAGAAAACTCTTTCACCCCCCTATAAAGCTGGGATAGGAGCAGCAGGAGTTCTTGTGATTTGTTGTACTTTTCTCTGCCCCTGTCTATATAAGAAAGAGAAAGCAACCAAACACACTGTTCTTGAAAAGGATCCAAAGTCAAGTGAGTCTAAAATGATCCAATCTACATCTCAAATATTTAAAGTTCATGGATGCTATTAAGTTGTAACTTGGGAGTTCACCATTTATATACAGTTCTATGATTAGGGAGTTCAATAGGAAGCCAATGAATTAGCTCTCTCATATTTTTTGCTATTTTGTGACATTGTATTTAATCTTATACAATTTCCTTGCTATTTATGGATGATATAATTGACTATTCACTCAATTATGGTCTGGCAGCGGATTCAATATCCTCTTTCAATGTGAATTCTGCTTCTGAAAAAGTGCCGCCTAGTCCCTCTAGATTCTCTCAGTCTCCAAAACTCAGTAGATTAGGATCAGTTCATCTCAATTTGAATGAGGTTGCTAGAGCCACACGTAATTTTTCGCCATCACTTCAGATAGGAGAAGGAGGCTTTGGAACTGTATACAAGGCCGAACTAGATGACGGTCAGGTGGTTGCCATAAAACGAGCAAAGAAGGTAAGCAGTAATACCCTTCATGATGATTGCCATTTTTTCTGATTAGCCCGCTGTTGGTTATTATGAAAACATTATGTAGGAATACTTTGCGAACTTGCGAACTGAATTCAGCAGTGAAGTTGAACTTCTGGCCAAAATTGATCATCGGAATCTGGTGAAGTTGCTTGGTTATGTTGATAAAGGAGATGAACGGCTTATTATTACAGAGTATGTGCCCAATGGTACTCTCAGAGAACATTTGGATGGTAAGCATATGCAATTATAGGAGAGGTAAAGTTCAATCTACAACAACCTTTATGCTAATAGTTCTGAAATTCCTTGCAGTCCAGCGTGGCAAAATCCTGGATTTCAACCAGCGGCTTGAAATATCTATTGATGTTGCTCATGGATTAACTTATCTCCATCTATATGCAGGTCGGTTATTTTATTTCTAAGAAATTTCATGCATTGAAATGTCAATTCAACTTGAATATTGGCTTTCCAGGAAAGCAAAGAAGAGTGCTTAAAACATACAAATGTACATGGTTGGAACTTTTGTACATGCACAGGTGGCTCTGTTATTTTGGGGAGAACTAATTTGATTTAACAAGTTATACATAGAGAGCTCTTTTGGAACTGAAGATTTCTTGTGGGTTTACTTATTGGATTCTGTTTAATACCCCTGATCGAAACTGTTGTTAAATTGGAACAATGTTCTGCTTCCCCTTTTCCAGATATTCCTATAGATCTATCTCATGGCTATCCGTACCTTTTCTTTTGAAAGCTATTTAACTGCCTGTACTCTGCATTGTATAATTGTCAACTATTTAATTGCTTTTGTGTTGCGCATCTCACAACAGAGAAGCAAATTATCCATCGAGATGTGAAGTCATCCAACATTCTGTTGACAGAGAGTATGAGAGCTAAAGTAGCAGACTTTGGATTTGCAAGGATGGGTCCAGTAGACTCTGATCAAACTCATATCTCAACCAAAGTGAAAGGGACAGTGGGTTACCTAGACCCAGAATATATGAGGACCTATCAACTTACCCCCAAGAGTGATGTGTACTCATTTGGGATTTTACTTCTAGAAATCCTGACAGGACGCCGCCCTGTGGAGCCGAGGAAACCTGCTGACGAGCGGGTGACACTGAGATGGGTAAGCTTTCCTTATCTTAAATTGATAATGTGTATTTTGTGGTTACTAGTGCACTTATTGTGACGTCAAAACATGTGCAATTACCCCACCCTGGATGACAAACGTTCCTCATAGAAGAGAGCCCTTGGCAAATTAGCTGATGATGATGATGATGATGACCTTGACCACTGTAAATGAGATGGCCAACATTTTGTGTGGCTAGAAGCCAATTTTAGTTCTGGTCCAATCTCAGGCACATGCTTCAAAAGCAACTAACAGTGAGAAATCAGCCTTCATGATGATTGAGTCCTGCCCAAATTGCAATGGTTCTCATTGAGAGTTATGCTGGACCATTCTAAGCATGTCAAATCTCCAATGTTTTCGCTTTCCTTGTGCTGATCATCACCATTTGAGAACGCTAACTAAAATAATGTGGTTGTCTTAATCACTGGGGACATCTATATTGTAGTTTATGTTTTATTTCTCACAAGGATATTTTGCTAACATTGAGTGTTGAACCTGCATTAGGAAGTTCTGCTTGATTATATTGGACAGTTAACAAGCAATTCCAATGCAAAAGATCAATTGGACTCCCAGGATGCATTCTTGCTGAACTGAGTCTGAATTTGCTGCCTGGGATTATCTGAGTGTTGACCCCTTTTCTACATCTGTGGATATATCTAACAACCTACAGAGTATTTCCATGAAAACTTGTGTATTTTCAAAACAGTATGTCATCTCTTCCTTGAAGAGTACGACGGAGCATTCTTGTTTTTTTTTTCAGTGTGACTAGCTAATTGAATTTCTCAAAACCTAAATGCTGCTAACTAGGGCACAGAGAAAGTCATGCTCCAATTTCAGTTGTCACTGTTCTTTTGTTCCTTCTGTATAATATGTGCGAGCTCGCCTCCAAGCACTAAGTCATTCATATCATATGGTAATTTGTGCAGGTCTTTAAGAAGTACAACGAAGGAAATGTAGCGGACATGGTGGATCCGGTTATGGAAGAAAAGGTCGACACGGAGGTACTGTACAGCATGTTTACATTAGCAATCCAGTGTGCAGCACCCATCCGATCTGATCGACCAGACATGAAAGTAGTTGTAGAGCATTTGTGGGGAATAAGGGCAGACTACCTGAAAGGTGTAAAGAAAGGGTAAGAGGACAGCACAAAATTTCGGTGTTCTACTGGTCGTCTCATAATTCCATCTCATTCCATTCCATTCTGTTCTTTTGTTACCTTTTCTTTTAGCCCACCTGTAAACAAATTGTGTTTTTAACTTTGAGACAAAGACTACTTCATCGTTTTATTAACGTACTTCGAAATATGCTGTTCATCTCGTTATTTAGAGGGATCCTATTATGAGAAACATAAACAAAGTTAAGTCCTAACATGTCAACATGAGAGGAGGTAATCACTGCAGTTCTTCTGTCAAGTATCAACCACTTGTTCCAGGATTATTGAAAAATAATGTTGCATTGCTTGATTCGTCCCTGGTTAACCTGGCCCGAATCATAATTAATGCCTAGAAGATTTACATTTTAGATAAGGGCGACATGGATTATTAATCTTTTCCACCACTCCAAACACAGGAGAGAGATCTGCTAGTTTTTGAATAAAAGGGAAATTCCAAGTGCCCTGTATTTATATGTAAAGAAATAGACTGCCCAGCTGGCGATACTAATTCAGCATGCTGTGAACGAGGTGGACGCTTTGAGGAAGGTATGGAAGATGGAGACTAACTTGAATTCTTGGCTAAATTTTCAAGAGAAAAACCAGAAGTATCCCTTTCAGTGTCCAGACCGAGTCTGATTCACGTAGTTGCATAAAAACCTTTTTTTTTTTTATTTTTATTTTTTTATTTTTTTATGTTAAATCAATATATGATCTTTAAAAACACAAAAAACCTTCCCATAATCAGAAGATGGAGTCCGATTGCTTTAACAAGGTTTTTAAAGTGCTTCCTACATAATTTAGGTTAACACACACACACACACACACACACACACACACACACACACACACATATATATATAAATAATATATATATATGCATATATTAAAAGTAGTATAAAAAAATACATACTGAATTTATATAAAATATATAAAAAAACATTATAGATGAATGATACTAACCTTTTGAAAAAATAAAACATTCATATAATTAAAAAATAATAGCTATTTCAAAAAATGCTAAATAAGACAATAAATCATAAAAAGGTTAGTATGATATATTTTAATTAAGATTTTTTTTTTGATTTATTGTCTTATTTAGCATTTTTGAAATAGCTATTATTGTTTAATTATATTGAATGTTTTATTTTTTTTCAAAAAGTTAGTATGATTCATCTATAATGTTTTTTTTTTATATATATTTTATATAATTCAGTATGTATTTTTTTATACTACTTTTAATATATGGCCTTTGTTTTTCTTTTATTTTTTTCTATAAATTTTATTTGTGTCAATTTCTATTACAAATTGATTTTAATAAATAAATTTAGTAGACATAACTAAGTAAATGACTCATATTACGATATTAAATATCTTGATTTACATTGATTTCTTAAATTTTTTGAATTAAATTTTAGTTATTGTTCACGACTTTTTTTTTTTGTAAAATTTATTTACAAAATGATTTATAATTTATTTGATTTGAAGTGTGTATAAGTTTTTCGGTTTATATTTATTATTTTTTTAATGTAAAGAAAGGCGTTAAGAAATTCATGCTCAAATTTTTAATATATATTGGTATTTTCAATTTATTTTTTTTCTTAAATCCTTTTATAAATTTTTTATTATTTATAATTTTACTCTCCAATCTAAGTTGATAATTATATTATTTTTATAAAAACTAACTTCTTTAATTGATTGAGACTATACCTGAATTATTAGATTTCTTTCCTTTCAAAACGTGCTTGCGACGTTAGTTTTCAACTATAAATAGGCATCATTCGTATGAGCAAAGTAGAGCCGATTGTAGAAAGAAAAGTGGGGTAGAGAGCTGTCTTAGCAACAGCTTGCAGTGGCAAGCTGAGTGAGAGTCATGGGAGTTGAGTGAGAGTAAACTATAAGTTAATGGTGAACTTTCACATGAATAATCTGCCCCCCTAATCATCCGTTGCCCTAACTATACAGTATCTCTGATATACAGATAGATTTTTAGCCTGCCTGATGAATGATGACTAGCTTCTGGCTTCAATTTCAACTTTTGGTCCTCCTTGTATTTTCTTGAAAACTGGGTGAAGCAAAGCAAGAAAAATGATAAGAGTTTGTGGATAAATTTATATACAATATACCCAATTCTTTTTAATGTGAGATGGTAGGAAAGGTGTTTTTCAACAAACTTGTATCCTATAATTTTACATGCTTTGGCTGAACATGAGAGTAAATTCAAACTCCTAAACATGGAAGAATCAAGTGTCGCAGGTTCCCTCCTGTAAACTATAAATCCATGCATCATCATGAACTCGTCTCAATGGGTTGAGGCTGGTAAAACAAAGAAAATAAATAATTCAAAGTGAATAGAAAAAAAAACCCACTAAAGGGCAATTGCATTTATTCACAGCGTCTCCCTGGCTATCAATGCAACCAGGAAACAATGATTTACCTCATCACATACATCATACTACCTGTAAATAGCCGAATGATTTAATGAATGTTCTTATCTGATCTTCTTTAGTTCTGGTTTCTATGAAAGAGTTCGAAGATAGTGATAGCAAGATACCAGGTATCATTTTCAAGGGCGAGCTCCGTCTGCTTGACTCCAATGCTCTAGAAGAGTTTGAATAAACGAGGTGCCTGGATTCTTAATCTTTTCCACCTGCTTCTAATCAGAACAGGATGCAGACCAAGTATATGTTCTGGCATGAAATCGTGCCTAGTCAATATGCCCACAACAGGGGGCCTCTGCAGCGAAGGAGAAATAACATTAAAACATAGACGACTTATCTCACATTAACTAAAAGAGTGACATTGATCTCATTGCTACAAGTAATGACACAGAAAAAAAAAAAGTGCGAAAATTATATCCACAAAGAGGACAAAGAAAAGGCAACCAACAAGTAATCCCTTATGAAATCTCATAGGCACACCAGAAACGAGGTGGCTGAAATAGCAGGTAAATTGAATGCAAAAGGAGAAGCCAAGTGAAAGAAGAAATCATCTGCAACGAGGATTTGCTAGTGCATGGTAATTCAGGGTGTTGCAGCAGGAATAGTTTTGTGAATAAATAATTACTGGAAAATAGTATTTTGTTGCATGCAATTTACAGTGCAAGCGCAAATCACATGCAAACTTCAGGAATGGCGAAATTAATTGAGCGTGATTGAAGTAAATACAGCTTTCAAGGGAGCGAGAAGCAAAAGGAGGAGATTACAGATCTAGCAGAACATACATGATCAAGGAGACAAAATCAACAAAATTAATATCAAGTGCAGAGCAACAACTTGTAAAGTGCCTTAAATTTGTGTAAGCTGCAAGTAGAAATTTTTTTTTAAAAAAACAAAAAGCAAGGATATAATTCCTTACACCAGATATCTTGGGTATCACCAGTAAATGCCTCAAACCAACTTCTCGGAAAAGTATGAGAGCCTTAGCCAGTGACATTGTCTCCGCAACAGTATAAGGTGAAGCATTCGTAAATGGATGTAAATCTAAAAACATCTCCATCTCTTCTTCGGTGAATTGCAGATCCTCTATCTTGTCTCCATTGCCTGAGCCCCTCTTTGCAAAATCACCAGCAAAGAACAGCTTCAAGGCATCAGTGCCTGTTGGCACTGGAGTTGGCACAAAAGCTTTCTTCTTTAGCAATTCAATTAGATGAGCACGGAGGATTAGACCATAAAGAACTGGAGACTCAGAAAGCGGAGGCTCATCAATTACAGGAAATCCATTATGCCTCGTAGTTCTTAGAACATGTACTATTTTGCCAACCTTTTCAATGCCCTGAAAGATCTGAAGTGGACCCCTAACTACATCACCAACTGTCAACTGCCTCATATAAGGCTCGGTGTGAGCTTCTAGGTAAGGAAAACCCTTTGCATTCATGATAAGGTCATAAATATTACCATTGAAAGCATCAGCCACAGTCTTGGAAGTAAGAAGAACAAGCATTATCAAGGGTAGCAGCAATAGATTATTTGTCAATTCTAGAATAATGACACACAGAGAAACTGTCATCCTCATAGATCCGCCTAGAAATGAAGCAGCACCCAAGACAGCATAGAGGCCGTGATCAAGATTTGAGTGTGAACCAACTAGCATTCCAACAAAACGTCCATAAGATGCACCCGTCACGATAACTGGTATGAATAAACCCGCGGGGGCAACAATCCCATAGCTAAAGATACTAAGAAAGAAGCAGGTCACAAAGTATATGAGAATTGACGAATATTGAAACTCAGAGTTGGTGTCCTGGCTGAAAAGATTTCTAACAGAATCATCATTTGTGTTAAATATAAGGCTAGCCAGATCATTGTACTGTCCAGGAGGACATTGAAATTTCTTGAAATTACCAGACCGGCCTATTGTTGGACAAGCTTCCGATGCATCAGATGGACAGGGTTGGCAAGAGGCAAGCCATGGTAGTCCAAAAAGAAGACAGGATGTGAAAATGGAAATTGCACAAGCAAGTAAAATTTTGTAAACAACGCCTTTCCTGGAAAAGGGAAAATATCAAGAAATATTATTCAGAAATCATATGTTATCATATTGGACAATGATTTTGTTAAAAAAATGCGCTGAAGAGAGCTTACTCATTGATGAGATTGTAAATTCGAAGAACCTTGTCTAGAAGGAAGTTATACAAACTTCCCAATATGCCTCCTATAACTCCAAGGGCGAGCACAGGTGGTACATCAATGAGGTGGTACGTAACACTTTCTGAATACACATCAAACATTATGAGCCCTCCTTTTCCAAATAGCCCACATTTTCCACTTAAACAAACGTCAATCAGAGCCCGAAGCACTATTGCAACTACTGCTGTTGTGAAGAAAGCTCTCCAAAGAAGGGCACTTCTCCACCTGCAGAAGAATATCTTGACATTAATGTTGAGGATAAGTACATACGAATTTTTCATGACATCTGATGGACAACAAAAATTAAGCCAAATAACCAATTGCTGCATTGATATGAAGAAATATTTCAGCTTCAAGCCTTGATATCTTGCTCCAACCAGAAAGGAACTAGATGGAGATGATTGGTAAGACGTTCAACTCAAACACATTTCCTAGGAGCAAATTTTTATGTCCATATAGATGCAATATAAATGTACAAGTAACAGTAACAAATAAAATTAACATGGTCCGTGAATCAACATGCACAAGCCATTGAAAGTGATAGTCAATTGATAACAGGCAGAAAACTGTAGCAATTTTTTGTAATTCAGATCAGTCCATTCTAGAGGAGAGAGGGGAGGCTATTAGCTGATCCACATTACTATTTGCTCAGGTGGACATCCTGTTATTCTTCTGTCATTCATCTGAGAATCCACTAATAAAATTTTACATGAAAATGAAGAGGAAACTCATCCTGGTAAATGATTTTTCAATACCAAGAAAATAAGTACTCTTCAAAAAAAGTTGTGATAACAATCGCAATCATGACAGGCTACAATAATAGCAACAGAAAAGGAAAATTACAGAAGGCTCCGTTCAATAGCATTTACTATGTAAGAAACATACCAAGATGCCATTTCTTCAAGTGCAAACAGCACACCTCCAACTGGGGCACGGAAGGCAGCAGCTATTCCAGCAGCTGATCCACATGTTACAAGATCCCGTCGGTCTCGGTCATTTTTGAAAAAACGAAGCCATCTCCATGTTAATTTAAATCTCTTGGATCCACCCTGACCAAGCAATGCTGCAACACATGCTCCAGTGTGCACCATTGGCCCTGCCTTTCCAACAAAAAGAGACGAGGACACCGCAGAAATGCTTCCAATAATCTGCAAAATGAGCAAAAATATATGAGACTTTCTGTTGCTATGCAAACAACAAATTTCTCTAAAATTAGATACGAGTTCCGCAGAAAACTTCAACAAGAAATCAAATTAGCCAAATCACCCATCATAAGGAAAAAAAAAAACCATAAATGGGCACCTCCATTACCAAATAGAATACATAGTGAGCCAATGCAAGTTATAGAACCCAAGCTATTGAAAGCAATCTAAACTGAAAGAAAGAACTCCCCAAATCTCACCTTAATAACCAAAGTTCGCAAGGACAAAATTCCTGGTGCATCCACACCATTCAGGTAAGCCTTAACTTCTGGAATACCCGAGCCAGCAGCAGCTGGTGCTATAAAAGCCGTGATGATGGATGCAAACAGGGTAAGAATCAAATTAGAAACTGAGAACACAAGAAAAGCCATCCCAAACCTACACAATAATTAAAAAAAAAATGCATCAAATATTATTCCCATTCTCCTCAAACTCAAATTCTTTTCTCCTCTTTCCCAAAAAACATGGAAGGGATTAAAAAAGAGAAGAGAGGAAGCTAAATTAGCTCTAAGAAACAAATCATTCAAAGGAAAATTAATTCTTCACTTCATGATACAACTTAATTTCCATTAAAAAAATACACAACCAGGAGAAAATTCCAAACTTTGGTAGAAACCAAGGTTACTATAATTACTAAAGCATTACCTGTTGGCCATCATCATATTGGAGGTGACCACAAACTTCAAGCCAGCAATATTTTCAACAGCAAGATTGTTAAAAAACCCAATAAGGCTAACAATCAGTCCGATCAAGAAACAAAGCAACCACTTCATGAACACATACTGAAATATTTGCATCTTTCCACGACTCCTCCAATCTTGTTTAAAGAACTCATTCTCAGCAATCCTATCAAAGGAGACAGAAAAAAAAGTTCAAAAATTTAAGCCAAATAAACCTAAAAAAGAGAAAAGTAATGAAAAGATGAGATTTTAGCATGTTGGATTTACTCATAATCAAGACTTTCAATGGGGCAGACATTAGCTCCAACGATGGCAACTTGAGAAGTGGAGTTAATGAGTGATCTTCGAGGGGAGAGGAGAGGAGTTACAAGAGACTCTTGGTCTGTGTTTGCTTCCCCATTGATAGAATTTGTTGACATGGTATGGTGTTTTCTCTTTTCTTTTCTTTTTGAGGTTTTATAACTGGTTTTTTCAGTTATTGATGACCATTGGCACATACAACGAGGGAGAGAGGGAGAGAGAGAGAGGAGGAGAGAGAGTTGAGTGTTCTGAATTGTGAGGAAGTGAAGGTGTCTGTGTATGTGACAGGATGGAACTCTGGCTTTGGTGAGGGGCTAAGGCCTGGCGGAAAATGATAGGCTGGTGTGGTAGTTAAAGGAGTAATTTTTAATAACATCTCATCTCTTGCCATCAATGAAAAAAAAAGAAAAGAAAATGGTGAGTGAAATAAATTCACCAAAACCTATATTCAAAGTATTAAAAACTTGGGGCATAGGCTGATGGATTCTACTCTTCCATAAGACAACGTACGGTCCTCCATAAAAAAACAAAAAAAAAGACTCCATTGCCATATCTGTAAAACTAGGACATAACTTTTATTCTGAACATTCAGACAAAATTTGTCACCATCCCATGAAAATATTGGTCTGAAGAAGTGAGAAGATCAAACGGATAGGGCAAGCAACACCCCATTAGCTTTTTATGTCCTTCACAGGCATGGCGCTATGGGACTTTGTAAATAAATAGAAAAAAAAAATGTAGCACTTGTTTTGTCATCTAAGGTTATTCAGGAATAGAATAATGCTTTGATTTTCTAAAAAAATAAAGTAGAAAAGGAAAAAAAAATTGAAACTTTCTATTTAAATATAATAAAAACTATTCTTTTTTTAAAAAAGAAAATTATACCGAGTTTTAAAAACAAAGTTCAGAGGTTCTCCATATTTTTTCTGTTTTTCATTGTTTTTTAAATGAAGAAATAACATGAACAATACAATTTCTTTTGTATATACAAGCATTTTTTAGTAAAGTAAAAGACTAAGATATTTTTTTTTTTCATATTTAGTTAGTGTCGTAAATTTAATTTTTATCATATATCTAATATATAAAAATTAGTTAACAATATAATTTTCTCATATGATAATTTTTAATCTAAATGAAATAAAATTAATATTCTTTAATTATATTATAGCAATACAAAGTATCAAGATAGCTAGTATAAATTTTAATTTTGATTTTATATGAAAAACAATTATAATCTTTATTTTCTTATGAAAAAAATCCATCCTCGTTCTCAGTAAATAAATGAACATGGTTATAAATTTCTCATTGGAAAAGAAAAACTAAAAAACGAAAAAATAAATTATGTTACTGATCATTGTTTTTCCTTTTGCTTCCTCCTACCTTTTTCACTTGTTGAACAAAATTAAATTTTTGATAGCGTTTGGAAATATAGGCGAATCTGTATTATTAAAAAATTCAAATTTTTTTTACTAAAAATAAATTTTTCTCGAAAAAAATCTACAACAAAGTAAAATGTTCCGTGTTTAATTTTTAATTTTTATTATTATTGTTTGTGTTTAGATCAACATCCCAGTAATTACAAGAGAAAATCAGGGTAATCTTGTCTTTTTTAGAGTGATTAACAATTCAGCCCATCGTGGCACTTCAACATTTCTAACACGCTAGCCAGTAACACTAATTTCTTTACTGTCGAATCGTTGACTTTGGATAGCAAGACTCTCTCTCTCTCTCTCTCTCTCTCTCTGTCGGTCTATATATATATATAAATATAAAAAAAAGGCTCACAGGTGCAAATAATTCAATGAACGCTTCCAGAACTAAATAATATGTTGCTGATAAGACATAAAGGAAAGCACAGTAGGAAAGATAAGCACAACAATATGAGGTTCTGATAAGAAGAGTACCACGACAGTGGCGTCCTCGTAAATTAATATTGTTATTATTCTTATTTTCCTCTTATTAAAGCATCTCTGAGATATTATTTAAAAGAGTTAGATTATTTTTTAAATAGTATAAATATAATTTTTTTATTTATTTATAGCTATTATTACCAATTAACTTACCAGATTTAAAAACGACTCGAATGATTTTTATTAATTTAATATTAAAAGTTTAAAATTAAAAAAAAAATTCAACTAAAAAACTCTGTTAAATCCGGATAAGCTCGTTAAACCCATGATATGAACCAAGAGATCAGGATAATTTATAAAAAATAAACCAAAAAAAAATTATAATTTTTTTAAAATTTCAAATTAAAAAAACTAGTAAAAAAAATTATTGCAATAATTAATGTTTTAGTATTTTTACAAGATACATAGTATCAGTATTTTTGCAAGAGAAATAGTAAAATAATATTTTATTTAGCATTCTTTTTAAACATGTAAAACAAACATAAAAAAAAAAAATTTTTTAATTTAGCATCTACATAAGATGCTCTTACAAGACATCACTCTCTTCTCCTGCTTTATCCTAACAGCACCAAGTTGATGTTATGCATCCGATTATTTTTGTTTTATTTAAAAAGTGTTTTAAAAAAAATTATTTGATTTTTTTTGTTTTTCATGTCATTTTAATTTGTAAAAAATTAAAAATAAAATTTAAATAATAATAATATAATAATATTTTAATAATTAAAGAGTAAGAAAGCACTTTGCTTGGAACCCAGGGAGTGGTCGTAGCAATTAATTCCATCAATTGAATTAGAGGAAAAGGAAAACAATCATTTGCTTTCAAAATTCGAAATGTCACGTAACAGTTATCCATTATAAGTGCTTCCTGGCGTGGAATTATTGAGCAATAAATAATGATTGATTCTGACTGGTCGTTCAAAATCCACGTTGCTAGAGGTAGCTGGGCACAGCAGGCAACTGCTAAAGCTAAACCACGTGAAAAACACCAGTTACGGTCCTTTGTTTTATCTTAATACGGTGCGGTTTGGCCTGTGCTTTATCTTAATTATATATTCGAAAATATTTTATCAATTAAAATACATCACGAGTTTCATTAAATCTTTTTTAAAAAAAAACATTGATTTAACAGGAAATTATAATTTTCTAAAACTTATTTTTCAAATTATAACAATAAAACTATCTCAATATTTAATTTCACTCAATTTGATTTCATTTCACTCAATTTGATTTCATTTTTATTTCCTTAGCTCAATTATGTACCCTTTTATTTCGGATATGAATCTTTTATTTATATGTAAAAAATATCTTGCATTGGTGCTTTTCACACGTAACATATATGCAAAGGGAGTCGACTATTATAATCGATTTAAATTTTAAAAAATAAATTTTAATATTTTTTAAAAATAAATATTTTTAAAAACAACCGTACTATCTTACTTGTAGAATGTAGATATCCAGCTATTTGATTTATTTAAGATCATGTAATCCCTACTAAAGCCAATGATAAAGTTGCCTCCTGCGTGTAACACTTTAGACTTGTTTGTTTTTATATTTTAAAAATACTTTAAAAAATTTAAAATTTTTTTATGTTTTTACTTTAAATTAATATATTTTAAATAATTTTAGATATTATTTTAATACGCTGATATTAAAAAATAATTTTTTAAAAATAAAAAAATATTATTTAATATATTTTTAAATAAAATACATTTTAAAAAAAACAATCATAACCATATTATTTATCTTTTCGAAGAAAAAGGAGGGTTCCCGCCTTGTGACGTTCATCGCTTGTAGAAAAGTAAAAGAAGGAAACGGTACCATTTATTGGTCTGCAAATATCGGTAGATAACAGTGGTAAGTAGAGCGCTTCTCCAACATAAAATCAGTGATTAGTACATAATCTGAAACCCCACTTGCCTGTAATTAATTTGGCAATGGAGTTCTCAGAGAATCAAGAGAAAGCAAAAAAAAAAAAAAAACAAAAACAAAAGAGAGAGAAAGAGAAAGCAAAACTTAATTTTGATACCTTTTTGGACCATACAGCATAGTCGAGGTATTCTTAAAAAAAAACACATTCAAAACCTGGTGGTCCGGTTGTCTGGAACTCTAGAATTCCAAGAATGTCTCTTGTCAAAGTTCCCTCTCCCCAACTTCTGTTGAAAAAAGTCCTGCTAGATATTCATGGCTGTGCGTTGACAGGGGGGAAATGGCCATCAGAACTATCGGGGCCATGGAACCACAAAATCTTAGAAACTTCACACATTATAGTCCTACAAGTTCGAAACTTATCTAATTGTATCCTTCAATCCAAGGCTTGTACCAGTGTTGTGCGCCCGCCGTTAAAAATTATATTTTATCTATATTAGCTCTATAATTTTCCTTTTTTTATTTAACAAGATAAGTGACCCACGCTACGCTGCAAGTCGGGCCAAACCTTTTCCAACGCTAAAAAAGGATATTCAAGCGATGATAATCCGAGACAACCCGAATTAAATTAACTAAAATGTAGCCTGAGATATGAGACCGAAAGAACCCGTAAAAAAAACAAAACAAAAGAAAATTGTAAAGTCCAAGGCCTAATAACTTAATGCCAAAGATAAAAACAAAAAAGAAATTCAGAAAAACCAACGTTGAAGAAAAAACTTTGAGTCAGCTCTGGATAATTTGATGAATCAAGAACCCACGATATGAGATCAGGACAAAAAAAATAAAGAGAATTTCAAAAGGATGACCTAGTAAAAAAAACCAAAGTTCAATAAAAAATGTTAAAAAACCCTGAGCTAATCTGAGTTAATTTTACCAACCCGCTCTTGGAATAATTAAACACTAAGAAACGTGAAAAATGACAATGATCAAGGGAAAATAATTTAATGTAAAATGATGGAATTGAAAAAAAAAAATCATAAAAAAATTGAGTCAACCCGGGTTAACTCGACTGACCTGCCACTGACGACATGAGATTGAGATAAAAAAAAAATAGACTTCCAAAAGAAGGACCTAGCAAAAAAGAACGAAGATAAACAGAAAAAAAACATTATGAACAAAAATGCAAGGTGACCTGGGTAAACTTGACCAATCCGCTCTCGAAATAATGAAACAGGAAGAGAAGCAAAAAAATGAAAAAAAAAATCAAGGGAAAATAATTTAATGCAAAATGATGAAATTGAGAAAAAAATAAAGTCATAAGAAAATTGAGGAAAAATCGATAAGATTAAATGAAAGAGGACCAAAATTGATAAGATTACAAACTAGAGGACACAATTGTCTTTTTGGAAGTTCAAGTGTGTTTTCCTAGGAAATGAGACAGAAAAGAGAGAAGAAAGAAAAAACCTTCACCGCAACCTAACCAGACCTCCTCCGTGAGAACGCGCCTCACTGCTAGAAAAAGAACAACGCACCGCTCCTAACACTGCGGCGAAAGCAGGAATCGAGCCACCTCACGATTCCTTACGCGCCACTTAAATGACATGAAGGCCATGATGCGCCGATGCGTTTCACGTGTTAGTAGCTTTTTTAAATAATATTTTAAAACATAAAATTACCAAGCCACCCTTGACAAAACCTAAAAATAACAACAAAACCAAAAAAGACAAAACACCCTCTCAAATAGCCCCTCTATGCATGTGATTTTTTTTCTCATCAAAGGGCATGATCGTAACTCTACTGTTCATTTTTGCTTTTGAGGGAAAAATAGTCGTTACACTGTAACAAATAAATTTCTAGACTATTTTTTCCCTAATCAATTTTGTAATGACAAATACATCTCATGGAAAAAGATATTTCTAGCTACCCCTAATTATAGGCTTGATCAGTTTTTATTGGCAAGGAAAAAATTATATTTAAATTGTTTCAATCTATAAGTTTTTGTATCTAGGGCCACAACAAATGACTGAGCTATTTTAATTTTTTTGTTGTTGTTAATTTTCAAGTTTGTCATAGTTTTTAATATTGTGCTCGTCCTAAAGTTTCTAGTTCTTATCCTAAGCACATAAAATGATAAAATTGATGATAGTGTCCAAGTCCATGAAATTATAAAAGGGGGGTGTTTTCCCTGTGATTCAATAAGAGTTTTTTAAAATTTTAATTTTTTTACTTTGAATTAATATTTTTAGATGTTTTAGGATTTTTTTTATGTGTCATGTTAAAAATAAAATTTTAAAATATATATTATTTTGATGCATTTCAAAGTAAAAAACTCTTTAAAAAACCACAATTATCATTGTCTCAAATACCCCCAAAACAGAGAGAAAAACTTTTCCTTTTCCTTTTTTCTTTTTTTATCCATAAGATAGAGAGAATGATAGGTTATCTAACAATACGGCCACTTATTTTCACATTTTTTAATCCCATCTCATTAAAAGGATGTTTGAGAGTGTGGTAGCGGTTGCTTTTCAAATAATTTTTCGTGCCGAAAAGTATGCCAATAATGTTTTTTTATTTTTTAAAAATCATTTTTGATATCAGCACATCAAAACGATCCAAAAGGTACAAACCGCACTCAATTTTAGTAAATTTTTTTTTTTGAAATTTGATAAAAAACAGGTTGGACCGCAAAACCAAACAGGCAATAAGGCCACTATTAGCGCATTAATATACAATTTGATTTCATGACTTTTGCTCTTGATCACGTGCATCAAATGCACAAGGCAGCCACTAAAAGGGCCAATACAACCTAGCTAGCTAAATATAAAACAGCAAAGTGGGCAATTCATGCCTCCCGAATCAGAAAGTTGCAAATATTCTATCATTGAATCATTGAATCCAAGCATTCTCGTATGCCTCTCAATCAACACAAGTTTGCATGTGCATGCTCGATGATCATGAGAGGGCTTAAAAAAAACGTAAATCAAACAACATCCTTGTTCAAGTAAGAGATGTCTCTTGTCTTGATGATCTTCATCTTCGTGATTAATGGTCTCAAGTCGCCCATGCAGTGTGGAGCCCACGACAGCATTGTTCCTTAACCGACAGCTTGGAAAAATCAACAGATTAAGAAAGTAACATATCACGATGCTTATCCACATTGATCAGTCAGATTTGAAAGCAGCCAAAGTTTTTCCAGAATAATCGCAGCTGGCTGCGTTGGTCTAGCTCTAGTGGGCACAAGATTCGTTGCCCACTTTCGAGTTGTTTCCTTGTTCTACTTGAATTGAAAGATTAATACTAGCAATACAAGATCAATTTGGATATGATTTCTTCTCTCTCTCTTTTTTTTTTATGATATTAAAGCCAATGTAACCTTGCAAGATCGACGTAATTATAGATGTATTGCATGATATTACCTCTTAAATCTTTGATACATTGAGCAGAATAAGTAGTGTTGAATCTTGTAGATCCGAAGGAGAGCTTGTTGAGCACAGTGACGGAGGCAGGGGCCGAAAATTTTCCTAGCCCCTCCCTTCTATAAATAATTAAAATTTTAATCTTTTAAATAATTTCTTTTAATTTAGCCCTCCTTAGTTTTTCTTTCTTGTTCCGCCCCTAGTTGAGCATGTTATCTTGCAATGATTAGATTTACAACATCCAAAAGGAACCAGAAAAGGCTTTTTTTTTTTTTTTTTACACATGAGGTTGTGCCCCAGCGGTGGAAGGGACTTGTTCCCTTTCTCTGCATCAGGGTTCAAGCTTTATTTGTGTATGCATGTCATTCTCGCAGTGTCTTACATGTTTACTTGGCTTACAAGATGTTCAGTGAACCCGAAGATTAGTTGTGGTGCGCATAAGCTGTCCCGGACAATCCGAGTTACCAAAAAAAAAGAAAAATAAAAAAAAGAAAAGGCTTATTATTATTATTATTATTATTATTACATTCAATATTTTTTTCCCTGTTTCAAGTGATGATACCATGTATATGTTCTCATAAAATTACATTTAGATTGAAATAATATAAAATATAAGATGCTTTTTTGTACATTCTTTCAATGATTTTGATATTTTCATACCAAGATTATATAAAAAAATTGTTTTAGTCCAAAATATAGAAAATTATATTTTCAATTGCAATACAAAGCATTTACAAGGTAGTCATGTGGCAGGCCATGTGGACGTTTATATATTAAAAGGAATGAGGGCAGCAAGCATGCTGTGCTCTTAGAATCATGCCAACAAAATGCTTGCCTTTCATGAGTCATTCATATTTCGACTCATAATGTTGCGATCATTATTCCAAAATCTTCCCAAGGCAAAATCTCAGCCAGATTTTCCTGCCTCGAGCACGTTAGGTAGTTATTTCCTTGATTTGCACAACTTAAATAGTATCAAAGACCATCTTAATTTAAAAACTTAAATTATTAGATTTTGATTTTAAGATATTATTTATATTATTTTTCAGCATATCTTCTAAAATAAAAAACCATTTGGATTTAAAACTTACACAGACTCACATTACTCTATGTAATTTTTATTAAATAAATAAGAGTAATGAAATTCGAACTCGTGATCTCTTAGTCATCAAGACTCTGATATCATGTTAAAAAATCATTTCCACCTAAAAAATTAAGCTGTTAGATGAAGTTCTAAAATATGATTTATATTATTCTCTAACAGTTAATGTAGTTACTTGTCTTCCGCTTGCAGGTTGAATAGATAAAAATTATGAGGGTAAATTGGATAGCTAGCATGTGATGAAAAAGTTTTAATTAAATAGTTTGAGAATATCATGGATTAAAAGTGTGATATTTAATAATATTGTATTTTTAGAACCGTAATATTATTTACAATTTTATTGATTAAATATTTGCAGTTTTGAACCACAACATATATTAACAAACTATTTAAAAAAAACACCTTCTGAGTACTTGTTTGACATTGTAATATTAATTGCTTTTCAAAGTTTTTTTTGCTTGGAAATGTATCAAAACAATATATATATATATATATATATATATATATATATATATATATATATATATATTTTTAAAATTTATTTTTAATATTAGCACGTTAAAACAATATAAAAAATAAAACAATTCCACCAAAAAAATTAATTTTTTTAAAAAAACAGTTTCAGCTACAAAAACAAACATTCAATTGAATTTTATGAAAATCGTGTTCTGCCTGTTTGGAACTGTGGTTGCCGTTATTTTTTTAAAGTGTTTTTCACTTGGAAATGTATGAATTTTTTTTTTATTTTTTAAAATTTATTTTTGACATCAACCTATCAAAATGATTTGAAAATACCAAAAAAATATTAATTTGAAACAAAAAAAATAATAAAAAATTTTCAAAAATATTTTTAAAATATAAACACAAACAGGACAATATATATATAAAATTTGAGATTTTTTCAAGCCATAGAGGTAGAATATCATGGGATTTACAGGAGTTGGAGTACGTTTGCCAAAAGTCCGGATTTCATTTCTATCTAATTAAAAAGAAAATCAGAAGATGGTCGACCTGAATTTTCTAGTTAAAGGAGGCTCTTTCTTTCTCGGGCTCTCCTTTCCCAAACGTCTTGAGCAGTTTAAAAAAAGAAGAAAAAAGGCTGGTAGGTCCAAAATACATGGGCCTAAAATTGTACTCAAAGAACATCTAAAAAAAGAAGAAAAAAGGCTGGAGGTCCAAAATACATGGGCCTCAAATTGTACTCAAAGAACATCTAAAATGAAACAGCATGGATCATAGTTTCAGTGTCATTGCGGGCTCCAAGTGGAATTTAACCTCAAATTTTACAAGCAATCGCTACTCTCTCCAAGCATGTTCTTTGTTCGTAAGCCAATAACATGTTATTTTCCGACCGATTTGCTTCGATGGCCGTCAGTCGATGGTGACGATGGGCATCGTCACCATCGCAGGTTGCCAGACACCGACCATGCGAACAACTCCCAAATGTGTAAACCCAGAGCTGCAATGCTCACATGGACTATGCGTAGCAGACTGAAACGAGCGATTAAAAGGAAATCAACAGTGCTTTCTTCTTCATCTTCTGAGAATTCGATATTTGAAGTTAATTAATGAAGCAAATTCCAACAGTAATTATAGCCAATGGCCAAGTTTCAACCAAGACATTCTACAGACACTGATCAACAAGTAGCAGCATCCCAGAAAGAGAGAGCACAGCATAATTACCTGCATAAATGCAAGCAATTTTTAAATATACAAAAGATAAGTGTGAAAATAACTAAACTATAGGATAATCAAAATAATTTTACTCATTATTTTTCTATATTAATTTTTTTAAAAATTATTGTATCTAATCAAAGTTCTCCCCTCTAATTTGCTTTGGCATATTGTATTCAAATACAATAATTAATTTTTTTCAAGACCCAGGTCTTGAAAGTGAGGATGATAGTTCGAAACCCAGGTCTTGAATCAGATTTGAAAAGGACGACAATGTTTACACCATATGCAAGCTATCATCCTCACAGTCACTTCTATGCAATAAAGTTCGGACCTACAGCAGTAAATGTGATTCTTATTCCACTATAATTAAATCCGAGTCCGTCTTGAACCATAGTTACCATAGTTATGAAATCTGATTCAGTCTTGAAGTTACTCAAGACTCGGATCTAAAATAGCAAAAAACTAAAAACGACCCCTTTTTTGAAATATTTTTTCAAAAAATCCAAAAACTAAATCAATGAACCTATGAACACCTGGCAGCCAAAAAATCAAATCAATTAATAGGCAAGATGATCAATGAATAGTTACCAAGACATATATTTTTTAATACGGTAGGTAGGGGTGAGAAAAAAACTGAAAAACTGATTAAACCGAGAAAACCAGAAAAAAAATAACTGAAAAACCGAACCGTAAAAAAAAAACTGATTAAATCGATTAGAATTTTAAAAAAATTGACTGCTTCAGTTTGGTTTTGGTTTTATAGGCCTGAAACTAAAAAAACCGAACCGAATCTAAACCGAAAAAAGGAAAAAAAACCAAGCCAACCGAAAAAAACTGAGCCAAACTGAAAAAAAAAAAAACTGAGCAAGAACTGGAAAAACCAAGCCGGATCGGTTTGAACCGGTTTTTTTCTAAAAAAATTGAACCCAACCGAAACCGATCAGTTTGAATCGATTTAGGTTTGGTTTTTTTAAAAAATTTCAGTTTATTTTCTTTTTTTTTTATAAAAACCAAACCGAACTGAAAATAATCACCTCTAATAAGATGCATGTGGAACAGAAAGAGAAAAAAAAGAAAAAGAAGTAATGTATAAATATAATAAGCTAGCCCCACGCATATTGGAGGAGAATTAGAGGTTTTTCTCTAACTTAGCTTAACGTTATTCACGCGAGCTACAACATTTTGTTTTATTGGTTATTAACATATATTAAAATTTATTATATAAATACTAGAAGAAGCTTTTAATTTTTCAATGTGGGATTGAAAGCCTATTAGTATATTCAATGTTCACAAAAACAAATTATGTTTTTTCAATGTAGGATAAGAAATATAATATCTTTCTAATATGAAATATTTTTTTTTGAAATAATTTGTTAAATTTTATTATTTATAATAAATATAGCCTATATACCATAGTTTTGAAACCCGGACCGGCTCGGCGGGTCGACCCGAGACCCGACCATCTCGGGCTTGATACCGCTCCGAGTCTAAGTAAAAACCCATCGGAGAGTTAGCCCGGCAAAATCCGGTCGACCCGGCGGGTCAACCCAGAACCTGACTGAGACCCAACTACCTTCCTTTTTTTTTTTATCAAAACAAGTATCCTCTACCTCACCTGAAACCAAGAAGACAACCCTCCTTCAATAGCTAGATATCTCCAATCTGTATTTTAATATCTCAACAAAAATCTTGCAAAAGTTTTCATATATTCTCCAAAATCCTTCGGCAGAAACTTCTCATATATGATTAAAAGCTTCTCCCCATTGAACTAATTTGAGAAAATAAGAACTGAAGCCCTAGATTACGGGCCAAGGTGATGGGATCTAGTCATAGATAAAGAAAATGATAGATTTATTTCCATGCCAAAAAAAAGCAAAATCCAAAAAAAGGAAGAAGAAAACTATATCCCCTACCTCACCTGAAAACACATCTCTAGAATTTCAAATTCCTTAACCAAGTTCTCCTCGCTCGTAACTTTAAGCTAACAAGACAAATTAATTTTCTCCTTATTATTTAAATAATCATTGTAGCACACCTTTGAATCTCGCTTTGTTTCTCTCTCTTGTCTCTTTATTGTTCTTTACCTTTAGAAGTCAGATCCATCCCATAACCCTTGCTCTCTTTCTAACAGATCTTTTCCAAAACTCCTAAATTCTCACTAATTTTGGAGGTTCTTGTTTCAAAATTCAGGTTTTTTTTTGAGTTTTTGATGCTGAGTTTTGAGAGATAGTGAGGAATTTGAAGTGGAAGTTTGATGGTTGTTGACAAGAAGATAACTTAGAAGCAGAGAGTGACAAGGTAATAGATTTTGCAATCACTTATTAGTTTAAAGTATGACAATTGTTTATTTTTGGGTTTACCCGAGTTAATCTATCTTATATGTGACTTAATCATTAGATTGGGTCGACTACCAGGTTGAATTTCAAAACTATACTATATACATATAAATTGTTTCTTAAATTTTTTATATATAAACAATTATTTTAAATTATTTTAAATTTATCTAAATCAGTTCGTGAAACTCAAAAGTCAATTTTAATTTTTTATTCAGGTCAACTCCAGACGAGATTGGGTAAGTATATCATTAACTCATATCCATGGAAATTTGTCTCTAAAACAAATAAGATGGAAAGCAACGCTTTTCACTTGTCGTTTTCAAACTGTTTTTTCAGTCAATTTTTACCTATTTAGATTAGACTTTTTATATATATTAACGAAAAGTTACATTTTAAATTACTAAATCTATTATTATCGGGAGACAAATCTCAAAGGTCAATAAGTTAATCATGTCAAGGATAACGAATATTACTAGTCAATCACACATATAACCAACAGACTTGCCACTTGCCATCTTATCAATGAGATCAGAAGCATCATGAGAAAAAAAAAAAAAATTCAGAAACATCCAATCTATCTCAATCCACTGTCCGAAAAAAACCAGAACAAAATAAAAAGAAAAGGTCGGTTTTTTGTCGGCGAACGACCTTTTCTCTTTCACTTACTTTCTTGCGTCTTAAAAAGCAGAAAAAACATCAACATCTCCGGCCCAAAACAAAAAAATAGAAAAAAAAAAAAAAACAGCTTTGATTACAACCAGGGTTGTTAATAACGTTCCGTTTCGGCCGGAATGCCCGGAACGTCTCGTACCAGTTAAAAAACCGAAATAAAACGGAACAAGTTTCACCTCGCTTAAAATCTCGGGTTGATCCGGAAATTCCGGTCAAATTTCGGCCGGAACGTTCCGGCCGAAATCCAGGTGTTCCGTTTCGGGTTAAAGCCATCGAGTCAAAGACTCGAAATTAAACCCGGTTCTTTTCATTAACTGCACAGTACACCCAGAGCTAAGGTGCGATCTCTTTTCTCTTTTCTCTGTTCCAGTTCAAATCAATAAACTATAAAAACGTCCTTCCAGCACTAACCCTCTGTGCAGATAAATTATTGTTTATCATGGGTCAACAAATAATACTCTAGTGCTTGTCGTTTCTTGGACAATTAGCAATATTAAATTATTAATCTCCAAATGGGAGGATGATGACCTCTGATCCTTGTCGTTTTAATTTGAAACTTTGAAAATAAATAAATAAAGTTCTTGATTGTTAACCACGCCAAAGCTTTGAATTCTACACATAGCAGGCAGAATTATATTCTTTAATTACACACAAGAAAGTTCCTAATTATTGTCATCTCATTGTCAGTGGTAGTGATTAATTAATTTGTTGTGGTATCGAACAACTTCAAAATTAATGTCATTAATTATCACTTAATTATAAGCCGAAAGGATGAAGCCATGAAAAATATAATTTAATTAGTTTATTTTAAATTTATTTTTTTTAAAATTATTAGTTTGAGTTTTATATATTTTATAAATTATAAATATATATATATATATATATATATATATATATATATATATATATGAACAGTACAACTCCGAAACAGCACGCCAAAACGCTCCGAAATCGAAACATTCCGTTCCAATTGAAAAAACGAAACACTTGCCGAAACGGTATTGACAACCTTGATTACAACGAACACCAAAGCCAACTACCATCAAAAGCAACCCCTAATAAACAAACACAAAGAAGTAGTGAGCAAACGCTTTTATCTGAAAACAAGAAGCGCGCACAAGGGAAAGGAAACTTCTCCCTTCTTCTGTTATCATTCATACACACTACTCCTTTTGCATTCTTTTTTTTTTTTTCACCGTGTACTGATCAAAAACCACAGAATGTCGTTTTTTGTTGGATTGATTATCGGTCTTGCTGTCGGTCTAGCATTGATTGTCGGTTTTGTTAAGTCTGAGAATGCAAGATCCAAGCTTCGGTCTGAGCTTGTAAGTAGCTTTGTTGGTTTGCTTTGATGTTAATTAAGTTTTTTTTATTATAATGTTTGCATCTTTTTGTGTTTTTTGTTTCTGGGTGTTGGATAAGAATTGTAAGTTTACTTTTTTGTGGTGTTTTTTGACTTCTTCGAGTGTTTTTGGTTTCTGGGTTTTTGCTAAGTTGTTGGGAATGTTTGCATCTTTATGTGTTTTTGATTTCTTTGTATTGATATGGTTTCTGGGTTCTTGTTTAATCATAATTTCAGGCAACAACTATAGCTGCTTTTGCAAGAATGACAGTGGAGGATTCAAGAAAGATCTTGCCAGCTGAGTACTACCCTTCTTGGGTTGTCTTCTCTCAGCGCCAGAAGTTAAGCTTTCGGTTACTCTTTCTCTTCTTTTTTTGGTCTATGTATATGTTATCTATGTGTCATTGAGGTTCTGATTTGATTTTTATTTTTATTTCTGCAGTTGGATTGGCTTAATCAACATCTTACAAAGATCTGGCCTTATGTTGACCAGGTATTTTGCTTTTATGGGGTTTCACTTTTTATCTAGTTTATAGCATATGACATAGTTACGGGTTGTTCTCAATTGGTTCTGAGAAAATGAATTTATCTATAATTTTGGTGTGTGTAGGCAGCTTCTGGGCTGATAAAGGATTCAGTGGAACCTGTCCTTGAGCAATATAGACCGATTATATTGTCATCTCTCAAATTTTCGAAGTTTACTCTTGGTACTGTTGCGCCCCAATTTACAGGTTGGTTTGGTAAATTTCTCTTTTTGCAATTGGGATGCAATTATTTAGGTATTTGCTATTGTGCTTCGATTATGTTCATTTGCAATTAGAGATTACTTGATAGGTTAGTTGCTGTAGGCGTGCAGCCTTTCATCTGGCTTTTGCTGTGCTCTACTGGTCCATTGTGAGCTGATTGCCAGCTTCTGTTGGAGACTTGTTTCGGAGATTTCTTTGTTTTCATCATGTTCATATGGCCAAAATGGTGGTGCATGTGTAGGTTCCCTAGTTCTTGCTAGGATATGATCAAATGTAGGATTCGGTTTTCTGTGTATTGTAATATTTTGTCACATTATTTTCTGTAGATGATACAAAATGACAATCCTAAATCAATGTTATTTTTAGGAGTTTCTATCATTGAAGATGGAGGCAGTGGCATCACCATGGAGTTGGAAATGAACTGGGATGGGAATCCAAGTATAATACTTGATATTAAGACTAGACTTGGCGTTTCTTTGCCTGTACAGGTAAAAAAAATCAGAATATCACCATATCAACCTTTTAAAGGAAATCTAGTAGAGAATGTAGAATCTTTATCCTTAATTTTGACTTCTTGTCCGTACTTGTGCTGCTGAAACTCTGCTCTACTGGCTGAACCATAATGCATAGGCCACCTATTGTGTTTTCACATCCGTTACAACTTTGAATGTTGTGATTAGAATGGGACTGAACTCAAAAACTTGATACGGTCCTAATAAGCATTGCATTAGAAGACCTTAGTTAATAAATATTAGATTTGTATCATCTAAATAAACATTCTGTAAACTAGAAGGTGAAAAATAAATATGAACCTTTAACTGTTCTTTTGCTCCCAACAATTTTAGTTTCTTGCGTGAATCTTTAAAAATGCTACAAAAGTATCACCCGACTCTGCATCTTTCAACACATGATTTCTTGAGTAATCACCTGAAAACTTAATAAGTTTCCTGCCCTTCAACATATTTCAGCCAGACATCTTATTGTGATAATGTGCCGTCTTTCTCTTTGTTCAAGATTTTTTTGTTGTATCCCATAACTTGACATTTAATGCAGCTTATCATCATCTCATGCTTTGCCCTTTCTCTGTCTGTCTGCATTTTCTTTTTCTTTCTTTTTTCCTTTTCTTCTCTCTTCTACTCAGGTAAAAGATATCGGATTTACTGGGGTTTTCAGGTTGATCTTTAAGCCACTAGTTGCTGAGTTTCCTTGCTTTGGAGCTGTTTGTTGTTCTTTGAGACAAAAGGTGCAGTATCTGTTTTCAAGTGTTAGAATTTTTATTTTTATTTTATTTGATTTTGGAGGGAGGGGGTAGAATATTTTACCCGACTGTTATTTGAATATAAAATGTCTAGTCTACTAATTACTGCCATACATTAGTATGCTACTTTGTATCTATTGATATATTTGGACTGTAGCACCAACCAACATAGTAGCACACATGGACATGATCAATTCTATATTGCTCCCTTTAGATCAACCAATATCCATTTTTCAATCATATGCCTACGAAATCCTCTTTCTTTTATTTCTTCTTTCCTTTGATTAATATAGAAATTTAAGACGTTTTTTGATGGGACTGGGAGTTTGAACTGTCATTTGAATGGGAATTGTAGCAGCATCAGCATGCAGCCCAAATTCTAGGTGCGGATTGATCCAAAGCTTCAACATAATCTACTTGACAATAAAGAAGTGAATTTAGAAAAAATAATAAACCGTGATAATGTGTTCTTTAGGCCTCTATCTCTCTGTCACGTGCACTCACATGCTTGTGTATGAACACACTGAGCAAGTACAAGTTTCAGCGTGGATGTTTCCTGTCTTGCAGAAAAAAATGGATTTTAAACTTAAAGTTGTTGGTGGTGACATATCAGCAATTCCAGGACTAGATGATGCTATTCAGGTTTGTACTACCCATTGTTAGCCTCCTTCCTTTCATCATGTGATAACAGAACCCATTATCATCTTCCCTGATTTCATTATGTGATAATGTATTATTGTCTGGCTCTATCAATTAACATTACTTCCTTTTGAATTCTATGGATTAGAAATAGCTTTCCTTTCCCATTGATAATTTTTAGTTTCGATTTCACATACTTTTCCTTAAATTTTAACTGGCCAACATAGAGACTAGTCTTGTTGTTCAAAGTCAAGTACCATAATTCTCTTATTAGATTATAGTTGATGCATTTAATTCAAGATGAGATTAAATTTTCCAGTTTCGTTGTCGTTTAAATCAGTCTTAACTGGTGGACTTCAGGTACTTCATCTCTCTGTTGGTACTGAGGTAGATTCCGTCAAAGAGATTAAAGTGTATGAGTTATTACTTCTTAGTTTAGGTCTGTGAAAAGAGATGTTCTTCATGGCTTTGCGAATGATTTGAGACCAAAGATTTGGAAGGCCCGGTTGAATTACTAATTGGAATCTTGTCACAGGGACAAAGTGTTGTGACAATGTTGCAAGTTCTTGAATTGAAGTTGCTTGAAAAGCATCTATTGCTGCAATTTGGGATTGATCCTCGTGATTATATATTCAAATATTATGTTGGTCTTTGAAGGCTTTGGACATGGGCTGTATTGTGATAGAAACTAGATTATTTTGAGTAGGTAAATTGTAAATACAGAAGCATGTTGCTTTTGTTTAATTACAATGTGTGTGTGTGTTCAAGCATAAGCAAATACTCTATTGCATGTTTATGGTGCTTGTGGAGGATGATGGGATAATTTTACTTTTTATTTTTCACTATAAAACACAGAGCTTTACTTTCCAGATTTATGTGACAACATGATCCAAGCATAATAAAGCTGCATGTTCACCCATACAGGAGATGATACAGAATGCTGTCGAAGATTCTATTACCTGGCCTGTTCGGAAAGTTATTCCAATTTTGCCTGGGGATTACAGGTATGCCATTGCTCAGCAAGAGATGGAAGCACTTTGATTGCATTTTTCACTTTTCTTTCCTAATAAAAATTACTGTGTTTTTTATTGCTGGTCTCTCATTATTCATTCTGTAATTGTAGAAAAGCATTTGAGTAATTCTGAATGATTAATTATAACACCATGGACCTATCACCCTAGAAATACTTAATGGAGTAGCTTTTGGGGTATTGGAAGTAATTTTTATACTAGAAATCTACCTCACACGAACTCAATTTAGGATTTGGTTGTCAGATATGCCATTCTTTAGACCTGGTATTCTTGTGAAGGCCACACTCTGTATGTATACCATTTTCACGCACTCTTCAGACTGGCTGCATATATGTCAGTTTGACTTGACAACTGTTCCCAAGCAAACATGGAGTTGCATGAGGTGGCTGTGGTCCAATTTTTTATACCTTGCAGGCATATTACCAAAAAAATGCTAGTAAGAGTTGCTTTTGAGATCATCAATTAATGCAACTCTTAATCTCCTTACACGCTCACTAAGTGTTGGACTTGGCACCTTGTGTTAAGTTCTCATGCTTGAGTATACAATCTCTTTCTCTTTAAATACTTTGTTGAGCTGTCCAGAAGTGGTGATGGTTCATTTTTTCCTTTCAATTAGCTATAGAAGGTGGAACCATAGGACTGCTAAGAAGGGGTATTTGTGGTGGTTCATTTTCTCCTTTCAACCTGCTAGAGAGGGTAGGACCATGGGAGAGGAGGCAGGGTGTGGTAGTGGTTATTGGCTGCATTTGTTTTTGTTTTGTCAATTCATTGTAGTAGCTAATAATGTTATTGTGCAGTGACCTGGAGTTAAAGCCTGTGGGAATATTGGAGGTGAAGCTTGTGCAGGCAAAGGATTTGACGAATAAAGATCTCATTGGGAAATCTGATCCCTTCGCCAAGTTATACATACGCCCTTTACCTGATAAAACGAAAACCACTAAAATAATTGTGAGATATTTTTATGCATTTTGGTAGTGTAATTTAAAACAACATTTTCTCTTGAGGGGTTTTGTTTTACATAACTTGATTTGAAATGAATTCGTTTTTTCTCCTGTAGAACAATGATCTGAATCCAATATGGAACGAACACTTTGAATTTGTTGTTGAAGATGCAACTACTCAACACTTGGTAGTAAAAATTTATGATGATGAGGGGATACAGGCAGCCGAGCTCCTCGGGTGCGCCCAAGTAAAACTAAATGAGCTTGAGCCTGGTAAAGTGAAGGATTTGTGGTTGAAGCTGGTTAAGGATTTGGAGGTCCAACGAGATAATAAAAACAGGGGGCAGGTGAGAACACTTGTCACTTCCCTATGGAAATACATTATCATGAAGACTCTGAGAGACCTTTTACATCCCAGGGTAATACCATGAAGACTGTTCAATTGTATTGTTGTCTCAACTATTGTTTGATTTTAGGTGCACCTGGAACTTTTGTACCGTCCTTTTGGTATGGAGAATGACCTTGGCAACTCTTTTGGCTCCAGCTTCTCAATGACTTCTTTAGAGAAGGTACTTAAAAACGGCGCAAACAGTATGGAAATAACTGGAAATGTAAATGAAGTCACACAGAAGAGAAGAGAGGTTATCGTTAGAGGAGTTCTCTCTGTCACTGTCATTTCTGCAGAAGATCTGCCAGTGGTGGATTTGATGGGTAAGGCTGACCCCTTTGTTACACTAACAATGAAGAAATCGGAGATGAGAAACAAAACCAGGGTAAGGGCTTCATTCCAAACCATGAACAACTTCTTCTTCTTCTTCTTCTTCTCTTCTTCATTTTGAACTGCTGTCTTTCTTGTGATTTCTTCATTAACCTTGCCTTTTCACCTCTAGTTTTTTCTGTTCCTTGTGCACTTTTTATGGTGAAGGAGACCCTTGAAGAAGGGGATTTTATTTATCTTTGCACTTCTACCTCATACTCCTAGCTTCTTAATATCTTCAGTGGTTACTATTGCTCTCTCTGGCTTCAGAGTATAATTTACTTCATTGTTAATTTCCTTTTCCAGGTTGTGAACAACAACTTGAATCCTGTTTGGAATCAAACTTTTGACTTTGTTGTTGAGGATGGACTGCATGATATGCTTATTGTCGAAGTTTGGGATCATGACACATTTGGGAAGGTACAAAGAAAAAAGAACTATCTGCTGTTATTTTTCAAGTTGTTTATCATTTACTTACGTAATGGTACAGTTGTGATCATTATAGGACCATAGTCCTGTGGTTCATTTGCATTCTCGCAATTATCCCCTAGGTCGGCACTACAATGACCTGAGTTGATCCTAGGTTTGTTTTTTAAAAGAACATTTTTAATAACAATCTTTGTGGGTTGTTAGAGATTAATCAAAGCTGCTCTTATTGTCCGTGGTTTTGAAATTAGAAAGTCTTAATAAAATCCATGAAATCTACTATTCTTGATATTTTATCTTTTGAAGCAATCGTCAAAATGCTTGCTGCTTGCACATTATACTCCAAAATTAACGTGAAGGTAATTATATGGTGGGGCTGACTTCTGAACTGGATGCTTATACGGTTCCTTGTCCATCTTCTCTTTTAATTTTCTGATGTTAAACATAATGGCCAAATGAGTGGCTTTAATACCAAGTAAATAGTGGTCTGTAAACCACTACTACGTGCAAATCTCACTATGGGAGTGCAGTCGTGGTGCCTGAGCGCACTTTTTCCATCGGGATATCTGGTGCTTGGCATTTTCAAACTTTTAACAGAAAGCTATCCTGATATATAACACAAATCTAGTTGCTTCGATGGATTTAGAGACTTCTGCATTGTGCTGCATGCCTTTGCTGACTTTGTGTTGCTGTAATGAGTGCTGACACCATTTTTGGGCTTGATTTTATGTACTTCAGGATTATATGGGGAGATGCATCCTGACTTTGACCAGGGTTATATTGGAAGGCGAATACAAAGATTGCTTCCAACTTGACGAGGCTAAATCCGGAAGATTAAATTTGCACCTCAAGTGGTCGCCGCAGCATATTTATCGCGATTCTTGAGTGAGCCTGTCGAGTAGCAGACCCAGACGGCGAACCTTTTGAGAGAGGCTTTTCTTCCACCCACCCCATAGATGCATACAGAGAACATTACTGTCATTCTTGCGTACAACTTAATAAATCTCGTGCAATGTATATGCGAGGAAACACCTTTAGTGTAGATTGGTCGGGAGGACAGTAGGAAATTCTGTACCATGAGACTGTATGATTGTCACAGGACAAGCCACGAGTTGAATGTTCCTTGGGAATGATGCTAATTCCTATGATTGAAGTTATTCCACTGTTTTTTTAAAAAAAAAAACTAGCAACATTCCATTATTCCTGGCTGTTTCTGGTAGCAAACCAATTCATATTATAGGAGGCAGCTAATTCTGAGTTAGTTCTTACAAATACTACTATGCTAACACATCCAGGACTGAAACTAACAGAAACCTTGTTGGAATCCAGTCACTCGAAACCTTTACCGACCATTGAACGAGGATGTCTCATGTGGGTTCTCTATATATATGCAATAACACTAATAATGTTAACTCACGTAAATAACCCAAGTACGTAAAGAATATATATGTAAAGAATGTATTTGGAAGATAAATTTTTTTTTTTTTTTAAAAAAAAAAAACATGTGCTTATTTTTAAGCATCATAAAACAACGTGATCGAGCTTTTCGTGTTTTTATCTACAAAAATGGGGCACTAGGGATTGCTTTTCATAATTAAATTTTGAGCTTTTATAGTCAAAATAAAGTGCTGATAAGCTATTTATTTCTGAAAATCTTGCCTGTTCACTTCAATTGTTTTTGAATATCTTTTCGATATTCTATATCTTCGTTTTTTTCAAGAAATTAACATCATCAAATATTCATATTTAACGCTACATGTTTCTGTGTGTGTCTCATCTCTCAAGGACATAAAGATCAATTTCGCTTAGGATCCAATTATATAAATATATAATTATATAAATATATATATCGAATGATGATAGATGAATCACACGTTAATACAGTTGTTTTCTACATAATTAATTGATTCCTGACGTTACATAAAATATTATCTTTTACAGTTGACTTAAATGATAAATGATTTTGTTAATTTTGTTATTATTAAGGATTTTAATTCAAGGAGTGAAAAAAAAGTGAATAAATTAACATATTGCCCGATATCAAGAGTACTTAGTTTCAATAGTACTTAAAAATTGGTCCAAGGAATATATTTGAGGACACTACATATAATGCATATTAAAAAGACTTCTTCTCTTTCTTGATTTTCCAAGCTGAAGGTACTGGTGGGCATTCGATAGCAGTTATTTAAATAAAAAATTAAAATAATATTTTTTTATTTTTTAAAATTTATTTTTAATATCAATATAGTCATGTCCCGTTGCCTTTGCCTAAAATGGCCGCATTGAGATAAATACACCTCGATAATATATATATATATATTATATATATATATATATAATCCAGTGCATGAATATTGATGCTGTCTTGGCATCCGTTCTAGGAAATGGTGAAACGAATAATATATATAATATATATATATATATATATATATATAACCCTTATTTACTCATGGAATTATTCGTTTCATACTTATCCCAGAAGATGCCAATACAGCATCAATATGCATGCACTGGATCTTATGATTAGAGGCTTCTAATGAAGAACAGGAAGGAAATCTCAATTTATGGCTCTAAAATGGCACAAATTAAGAGTACTTATTCAGCATGTTTGCGAGATCTTCTTAGAATCAAGCGGATTCTCACCCATAAGAAAACAAACTACAACTTCTGTTTCAAAATCTCATATTTAATTAAGTTTACATCTCTCCCGAATTCATTTCATTAATTAGCAGTAGCACTCCAAGCAAAAAATTTCAAAAACTTACCGACGAAATATCCATCTAACATTGGCGAAAGATTGATCTTAGAGAAGGTGTGATTGCTCGCATGTCCTATATAAAAGGGGGGAAACCCTGAAGCTTAGAAAAATACAAAACACAAGTAGGGAAAGATCATGTAGGTCGACCATTATTACGCAGCAAGATCCCATGCATCAAGTTTCGCAAGGCCATATGGAGAGAGGAAAAATTGAGCATTGACATTTATAAATTAGTAACCAAAGAAGACAACGAAATAACTAAGCATGTTTTTGTACGTATCTTTAGTTCAATGTGAAATCCAAACACATGATGAATAAAAACAAATATAAATAGAACAAGAAGCATAAACAACTAGCATGCTTGTTGTATTCCACTAGACAATATTAATTAATTTTCTAGAGCTTGAGTGACAAATCAAGTCCCGAATCATCTGTTTGATAACTTTTTGGATGGTCAGTTTGCTGGAAATGATCAGTACCGGCGGGAGGCTTGTTGATTGCAACAGTATTGGATGATGGAGAAGAACCAAAATTGCGAAGGAGATTGTCCTCAAACCTTGAAGAAGATGACGAACTAGAAATTCCAAATCGACCACTAAAAGCATCCAAACTCTCTGTCGTTAGTCTACCATTCGAAGGTTGTGTATTCATCGTGGTTTGCCCGGACCAGCCACCATGGGCGCCGTAGCGAAGCCCTATGGGGGATGTCCATGAATAAGGAGGCGATGTCTTGTGAATCAAGGAATCCATCCGTACCCCAAGTGACCTATTTAAAGATCCATAATATGGGTTGTTTGAGAGGCTTGAATAGGGATAATATGGCAAGTGTACCAAAGCACCCACATCCATCTCTTGACGCCTCTTGGCTAGTGTCCTCTCCTGTTTGTGTGCGTTTTGATGCCCACCTAAGGCTTGGGATGTGGAGAACTCTCTCTTGCAAAATTTGCAAGAGAAAACCCTAGACTCGGTTTGCTTCAAGGTCTCATCGGTAGACTCTTTAGCATGAGAAGAACCAGCATTCATGGGGCTAAATAGATTGAATTCTAGCTTCGACCGGCTGATCGAATTATCTCTAGAAAGCTTCAAATCCAGCAAAACACGAGCACTCGATTTGGGAAGGAGGGCTGGTTCAGATCCTTGGACAACTTTCTCTTTCATATTCGTATTGACCATCTCTGTTTGATCTAGTTTACTACCATCTCTATGTGGTGTTCCTTCCGAGGTTGCTGATATGCTAGAACCCTCAGAGGGGCACCTTTCTGTACCAACTGTTTCCATTGAGAACTCAAGAAAGGTCAAGTTTGAGTTTGGTTTGGCATAAAGACTGTGAAAAATGTTCCTCTTTTTATTGAGTCTTGAATTAATGTAGTATCTTTTCATGAATGGAAAGAATCCCATTGTGTGGTTATTACAATGCATCAA
Organism: Populus alba; assembly: GCF_005239225.2. Classification (NCBI taxonomy): domain Eukaryota; kingdom Viridiplantae; phylum Streptophyta; class Magnoliopsida; order Malpighiales; family Salicaceae; genus Populus; species Populus alba. Next base: position 5,186,222 of record NC_133289.1, on the reverse strand, counting down.
TTGAAAAAAGGGCTTGAATGATGACGAAGCTTAGAAGATTTTGTTTCATTAAAGAGGATTCTCATACAAATATTCCTAATATGTAATTGAACTCCTGTGAACAGGGTTGCACAATCAAAAAGAGTCAAACTTTCGTAAATGGGAGCCAATGCATGATTTGGTGGTTTTCTGAGCATTAAGGAAAGGAATTATTTGCATTAAGGGAAATTATCTTTCCAGTTATGCAGTTCTTATTTATTTTTTTGGATAATGACTCATGGTAAAAGATTAATGCTTGCGATATCAATATCTTGTAGAGGTTTTTCCAATGCTAAACTGGACTAGGCGCATGTTAATATAACGCATTTGCTTGCAAAGAAAAAAGCCCTTGATAGCATAATCTACACAACTTGATTTATGACAGGATACTGCACTCACAGGACAGGCATTATCCATGTGTTTTTGTTGAGGAACTATTACAATTGCAGGATCAAAATGAATCTCCATTCAGAATGCTTGATTAACTAGCATTCCATTTCCATCAATCTTGCCGAATACATCTGGAGATAGCTTCCGGAGTTCTTGAAATATTGTCAGTAACTTGAAACCCAGCCAACAACAGTCCTCAAATGATGCTTCTTCAATTTTTTTCTTCTCAGATTACTTCCCCTGTGTAGACACAGCCCAACTTTGTAAATATTATCTCATTAGCAAGATAAAATAAAAACTCTGATTACATTCTGATATGGATGAAAATTGCCAGTGCATAATAGTTTTAGACTTCAAGTTTTACTTCTTCATTACGAAGGCTAGATTTGTGAGTGAATTTAAATTTCTAACTATTATGACTATTTACTACTGTAATTATTTATTCCTTTCAATAGGATAACATGCCCTTGTCAGCGTATCTTCAACATCAATATTGCTAATATACTCCATCACAAAAATAAATAAATAAATGTTAACAAGCTGGCTTTCTCTGTTAATTGTTCCATGCAGGGGTGGAACAAGAATTTTAGGATTGGTGGGGGCAATACGAAAAAAAGTTGGATAAACTTGAAAATAAAGTGATAAAGGGGGAGCCATGAAGATGATACATAATTTTGGGGGGTAAAAAATACATATTTCCTATAAAATAAGCCTAAACATAAAGGATATGATTAAAAATATTCCAAAATTTTAGGACTAGCATGTTAACCAAACACATAGACCTCCCCTGGTTCCATGCTCTTCTTATACGAATATCAGTGTTGCCAGAAATGACAATTTCGAGAACATTGCTTAAATCTGATTTTTTAGAAGCAGAAAACTTGTCCTTTTCGACCAAAAACACAATTGCTGTTACATTGTGGGTACATGGAAAAAAGTGGTAAATTATACTTACCAGTACTGGTTGTGCAAGACAAATGCATCAGTTGGCACTTTTTTCCCGTCATCATTGCGGTTCCAATGGTAGATTGCATGTGTCCTGTTCTTTATCTCCAATGTAGAGTGCCCATAACTGGCTTCTCTGAATGCCGAGTAATCTGGTTGTGGATCTCTAAACCTGCAGGATGAATGCAACAATTACTTAATACCACTACCAGCAGTGTTCTCTATATGCAGAATCTTTTCCCCGAGTAGCTTCAGTTACCTTCCGGCAAGACCTTCTTGATTTCCTCCATCTCCGACAGTAATGTAGACAGGGGCAGATTCATCTGCTGCTGGAAAACGGTCACCACTAGATACATTGTAGTGTATGTTTGAGACTCGATACTGAAATTGGAAAAAACAATTTATGAAAAACAGTGCTTTTCTTCTAGTCTAAGGAAAGATATTTGTCAATGGAATTGTATAAAATTGTAAAACAAAATTCATGACATACATGCAGCATATATTAGCATGAATAAATGATGATCAAAAGTACTGTGCTTCGGAATTACAATTTGTTTAGGTGATGACAAGTTAAAAGTTAATTGGATTTTGAATGAACCACCAAACACGTTCTTCGAGGATTTTTTTTTTTCTGAGATCTTAACATACAAACATTGGCAACCGGATTGTAAAACAAAGGGAAAAACATATAAGGAAAGAAGCATACTGATCTTTCATAAGCATGGACATGCCCAGCAAAAACTACATCAACTTTGTAACGAACAAACCACTTCTCAAAGACTGCCCGCATACTTTCACCTTCCATGAAGTGTGCTTCGTTACTGTTGTAGATGGGGATATGCATAAGAACAATGAGCCAAGGTGTCTTCTCCCTGTCAACCCTTTTAAGTTCTCCTCTGAGCCATTCCCACTGAGGGGTATATTTCACTGTTCAAAAATTCAAATAAACTTAAGAGGTATAAATCACGCAGCTCTTCCCTTAAAAAGAATGCTATATATTTCTATGTCACAGGGGTTTAATTATTCACTTTGGTTTTAGCGAGAGAGGTCAAACTACTTGTATTTGCTGAGAATTTTACTTGAAACATAATTTTAATTTAAGCATCTTAGAAGACACGTTTGTGGAATGCACTGATTTCTCTTGGTAGTTTTCAGGCTGTCCCCATTTTAACATTTTTATATACCAAGGTCTTGAAACCATAGCGGGTAACAACATGTTGACAGAACAGGGAGGAAAAATACTACAAATACTCCTGCTAAAAATCCTTCACTTTTAATGATAATGCATATCCTCCAGGGAATGTAGAGAGTCCTCGTGGATTTTCAGGAGCAGCACAATAGATGCTACAAAATCAGGTAGGAGATGCTAGCTAACCTGACAAATTCAGACATTATGACTGCTGGGAAGAGATCAAAAGTGTAGGCATTGTAAGACAATTCGATGACTCGTTCTTTTAACGTGCTTGGGACAAATTGTGTAGCTAGTTTTCCCTCTTCCAGCATTATGCTATTCTATAGCAAGGCCAAGGGAAACTGCTGCACAAAGTGCAGTACCAATGAACAACCTTATGAACAGGCCAAGCACCCATGGTGCAAATTGAACAATAGGAATTTTTACCATACGAAACACTCTAATCTGAGACTGTCCTATGACTAACATTAAAATCGTAAAGTTTTCTTGACAATGCACTTGGTCACAGTTTAAAGAGCAGTTTTTCACCTGTTACTTATAAAATAGTTTATCCTAGTTTCCTCAGGAAATTTTAAGAGGCTGCCAAGACTTCCAGAATCATGCCGGTCAAAGACCCTTGTCAAAACCTTTCACCGTATGTGATTGACATTATTAATATCAATCACATAAGTTTCTGAAGTAGTAAATTATGAGATGGGAGAATGGAAAATACTCGTGTTTATGCTGATAAATTATGTCATTGAAAATTAGAACTCCCACTTTGAGGTGGGAGAGGAATAGAATGTGATTCATTGGACTACTTTAGTGTGGATCCATAAAACAATGCACCATAGGAAGACTGCTGAATTGATATCAATGTAGAGAAGGAAATGAAAAGTTACCGAAAGAAGAATAGCTGGACAGCACAATTATATGAGCAGATGCACGTCTGATGGCATACCAGAAAGGGCTGCTGCTTTTGGAGGCTAAATGAGGAGTAGGGTATCGATTAAGATAAGATTTGAAAGGAATAACTTCTCCCTGAACATATGTTACAATTGTAAAGAACTAGAAACTGAACAAGAACTTTAACTTCTAAGGAAAACAGATTTCTACATGTGAACTATATTGCTAAGCATTGCATGCTGAATGTATGAAATAAAACAAGAAGGAAAAGAAGAGACAAAAAAAGACCTAATAAATTATTTAGGTTATTAAGGTCCACACACAGAAGCTGAAACTCATGTATTGTCATGCAAACTGTCAGTAAATTTGCTGTATTCTTTGACTTATTGATATTTCATTTCTTAAGGACTAAAAAAATTTTCAAATTAGGGAAAAAGCAGTTACAGTAGGTTCAATGGTACAGTTAGTTAAATCATCTTATATAGGTGCAGCTAGATATGGGGGTTTACAATAAGCAACAAGAATATACACAAGGAAAAATAACTAACAGAAATTGAAAAGATCAAGTAAAAAAAACTTTGCACGTGTCCACAAGACTATTCCATGCTTATGGAATGGAATGAGAACAAGGGTACTCTAGGAACAACGAGAAGAAATAACCTGTAAACGGTCCAGAGAATGTTTACTGTCAGTGTTACCAATTCAGTATGCAAGTTCTTTTATTCATTAGACAACATTAATCAGCATGGATCACTATAAAAATCTGATGGGATCATGATAATCGTGGCAGTATAGCAGCAATGGAAAAGGAAAAGGAAAAGGAATCTACAAATGGTCCGGATGTTTGCTGCATCTGTAAACTAATATTTCTTGTGCAATGGACAGCATATATCAAGAATTCAAGATAGACCGGAAGTTCTCATAGCACCGAGAAGTTAAGTTAAAAACAGAATGATGACATCATGACAGAAAGCAGTGCAAAATGATGAATGGCTGAACACTGTACCATGTAAGGCATGTACTCTATTTCATGATTTCCAGCAGACCACATCCATGGCTGATATGCTGCACTGCGCTCAACAAAACGACCCCAGCTATCCCACCGTATACCAACATCATTGTATTTATATCTATCAGCATAAGCAAGATCTCCGACAAATAAGACCGCTTGAGCTCCACTCTGCATGTAATGCTCAAGTGTAGACAGGGAATTATATGTCTGTCCCAAGTCACCTGGAATAGAAAAGGAGTAACGTTTTATTTATATATAGATATGAAAATCAGCAGTGCATATCGAAGTTCAACGCAGCTTACTATTTTAACCTTTCAAAATTTTTATAACGGTCCCCATAAGACTTTGTAAAGAAGGGAACAACTCACCAATTATTCCAAACTTGTAAGGAGTATCTGGATTGATCTTTGGAGGTGTTTGGAACCAGAATTCTCGAGAAGAATCACCGCTGCCAATCTTGTAGTAGTACTTGGTCTCATACTGGAAACAAGAAAGAAACTCAAGTGGTTACTTCTAAAGCAGTTGGGAGCCAAAAAGATTTCCAAATTGGTTGTGTTTGGCATTGCAGAAAACCCCCAGAGTGCCTTTTTAATCTATTTACTATATGAAAAAGCTCTGCCAATATCAGAACCTGTTAAAGTTGATATATAAGAGGGTGAGAGACTTTTTTCAAGTAATTTCTAACACAATAATTTACTATGTCAACCTGCAGTTGGTAATTTCTATGTTACTCAGAGAAAAAGACAAAAAATTCAGCAATTCATCAATTTACCTCCTTCCATGGTTCAATTAACAATTACCTCAAGGCCATCAACAAGGCACTGATGAATGTAGCCAGACTTGTAATTGTAAAAGGTATAATTTTTCACTGTCCCCTCCGCAGTAAAATCATATTTCTTCTTTGACACACCATATTGCACTTTGTTGGTGCCTGGTTCATCAGGTGTCACCCACGAGATAATTACAGCCTTTCCATTGTAGTCACCTTGGGTTATATGAACCTATGGTTAAAGTAATTCATTAAAATATGGTTAAATAACAAAGAAATAACTATAAAAAGAAACAAAATGCAGATATATATGGTAGATGATATTCATCCCATCATCATCTGAACAAAATGATTCCAGGGACTCTCAATTGAATGAAAAGTGTGCTTGTGGAAACACAGTTTAGTAGGTTTCAAGATATATTAACCTCGTATTGTCATAAACATCAATCAGTAATCTTTGCACTTGAATGCTGCTTCATTTGTTGTAACACCTCTTGACTTCAGTTTTTCTTTTAGAAAAAGGACCTAAAACCTATTTAACAAACAGAAGTACTTGATTACACTAATCTACTTGCTGTGAAAAAGGGGTCCATATAGAAGGTGTAAGAAAGACAATTAGAATATGCACATGGCACCGAAACGTCATTTCTTTTCCCTTTCCATCTTTCATATAATTGCATGATAATTCCATGAGCATTAAAGTTGGGCAGAACAGATAAAATTATCAAGCAGATCCATATGCCCATATGCAAGATAACACAAGATATTCCAATTGCTTACTTGTTGAGGTGCATTATGACCCTCTGGGACTGCAAATACTTCATTATCAAGAGGGATGTCAATAGATGGCCATTCTGACCGAATGAAAGCGCTCGTTATCCCAGCATTTCCATTCTTGACAAAGCCCGAGAAGATGACGAACAACAGTATAAGTTGAAGCAACATGGACTCTTTCTCAACAACCTTTGGCATGATTATTGATCAATCACCCAATAACAATTCAATAGCTGCATCCCATAATCAATGAAAAATATCAATCACAACGGAAAATCAACAAAAATAGCCTACTATCCATTTTCAACAGCTGCACGCAGAATCAATGCCAATATATCAATCAATCACAAGGACAAATCAACAAAAAAAAAGGAAAACAAACGCTACTATCAATTTGGTCCAGTGATTTCACTCTAGAACCATATTTTCATTCCAGGATTTCAAGACTGCATAAATTTCAAAATGAACAACCTTTTTTAAGCTCTAAGCTCAAATAATCCACAACAACCAATTCTTTGTACAATTGATTTCCAACTCTAAAATCAAACAAACACAAACCGTTTTGAAATCCTTCTAAAAACATCAAAACAAGAGAACAAAAGCATTACTTTGCAACAAGAAAAATGGCTGACAAGTTTTGTCTACTTCAAACATAACCAACAAAAACCGAGATATCAAAGTCAGCCAGCAACGAAAGAAGGCTAAACACGTTCCTCATTCTAAAACAAGCAGCAAATCAAAACATTTCAGAAAACTAAAACCAAATCATCCATATAATAATAACATATAAAGAACTGCAAGGCAAAGACAAAAACAACAACCTGAGCTAATATACTTTCAGCACCATCGCCATCATTTTAACCATTGAATTTATGAGAAATCGTACCTTAGAACATTAATTTGAAGAGGGTGGCAGAGGTGGTCAAATGATGATAATGTCTGTATCAGACTTTATATGGAGAAAGGGAAGAGGAGGAGTAGGTTAGCAGGGAAGAACGTGGTGGCGTGACGTAAGTTAATTAGATAGAAAAGACAGTTTGTCGTGTTGTTTATTGATTGCCTTAGAGACAATAATATATGTGGTAAGTTGCAGAGGATTACATGGCAGCTCATAATTGGTAGGTTTCCTTCCTTGCAAGGTTCAATGGCTCGTGTCTGCAATACGATATAAGAACTCATGTGTGATTCAATCCTAAGGAATAAGGATGTGCTTTTGGATGAGATAACGTCAGAGTCATTTTCTTTTTCGATTATAAAATTGATAGCCAAGTACTTCTTGTTTGCTTTTGTTATCTTAGTGACAACCATCTGCCCTGGTAAAAACTCAAATTGAATGGCCTTTTCTACCATAGAAAACGTTGTGTAAACACACGCATAATGGTCTTTTCTGCTGGCTGCATTGTTTTATTTTTTCCTGTTATTGTATGAAAAAAATGGAGGGGAGGAGGTATAAAACTTGTTGAAGCCACGTTTGGAGTCTAACGACGGCACACTACCCTAGAGAAGGAGCTCGAGAAGACATTTTAGACAGCAAATCTAAGGGTGTTTTTTTATTTATTTAACCATATATTTTTTATAACTCTTTAATTTAATCTCAAATTTCATTAGCTAATTAAGACCCAATTAAAGCTTGTATGGGAAGAGAGTAAGGGACCTAATTAGGATTATGTTAATGAACTTAATTTTATGGGTTAACTCATATTAATTGAGATCAAAACAATATAATATATTTTTTATATTTCATTTTTAATTTTTTTTTATAATTCTCTTCAATTTAGTTCAACACTTAATCCAACTTGAGATCAATTAAAATTCAATTAAGACCTAAATATGAAAAAGAATAAAGAAAGGAAAATGAAGTAGACATATTGTCCAACTAGGTTAACTCATCGTGGTTATGTTTATTATTAGGTCGTAAGTTTCACGTATTAACTTTGATTAATACAATATATAATTATTTTTAATTTTCACTCCCTAAAATTTCTTTATAATTTAATCATTTAATAATTTTTTTTGTTTCATATTTAAACTACAGTTAGCAAAAGGTTAAAACGACAACAACATAATTTTTAAAAGCTCATTTAGCACTTGAACTTGGCAATTAATTCGTTTTTGACTTAAAAAGGTTGAAATAGTCACACCAATTTGTTTTTCATTTGTTATACATATGATGATTAATTAATTTAATCTGATACACTGGTAAAAATTTTAACTTTCAATTCAAGTATTTCATCACATACATAAAAATAATGACACTCATATTTTTTTTATACAATAATTAGCTTTAGATCCGACCAAAGCACGAGCCTCATGCCTATTCTACTCTAATATCTAAATTCAAATTAAACCACCATCTGCGGTAGTAGTTAGCTCTATATAAAAATTAATTTTTTTAAAAGATGTATTATCAATAAAATAGAAAAATACGTGATCTTAATTTAGGAATAAGAATGATTATTTTTTAAAAAGATGACATAGTATTATTTTTTACAATTATGGTGGATAGTAATCACCTTTACAGTCACAAGGTTCACTATATATTTTCTTCACTATCTCTATCTTTATCATTGCAAGTGATGATATTGGGTTTTTTCACGTAATAGTAATAACAAAAAAATCCTATCATTATGAATGATATCATTGTCGTCACCTTCGTTAATCCTACATTCTCAATCTTTTTTTATTTAACATTGTATTTGGTTAATGTTTATTTAAAAAAAGAAATGAAAAAAAAAGTATTTAATTGAAAAAAATTAAATGAAACATAAAATAAATTTATCTCCAGTATAGTTTTTAGAGTGAAAGAGATATATTTATTCTATTTTTATTTTTTCTATTTTAATACAGTAATTAAATGCTATCCAAAAATTCTCGATTCTCTGAGAAATTATTCAATACTCTCTTTCTTCTCATGTAAAAATAATTTTATTGATAATTTAATTTTAAGTGAGAAAGCAGAATTTCATTGAATTTAGAATTACTTGGGCTATAGCCCAAACCAGCAAGTTCAACGAGTAAAGGACTTTAAGCCCAGGTTTTGAAACACAAGAGAAGAGGAGAGGGTTCTCAAAAATAAGCCAGCCCGAGGCGGCATCGTATTATACCTATCTTCTCTTCTTGTCTTGTAATTAAAAAAAAAAAAGAAACACAAAACCAAACCCTAGCTTTCAATTTATCCCAAACACATTACTATAAATACCACCGCAACAATTAATCCTCCTCTATGGCCATTTGTCGCAGCTATTAGGGTTTAGTGGAAATCTGCAGCGGCTCTCTCCGCTATCTCCTTATTGCTTCCACTTTCTTTAGCTATAACCACCGCTTCTTCCTCCTTTTCCTCTTCTTCATCCTCCGTTTTCCAGGCCTTCCGCAGTAATAGTGTTTTGGTCTGTGTAGAGTATAATTTCTTCTGCTATTGCCTATGATGGTGTTAAATATACTCCGAGATTTATATATCTATGAAAAAAATTTTAACCTGAGGCATTTATTTAGGCACATGTATTTATTTCTTTTTTTTGCTTAATATTTTTTTGTTGCATGTTATTATGAATTTAAATTCTTTTTTTTTTTTTAATGTAAGCTATGGCTAAAGTAAAAGGCAGGTGATGATAAAATAGACAGGGACATCAGCTACTCTCTTCTAAGGGAGGATGATGACCAAGTCTAAAATGGGAATCTCTCTGATGCCTTTTTTATAGCTTAAAAACTGTTCATTTATAAAAAAAAAATTTGCATTTATAAATTGTGCTGATGATGATAGAACAGACAGGGACATCAGCCACTCCAATTGAAATTGGAGGATGTTGACATGTCTAAATGGGAATCTCTCTGATGCACAAATCACTCTCTAGAAATCAATGTTTGATTCTAGCATTTCATGTGTTTGTGTTTGAATTTTGATTTCTTTTATCGTTTTCATTGATGTCAGTGCACTTAATGGTATACAAAATTGACCTACTTTGCCTGTGATGCAATAGAATTTACGTATTATCAGTTAAGAGTATCATGATGATATCTATCTTAATTGTCACTACCTCTGAGGCAAAGTAATGACTATAAGTTGGATTTTTATTCAGTGTCACCTCGAGTTAATTCAGGGTCTCATTTGATTGGTTTCGCATAGATTAATTCTTTGTTTTATTGATTTTTGAGTGTTTGTGAGAGCATAGTTGTTTAAATATACCATGAGCTATTGCTATAAAAACAACCTAATGTTTTGCAAAATGCTATCGCATCAGGTTCTGTGAGGACAGGATTGCTATGCCTCCGAGGCTATGACAACAAGGTTAAAGTTTTTCCCTGTGAGTATAGCTACTACTTTGTTCCAATCAAATCTTTCTAGTTGCAGAAATCTGCTGTTGAAGTATAAATAATAATAGTTCCATAGTTTCAAATTTTGGACGGTTTTTCCTTCAGTCTGCAGAAATTGAGATTGAACAGAGCGAAGATTTTTTCATGATGGAGGAGTTGATTCGATGGAGATTTTATTAGTGAAACTACTGGCATCTTTGTAAAGGTTGTCTAAATGGCAATTGCTAGTTGAAAGCAATTTGGCCACCCTGTTTGTATTCTGAGCAGATTTGTTAGGGCTTGGCCTGTCAACGAAGAGGAGAACATAAAAAGATTGATTGACCTTTCCCTACCGGACTGGACTCTTTTGATTGGTGCTGAGTTCGACCCAGACTCTCTCAAGTTCTAGCGTAGCCCAAATAGTCTCGTCGGTGGACGCTCGCTAAAGCATGACGAAGGCAAAATTCAGAGAAGGGATTTGCAGCTCAAGTTAAAAATAAATAAAAAATGAACCAGTGAAACAGTTAATTTATTAAATAATATTCTTTGGACCTCGACAATTTATTTAAATCGAAGCTATTAGTTTCTTAAGAGCTGAGCGCCATGACATGATTGGAGAGTTGTAGAGAAATCACTAAAATAAAAATTTATATGGTCATTGATTATTAAACTGAATATTTATATTAATAAAAAAAAAAAAAAAATATTCGAGAGCAACCAGTTAAAATTGGACCCATTATATATTTTTTTTAAAGTAGAAAATAACAAAAAGGAAAACAGTTCTGTACCCTAACATGTTCTGATGACATGTTCGACTGCCTTGCTTATTACTTCTTGCCATTTCATTTTCTCAAAAAAAATTTCTAAATCACGTGGTCAACTTACTTATCCGGGAGATCAAATATGTTAATTAGTGTCAATCAAGCTTAATTAATTAAAGATTAGTATTCTGGAGAATGGCATGTAGTTTGCTATAAATAAATAGTTATCTATATATAAATATCTTTATTCGGGAGATCATATTTTTTTTCCATTCATTTCATGAATAGAGTATAGATTTAGTCATATAGAAGCTGTAAAACAGTTTGAGTTGAATCGTTTTGATATGCTGATCTCTAGTTTTAACCCTCAGTTTTAACATCATATATATATATATATATAACTAATTTCCTTTTTAACACGAACCTGAACCTCTGCGACTGGTCGTTGAAGTAGCCATTTTCTCAGAAGCTCTTCCGCATAGAATTTAATTCATCACGTCCCTCTCCAGAAATATATAAAGATTCAATCTTTCTCTAGAAACAAAACCAGGCACTGAAATGATGGAATACACAACATCAAAAGAAGGGATTACACGAGTCCTTAAAGTCCTAGAAGCTCTAAAACAAGCTTCTCATGATCTACAGACACACCCCAGTCCTAACTCGGCCGAGTCCAACTCTCCTGCCCTTAAAGCTTTGTTAGAGCTCGAGACTGAATCAGATACAATTCTCTCTAAAGACCCCCTTCTCTCTACCCTCTCTGAACACCTTGCTAGCCTCAAATCCCTTTTCGACACTCTACAGAGAAGCTGTGGGCATGGAATTAGAAGTTTCTTGACTCGCCGAGTCTCGACTCAGTCTATATCCCGAGTTGCTGGGTCGATCGAGTCGGAGATTCAAGCTTGGATTGATCGCGAGAGTATAGACAGATTGATGAAAGGTTTGAAAGATCCGTTGCAAATTGAGGAGGATGAGTTGGTGGGCTTTTTGAGTCAGTTTGAGGACCGAGTCTTACAAGGGTTTAATCGTGAGTTACAAGACCTGGTGCTTAAATCAAAGATTTTTTGTTTACTTGAGAGAATTTCATGTGATCCCAGTTGCTCAAGAAAGGTAAGAGAACAGTGTGCTTTCGTTGTTTCAGCTTTGATTAGATTCAACAAGGATGTCTTCGTTGGTCAAGTGTTGATGGGTCGTTTGATTCATGGTGTTGTCTCAATGGCTTCTTGGAAATCAATGAAGGTACTTTGTTCACTAATTAAGTCAATAAAATCACCACTTGTTGACGAGATCGAGTCTAATGGTGAGATTCCAAAAATCATTAGTTTCTTGGACTATAAAGACTTGCATTTGAGAGTTGTAACAATGGATTGCATTCTTGAAATTGGCTATTTCGGCCGAAAAGAAGCAATTGAAGCTATGCTTAGAGAAGCGTTGATAAAGAAGCTAGTGGAGCTGCAAAGATCAAAACTTGGTGGGGATTTGATTGACATCGGAATGTTTGATGACGAGAAAGAGAAAGGTAAGGGAGAGACGAGGTTCTTAGAGAATCACCCATTTGCAAGCTGCGTGGCAAGATTTGCAGTTCAATTAGAGGTCGGAGAAGGGTTAAGGCAGAGAGAGAGGAGGGCATTCAAGCAAGAGATATTGAATACAGTAAGGAATGCTTGTGTTTCTAAAGCCGAGGCTGCTACCATTGTAGCTGAAGTTCTTTGGGGGTCTTCACCTTGATATTGTGTAATTAACAAATTTGGATTAGCAGGAAATTGGAAAGGTAATTTGCCTTTGATCTGGTTTAGTGATTTGTTAGGATTTTCTTTTGTCTCGTGTCCATGCATGAACTGATCAATGGTGTAAAGGAATTGTTGAATAAATTGTTGGAATGTTGGATTCATTAATTGGTAGTCAATTTACTATCCCCAAAATGAATGATCAAACTTTGTTTCAAATCTTTTCCTTTGTATATATCATTTTATTTTACTTTTTGAGAAATAATATTGTTTGAGTGGAAAGTTCAACATTCAAATTGTAATGGTTTGAGAGAGATGAGAGGAATCTGAGGGGATTTTGGATCAAGCAACCTTCTTATTCCATGAGGGGCATCCTTGCTTCTTGGCATATGCTGCTGGGCTCAAAAGAATCTAATTTATGTTCTTCCATTGTTGAACACACTTGAGACAAAAAGTAATCTGAGTTATTACGTTTACGCCATTTCAATAATTTTCTTTATGTATGTATAAAGTATAGACACGTGTTTATATACTTCTCACACTTTCTTCAAGATCGACGGTGCACAGTAAAAAAAAGAGAGCACGTGGTTTAGGCCAGAGTCCAAATGGCACGGCCACTAACCGCCCGACACCGCGCGTGGTCACCACCCCCACGACAGTTTCGACAATATGGTAAGAGACAATCCGACTTTTTTAATGTCGTTGCGTGGTCACCACCCCACCCCACGAGTTGACCATTTAATTTTTAATACTGAAAAATATTATAATACAAAATAGAAAAATAAAATAAACTAAAATAATATTTATTTTTTCTGAAAACCTCCTCCGGCCCTAAAATCATATTGTATTAATCCTAATCTTTTTAGGAGAATTGAAAACAGAAATCCATGGGAGTATATAAAAAAAAACAAAAACAATAATATATATTTTTTTACACGTGGACCAGTGAAACTCGACTAAATACAGGGCTCTTTTTTATTCTCACAAAAATTGTAACTTATTGCAGTATTTATATATATATGACTAATGCTTAGGATTGATATTTTCGAAACAATTTTTGAAAACTGAAAAGAAGAGACTTCATTTTCCAAGAACATGGGTGCTTCTGATCTGTTGCTTTCAAGACAAAAACCTGATTCTGGGAACAACAGGTCTGTAATTTTTGTTTTGTTTCGTGCTATTCTTTTTCTTTCTAGATAGAACCAGATTCATGTGCGAATGCACTGATAAATGAACAGGTTAAACAACTAATGGAGCCCCGAAAGCTGAACATCAGTGATACACACCGAGCTAGATTCTTTGATGCTTATACTGTCAAATCCAACTACTGGTAAAAAAAATTTCTTGTTGCAAGAGAAAACAGAACCTCTAATACTAGAAACACATGCTATAGTGCCAAACCCCTCTATTGTCATCATCGTATTGTGGCCAGGCTATGCCCTAAAGCAGCAAATTCATTAGCATTTGGACAAGACTACATCCCTTGGATGCATAAAAGTTGGGAATTGTCCACCACCATCTTATAGAACTCAATAGTCATCATGGCTACACAATAATTTCACAGGATACATGATTGTTATTATCATAATATCTACTGTCTACTCTATTTAATGCCAGTCACCACATTCCCAGTACGAATTTGCTAAAAACAACGGACAATTACACTTGTATTTCTTGAAAACTTCTGTATATCTTCTTGTGGGGCTTGGAAGTATGGGTGATGGAACGAAATTGCAGAGGAAGATGTTTGCTGGTGAGCTGATAGATATGGTTAATCCTAATGGTCATTCAAGACCCTCTGGAAGCTAGTCATTTTTTGCCGACATGGGGTCCCTGTATTCCATTATTATGACTGTTAGGAAATCGGAATTGAGGCAAAAGAAAGAAGGCAAGGGGAAACCACCTTGACATGTGGCTTGATTGGTAGTCAAAGTTGGCTTGCATTCAAGAGAGACTGATGCAGTCGAATATTTCTCAACATTTGGATTGGCCGAACTGGGAAAATTGAAGCGGATACCCTCACCATCTGCAGATTGGATACAACTGAAGAGCATACTGGTGTCCGAGGAAAAATTTCGACACACTTGACAACTAAAGGGCTAACTTGTGGTCAGTTTTTAGCGGACCAGGTTTTTGGTTATGGTCGGGATTTGAGTTCTTTCTGGAAAAGGCGTGAGCGCAGTCAATTGATCAATCATTGCATGCCAATAAATGGAGAAACATGAATGGATAGTCACTGAACATAGTTCACTCACAATTTGAAGACACTAAAAAACTTAGACCATCATAAAGGTTTCATTCTCTGGATCGAAGTATAAATTCTCATTTTCCAATTTCCTGTACAAATATAACAAAGATTTATTTGTTACAAGGCTCTCAGCCCAAGGCTGGCGGGCCAGTTGTATGCTTTCAAGTAAAATGCAAAAACAAAATATCGCTATCTATCCTCCTTCAAAGATGCATCGGAAAATTGCAGCGCAGGAAAAAAAAGAAGAAAAAGACAGCCTCTGCAAAACTTAGCTCTTCATCGTGTTCTTCACGTGGAAGGCCGATTTGCATCCCAGCTAATTAAATAAGCTTTCTAACAATGGTTCCGTCCAGCACCATGCTCAAAAAAGGACAGCAAAGACTCATCTCATCTCCAATACTTCCCTGCTTTTGTTTCCAGTCATTTTCTTATGCAAAATGGCCTTGCAAATTGAGAAAACACAAACGAGAGCAATTTCAATGTGCTCAGAGCTGCTGATCTTTATATTAACTTGTCCCATGTTCTGGCTATTCAGATTGGCATTAACAGCCATTCTCATGCCTCTGATAGGTCTAAATTCAGACTGAAACCCTCCGCCCAGCACCATCTCCTTCTTAAAGGAGAGAGCTGACATTGACAGACTGATTCTATCATCCCTCACAGGGTAGTCTCCCCCTCTTAATGTGGCCTCAAGACTTCCACCATATGCCCCTTGTTCAGAGCACCTCATTTGGCCAGCATTCACTACAAACTTGAGTTGCTTCCCAACTAATATGGTATCTTCAAGCTTGGTACCAACATAGTACTTGTTCCCAAAGGATGTCAAGGAAACCCCACATTCAGTTACATTTTGCTTCAGATTCTTCAGCTTTGTGTTGCTATGAACTGTATAGATCGTACCTTTGCCAGAAGACTGAACATCAAGACCTACAGAGTAAGTTTGGCCCCTAGGATCTGCATAAGCTGCAGCGCACTCAGACTGAATACTGAAATCCTGCTTGTCCTTGCTCATTTGTCCTGTGATTGAGGCATAGACATTCTTTCTTATTTCTATAGCTGTCTCCATGTTTACACCATCAAAGCCCACATCATGATCCCATCCATGAGGATCAAGAACAGGTCTCGCAAGCCACTGGTCACTAGTGACAAGGCATCGATACCTGTGTATGGTGCAATCTGAGTCAAAACTTGGAGGGACCACCATATCTGGCAACAAAACAGCCTCTGGAGATGCCTGCTGGGGATCAGAATTACAGTCCTCTCCAAAGTTTTCGTCTTCAGAAAGCTTCCTCTCCCTTCGCCTCTTAGACTCTTCTTTTAACTGTTTTTTCAAATATAGTGTTTCTCGATAATCCAGCTCGTCTAGGTAGTCTTTTTTCTGTGATTTAGTCAACTTTTCAAACTGAGATTTTGTCAGGATTCGGATTGGAGGTAGTTGATCATAGTCATTTTCCTCGTCTGCATCTGAAAATAAAATCTCATCAACATCTGGTTCTGATTCACTTGGGCATGGTGTAGTGCAATGCTTTAGAAAAGATGAGAGAAGATGGGGCAGAGAAGGCACCCGGGGGGTAATCAATGGTCCCAATTCAATGCCACCTTCAAATTCCAAGAGGGTATTAGCATCACCAAGAACTTTGGTGCATATGCAGAATAATAAGAAATGAGATTTCCATACTTGTCCATTGGGAAGAACACTTTCCCCCATTAAGTTCTTTTTACAGTGAGGATTGTTCTCCACTAAAACTACTGGATTTTCAAGTTTTGAGTCGGATACTACCTGATTTATATAATGTTGCATCAAACCTGTGCATTGAGTCACATATGATTCATAGCTAATAGGATATCCAGTAGGTCCTTCAGGAGTTGAAGAACCATGAGTCATGACAAGGATGGTGTTAAACCAAACAGCATTGCCAAAGACTTCGGTCATAAGCTTCAGAAGGGGGAAGTCACAGTAACCCATGTTGATGAGGTCAAGGCGTTCAAAGAATAGAACAATGTCTGGTGGTGATTTTCTTATGAATCTCCGAACAGAAAGCATAATCTTCCTATTTCTTCTCAAATTACTTGTAGATGAAGGGAAAAAACCAGGTGTGTCAATAAATGTTACTTTGACCCCATTGATAGACCCCACAACCTCTTTGATGTGTTCAGTGGCTGGTCGAAATGCATCAGTCAGAGCCTTTGGTTGATCGAATACAGAATTTATAGTAGCACTCTTTCCAACACCCGTTTTACCCAACACAAGTATTCTAAGAGAGAAGTTCAATTCAGGTGTACCAGATGCCTCTTGTTCTGCTGCTACAGTTCTAGCTCCATCAACTTTAACTCTTTTCAAGTTTGATTCCCCTGCTCGTATTGCAGCTGCTAGGTGCAATCTATGTAAAACCTTTGCCACCAGAAGATTGTCATGTGACTGCCCAAACCTTAGAAGAAGACGGAAGAAGTTAATTCGAAGATCCTCAATCGTGGTCAATGAATCAGCTTTCTTTACCTCAACCTCATGATTAGGTTGGTAAGAATCTGCAGCCACTTGCTCCAGAGATTGAGGAGACCCAGTTTCCTGATTACAGTTAGACGAGCATGAAGTATCAGAAGTTGGCGATGGAGACTCTAACTGGACCATTTGAGCTGCAAATAATAACAAGCAAATAAACTCTCGCTGAATGCAAAAATCAACAGTGTTAAAGTCAGATGGCAAACATAAATCAATTTCAAACTCAGCTCCCAGCATTAAAACAATTTTTTTGCCTTGTCAGCATATGGTAATGACAATTACTGTTCATACTCCATGTAGAAAATGCCCATTATAAATGTCATACTCAAAAGTATAAAGTAAAACTCTACCAAAATGTTTTCATGCTAGTATGAAGCAAGATAGCTTATTACTTCATGCTAAATTACTGCAGTAACTAAAACCAAATGTTCCAGAAGATTCTTAACAATTTACCATCTCTGCACTAATAATTAAAACAGGCAGTGCAATTCATGATCCTTGAATCATTGATCCCCAAACCAAGCCCAATATAATTCAAATCCATGGGACTAGAATCCAATAACCAAAAGGAGGTTGCTTTGATTGGTAGAGCTATAAACAACCCCATCCCCAACCCCTAAACCAAGAAACACCTCATTCTCTCTAAAAACTTTTAAAAGGTAATTAGCATGAGGGGCCAAACAAACATCTCGAGCAATTCTCATTTCCGCAAGGAAACTCATGTCACTGGATTCCCCAGCACAACTACCAAAAATATCTAATATCACAAAGTAATTCTCTCATTTTAACAAGAAAACTCATTGTTCTAGTACCTAACTGAGAAAACCATTTCTCCATCAAGCAAAACATCCTCCGAAGAACAATAATTATCCAATTAAATGCTAACTGAAACACATATAAAGAAAGACAAAACTATGACCAAGAAAACAACAAATTTCACAGCAAGAGTAGCCAAGGAGCAAAAATAAGCACCTGGGTCATCAGATTCTTCATTTACAGACTCCTCGCTAAGGAAACTGCCACTGCCTGACAAAGGTCCAGTTGAAGCCAAAGAATTGGACAATAACTGACCAAAAACCCAATCTCTAATACCCCTCATTCTACCTGCAAGAACTAAAAAAGATGGCATCTTTCGTAATGATTTCAAATGTTAAACAATAAAACCAAACAATCAATAACCTGAAACAAGTAAGAGATTTACCCAAATCAGTCCAACGTGATAAACAGAAGTTGTTGAGCCCTAATACAAAACTGAAAGAACAAGAAACAGAGGGAGTGCCCAATAAAAATCAGACAACTAGGTTTTGAAATTCTGTGTCTAAATCAAAACCCCAGTTGGAATCAGGTAAAAAAGGTGTGTGCTTTTCTTGGATTTGGTGATGACGAGAAAGTGGGAAAAAGAGGTGAGAGACTGAGAGAGAGTGGCTGTAGATAAGACAGAGATCATTAACACACAGAACACGGACACAAACAAAGCCCTGTTTTTTCTTCTTGTTGTGATTTTGTGAATAAAGAGAGAATCGAAAGAAAACAATAAATTATTATTATTATTATACAAAACTCTAAAAAGTTAGGGGAAATATTGTTGCCCATAGCCCCACTCAATTCACTGATTTTTTTTGTTCTTTTTTTTTTTTACCTTTAAATTGCTAAATTAGAGGTTAAATTTGATTAATTTATTAGGAAAGATTATATTAAAATACGGAAGATCAAAGTGAAAAAATTAAAAGTAATGAGTGGTTTTATCAAAATTGAAGTGAAATATTCATTCTAGTTCCCAAACTTTATTATAAATCTTTGGCCTTTTTATTTTCAAAATTTAAGAACAAAGTGAATTTTTCAATTTTATTTTTTTATTTATTTAATTTTTATTTGAAAAAAAAGAGAGAAAAAGTTGTGACTTTCAGTAACAAATAAAAAAAAAATTATCATTTAACACTAATTTTAGTAATGATAATTTTGATGTTAATGGATTTCTTTGAATGAAAAAAATTTATTTTTTTTTTTTCCCCTTTGAACTTACCTGAAAATGGTAGATATGAGCTTGAGTTGATTATGAGTTTTCAAACTAATTTTTGAGATTGTTCGAAGACCATATATATTTTACATGGTATTTATAATGTTTTTTTGTTTAAAATATAGTTGAAATGTTTTTTTTTTTTTTTCCTAAAACATCATAATCTAACTTTCCAATGATTTTTAAGGTAGGGTGGATATGTGTTACCTTTCTTTTTTCAAAAATACATAAAAGGGTGGATGTGGTCATCTACCCCGTAAGATTTTTGTTCTCTCAAGTATATGGGCAAGCCTGCACACCCAACCTTTTTCTTGTGATCTATATGCTCTAGGCCAATCAGGCTCGAGCGCCTGAGCTGTTTTCCTCTCTAAATTTATATGTACAAATTGATTTTTATTGATTTTTTTTATTTTTAAATTTTATCATTTAATATTTTATTGATTACTAATTGGCATAATATAATTTGTTTTTAGTTTGATATTTGTTTTCCTTCTAATTTCCCTGATATTTTGGTTCTTAATTTTATAAGTATTCATTTCCAAATAAAAAAATTATTTAGATTAATTAAATCCATAACCCGGATAATGAATTTGGCTAGATAACTTCGATTTGTTAAGGAATCATGCTTCATAATTTTTTATTATTTAAATTTATTTAATTAAATATAAATATAAATTTTATAATTTGCAGTTGAGATTTTTTATGTTAAAAAAACATGTATATATAAAAAAAAATCTAACTCGAAGAAAAAGACAGGGTAGATGGCTAGTTATTGTTCGATTTATTCACGTGAGAAAAGTTTTTAGACTTTTAGCGTATTGGCTTCTGCTTTTATTTTTGTTGGACCAGATCTTGGCTGTGTTGGAAAGTCAGGTCCAAGTTTCGTCCTTTAACTTGGCCATTTCGCCACTTTTCAAAAAAATATGACCCATAAACCCATGCATTCCAATTTATATGTAAACAAGAGATTTATTATTATTATTATTATTATTAATAATGTTGAGATTTGTTTTACAGACTAGTTACTTGATTAATTAATTATGAAATTTAAAATTAATAACTATATAAATTTTTAGTGGTCATCATATTAATAACACATAACTTTGAACTTGAAATAACAAAAAAAACAAATTATTTAATCCTAAACTTTTTTATTAATTATCTACTAAATGCTTAAACAAGAGAAATGCTCTGGGGGTTAATTATCCATGCACTGCAAAAGCACTTGATTAATCAACTTTTTTTTTTTTATCAATTTAAGCATCAATTAAATTCCTATATATTTAACCAATTTGTTTAACGCAAGTCTTTCATTAGTAATTTTGTGTATTAAACGACGTGTGTCTTTCACTTCGTTAATCTCATTACTTATTTTTTATTTTTATAACAAAAAATGAAAAAAAAAAAAATAAAGAAAACTTGTAAAAAATTATAAATTTCATAATTTCAATAAATGTCTTTTGCAATAAAAAAAATAAAAAAAACTAACTAGATCAACTAGATTAAACAACACATGTCGCTTGATTATGTAATTTACTTAACACCGTCAAATAAATGACTCACATTAAACAAATCGATTTAGAATATGTTTGGCAATATAATAGTAGTTGTTTTTTAAATAATTTTTGTACCGAAATACATGTCAATGATATTTTTTTATTTTTAAAAAATTATTTTTGACATCAGCACATCAAAACGATTCAAAACATATAAACCATATTAAATTTTAGCAAAAAAAAATTGAATTTTTTAGGAATTAGTATAGAGAAACAATTAATACTCAAGTCGGTATAAAGATGTGATTAATCAATTGCTTCTGGTATATATTCAACATCATTATATGTTATGGTTAAATTATTTTTTTTAATATAAAAAAATATTTAGATATTGTTAACATGTTTTTAGCAAAAATAATATAAGTTAATTAATCTAATGTAACAAGATTGACTTGATAAATTCAAAAAATAACTTGAAATGATCAATAAAAATACAGTTTGACTTAAAAAAATCGTGACAATATTTTTTAAAAATATTGAAACAACAAAATATTAGATCAATTTAAGTCAACTTATAAAATCTGTTATTCAGGTCATAAAATCCTAATAACTCTATAGAAAATAATATAAAAAAAAAATTATTAAACTCAAGTCTTAATCAACTCAATGTTAAATGATGAAATTAAAAACAAAATTTAACTAAAAAAATATGTATAGTCAACTTGCCAAACATGAGTTATAAAATTAAATATTCTCATAAAAAGCAAATTAAACACAAATTATAAAAATTAAATCCTAATTAATTTAATGTTAAAGGATAAATTTTTTTAAAAAAATCAATTAAAAAAAACAAAAAACCATCTAAATCAACTTAAGTCAATCAAACAAGCCTATGACCTAGGTCATAAGATTATCATCATTAATTCCCAATTAATCCAGTATCTAAAGAATGAATATAATATTAAATGATGAATTATCACCATTATTATTATAATAATTACTATTCTTATTGTTATTATTATCATTATTAAAATTATCATTATCATTATAGTTATTATTATTATTACTATTATCAATAAGTAATATCATAATTATTATTATTATTATTATCATCATTATTATTACCACCACCGTCCCTTTAACTAATAACTAATATTATTTTTATAACTGGTTAAGTCATAAATAACACAATTTCACTATATCACGCTTCTCAAATTGTGCTATTTTTAACTTATATCAATTCGCTAATTTATTGTACAAACTGTCTCATTTATCCGGATTCTCAAGTGTCTTTTAGAGAAATTCAAAGAGACTGGCCTTGAAACATAAACACCTTATCAGCTTTTGCCAATTTGAGTTGTTTCGTCATCTTGCTAGTTTGCATCTTTTTGCGTGTTCCAAGAGGAGAAATCAACCACATTTGGATTGATTTCTTCTTCTTTCATTGAAGATGCCTCGAGTGGAGCAACGTCATCTTTAATTGCGAGAAACCAGTTGTTCATGGTTTAAATATAAGTATATAATTTTTCAATATTCAATCATTAGAATATCAATTTTATAAAACATTATGGTTTTTTTTCTGATGAAGAATATGTTTCCCAGTGTGATAGATGTTACTTTTTAAATAATTTTTTGTATCAAAATATATATTAATAATGTTTTTTTAATTTTAAAAAAATTATTTTTAACATCAATACATCAAACCGATCCAAAATATACAAACTATATTAAATTTTAACAAAAAAATAATTAAATTTTATAGAAACATAGTTTACACCGCATTCCTAAACACTCGAAGAATTAGAAAAGCTGAGTTACGGGAAACCAATTATACAAATGATGCGAGCATGAGATGCAAAAGTGTAGCAATTATACCACATATCCCTCATCTTTACCATGCCTAATGTTAACATTCCCCTCTCTTCCTTTCAGAAATGAAGGCAGTACGAATGGAAACTTCAACTTCATTTTACAAATATACTGTAATATCAGTCATTAGCACACAAAACAAGTCTGCTGCCTGATTTTGAAGGCATTGTCATTCATATTTAGCTTGGAAACAAAGAATATTCACAACTTGTTACCAGGCTTCTATTTGTCACCTTAGGTTGAATATAAAAACAAAATACTCAAAGGGCAATGATATTCATGAATTTCCTCTTGGCAAATGCCAACCACCATTTGTTTGGAGTCCCATTGGGTCTATATGCGACACTCAGTAATCTCCCACTTGTTTCCTCCCTTGTCTGTTTAAGATACTTTCTGAAGAGCTCTGCATTTTAAGAATTCAAAAGTATAAATAAGCAAAAAATTTGGAATAAAAAATAGCAAAGCAGTCACAACCATACTGCAAACAAACCAACATTGAAAACCGAAGAGCTTAAAAGTCCAAGATTTCAGAATTATGGCTCAAATCGACAATTCTGTAGAACAGTTAATAAAGTGAGCCGTAATGGAGAACTTGCAGCCAACTGAAACTATTATTGAATTTTATTTACTATGAAGTGTCTCAATTCAAACACTTGTATAGCTAAAGCCATTGGAATAATACAATATCACCAGGCTCGAGGATATTAAACTGCCCTAATGATATAGTATTGACATGGCAAAGAACTATGAGAGTAAAATGACAAAGTCTCCATGGTTTGAAATGTGAATAACAAAGTCTGTCACACAAAATTTTCATCAGCAGAACAGTAGTGAGGAACAAGAGTAAAAGGCGGTAATGCCCATGCCTTATTGATAGCTGAAAACAGAAACAAAATTGATTTCATGATCCCTCTAATCCAGTCACAAACTGAGACGAGAAGTTAATTCAGATTACTAGCAGGGTTATGGCAATCTGCTAGATAAACATCAGCCTGCAATCAAGCATCGATGCATTACTCCTCGGACTTGTAAGTCTAGAGGTTGAACATAATGCAGTTTGAAGAGAGTGCTAGTGCATTTCAATGCTTCATTGATATAATTATACTATAGCATGCAAATAAATTTGCTCATGGATCATTTAGGCTATCTAAAACTTGGTTCGTAATTCATATAGTTTTACAAATTTGACCATGTAAACTTGCTCGTAACATGACATCTGTTACACAAATTTAACTCCATGACAAAAAAAAACATAAAAAGGAAGTTTACCTGCTTCCTTCTGAGATTGAGGATTGGCAAAAAGACCCGGGAAAGGAAAACCGGACTCTCCAGGCACAGAAACCTTCTCCAAACCCAAGTTAATTATTGCCTTAGTACCTTCAGCCAAAGTTCTACAACCCTCAAGCCTCTTCAAAGCCACATTGATGTAGAACGTTAAGTAAATAAGGAGCTTATCTGCTGGGCTCTGAATATTAAAATTTCTAAAGAAAACATTGGCACGAAAAAACGTGATTGCTTCATCAACTATATCAGTTTTATCTGCATAAAACACATCCCAGTTTCCACACAATCAAGACCAGAAAAAAAAAAAAAAAAAAAAAAAAAAACCATCTAACAGTCATTCAATCATCGAAACAAATTATAATGCATGTGTTTATAACTTTATAACCTTGATCCGAAACTGGAGCAGGACCCTTTATATGACTTTTCAACGGAAGCAAAGGACAGCCACATGCTTTTTTCACTCCCTCCTCGTCCACGAAACTAGAGTGATGAACCTAAGCATGAAAAACCATCTTTCAAACTTCATCTATAAACAGAAACTCAATTCACATTTGGTTATTACCAAATATAAATACACGAAATAAATAGAGCAAGAAAAATTCTAAGAACACGGATACCTTCATTAGTTTCAAAGCAAACCCAATTATGATGACAACCAAGTTTTTTCCCATTAAATGACTAAAGCCACAATCTTTTACCATATCTACTCTTTTGATTTCAACTAAACCTGCCTCTACCCCAATAGTACAAATAAATCTGACATATCCAATCGACAATTTATATCAATTTTTGAAAGTAAAAATACAGAGATGAAAAGTAATGAGGAAACAAGATTTGCAGATTTCATTCACATACCATTTTCAATCCCAAAGCTCAAACATTCAAACTTTTGCAGTATTTCAGTCAAATAAGAGTATCCCTGAAAACAATTAGAAGCAAGATATTAAATTTACAAATTTTGAGAGCTGAATTGATGCATTGGAGAGTGCTAAAATGGTAAATTATTGTAGAGACTCGGATATAAAAACAACCCTGTTTTCACTGGAAATGAAGACTAAAGGAGAAAAAAAAAAGTCCCATGATTTAAAATCTTAAGAAAAGTACAGGTAAGATAGAAGTAAAAAAATTACCTGAAATTTTTCAGTCTCGCAGGAGAACGTTGTCGGAGTTTGATTGACGTTGCTGTTGGCCTTCGATCTGCAATTTTAAGCAAACGAAGAGATCAAAACGCGCTGTCGTTTTTGTTTTTCTTTATTGCGTGGGCTGTCGTTTCTGCTCGGACTCGAAATGAGAGTTTTGAATCCCTTTTGGGAAAGCGTTTAAAAGATATCTTCTAAAATTTTGAGTTTTTTTATGTTTTTTAATTTTTTATGAGATAATATTAAAAATAAATTTTTAAAAATATAAAATATTTTTTTAATATATTTTTTAAAAAATTGTTTTTTGAAAAACAATGTTATTGCACTTTTAAACTCTCTCTAAAAATGGGTTTTCTGCTTTCTTTCTCCCCCCCCTCCTTTTCAAGTAAAAAGAAAATATCATGCATGTATTATTTATTTATTTTGTCTAAAAGTCTGAGAATTTATATTGATTATTGATTCAGCCACGTGGAATTATATATAATTTCTTTTAGAACATGCTTCTCTTTGAATGCTCTGTCTTCGAGGACACGGAAAGATACAATCCGAGGTAGAAAAACATATGAATATTATAGACAACTGTCTCTTTTGGCAAAAACAGAAAAGTGATGTCACAGGTGCCCTGTAATTAACTTACACTGTAACTTTCTTTCATGTCGGTGCAAATTTTTTTATCATAATTTTCTTACATCTCCACCCTCAAAATAATAATCATCAATCATCACGGGTTATTGTCATCATTCCACAGCTACCATCACTAATTATTTTATTATAATCATTATCAATATCATCATTATCATAACAACAATCATCACCAGTCAAAACTCATAATTAATATCAATTAATATCATAATTATTATTAATTACACATTAATTTAAATGTTTTCTAAATTTTCAACAAAACTCATAAATAACTAAAATTAATTGAGGATTATCTATTATTTTTTTAATTAAAACTTATTTAATCTAAATTAATATTTTTTAATTATTATCATTTCAACGCAAAATCATTTTTTTAAAATTCTCCACTCATCCATAAAATTAAAAAAAAATTAATACTTATTAAATTACTTATCATAAAAATTATATTGTTTTGGAAAAACATAAAAGGTCAAACCATGTATTATTCAGATCAACTGAGTTTAAATGAATCAAATTTCACATGGTTTAACATGAAACTCAATCGGACTAAATCCTAGATAGATAAGTCATTATATTGACTCATTAAGCCAAGTTTAATAATATTTGTTGAACTTAGCTCGATTTGGCAGATTAACGTTAAAAACTCGAGATTTAAATCTAATTGAGGTTTTAAATGAATTAGATAAGACATTAAACTTGTAAAATTTAGTTGATTTTATAAGATTTTTTATAACTCATATACCTGATCTAAACCTAACAAGATTAAGATCAAGGTCAAAGAAAGAAAAAAGGAGAATAAGAAATGCCATCATTTTAATAAAAATAATTCATCGGGTTGATTAGTAACCCAAACATTTTTTCGGATCAATCTAAGAATCTGATGTAACCACTATGGGCCCGCAACCAACAAACACAGCATACTAAGAAACTTAGAATTAATATTCTATGCCAGGAATCTTAACTTGCAAGTTACAACCTGCTTCGTGGCTTATTCAAGATTCTCCTCGATGCTGTCATCAATTTCCAAAGATATTACGAAATTCTATTTTTTTTCCTTTAACAGTGTGAGTATCTTCTGAGCTTTATACACAGAGATTAAAGGATACGTTCATCTGAGATCTTATTTCCTTGACTTTCTTTAAAACTTTAAGGCAAAATGACAAGAAAGAAAACAAAACCAGTTACCGTCAAAACCTACCACCCATTCCTTCAGCAGTGTATATAGTATAGGATCCATCGTTCAAGCCCTCAAGTCATCTCTCTTCCTAAGCTAGGAGGGTTATTTGCTTGAAAGATGACGAAAATATTAAGTTTAATTTATGGTCATGGCTTGCTCTAATTACCAATCACTTGTCTGTCCCCCAATTCACACGTCAAAGGTTGTAATTGTACACAATCCACCACTTTACTATCAGATCGCTTCAGATTGATCGTTGTTCTGTTGGAAACATTCAGCAACTGTCAAAAACACAGCAGTAAGATATAATAAAATTGAAAGGACATCAAACAGGTTGTTTTCATTCTTTTGCTTGGGGATCAATTTTGTTCTTCCAATCTCCCAAAGTTATCACAATGTGGTTATTTCGTTAGAAAATTGTAATTGAATAATTTATTCTGTGAAGTTGTAGCAGAGATTTCTTGGTTTTTTCCAACATTGACATGAAGTCAGAGCAACTAGCGTGCCTTAATTATTCAGATTATCAGTATCAATGTACAAGTCGGTTTTCTTCTATATTGTTTAAGCTTGAAGTAAATTTATAGCAGGGGTTATATTCAAAGCCAAGCAAACTAGACTTCTTTGTTGTAAAGAAAAACCATCCTAGTCAAGCATATATATATAGATTGAAGATTACAGGACTAAAATTTCAAGCAATCAATGCCAGGGTTAAACTGAAGAGGGAAGCATGACTCATATCCTAAGGAACTTTTAAGAAAAAGATTATACAACACAGTCAAGTTTCACCAGACCACTAACTCCTTCCAAAAAATACCCTAAAAGAATCACAACCTGTACAAACATCAGAACATGTTCTTAGAAGAATTCACTCTCCCATTAGTTGGCACTCGTTGACTCTTAAGGACAAAGAATGGCACTATTAGAACTAGCTATACATTTCATTCTAGTACTGACAAACCTTGGTCATGGTTGATGGAGCACACTGGACGATGATGGTTTCATTGGTCAGATTATGCTTGTGAAAGATGCTGTCAATACATAAGGGATATTCACAAGAGGACCGCGTGCTTGTGCGAGTTCATGAATGTCCTTAATGATGTCAAATACAGCCTCCGGTTGGGCTAGTTTGAGTGCATTCTCTGACATTCTTTCAAGTTCATCTGTTTTCGTGCAAAACCATTCTGTCACAATTTTTGCTGTTTCTTTAGGACTTCTGGTGAAGACACCAGCCCCGTTGTCTACCACGTAAGGAACATTTCCCTTTTCCTGCGGTTGCCAAATGAAGATAAAAAAATGAGATGAAATAAGAACTAAATCTTGACTGTTAGCTTGTTAAGTTAAGCAAATGTGCAGAACGCCATTAATCGCTTACTTGTCCAGGAATGTAGTCGTTGAGAATAATAGGGAGCCCCCTTATCAATGCTTCTGCAATGGTGCCAGGTCCAGCCTGTGAAACATTGAGGTCAGTAAAATCAATTAGATTAAGTTGATAAACAAAAAGGATTCATTTAGCATCTAAAGCTAAGATATCTTTAGCATATATACTTTTGTAATTATGCAGTCACAAGCTCCCATCCATTTCTCCATCTGTGTCTCAAATCCTCTAACCTGCAATTAGGCAAATAAAAAGACCAATATTCAACAAATAATTTTGTGAATGCATGAAGTATATCATACGCTTCACATACTACACGGACGGGAAGTAAAATCCAATACCTTAACTGGGATTGTCCATTCATGAGATTCCAATGTAGATTTAAGAACCTTATTACGGCCACAAATGATGATCAATTGCCCAAGTGGTTTCCCAAGTTCTTTATCAAACAATGATTCTCCGAGAGCCAACGCAGTTTTCTTAACAGGACCCATACCTTCACCACCTCCCATCAGTAAAACCGCAGGCAAACTAGGGTCCAGTTCAAGCTCTTCTCTTAACTCATCCTTTATGACAAGAAGCCAAAAAAAACAAGCGCACGGTTAAGTGAGAAAACCATCCTAGTAGAGCATAAGTGTGCTCTTAATTGTGCGATCACAGTTGTGCACCTTTGAAAGAACTGCACGAGCAAAAGATGGCCGGATAGGCAAACCAAAAACACGAATTTGAGAATCTTCTAGGCCATCTAATGCAGCCCTCTTGGCAACCTCCTCTGATGGGCAGTAGCATCTATTCACCCTAGGATGAAACCTGAAAATACTTTCATTGTTACAATAGATAACCAGTTATGATAAAGGGAAACAATGAGTCATATATCTTCAAAATGACTGAATTAACTTACCATGTAGGATGGCAGCTATTGAGGTCGGTGATGACTGTAACAAAAATCACTTTCTTTTGTAAGCCTTGCCATTTCAGAACCCACAAAGGAATATGCTGCATCATGGGATGAACACTGATAATTATATCCGGTTTGTACTCCATTAGACCAGCCTCCACCTCCCTACAATCACACACACAACAGAATAAGATTAAAAAAGTTCCACTAAACTTATGAACACAAACATTGGATTCACTTTCTTTCCGACATCCAATCACATTTCCAGCTCAAGAAACAGATGATTTTAGCTTTAACAGTAATCAACATTGTGTGCTGATAAGTGGGGTGAGAAAGAATCATTTTCAAGAAGAAACTACAAGTGCATAATCAATAGTGGAAGAGGAGAAAGAATAAAAAAAGGTCCTTAAAAGCTCTGGCATTTATTAATCAAAAGATTCAATCTTTATTATACTGTGGTGACCAAATTGATGTACCCATCCATAAAATTAAAATGCCAACTGTAAATTAAAACTATAAAGTACAATCCACTTGCCAGCAATAAATTATCATAAAATGAAGAAATATCTCCAAGGAAAAAACTGAAAGATTGAGGGAATTAAATTACTTGGCATAGTAGGCAGCGATAGCGGCAAGATAGCAGGAGTGTATCCATCTTGGAGAAGTACTGTGAAATGCCACCTTCCATAGCTGTACGTGTTTCACCATGAATTTGTATTGCCTCTCCATATCATTCAATGGCCAGCCTGTGTACTCTTTCCAAACATCCTTCACAATTATCTGAAAGCAATGACATGCAGTAGAGGCCTTGTTTAGCAGATGAATTCTTCAAGTCCAGAAACAAAATTTCACCACTAAAACAGAGGAGGAGAGATGGGGAAAAGGCCTTGAAAAGAGGAGGAATTGATTGAATGTGAAAATAACAGAATTGATTATTTGCCGTGAAAAAAAAGGTATAGCAAATTAGAGAAGAAAACAGCAAACAAATAAATCCAAGAAGAACAAAATGGCTACTACCATATTGACAAAATCGGCACTTTCCTTATCCACCTTACATATATAGAAAAACAAAACAAAACACCTCTAACAAGATAATCAGAAGATCAAGATCAGAGGCAACAAAAAACAAAAACAAAAATCATGTTCTACACAGAAGGATACTCAAAGCCTAAATCACACACCCTGTATTCATCACCATATTCAAGCTTGAAAGCATCACGAATGGCTTCAGCAGAAGCACGATGACCACCACCTGTATCACTCATAAGGATCAAAACATTCTTGGCTCTCTCAGCACCAATTTGAACAAGTTCCATGGTTCCATCTTCCTCTTCAAAATCATCGTCACTCTCTTGGATATAATACTTAAGCTTTTGTAGATTGTTGCAATTATAGCTGTCGCTGCTGCTGCTGCTGCTGCTGCTGCTGCTGCTATCACTATTACTGCTAACGGACCCAAGATTACTATAAACTCTTTGAAAAACCTCAGTAAATGATGTTTTCCTCGGAGGAGCCTGCACCTTCATCATTATAACGAACTTTCGAGTATTTGAAAAGTAGGTAAAAGAAAAGGCAAGAAAAACCAAGTAAAACCGAACGGTCAAACTTCCTTCCCGCCACCGGAAAATGGGGTCTTTCCTGGCTGAGAGAGGGAGAGAAAGTGGTGGTTTTGAGAGAGAACGAGGGAGGGGCAAAGGAGAGGGGGAGTGGAGAGGGGGATGAAGGTTATATTGTTGGTGTTTAAGGTTGTGTGTGTTGGCAAGAAAATGTTTTTGTAAGTTTTAAAATTGTAGTGAAAGGTTGCTAATAATGTGCTTAGCTGCTAAAGAATTATGGCTTTTTTGCATTAGGATTAGTGGCTTTTTGTGGGGGGTTATTCAGAGAGTTTATTAGCCGTCGGATTCGCATTTTATTTTGGAATGTTCGTCTGGGGAGATTTAGATTCGAATCTTCTAAAATAGTGCTTGCCGCTTGGATGGCCATGGCTAGTTTTGGGTTTTGCTTTTGTGCCCTTTTCTTTTTGGGAATTTGCTCGTGTCGGCCAAGAAAAAGGGAAGAAGATGGTGTTGTTAGCGAGGGTGGAAGGGGAAGACAAGTTCGGCCCTTGATGCTGGTTCCAATTGGCTGTTGTGTTGAATTATGAGTGTAGGATGGCGTAATTAATTTATGATAATTGAAAATGGTGATGTGATTAAGTAGAGGAGAGGGACAAGAAAGAAAGAAAAAACAAATGATTGGGTTTTACTTGAATTAATCAAATCTTGCCATGATTTTAAGATGTTCTTGGCATCATTCCACTAAGTTAGGCTCTCATAACGAATTGAAAACCATTCATGCATGAATTTCTTTTTCATGGACTTCGTTTTTGCCTTCTCATCAATGTAATGATTTTTTTGTTTTGTTTTTTTCTCATCATTATCTCATCTCTTAATTACTTGGTATTTTGCATTCATTATCCATAATCATTCCTATTTCACCAAGTTTTTATAATTCATTTCTTAACAGTATCATATATATATATATATATGAATTAATTAATTTTTCTAAATATTATTTTTCTTAAGAAAAAAAAAACCCAATTCTTCTCTTGAAGTTAATGTAGCCCCTCTCGATAATCATTAATCCACAATGATTTGTTTTTGTACTTTGGTGTTTTACATTTTGATTCTTTAATATTTTTTATTTGATTTTTTAACATTGCAATAATATAGGTTTGGGCTTGTCCAATTGTTTTGTTTGTCTGCTGATAAGGATGTTAAAGCATCAATAAAATAATTCGTTGCTTGGTTAATATTTATTTTGAAAAGCTAAAATTTAATTTTATTGACTTAGAACAATTAAGGCTTTAAAGACCGAATTTTAAGCTTTGGAAAATATTGAACCTCTTTAATTTTTTCCTATTAGGGATTGGGTTGCATGAGTAAAGAAAGATTATTATGAGTATTTTTTTTTGTTAGTGATTATTATGTTAGTTAAGGATTAAATTTTGTTATTTTTTCTTTTTAAAAAATGTTCTTTTTGCACAGATTATCATGGTCACTTCTTTTGATTTAATTAGGTTGCTTTATTGTTGATACTTGTTTTTTATCATATAATTAAATAAAATAAAATTATTTTACTCAGTCAAGTCTATGAATTGAGTCGCAATTTTTTTTTACTTTTTTAAAACATGTTTGTAGAGCCTAGACATTCTTTATACGTTATTTTTTTAGTCCAACTTGTAGTGTAGTGCATGCCACCAATTTTTTATTTTTTTCTTTTTTGGCAAGCATTCTTTTTGTGCAAAATATTATGATCATTCCTTTTGATTTAATTTGGTTGACTTACTGTTGTTGTTTTATTTTTTTAGAACATGTTGATGTAATGATATAAAAAATAACCTTTAAAAATAAAAAATATATATATTATTTTGATGCAATTTTAAGTAAAAAACTACTTTAATACCACACTCACAAATACCAAAAAATGGATAATGAATATTTTTTTGTTCTAAGTATTAAATTTATAGGTGATTACTAAAAATCGTTGATCTTTTCCGATCACCTTGACTTTGAGCATCTAATTATATAGAAAGTTACACTTGATTTCAAAAGAAATATGCTTATGGTATGATTTAATTGTGAATAAGTTGACACCAAAAATTAAAATGTAGTTACTTAAATCTTACTAGATTATAGGCATGTGCTACATTGCATATTAAATTAAATTTTTTAATATAAAAAATATTAAGATGTTGCTAATATGTTTTTCTAATAAAAAAAATTTAAATTATGTTGGGATTGATTTAATATAACCTGATCAACTTGGTAAATTAAAAGACAACTTAGATTGACATAGCAAATGTTAAAAAATTAAAAAAATTTAATTTTTTTTGTTGACATCAAACACGCTTGATGCAGTTATGTTCAAATACAAACATTTGATATAATTTATAGCTTTTTTTATTTATACAGTTGTTTCTTAATGTAATGAAAATTATTAAATGATGCTGCTTTTCTTCTCATGTTATTACTATTATTATTGGATGGCCAAAAAGAAGCTTTACAGTGATTGGATTTTGCAGCAGCAAAAAACAAGTGTGTGAGAAAAAGTATGGACCATGGGGGTGATAAATTGATTTCATGATAAGGATCTTGATTATTGTTATAATAATAATAATAGTAATTTAAAAAAAAATCATTGCTAGAAATATATTGTTGAAAAAGCCAAGTCTGGAATGAGGTAAAATCTCAGCGACCACAGTGGGAGTCGAACCCACGACCTTTTGATCCGAAGTCAAACGCGCTAATCCACTGCGCTATGCGGTCAACATGTTGTGTACTCGCTAATATTTATATATAACTTACTTCACTGTTTTTTAAATAGCCAACATTAATTTATATGGCATGGCTGATAGCATTACTTCAACATCTTTTTTAATTGGTGGCCGGACCGCATCTCCCCTTGACTTGACCCCTCAACTTTAGCCAATCAGGCCATATAGAGATCGACAATTAGGAATGGTGCCATGGGGGGTTTGTGGAGCTTAAGGAACATAAGAGCAGCGACTATTGATCACCATGAGAGCAGACATAATGAGGTATCGCTATGTGTATGTGTGTGTATTTGAGTTTATATATATATATATATATATATATATATATATATATATATATATATATATATATATATATATATATATATATATATATATAGAGAGAGAGAGAGAGAGAGAGAGGGGAATTTATTCTTCAACAAAAACTTTTTTAACATGGATCATTGAAACACAAATTATAAATAAAAAAAATTGATCTTAAAAAACCATTGATTAATATATTTTTGTAAAACTCAAAAACTCTTTATCTCGTATAAAAAAAAGATTTATTATGGTGGAAAATTGAAAAATTAAAATTATGTCTAAAGGATATCAAAGTTTTTAGAGATGAGATTATTTAAGCATCCATTTGGAATTCAAGTTGAACTTACTTTTCGTTTAAATTTTAAAAAAATTTTGCTTCAAATTATTTTTTTTTAGTATTTTTAAAATACATATCAAAATTAATTTTTTTAAAATAAAAAAATACATATTATTTTAATACATTTTCAAAAAAAAATACTTTAAAAAACAATATCTACCACACTCTCAAACATTTTCTAAATCCGAAAGCATTTTTATTATCCAAAACTAGGGTTGAACTTTATGGTAAAGGAAGAAAAAGATTAGAAGAAGGTAGATAAGGGTATTGTTGATGGCCTATGGGCATGGCCCTGGCAAAGTTTTGGAAAAATTAATATATCTCACAATTTGATACTTAAAGTTTCAAGAAACATCAGTGCCTTAAAAAGTATTCAAAGCTTAACTCTACATCCTCCCATTTCATAATTATTTGGATAATATTTAGTTAATATCTCGAGATAAAAAAAAATAAAACCAAAAATATATTTGATGGAAGAGACGGTGATAAAGATATAAAAATAAATTTGTTACCAAGATAATTTTAAAGTAAATATTTGTAATTATAAAATAGAAGGTTAAAAAAAAAAACATGTTTATTAACTATTTTCTTATACCTAAAATATTATTTTATAAAACTTATAATTCTAAAATTATTTAATTAAGACATATAAAAAAACAAGTGGTTATTATCAAGGTTTTGAGATTTACGCCGAGTGTTGACGTGGGGCAAAACCCAAGTCATAGGTTGTGAGAGTCTACCTGGATTGACCTGAATTTCTTAAACGATCAAAATAATATTATTTTAACTTTTTTTCAAAAACATGTCAACAAGTTCTTGATTTCAAGTTTTGCTCCGAGTTAGCTGGGTTGCATGTCGACCTGAGTTTTTTATCAGGTTAAGATGTGTAAATCATTTATGTATTTTTATCTTAAACCAGAATTGATTAAGGCCCTTGGTTGGTCAAATATTAGGTTGATTTGTCACGTCGGTTCGAGTTTTATAACTAGAATTATTATATTATTATTAATTTCAATACTCAATATAAACTAAAGTAAAATAAATATATTTGATTATTATTTTAATCATGTAAATTTGATAATAATAGATATTAAAGGTAAAGTATATTTTTTTATATTCTATCATGTCTTATCCAGAATAACTAAATAAGGGTTTTTTCTTCTTATCCATCATATTAAACTTAAAAGTTTGGGGGAAAGACACTGTTTGAAAAGGAATTCGATGAAATGGTATAATTTGACCTTGTCGCGCTTCTGAAGTGCTACATTAACTAAATGACGTGCTTGTGAAGAGTGATAACTTAATATGTTGCTCTTCACAAGCGCGATATTAATTAAAATTTAAACAGATAAAAAATTAGCAACACACAGACGATCCCCTTCTCTCGAGGAAAAAAAACTCATCATCTCCCTTAGATCTCTCTTAAAAAACTCATCAATCACTTAGATTTTGCTCTTAAAACAACTAAAAATCAAACTCATCCTAGTCTTTAAGCATCATTTGATGTTTTTGTGTTGAAAATTCATCATTCCCTTTGCTGCTGCCACCACTACTTTTATTGCAACCGTTACCCCAACTATTCTTGTAGTCCTATAAGTAAGGTAAACATTCTACATTGTTATTAATTTGTATTTAGTTTGGTTAAAATCAAATAATTGTTTAGATTGATTTTAGAGTTTATGGTGAATTTAGGATTTATTGGATCAATGATAAATTTTGACAGGTTACATTTAATTAGAGTTTATTTGATATAGTTGAACATAAAAATAAGTTGAATTACTGATGAATTAATTGTTTCAATTAATTATGTGTTGTGTTTAATTTAGGTTAAGTTGTCCAAATATGAATTATGTGTATACTGTTGAAATCAGCTAATAATGAAGTTAAATACACATACACATTCATGCAATAAAGCATAAATATGGTTGAATTATGATGAATTACATGTTTTATTGAATTGTTGATAAGTTGATGAATTTAGTATTTTTATATGAAATTAATTTGCTATAAATTTGCATTTGATTTAATGCAATCAAGCATGAAAAATATCAATTGATAATGTATCATGAATTATGTTTATTATTTGTTAAGTTTGCTTTAACGTTAAATTTTGGAAATTTAATTAAATTTGCTATGAATTTTGCCAATTAGATTTGAGGTAATGGAATTTAGTTAAATTAACTAAAATCTTTCTTTTTCACAGAATATCTAATAACATATTTATGAAATGTCATTACGGTAGTAATATTTTTTATGAAGTGAAGAGTAATATCACATACAAAGTAAAATTAGTTTGTTGTTAATTGATAATTTAGGTAGAGAACGAAGCCACTCAGATAGGAGTAGAAGCTAAATACAATGGTGATACTAATGAACTCGGATCACCCAATAAATGATGTAGATATAGATAAATAGATAAGTCATATTTATATACTTTGGGATTACTTGAATATTATATTATTGGATTATGTTATATTCATTTTGCATATATATATTGTATTATTGTGGCTACTTGTGATTATAGAATCTGATAATATGTTGAGTTTAGTTAAAATTTGTTGATTGTGATTATTTTTAAATTTTACAGGTTTTTTGAAGTAGTAAGATAAAATTTTGGATATAGTTCTTATATATAGGAAATTATATCCAAATTTTTATAAAATTGTAAATATTTCAACTATCTAAAATCATAAAGTAAATAAAATTTTAGATTAATGAAAACTATAGTTTTATAAACTTGTTCATACTTAAAATACGAAAATGACCCAAAACCTTATAGTAGCTAAAACGATCCAACTATTTTGCTAATTATTTTATCAAATATCTAGTCATTTCTCAAAACAATCTCTTTAAAAATATCATGGTTTTAATCTGCAATATTGAATCAAATGTCGTGGTTTAGAAACGCAATATCTTATTAATGTCGTAGCTATGAACCACAACATTAGTTATCACGATATCTTTAAATTGTGTTATTTTACCAAAAAAAATTTATCATATATTATTTCAGTATTTAATTATATTTTAGTTACTAATTACCCAATTTATCCCCAAATAAGATATAAAAACTCACTCAATCACTATTAAATATAATTTTATTTTTGTCTTTTATTATATTTTGTTTACTTTATCCTTTTTATCCTTACTATCTTCATCCCTTCTATTCTAAAACAATAATCGAACGAGATTGCATCCTTCATTTCATCTCATTCTTGTATCATTCTTAACAAAAATCCCAGGGAAAAAATGTATAAAATATACCCTGCAAACGACATCGTATAGGCAACCGGATGGTAAAAACAAGCAAATACAGTCCTTGCACACGTCTTGTTCTTTTCTTAAATTTCCAAAACAACCCCTATAAATTCCACTCTCTTCCAAATTCAGCCCAACGTTTATAATTTAGTTTTCCAATACACCCTTCCCCCACCTTGCTTCGATAATTCACTCAAATTCCACAAAGCCCCCAATTCTAGGGTTTCCATCTATCACAAATCCCTGCCTCTCATCCTCTGGTAAAATCCGTTCTTTTTTACTCTTTGTAAATCAAAGATTTTATCTCTCTCTAAATATCAATAAAAGTTTCACCTCTATAGTCTTCTTGTGCGTTTTTTTTATTAGTGACAATATTAAGCTCACGTGGCATGCTAATGTAGTGTCTTTCTTTCTGATTTTGTTTCTACAATCTTGATTATCTGAGATTGGGGTTATTGGGTTTTTGTTAAATAGTGTTGGTTTTGTAGATTTTTCGTCGAGTTGATCATAGACTATGGTTTGGTTGACTTTTTTTTGTGTGAGCTGTTTGGTTTGTTTGTGTTTTGACATTGCTGTTTAGTGATAGTTTTTGTGCTGTTTCGTTGCTGGGAGTTGTAAAGTCTTGTGCTTTTTTGCTGTTTTACTTGTAATGTGGTTGTGTAATTGTTGGTTTTTGACAGTTCAGGTTGTTTTGTGTCTGTTAGTGGTTTATCCCTTGGATAGTTAGCTTGGGTGCAGTGATTGGGCAGTTTGTGACATTGTTATGCTATGTTTGAAAGGCAATGACTGTGTTAGTAACCAAAATGGATTAGTTTCCTGTTGTGGTGGAAGTGGCTGATGGGGCTGGACCAATAAGTTGGGGGCTAATTGAGAGTTTGCTCTTAAAGTGTCTTGTAAGTTGGGACAAGGATAGGGAGAGAAGATCTGATTCGCTGGCCTATCAGTCTTTTCAGGAGTTAGTTTCGTGCATTTTAGTGTTTACTCGTGATTTGCTTTCAGTGGCTGGTTTGTTCATATGTTTGAGCTTTGCTTTGCATGTCCCTTGAAAATGGGAACTTGAATAACTGTATTCAAGTTGTAAAATTCAAGCCAATTTGGTTTTGATTTGCCCTTGCCCTTGATTTATGGCACATGCTACGCAGCACTGTGTGCACTCATGTACTTGATCTGCTAAGATCTAACGATATCTCTGCATATAATCACCAACTTGTGTTTCGTTGTGCTGTATTGAAAAGATATTCAGTAATCCAACTTTTACAGGCATGCTCCTTAACTGACTTATAGATTGTAAATCAGAGCATTGTTCCATCAAGATATACCAGGGAAACTTCTTCTCAAATTGGTTGTAACCAGATGTGCTTGCATTCTTCTAAAACTATGATCAGTGCCCCTGTAACATGTTTTTGTATGCTTTTACAGTTTCTTGATAGCTTTTGAACATACTTGCTAATTGTAAACATATGAAACAATCTTTTATCTCAGAATTTGTTTGTCATACAGAAGTATAGACTGTTTTGGAGATTAAAAAGATGCATGAGATGTGTGTGTGTGTGTGTGTGTGTGTCTGGGTATAATAACATGTTTTGATTGTCAATTTGAACCACAGAAGTGATTTCTGATGCCAAGGGAAAAGCTTATACTAATCTGCCAGTCTGGTGGTGAATTTGTGACGAATGATGATGGG
Organism: Populus alba; assembly: GCF_005239225.2. Classification (NCBI taxonomy): domain Eukaryota; kingdom Viridiplantae; phylum Streptophyta; class Magnoliopsida; order Malpighiales; family Salicaceae; genus Populus; species Populus alba. The sequence continues at coordinate 5,146,920 of NC_133289.1, read as the reverse complement.
AGTTTATCATATAATGGAGGAGAGGCACATGCCCTAGATATCAATATTGAAACTGTGTTTGATGATCTGAAATTAAAATTGGCGGAAATGTGTAACTTGGAATATGAATCTTTGTCAATGAAGTATTTTATCCCTGGAAACAAGCGAACTCTAATTACTGTATCTAGTGACAAAGACCTGAAAAGGGTGTTTGATTTTCATGGGAACTCGATCACAGCAGATGTATTTGTCATGGGAAGAGAAGGTTTTAAACATGAAGACTACATGCATACTAGCAGGTATATTTTTCTGCCTTTCAGCTGCCTCATGTCTCTAAGAGCATGGATTATTGATTTTCGTTTTTGAACAAGTCTTATAATTCTTACTTTACTAAAAATCAGTAATTGTCAAGTTGTTGTATTAAGAGATTTCAATGCCATAGCATTGCTCCCCAAACTGGGTTCTTTGATGAATGACCCCATGTTCTTCCATAGTAACCCTTAGTTTTTAATTTGGTACATTGTGATTGGTGGAATTTTTTTGGTTACAGTAGTCATGGGGTTTTCTCTCTTTCTGACATTGATTAATAGTAGTTTTAAAAATTACAGAGGAAGTGGGATCCAACTAGCTGAAACTGTGCTGTCCCCAGTTCCTATCACAGTCGCTCCTGCTGCAGCCGCCTTTGGCGGCCGTCGTGTATTGTCATCTAAATCGAAAAGAGCTGCCAAGGATAAAGCCCAAAGCCGTGCACCATCCTGTCTTGCTGTCACTACTCCAACAGTCACTCCTGCTACTGTTGCCTCTGGTAGTCGTCGCGTATTGTCTTCTAAAACTGCAAATGCTGCCAATGCAGAAGCTAAAAGCCCTGCTAGTGTGGCACTGGCCATTATCTCAAAACAATCTCCTGCCACCATTACCAAGGATCCTGGTGTTGCTAGTTTGATTCCAACAGATCTTGTCACTGTTCCTGTTGATACAACTGTCCATGACTCAGTTACAGTTGATATGAATACTTCCCCTGCTGACACTGTTAAGAAGCGAAGGCGCATTGCATCCTGGAATATCAGTGCCAATGGTCCCAGCATTGTTCTTGATGACAATGACGACAACAATGACAATACTGATGATGTTAATGGAGAGACCAGAAGCACGTCGCGAAAGACGAACACGAGGACAAGAAAAAGTACATCAAGGAAGAAGAACGCTTGGGACCATGATAATGCCTTTGTAGATGTCGAAATAGAATGGCAATCAGACAATGAAGATAGTGAACTATGTGTACATGGTGTGAACTCTAAGGATGTTTCAGTGGAAAGGATGGTTGCCTCTTGGAAAAAGAGAATTACTGGGGTAGGCCAGGACTTCAAAGATGTAGCTGAATTTCGTGATGCCCTGCAGAAATATTCCATTGCACGCCGTTTTGCGTACAGATTGAAAAAGAATGACACTAATCGAGCAAGTGGCAGATGTGTGGTTGAAGGCTGTTCTTGGAGGATTCATGCATCTTGGGTCGAATCTGAACAAGTATTTAGGATAAAAAAGATGAATAAGTCACATACTTGTGAAGGAGAATCATGGAAGCGTGCTACTCCAAATAAAAATTGGCTGGTCAGTATCATAAAAGACAGGTTAAGACAGACACCGCAGCAAAAACCAAAGGACATTGCCAATGGCCTTTTCCAAGATTTTGGGGTGGCGTTGAACTATTCTCAAGTGTGGCGTGGAATTGAGGATGCAAAGGAGCAACTTCAGGGTTCCAAGAAAGAGGCATATAACATGTTGCCTTGGTTTTGTGATAAGATAGTGGAGGCAAATCCTGGCAGTTTTGTGAAGCTTTCTGTTGATGATGACAGCAAATTTCAGTGTCTTTTTGTATCCTTTCATGCCTCAATGTATGGTTTTCAGAATGGTTGTCGCCCAATTCTCTTTCTTGACTCTACAACTTTAAAATCAAAATACCATGAGATTTTGCTGACAGCTACTGCATTAGATGGAGATGACGGGCTTTTTCCAGTTTCCATTGCTATAGTGGACATTGAAAATGGTGATAATTGGAAATGGTTTTTGAAGCAGTTGAAAGCTGCAATTTCAACTTCACAATCAGTAACTTTTGTCTCTGATAAAGAGAAGGGGTTGATGAAATCAGTGCTTGAAGTATTTGAGAATGCTCACCATGGTTACTCTATATACCATCTGCTGGAAAACTTGAGGAGAAATTGGAAGGGGCCATTCCATGGAGACGGGAAAGTTTCTTTGCCTGGAAGTTTAGTGGCAGCTGCCCACGCAGTCCGACTTGATGGTTTTAGAATGCACACGGAGCAAATTAAACGGATTTCTTCAAAAGTTTATGATTGGCTTATGCAGATCGAACCAGAATGTTGGACGAATGCACTATTCAAGGGAGAGCGTTATAATCATATTACAGTTGATGTTGCAGCAACATACACTGACTGGATTGAAGAAGTGCGGGAGCTACCTATAATACGGAAGCTGGAAGCACTTACATGCAAGATAATGGGGTTGATCCGCACATGTCAAATGGATTCAAATGGCTGGACTGCAAAACTTACTCCATCCAAGGAGAAAAAGCTACAAGAAGATGCTCTGAGAGCTCAATTTTTAAAAGTATTATTCTCATCCGATACCTTATTTGAGGTTCATGATGACTCTATTCATGTCGTGGATACTGAAAAAAGGGACTGCACTTGTCTCGAGTGGAAACTGACTGGGCTCCCTTGTCGCCATGCTATTGCTGTCTTTAAATGCAAAGGCAGTAGCATGTATGATTATTGTTCAAAATACTACACTGTTGATAGCTTTCGCATGACGTATTCAAAGTCAATACACCCTGTTTTAGACAATTTCAAGGATCTGGCTGAAGAAAAAGAAGTCTCCGGGTCGGTGCAGGTGCTTCCTCCTAATACCCCAAGGCCTCCAATCCAGCCGGAGGAAAAACGATATTACTACAGAAAGGGAGAACCCACAAGGGTAATGTCTTGCAGCAGATGCAAGGGAGAAGGGCACAATAAGGCTACATGCAAGCAACCCACCCTACCCCTGGAACATGCCCCAGCACTAGCCCTTGATGCCCCAACTCCAGCTCTAGCTCTAGCTCTTGATGCCCCAGCCCTAGCCCTTGATGCCCCAACGCCAGCTCCAGCTCTAGCTCTTGATGCCCCAGCTCCAGTTCTAGCTCTTGATGCCCCTGCTCCAGTTCTAGCTCTTGATGCTCCAGCTCTAGCCCTTGATGCCCCAGCCCCTGGTGGCAGAGAGCTGGCATTCATAGCCCAGCCCTTGGAACATGCTACCGCCCCAGGTGGTGAAGAGCTGACATTGATAGAGCCCTGTCCTGGTAGTCCAAGCCCAGCTCAAGTTTCTTAATGTGCTCAATTTACTACTGGTTCAAAACGGGACCTTGACGAGTCTGCCTTTCCTGTATCAACAATAATGTACAGTTATATGAGCAATAATGCTACGGAAGTGCTCTGCACTTGATATAAAGAATGAAATAGTGCTGTGTCGGTGTGACACTGCATTACTTTTTCTGCCTTACTTTTCTTGTAAGATTTGAGTTTGCACTTTCCAAGAATCATTTTTGCAAAAATTGGATTGTAAGATGCTGAAAGTTCTACATTATCTGGTTGTGGAAACGTAATCAATTTGGAACACGTGGTCCTGAACTCCTAACAAGTGAGAAAAAATTTTCCTTCGGTGAGCTGATGAGATCTTTAATTTTCCTTTCCTGTGCCTTACAGTTGAAGTAGGGCAGCTTCCATAAACGTAGGGCATCGGGGAATTTCCCACCTACAGCCGAACTGCAGTTTACTTTCCAAGTACTATTTCACTTTATTCCACAAGGAATTGATTCTTTTGACATTTCTTCATGAAGCTACATTTCCTTTCAAAACAGAAATTCATGTTCGGAATTTTAGCAGGTCAATCTTTGCAAGGATTGAAGTTTGCTTTGTTTGCGTAGAGCTTAACTGATGATACAGGAAAATTCAGGAGCAAAGGTTCTTGTAGGTATATAGTGCAGCAGGTATTTCAGACGTCCTTCTGTAACTGTTCCTCTACCAACAGGGAAGTAGCGGCCATCCTCAATGCTGAAATGAGTAACCAATCCGAGCGGTCATTTTTGCTGGCCCTCTAAAATCCGATTACCAATGCACAATCTTCCCTTGTTGGCAACGTCTTAAGCAGCAAGAGGTAGGGTGAACATGATGTTTCCTCTTTTCTGGCAGAGGATTTTATGACCTTTTGGCTCATACTTGACAATAGCATGTTCCTTGAAACTCCTGTCCTAGTTTTTGAACTACCAGCATTATGGAATTGATAACACGAAGGGAAACAGATTATAAGTTACTCTGGGCAATCAGTCGTGCAAATCCCTGTTCAAAGCTTCCAAGCAGGAACAAATTAAAACATTTTCATATTTGAACGTGTACTGCCACTTCTTACACCAATACAATTACAATATTGTCAAATCATACCAAAATACTAAGATAGTCATTTACTGATATTTTGAATTTGTTGTACCGCCACTTCATACACCAATACAAACGTGTGTACAATATTGTCAACTCGTACAACAAAACTAAAATTGTCATTTACTAATATATTCTCCTAAATATGCCACCTTAACTGGTGTCCATATCTTGACAAAAACTGCGTTGTCTCTCTCTAGGCCTAGCACTAATGAGAGATGACTGCAGTTCATACTTCTTTTCAACATTCTCGACAGCAATGAGACTGAAGAACTGCCGATCAAAATCCTTTAGTCCTAATGACACCTCGCTAAGTCTATTTCAACCACCTATACTTCTTTCCATGTTCCCTGTCTTAAGTATGTTACGTCTGTCCTAGATAATCAATAGCATAGATGTAAGTCAACATCACATTACTCTTCTTCTCTAGAGGCATCTGCTTCAGAGAGCAAGCCCGAGCACAATGGGCAGGGAGGGTCACGCATATCTTCAATACTTGTTTTCTGCTCCAAACATTCTGAATGATAAACATGACCGCAAACTAGAATGGCCACAACAGAGAATTCACCAGTAGTTAATGCATTTCCTAGAAAATAATTTTTCCTTCTCACTAGTTTCTGACAGATTCCACACACCATCTTCACTGCATCAGATGAAACTGCATTCATTACCAAGGAACTGAATCTAACCCTGTCTGGCCTGCTAAATTCTATTTCCTTGTTTTCTGAAAAAGTGGAAACAAAATAAAGTCAATGCAAGTAAATGTAAATAGGTGATGTGTTGAATCTTAAAGATGCATTGAAAAACTCTTTCATCTTGTGTGCATAAGAATTTTAGCTCTGAACTTGTAGAAAATGATACCACCTCTGATATTTTCGGAAATAATATAGAAATTATTTAGGTGCCCCATTTGTATACAAGCGTGAATGAAGCAGCTAGATGCTAGATTATTTCCATGGGGAAGGGAAAAACATTGTCTTCAACACCATGCAACTACGAATATCTCACCTGTATGGCACCCAGGCTTGGAGCCTGGTTGGCTGATAAGCTTGAAGGTAAGCCTCTCATTACGTGAAAGGGCAGTCTTCCCATGAGAAGTTGATGCATCAGCATGGCTCCCCAAGTTTCTCCGGGAGTACTGATGACCATAGTAGTGTCGTGATCGTTTCAAGACTATTGAACGGCCAAGGTTGTGATTCTGATGTGCATGAGAATGTTGCGCATTCAATACCTTTACAGTGTTATCTGAAGTATCCACCATGGGTATGAGAGGCCTTGATTCACTAGACTCTAGCAAATAAGATTTCTGCAAAAGGAAAATTAAAAACAATTATTTTTTTTCTTTTTTTTGTTCATCGTGAAGACATTTAAATTTCTATTTGGTCACAATGTGAATAAAAAGAAATATGAAAAAATGTCTCATCCTGCACCAAGTATTCTGATCCAGACATAAGTTTTCAAGTTTTCGGTTTAACCCCTCATCATCATCCATGTAGGAAAGATAAAGTGCGAGCAAAGCAGCACACGCAAGAAGAAATTACAGTATCTCATAATTAAGGAAAAAACATGACTAACCTCTCTAGACAACAATTCTGTTCCAGAAGAGCATGGCAAGTCATCTGCAACATAAGATACAACGATCATTTTCAGCCCAATCATTTCCTCTTAGAGTAAGAATGAGCTAAAATGGAACTATTTCTAACCATTTACTTGACACAAGGTCCCAATCCTTTTTCTCTAACCAGGACTCATGCACTTTCAATGTCACTACTTATTTATTTACCACATTGTAGGAACCACTGTTAAGCAGACATGACTATAAAGTTGAAGCAAAGGAAGAAAGTGCAACTAATGAATCACCACAGAGCAGGGCAATAAACATGACAGAAAAGGTTCAACAGCTATGCAAGCAGGTCAGCAGCCACAGATGTGAAGGATGTAGAATAGGTAAATGTGGAAATCCATTAACTCAAGGATTCCAAAGATCAGCAATCAAAAATCTATGGGAGTAAAAATGACATTTACATTGATGGATAAGAGGATAGATTCGAAGAATAAGAAAAAAACCCATATCGTTGCATCGACTACTTCTCAGTATTAAATAGATAGGCATGTGGCAAAGTAATGATCGTGAGTCAAATTCCTGGGATGACAAATAAAGAATGCAGGATGTAAATGAGTGGACAATGTTGATGAAGGCAGTCCATCAAATAAATTTATCAATCAAGAAATTAAAATAATCCAAAGTTCAATTGCCAATAAAGATGTATTGACAGTTCCATTAGCTAGAAAAAATATTTCATTGAGGCAAATTTGAAAATCCTAAAACAATAATAATAATAATAATAATAATAATAAAACCATGCTTGTAAAAGGTAACAACCACTGGGAATGGCATCCATGATCATCAATGTGAACACATGATAATGATCCCTGCAGGGCTCAGAAAGCCATGCACAGCAAATTTTTATAAGCCAAATTAAGAACTTGACACGGTTTTCTTTCCTTTATCTTGGGCTTGGCCAATTAATTTTCACAAACCCACACTCGAAATCCAACCCCACAAACTTAATCCCAGAGAAATTAATCACTTTTCTCCTCGAAATTCATGTTGCAGCTGCGCACATTCTCTGCTAGGATCCCAAAGACCCCATTTTCCATCAGATCAAACAATAATCAAATTACTTTATCAGACAAAAGGTAGCCCTGATCATTCAATCCAGCCTTGATCAAGGAGCAAAAAGTAACCCCAACGCATTTCACAGTGAGAAAATCAGAAAGATCAGGAACTAGTAGCAACCAGAGCAACAAACAATTTAAAGAAAAAGGAAGACAATTAAACCCTAACACTCAATTTTACTGCTAAGAATTCAAAAAAGAAAGAGGAAAAGACTCCTTTCTTAATAAATAAAGAAAATCAAGTCTTCAATCTTTATAGCTTCATCCGTAATAGATTATCATAAAACACAAAATCCCACCATAATCGCTTCTCTTCACTAAAGTAAAATCCCATTTCCATTCAATCATCAAGATTCAAAACTCCCTTCATCTCCCACCATTTTCTCAACAACCCCAAAATCATTTAAAGAAGCAAGAGAACTGATACATTACCCGAAGAAGAAGTGCACTTGGTCTTGTTATGATCACCACTACTTCTCTTTCTCTTCCCCATAACAAAAAAAAAAAAACTTTGATGGTCCCTTTGGTGGTGGCTGATGGTATTTACTGTTAAAAGGGTCTGAATTTGCGGTGATAAGAACTTTTATGTGTTACGAAGTGAACCTACGGTCATCAAAACGCATAGGAAGGGAAAGAGAGTGCTTTTAAAAAGTTTCGAGATAGTTTATGTCTGAAAAAAAAACAAAAAGAAAGAAAAAACGTGCGAAACGGTGGGTGAGGGAATTTGGAGTGGCTGTTTTTCTTGTTGAAAAAAAAATTAATGTATTGATAATAAGAAAGAATTAAAATATATATATATATATATTATTTTAACATATATTTTAAAAAAAAACTTTAAAAAATAAAGTTAACACAATCTTAAACGCTACTTCTTCTTCAACTTCCCTCCATGTCTTCGTTATTTCCCCATTTATTCTTGCCCCTACACGTGCAAACCGCCTCAAACCGTCCATTTTTTTTTTATATAAGTGGCTTCTCTCTCCTTCTCCCAATGGCTAATCGTTAGATATTTTCTTGTCTGCTCACAACCATTTTTAACTCAGAGATTGGTTTTGGTAATTAAAGAGATTTGTCCTTTTTTTAATTTTTATTTTAATATTAAAGTTAGTATTTAAAAGAAATTATTAAATTTGCATCCCAACAGGGTGTTTCTAAAATTAAAAAAAAAAAATACTTGATAATCATTTTTTTAGAAAATCATGAAGCTGTTATGAAGGTTTACATAATAAATGCTTAATTTAATCAATTTTTTCATCATTTATTTTTTTTATAAATTTTAACTTTACATAATATAGGCCTTTCAATTCAGTCTCAATATCAGAAATAATGAAAGTTTGAAAATAGAATGGTAGTTGTTTTTTAAAAATATTTTTTATTTTAAAATATATTAAAATAATATTTTTTTATTTTTAAAAAATTATTTTTAATATTAGTATATAAAAATAATCTAACAACATAAAAAATTAATTTATAATAAAAAAAAAACTTAAATTTAATTTTTAAAATACAAAAAACAAACTTTCCTACACAAGATTCTTTCACCTTCATCTAGATTTTCCAATTTATTTCACCTTTACCACGCAAGATTCTAATGTTCACCTCTTTCTAGATTTTCCAATTTATTTCAACGCCCACCCCAGGACAATTAATGAAGGGAGGCTGCCTTTTAGATATTTAAAAAAATATATTTAATTTTTTTATATTAATTTAATTTTTTTAAATATTTTATTGTATTAATATCAAAAATAAATTTTTTAAAAAAATAAATTTTAATACCTTTCAAAGCAACAAAAAACGTTTAAAAAAGTAATCGCTACTGTACCTAAAACCTTGTTTGTTTTTGTGGTATAAAGTTGTTTTCAAAAACATTAAAAGTTTTTTTTTTTGCTTAAAATTAATTTCTTTAGAGATTTTGGATAGTTTTAATGTATTGATATCAAAAATAAATTTTAAAAAATAAAAAAATATATTATTTTAATGTATTTTCAAGAAAAAACACTTTGAAAAACAATCGCTACCGTAATATAAAACATGTTCTTTGACAGAGTTTGTGATTGTGATAAAAGTTTCTTTTTAAAGTGATTTTTACTTGAAAATGCATTAAAATAATATCTTTTTATTTTAAAATTTATTTATTATATCAACACATCAAAATGATTAAAAAACACTAAAAAATTATTAATTAAAAACAAGAAAAAATTAAAAATATAGCTGAACCACAAAAACAAATATCACCTTATTTTATTTCTCCTTTTTCTTTTTACTATTCATTCCAATAACACTTGTAAAATAATAAATTGATCAAGTTGAAACAACATGACCTTTATGAAAATTACAATCATCGATGGAAAAAAATATAAAAAAAATATATTTTTATTTTTATTTTTATTATTTTCTTTTGTTTTAAAAATGATATTTTAATTATACATGAGTAATTACAATGCAAGAGTTTAATTTTAAAAAGTAAATTTTCTCTTAGTTAATTTTATTTTTTTATCCTTTTTTCTAGTTTTTTTTCATATATAAAGAAAATAGTTTTCCTAATTTATTTTTCTTGTTCAGTATTACTAAGATTTCCTAGTTTTTTTTATATATAAAGGATTGCAATAATCTCTTAACAAGTGAAACATTGATGAATAAAAAGTAAATATTTTAGGTGTCTCTATATGATTATGGTATTTTGGTTTTAAAGAGTTTTAACTTATAACAAATTATATTATCCCTCACTTCTTGACTACTTGTTTGGTATTAGAAACCACTAATTCCTATTGATTTTTATTGTGTGTTGTCAAATCACTAGTTAGAGGTATAAGAGGATGTTTATCAGAGTTCAACAATTCTCGGTGGTTAGTTGTTCTGTAAAGTTGAATATCCATGGTCAAAAGATATTCTAGAACATTATATACTAGTGTGAAGAGGTTCAGAGGTTCGGGAAAAAAGATGTTTAACAATTAATGTGTTGTTTTCATTTACATGGTTGATGTTGTTAAAAATTTTTATGGTAACACCCGTGATGAGGTGGTGCACACAAAAGTATCGTGTCAAGGACCTATAATAGAACGATTCGCACAAAAATATTATGTTCAGAACCTATGATAGGATAGTCCACGTAAAAGTATTAGGAATCCAATTGGGATGGCCCACACATTGAATGATGTTCATGGTGGAGGATAGTTTCTGATTGTGGTTTGAACACGATGATGATTTAATTCCAACCCATGGAGATTTATACATGAGATTTTTGGAAAAATAGATATTTTACTTATTAATTTTCTATTTTCACATTTCTATCATGTATTATTATACTTTTCTAGTTTTTTATTTTTATTTGAAGGGAATAGTTATTTTATTTTATTTTTGTATTCATTATTATTAAGGTTTTCTAGTTTCTTCTATGGATTGCAATAGCATTTTGGCAAGTAAGACATGGATAAATAAAAATTAAATATTTTGGATGTCTACATTATGGTGTTCTTGTTTTTTATGACTTTTAACTTATAAGAATCCCTTTTTTTTTTTTCACTTTCCATCTGCCTTAGATTACTACTAGACGTGGGCCCACACTACACCACGAGTCCACCTTTTTTCCTGTAAAAAATAATGTTCGGGCAACATAATTGCATTTTAATTAAAGAAGAAATATCAACGACTCGAGTTATAGATCCGACCGGGTCTAATAAGTTGATTTTATTTTTATTAGACGATAAAAAAAGGCATTGATAGTAAAAAAAAAAAAATCAAAAAAAGTGATCACAACAACTTGAAAAAAAACACCAAAATGATGAAATTGGAAAAAAAATATATCCTAGGTCAATCCAATATAGCATGATAAACACGATACCTAAGTAATAAAAGCTGAGTCAGCCCGAGTTAACCTATCAAATCCACGATCAACGTCATGAGATCAGGATAATCAAATATAGAAAAAACAGAAGGAAACCACAAAGCTATTTAAAAAAAAAAATGCCGAACAATGAAGTTGGAAGAGAAAACAATAAAAAAAGATATCGACCTGCGTTAACTTTTCAAACCCGTGACCTAGATTATTAGATCGAGAGCAACATACATGAAAAAACCGTGAAACTCAATATCTAACAAATCAAATGTTGAATGATAAAATTGAAAAAAAAAAATCAATAACACAAAAGGATCAAAAACCAAAAAGATAAAAAAACAAATTAGAGGACACATGTAATTTTTTGATTGATTGGTGAAATTGAAAAGAAAAAAACTTGTATAAAAGGAGGAAAAAAAGAATAAGGATAAAACTAAAAAAAAATATACCTTAAATTTGAATTGAGGGATGAAATTAAAAACCAGCAAAAATTGCACAAAAAAGTTAAGGAAAAAAAAAATCAAGATATCAAAAAAATAAAGACCAAAATAAAAAAACAACACATGACAAATTGAGATTGAAGATTGTAAAAAGTATCATAACTCTACAAAATAACCAAAGATAAAAAATTAAAAATCAAAATAACAAAAGCCAAATTCAAAGAAAAAAAATGAAGGAGTAGTTGCTTTGAAAATTTAGAAATTATGTGCAGAAACCTCAAAGGAAGGAAAGAGAAAAAAAAAAAATATTGTTGATGTCAAATTAGATGTTCATCAAGAATACACGTCAACCATTAACAAAAAGAATGCTAAGATAAATTAGACAATATTTTGAAATTCATTGTTTGGCTATGGAGCGATGCCGCATAAATCAAATCCACCGTAGAAAGTGCACAAAAAAGTTTTTAATGGAAAAATATTGAATTTTTTAATACAAAAAAAACACTAAAAAATTTAATTTTTTTTTCAAAAATTGACTTCCCACGAAACAAACAAATCCTACCCTACATGACATATCATAACTCTTGGTTTATGCTAGCAAAATTATAGGAATATCGGAAGGAAAGAAAGATGTTGACAAAAAATGTCATGAAGAATTGGATGAAGAGAAGGCCCAACATGATTTTATCACTTGAATGAAGAGCAACCAATAATAAGAAAAGAATTGGTCGGGGAGAAGTCCCCATCCAGAGCTTCTAGACAAACCATTTTTTCATTACTAAAGTCACTTTTCACCTCAAATTATTGGTTACAAGACACGAAATCACCTCCAAAGTGTCGTTTCGTTGCATGTATATAGTTATTTATTTTTTAAAAATATTTTTTTATTTAAAAATATATTAAAATACTTTTATATTTTTAAAATATTATTGTTGATAACAACATATTAAAATAATTTAAAAATATAAAAAAAATTATTTATTTATTAAAATTTAAAGAAACAGTGTTGCACCGACTAGCGGAACACTGTAAAATGTTAGAAAGCAACTGATGTTCTTGCAGTACTTTGTGCAACACGAAAGTAAATGCCCAATAACTCCCTGTCTCTGTCTGTCCTGGTTTTAAGACAGCACAAGGGCATGATGACCTCCTTGCCCTTTTTTATTTATTGAGAGGAATTATTTTCTCCTGTCCTCTCATGGAAAAGAAAATATTCATGTGTCTCTGTAGAATTAAACAAGATGTATAATAAACTAGATTAATAATAATAATAATAAAAATGCCGGTGATGATAAACCACACAAAACACATGGAAGAATCATTGTTGAATAGATTCATGAACAAGGACTGTAGAGACATGAATAAATTTGCATATCATTATTATATTGGAATCGTTCATTTTTATTTCTTTTTTAATGATTATGATATCTTTAGTTGTTTTTATGCACTATTTTTTTTCCTGATCGTCCTAAACAGGTCATCCAGATTCAGATTGCAGATTTATGAGAGTTTTTTCTTAAATCTCATCTAAAATAATTAATAATATGAAAGACAAACAACATTTACCAACCAGATTAAACTCGGATTATTATATATATATATATATGCTTGCGTGCATTTAAAGCTGGCCATGCCTTGCTGAAATTTCAATAAACAAGCTGGCTTTGCCCAGTCATGTGCCGTAGCCCATAAACTACCAACCTGGTCCATAAAAATCCAACTCAGCTCCTGTCACCTCCACTCATTTTTAACTGTTTAAAAGTATAATTATAGTTATTTTTTAAAATATTATTTATATTAAAATAATATATTTTTTATTTTTTAAAAATTATTTTTGAAATTAGCATAATTAAAATAATCCAAAAATATATAAAAAAATATTTTTTAGCACATTTTTTTTTAATTTTTGAAAACACGGGTTGACCCACATTTCTAAATGAGATATGTGTTGGTGCCACATGTTATATTTTCTAAATTGTAAAAAAATATAAAAAATATTAATATTAAAAAAAATCTAAGATTTTGTTCATTAAAATTAAAAAATTTGATAACAATAAAAATAAATAAATAAATAAATAAAAATAATTCAATATAAAAAATGAATGCTTGCTAATATTATGAAAATATATCTTTATAATATTTCTAAAAGGTATTAATGATCTTATATGTTAATAAAGTCAAAATTTAATTAAAATGATATAATTGGATGGAAAGAAAAATAAAGAAAATATAAATCTTAATTTTGAGAAAATAAAATGATGAATAACAAAATAAAAAATAAAAAAACAAAAAATAAATATTTACATGAATGTGTTTAGGCTATGACACAGATGAATTCTAAAAAAATCTGAAAAACTCAAAAAATTCCTTGACCCAGGAAAAACGGTTTTTTTCCTTCCTTTGAGGGTGATTAAATAATTACATTGTGGGTAAACATTTTTAAAATATCGATTAAACCTCTCCTTTCATGTAATGATCAACGAGTCCATAGAAAATGCTTGCCAACCTCTAAACCCAAGCTTTGGTTTGGCTGCTTGGTTTTTAATTTTCTTAAATATATTTTTTTGTAAATTTCATTTTTTTTATTATTTCTTGAAAATAATAATTGAAAAAAAAAATATTTTTTATTATTAGGTTTTCAAACCAAACCGAACCTGATAAATAAAAAAACAAACCGAACTGAATTATAAATGTTTGGTTTTTTTACCTGGTTCGGTTTTTCTCACCCCAGATTAGAGCACCATCAAAATGTATAGAAGGTGAGATCTAGCAAATGGGCTTAGGGTCCCACGTGACTACCATACCTTACCTCACACAACACAAGTCCCAGTACTTTCTGTTTCTCTGTATTGTTTGTCGACGTGGCATGGACCGCTATGTTTTGCTAATTGTAATTGGTTTGAAGTGTAAACTAATACACGATGCCCCAACTGTACATTCTTGTCTCTGTGCTATTCAGGAGTCTCATGACAGAATTCGGACTTTGCAATAAATCAAAACATGTATGGCCCATACAAGGAAAGAAAGAGAAATAGGTGACCGAGTGTTTTTATTAACATAATAATCATCCAAAAGCTTATAAAATTATTAATTTTAAAATTTATAAAATTAGTTAAAATATATATAAATTTGACCAACATTTAAATTAATAATAATTAAAAAAAACTGAATCCAATAGCAGCACATCTTTTATTCGACAACAGAACAAAAATCAAAACAAAAAATTGACCATTTATCCATAACCGAGCCATGGACACCATTTAATTTCATTCCCATCAACCATTTCTTAGCTGTTAGCGGGTATTTTTTTTATTGTTTTAATATTTTAATATTGAAATTAAATTTTTTTAAAATAAAAAAAATTTATTTCAATCTCATTCTCCTCGTAATTGAACTGCATAACCACTACCATGAAATAATTGAAGGTTAAAACAGCCAGAGATCTTGACGGTGCTAGAGGAGACCCGGTCTTGATCTGTAAATCTGGGCTGAAACTCAACTCAAAATTAAAAAAAAAAAAAAAAAGGAAAAATAGGAAAGACAAGTGTGTATGATCGAGCCTGGAATCCGATGTTTAAAGGCAAGGTTAAATGATGATGCTTCCTTGGAGCCATCACCATTTTTATAGGATTCTAATTCTAAAGAGAATAATAAAGAATTTATCCGTTATGCTCTCCGATTACTTTATTCTGATGCTTCCAGGTGGCATGTCTTGATCAGGCAACAAATAACGTGGATCGGATTATAAAACAAGGAACTTGTAATAAAATAATCATTATTGATTTATCAAAGAAGGCGGTCCAATATTGAAGGAGATATGGGATCGTTATGGTATAGATTCCATCCGTGGGTCCACGTGTCTTGCTTGTTGGCTGCTGGGCTCTTGTCAGATTCTGGGTAAATGGTCCTCCTCTCTCGACGGGCCAATCTAGACACCCATGATTAGGTGCCTCACGCGGTCAGTTGACAATGACAAGGAAACCCTCTCAATTGCTTGTGGTTCGAGGGTGTTTTCGTCTCGCCGTAAATTTCTCCCTTCGTTTTATAATTCTTGATCCATACTTAAAAATTAATCATCGTTTAATCACTTGTATTATCATCAATAATTCAATAAACATCATTAATTTGCCACCAACACGCCATAACTACTCGTAATCGTTTTAATAGCCATTAAAATTTTTTTTCATAAGTTATTTTATCAGTTCTCACCATCTCCTAATACCATCATCAGCATGGCAACAAGTGTCATTCATTTGCTGCCGTCACATCATAATTACTCGTCCTAATTACCATAAAAATCATAAGTTACGTAATCAATTTTCACTGCTATTACAATGACATAAAAAAATATTCTTTTACAAAAACATGTATTTCATAATAATTCAAATAGTAATTAATTTTTCAAGGAAAATGTTGTGTGAAAAAGACTCGTGTTTAAAAAAACATTGTGTTCTTTCATATTTACAATTTTTAGGACTTTCACATGCTATACCAAAGGTTAGAGTTCAAAATACCTCCAATAACAAGAATAATAAAGTTAGTGACGGGACAAAAACTAAGAATCTATTTTCTCTGCAACCTATACCAGCCTTTAAATGAACATTTATATACAAAGTGTCAAAAAATAAGAAGACATAAAGTGAGAAATAAAAAGGAGAGTTTTTGGACTTTAGTATAGTAAAAAAAAATTAATTACACAACAGGGTACAAAAACTATCTAGAGAATTAACATAGTTTATGACATTTTTAGTATTATTAGATTTGTGTTGTTGAAATTTTTTTTTAATAATATAGATAGCGTTGTAATCAAAATTTTAATATACCTCTAAATTTTTTATTTTTTTCTTTATTTTTTCTTTCTCCTCTCTTTTCTTTGTAATTTACAAAAAGAGATGAGAGAGAAGAGAGTTAAAAAAATAGAAAGACTTTAGAAATATATCAAAAGTCTAGTAATAACACAAATAGTATCACTAAAAAAATCTCGACGATATAAATATAATGACAGCAAAAAATATCATAAATAGAGAATAGAATGAGCTATACAAATCATTTAAAGATGTTAAGGCTACTTTGTTTTTGGCCGCTTGGGTGGTTTACTCTGATTATTATTGATGATCTTTTATAATATTATTAGATTTATTTTATCAAGATTTTTTAATAAAACTATTAGTGTTATTATTGGAGATTTAATATAACTCTAATATATTGTTTCTACCGTGGTCGAAAGAAAAAAAAGTCGAAAAAAAGTGGGATAGATTCTGGCAAAAGATAACGCAGGAAAGCGTCTTAAAATACGCGGCTCTTGCTAGAGTTATCCGGAATAAATCTGCCACCTCGTGATGACTCACCAAAGCCTGGAAAATAGAGACCAAGCCCTTAAGCAGGACAAAAGGAGAAAAAAAAGAAGAAACTTTCCCATTAAAGGCAAATCAAATTCTTAAGACATTAATTCTCTCATCTGACTACTACATCACCAGAATTTCATTCCCCTCTCTTCGGACCATACATTGAACCTATTGTGGTGGAGTTGATGATGATAAGGTTTGTTCTGTTGTTTTCAAAAAACCTGTCCGTGTTCTTTTCAAGAAATTTCCCTGGTCTAGAGAAGCCCTCCGTATGGATAAACATCTCTTCCATTCTTTTGGCCTTTTCTTCCATAATATTATCTCTTTTCTTTGTAATATCTAGCCATTTTTTTCCTTGTTTAAAGGGAATCTCGACCGAGTCCATGTATTTTTTTTGAACTTGTTTGTTTTTATTTTAAAAATATTTAATTTTTTTATTGTTTTAAATTATTTTTTTATATTTCAGGTCGTTTTGAAATGTTCATATTAAAATAAATTTTAATAAAATAAAAAATATATTTATCTCCAATATATTTTTAAATTAAAAATATTTTGAAAAGTATATCGGTATATAAAATTATAAGTTAATACATCAATTTTGAGTATCTACTTATTAATTGATGTACTAACTAACAAGGACATTGTGCTGTACAGGACCACGAAAATATAGGACTTGAAGCACCAAACTTGTTTTTCTTTTTATTAAAGGAGTCGATTTATTAATCTTCAATTAAGATCTACTAAAAAAATATGGACGATCTATTTAAGATTCGACTAAATAAATTATCTTGAATGGAAGCCGCTAATTTATTTCTAGTTCTAGTCACATCTGATAAAAAGTGCGGATTACTTGTTTAAAATCCGATTAAAATGAAATCTATTTTTAAAATATAAAAGCTACCACGAAAAGGTTCTTGATATTAAAACCAGAATAAAAAATAAAAAAACGTAATGAAGAAGTGTATACGGTTGCTGCCTTCCCCAGATAATATTATGTTCGTGTGTTTAATATGGTAATTAAACTAATAATCATGCTGGCCTTCGAGAAGAGTAGGGCCAAGTCAGCAAACTCAATAATATATATTATTGTTGATGGGATGCTCATCGAATAACACACAATCTTGCTCAAGTGTTCACACTTTATAGATTTTTTTTCATATAATATGCTAATTTTATACTTCAATTCTTAGTTTTTGAATTCTATCTTGGCAAGTGATTTTTCAAACTAACAAATCAAATCCAATCCCCCGTCTGCTTATTTTTACGTTTCTTGTAATTTTTTTTGATTTTTTTTTATAATTAGTGATGTGTTTTTTTATGAGTGATGTGTGTTTAATATTATAATATAAGATGGTTTTTAATTAAAAATATATTAAAATAGTATATATATATTTTTTATATAAGCATATTAAAATCATTTAAGAACATCTAAAAATTAATTGATTGAATATTTTTTAAATAAAAAATAATTTAAAAAACATATTATAATGAAAAACAAACATTCACCCATATCAATTCTCACGGTAAAAACTCGTTTCTCAATCCTTAAAAGTTTCAATATACTCAATACATTTAATAAGAGTTTATAATATTATTTTTTTAAATGATAATTAAAAATATTCTTATTTTAATTTTCACACCAGCTAAATAACATCCTGCTTGCCATTAGTATCGTAATACACAAATACGACCATAATTCCCAGAATTTGAGCATAAATAATCCTAAAATAACCATTAAAACCCAAAAAATAGTAAAACAATTATTCTAACTACATGAGGTGTTTTTACCCTTTACCGATCGCCAACAAGTCGGATCTGACTGTCACTCACTATAAATAACTGCGCTATTCTCTCTCTCTCTTCCACTCTATCACGCATTCCTCATTTCTTTCTACAGTAACTTCTCTTTCTTTTCTGTCATTGGAGAAATTAATAAAGAAATCAATTAGGGTTTGGAGCCATGGTTTCGGTGATTTTGCCAGATCTGGGAACGGAGATTCTGATTCCGGTATGTGCCATTATTGGAATCGGATTCTCTCTCCTTCAGTGGCTGTTGGTTTCCAAGGTCAAGCTTGTACCGGGTCCTGCGGCGTCGAATAACAGTGGTGCTGCTGGGAAGAATGGGTACGGTGACTACCTGATTGAGGAAGAAGAAGGTCTTAATGAGCATAATGTTGTTCTTAAATGTGCTGAGATTCAAAATGCCATCTCTGAAGGTATAATATTATCAGTATTTTGGTTGTTTTCTTGAGTTGGTTCTTGAAGTTGTGATTTTTGGGATTGTTGAGTTTAGATCTCTCGTTGATTTGGTGTTTTGGTTTTGAAATGGAAGGAAATGAGCTGTTTTTGTTGTGGTATTGCATTTACTGTGTTTTTTGTGAAGGATTCTGTATGAGTTTCTGATATTGTTTCTGGTTATGGACTTTGAACTGACTGTGGAAAGTTTTTTTTTTAATTTGTGTTTTTATTTGATTTAGTTTATTTTTTCAGCTTAAAAAAAAAAAAATCCAGTTTGTATGTGAATATTTTTAAAAATATTCCTTTTACGCATGAGCTGGTGGCTAGTTCTGGAACTTGGTCTGAGGAGGTGTAGTTCCATTTATTTCCGGTGGTAACATGTATTTTTTGCTTAGACCGAAGGAATGCTATTTGAGATCTAGCCAAGCTTTTGTTGTTTTATTCTGTTGGAATTATGGTAATGGTTATTTAGTTAAAACACACGAAGACTATAGACGTCTGGTCATGACAAGAATGTTAAATGCGGTATTTTCTGGCATGTGGGTGCTAGTATTGATATGCTACCACCAACCTGTCAACCCTGATGCTTACTGGCTGGGAATGGTACCTTTTGCGGTTTTAAGTTGATGGTTTGATGAAATTTTGCTGGATCTACAGGCTTTGATGAAGTTATTGTAAACCTTCAATAGATCTAAGCATTTTAGGCATAATTCTTCACCTGGTATTGTTAATTAAGTTGATTAGTTTCTCTTGACATCTTTTAAGGTTATCTGTGGTGAATCTCTTTTTGTTAGTTATCATTTGCATTAATGATTGTGAGGACTTCACTTCATTTTTTCATGTGCCGAGAGATTGTTTGGAATTATAACTAGGATGTGAAAACCAGATGCCTGGGGCATCATAAAAATTTTGTGTCACCTCCATCTGTCTTTGACAGATGCTTTATAGGTCTGGAGTCCCCTTATTTAACTTCATACTTTATTGTTGAATGGTAAAATATGAAGTATAAATAAACTTGTTGGAGAGGCCAAATCCAGGATTCTATTTGATAGCTTGTTATATGTTCTCACAGTCCAATATTAGTGATTTGTTGCCTAAGCATGTAAATAACTGAAGACATAATTTGCATCAACTTGCTCTGCTTGTATTGGAGTGTTTCTGCAATGTAGTGGTGGTATTTTTACGTCATTTACACATCAATATGTTGTGGTGATAATGTTTTGTCAATATCATTTTTTATACTAATTATGGATGTGGATATTTTTACTTTGCAGGTGCAACTTCTTTCCTTTTCACTGAATATCAATATGTTGGAATTTTCATGGTTGCTTTTGCAATCTTGATTTTCGTTTTCCTTGGCTCTGTTGAGGGATTCAGCACTAAGAGTCAACCTTGCACCTATGACCCCTTGAAGATGTGCAAGCCTGCTCTTGCCACTGCTGGCTTCAGCACCGTATCCTTTGTGCTTGGTGCTGTCACTTCAGTGGTTTCTGGCTTTCTTGGGATGAAAATTGCAACCTATGCTAATGCCAGAACCACCCTGGAGGCAAGAAAAGGAGTTGGGAAGGCTTTTATCATTGCATTTAGATCTGGGGCAGTCATGGGTTTTCTCCTTGCTGCCAATGGACTCTTGGTGCTTTACATTACCATCAACGTCTTCAAGCTATACTATGGTGATGACTGGGAAGGGCTTTTTGAGTCTATAACTGGCTATGGACTTGGAGGATCTTCCATGGCACTTTTTGGAAGAGTTGGTGGAGGCATCTACACCAAAGCTGCTGATGTTGGTGCTGATCTTGTTGGCAAGGTTGAAAGGAACATTCCTGAGGATGACCCAAGAAATCCTGCTGTAAGTAATCCTGCTCTATAGAAATAACCTTTTTTCTTGAACATTGACATGGTTTCTGGTTTGGGTTGTGTCTGATTTCCTTCTGTGATTGCAGGTGATCGCTGACAATGTAGGTGATAATGTTGGTGATATAGCTGGCATGGGATCCGACCTTTTTGGCTCGTACGCTGAGTCCTCTTGTGCTGCCCTAGTTGTTGCTTCCATCTCTTCTTTTGGAATCAATCATGAATTTACTCCAATGCTCTATCCTCTAATTGTCAGTTCTGTGGGAATCATTATTTGTCTGATAACCACCTTATTTGCAACTGATTTCTTTGAGATCAAGGCTGTGAAGGAAATTGAGCCAGCACTAAAGAATCAACTCATCATCTCAACTATTCTGATGACTATTGGGGTTGCCATTGTTAGTTGGGTAGCTCTCCCATCTTCCTTTACCATCTTCAATTTTGGAACCCAGAAAGTTGTCAAGAATTGGTAAGATCTATTATTGATGTTCTTTTGAGAAAAACTTAGCGCCATTCTAGTTGGGTCATACTGTCTTAGCTTATAACATTGAATTCTACACGCAGGCAACTCTTCTTGTGTGTTGCTGTTGGTCTCTGGGCCGGTCTTATTATTGGATTTGTAACTGAGTACTATACTAGCAATGCATACAGGTAAGCTTTTGTCCTTCTTTTATTTCTAGTAACTGTTCCCTGAATAACAGTTAGTTTAACACTTAATTTACAAAAACCTGCAGCCCTGTTCAAGATGTTGCTGATTCCTGCCGAACTGGAGCTGCCACTAATGTTATTTTTGGGCTTGCATTGGGATACAAATCTGTCATCATTCCTATCTTTGCTATCGCAGTCAGCATTTTTGTTAGTTTCTCTTTTGCTGCTATGTATGGTATTGCTGTAGCTGCCCTTGGAATGTTGAGCACCATTGCCACTGGGTTGGCAATAGATGCATATGGTCCCATTAGTGACAATGCCGGAGGTATTGCTGAGATGGCAGGCATGAGCCACAGGATCCGAGAAAGAACTGATGCCCTTGATGCTGCTGGAAACACCACTGCTGCTATTGGGAAGGTCTGAAAAACTCTGCTTAAGCTTTAACCACTTCCTTTTTAATTGCAGTCGATGTAAGCAACTGTAGTTGCTTTTACATGTCATGTTAGAATGCAGGTTTGCATATTTTTGTTTTTCATGCATTGATGTGTTTAGTCAGTGGTTTTACTGATTTTTTGTAATGGGATCACATTGAAGTGGTGCACACAGCGCACACAACCAAGGAAATAGGCAACTTGCCCCAGCTGTAGTTTTGGTGTTCTCTGTGTTTTCTTCCTTTTAAAAATGAAACTTTAGATTTTTTATTTTATGATTAGACAAGTTGGGTGTTACCATCTCATTGCAATTTCCTAGGACCACTTATCATGGAATTGCCTTTCCCTTCTCCAAATGAAAAGGAGAAATGAGAGTGCTTTGTTCCATGTGCTTTTCATTTTGGACACATGATTTCGTTTTTAGTAGGGAACAAGGCTTCTGTAGGGGCCTTAATCTTTCTGGCAATTTATAATTTGTTGGGAGTTTGAGTCTTTTTTGCAGTGAAGTTGTATTTACATCATCAGTTGTAGAACACATCATTAATTCTGTTTTTGATTGAAAAGAAGCATCCGACAATGACCTGTTGAACTCACAGACCATAAGGTTTTATTCACACTTCTAATTGATCAATGTGCTGCCTTTTTCAGGGATTTGCCATTGGCTCTGCAGCTCTTGTCTCCCTGGCCCTCTTTGGTGCCTTTGTCAGCCGTGCATCTATCTCAACAGTCGATGTATTGACTCCAAAAGTTTTCATTGGTTTGATTGTGGGTGCAATGCTTCCGTACTGGTTCTCTGCCATGACAATGAAGAGCGTGGGAAGTGCAGCACTTAAGATGGTTGAGGAAGTTCGCAGGCAATTCAACACCATCCCTGGCTTGATGGAAGGCACTGCCAAGCCTGACTATGCCACCTGTGTTAAGATCTCCACTGATGCTTCTATCAAGGAGATGATCCCACCTGGTGCACTTGTCATGCTCACACCCCTCATTGTTGGGATCTTTTTCGGTGTTGAAACTCTATCTGGTGTCCTTGCTGGATCCCTTGTGTCTGGTGTCCAGGTAAATGCTAAGGCTTCTGGTCAGCAGAATGTTCTTAGTCAACATAAAGTTGAGATCATACTTGTTCAGGTTATAGATTTCCTGTTACCGTATGTCTGATCATTTGTTTCTGTTGTTCAGATTGCCATCTCTGCCTCCAACACTGGTGGTGCATGGGATAATGCCAAGAAATATATTGAGGTATAGATCGAGTGAGCTTTTATCACTTCTTTATTTGTAATTTGGTGTGCGTGCTGAAATAAAGGTTTTTTTAATGCGAATATGCCCCTGTATTTGTTCTTTTGGAAACAGGCTGGTGCTTCAGAGCATGCAAGATCTCTTGGCCCTAAAGGATCAGATCCACATAAGGCAGCTGTTATTGGTGACACCATTGGGGATCCATTGAAGGATACATCTGGACCATCACTTAACATCCTCATCAAACTGATGGCTGTTGAGTCACTCGTCTTTGCTCCATTCTTTGCCACGCACGGTGGCCTACTCTTCAAGATATTCTGAGAATTAGAACCAGACAAGCAGAAGAAATGGTTGGTCCCACCAGTCCCATCTCTCTTGTTTTGCCCTGCTATTCATCTTTACCTCAATATATGTAGTTTGTAGTTCGTGATGACTTTAAATTTCTCTCCTCGTGCTGAGTGGTGGAGAAAATCTTCCCTGTTAGGGGGTTGATTGATGATGACAACGATGACGACGATGATGATAATGAATCTAGTGAAGAGCTGGACCAAAGTTGTCATTTTGTTTTCTAGTAAGAACAGTTAATTTTGCACATTTAACGCAATTTTGATTGTATGTTCTCTCTTTTTGCGCTGTCTTTTCATTTTCATTTTTCTTTTCTGTGCTCCCCGCCAAATATTTTAATCAGCTGTTGTGTGAAATGCACAAAACATGCCCCAGCTGCCTAATTAAAATTAAAAAAAAAAAAACTTGTCCTCAGTGGATTTGCATGATGATTTTTTCTCCTTGGATTTCTTACACTTTGGTCCTTCAATTTTCTTTTTTCTAATTTGATTCTCAAAAACTGAATTAATTTAATGCGTGCATGTATTGATTTCTTACACTTTAGTTTTTATTGTCATGTTGTTTATAAGAAGAGAAACATGTTATTGTAAAATGAAAAAAAGGAGAATGGGAGAAAACAGTTTTTACTAAATGAATACATTTTCCACCAGTGCCTTTTTCTACACGTTTATTTTAATTTTTATATGAATAAATTTCGCAAAGTGCTCCGTGACAACGACTGAGTTTCTGTGTGTTACTGTTCAATAACCGATAAAAGTTTTCCCCAGCGGGCATCAAACTAGCTGGAAACAAAAAGAAAAACACACGCCGTCTCATGCCAGAGGGGAAGAAGCACCAAATGGGACGTTATTAATTCGAGACTGTATAACATATATCCATAGAATTAATACGGAGACAGTGGGATTATTAATCCAACAACGTAAAATATTAGCTTTCCATAATGGTTTAGCGTTTTACCAAAAAAATATATCACATTTTCAACTTTTTTATAAGCTCTACTCGTTTTGAAATCAACCCTCTTAAAGAAACTCTTGTTGGAAATTGTTGGAAATCTGTTTTAATTAACATAATTTAAACAAATTACAAGTACGAGTAAATGAGAAATTAATTTAAAAGAGTTCTTAGTTTTTCTACTTAAAAAATTATTGAT
The DNA here is from genome assembly GCF_005239225.2 of Populus alba. NCBI lineage: Eukaryota > Viridiplantae > Streptophyta > Magnoliopsida > Malpighiales > Salicaceae > Populus > Populus alba. The sequence goes on along the minus strand of NC_133289.1, from coordinate 5,122,256 downwards.
TTTTCTAGATTTAATTCTTGATTTATAGTGTCAGCTAAGAAGAAGACCCTGATTTTAATTAACAATAATTAGTCGTTTGATTAACAGGATTTTCGGACCATTGTTGTTTGATTATCAAATTATGTGATAATTAATGAAGTCGGTGCTAGAATGAAGTAATTATTAAAAAAGAAAAAAAATTGAGACAGATGAGTTTATTGCATAATTTTAACGTCGAACAAACGGATGAGAAAATATTAGCGTTGGTTGAGTAAAAAGAATAAGGACCATTTGTAAACATGCCAAATAAATGGAGGGCATATTTCTATTTGTCCTCTCGTCATTTCCTCATATCTTTCACTTCAGCGTTGGGATTACTTCCTCTGCACTCAAATATTTTTCCAGATCGAGGCAAGTCTCTTGATCGAGGCAAGCTATTTATGGATAGAGATCACAGAATTATCAAAAACATGGCGCTGCTATAGTTCTTAATACTGCTGTCATTTCTGCATTCGCTTTCCTGCTTTGGATTATGCTGCTATATATGATTTTCTATGACCGTTCTGGTTTTTCGTTCCTGCAAAAGTGTTCTTCAACTGGTTGGAAGTCTTGCTTCTGCAGATGCCATGTTGTATGCTGGTATTGCTGTCAATTGTTAATGCATTAATTTTTGGTTTTGATTTCCTCCTGGTGGTGATCATTACTAGCTAGGTCAACATTGATATACTTGAGCATCATGGAAGTTTTGACTTTTTTTTTTTTTTTTTTTTTCAATTAGAATTCGTAATGAATATAATAGTAGGAGATGAATTTTTAAACAAGATCTTTTCTATAAAAAAACAAGATACTAAAAATTTATTCTTTTATTTTAAAATTATTTTTAAGATGACTGCAATGTTGGTTGCGACATATTGTGTAAATCATTAATTAAATTTTTTTTATTATTATAAAAAGCTTTTAATCAACATGAAAATTCTACTTTTTTTATCTTTAAGTTTTATAAAGTAGAATAAAACTACAAAAAAATATGATTGATTGTAATATTTTTATTTTTAAAGACTATATTAAGATTCTCAATAAATATTTCAATATAATTCTGTTAATAATTAAAAAATAATATCATTACTTCTTTTAATATTTTGAAAGAATAAAAAGAGCATGCGAAGAAAAAAGGGTAAAGAATGAATTTTTTTTTCTTTTTGGATGAGGAGGCGAGCTTGGTTTGCGTGCTGGGAATGCAAGTGTAGAGTCGCGAGTGCCTGAGTTTTCAACGGTAGCAAACTCCCCTAGTTTTAGTTTTATAAAATTACATGAATATTACATCCTATGTTGTTTTTCTTTATAATATTTTAGGGTCAATTATATTGTATTCCTTGTAGTTTATTGAAACTAATTAATTAGTCCTTGTATTATAGGACAAAAATGAGTAGTTAGTTCATTGACAAACATTGACCATTTTCAATTTTTTAGTGTTTTTTTTTTTGTTGTTTTAGAAAATATCATTTTTTTATCAACTCTTTCTACCTTATTTGGATCTCTGTTTCTTCTTTATTTGTTTATCTATAAAAAAAAACAAAAAAAAAGTATAGGAAATTAAAAATATGATTAAACTATAAATGAATTTAAGAAAATATAAAAAATAATATATAATTTCTGAAAAAATGTGTACTTTTCTTATCAGTCCATAGATTGCGGATGTGCCCACTCTTTTCGATCTTCTCTAAAGTATTTTATACATAAATAAGACTTTCTCTTTATCAATATCATAACCCTTTTTTCTTAATTATCAATATTCAGAGCTTGTTTAAAAGTAAATATTGTATTTTATTTTTTTTAATAAAATATATTAAAATAATATATATTTTTTATTTTTTAAAAAATTATTTTTAACACAAATGATCAAAATAATAATAAAAAAATTAAAAAATATTATTTTTTTTTAAAAAAAATCAAATTTAAAACAAATAATATTCTAACCACGTACTGACAAACACAATTGACGAAGACAAGTCTCATTATTGTTATTGTTATGTCAGCTTGCCGAGGAACACTTTACAATACACAAGTTGAGCTAGACGAGGTTTCTTTAGTTCCTTGAGGTCTTTTTTTATTGAGGACAAACTACAAATACATCCTCCATTTATTTTTTTTGGGTTTCGATTATGTTGTTCTCCTCTTAATTGCACCAATTTTACCCTTAACCTACCCAAAGCAATGCCATTTCTTCCCTCTTCCCTCTTCCCTTGTATCACATATGAAACTCATGCATGTTAACTTTTCTTGTAGTGTCAACTTCATTACTTCATAACCTTGAAAGGATTACTCTTGTGATTAAAAAAGTTAACTCATTTTCTTCTCTCTTTTTTTGACGATTCAGGTTTGAATATTAAGATCAACATCTAAAATTTTTTATTAAATTTATCTTAATATATTAGATTGATATGAAAAATATATATCTAAAATTTCAAAGAGAACAACATTTTTTTTTATATAACTCACAAGCTAATCTAAAACACCTCTTATAATCAAATAAAATAAACCTTTATATCACAATTAAATTTATTTGTATAAAACTTATTTATTTCTGTTTTATAATCATAAGTTTTATGAGTTTTAATTTTAGATCATCGTGACAAATATGAATTTTAAGATGAGTATGGTGTGATGAAGAAGTTGGTTTTAAGAATATATATATTGGGGGGGGGGTGTTATGGGATAAGAAACGATGAGCACTATGCGGACTGGTTGAGGGTAGCATTGGCTCAATTAGAAGAAGAAGAATCAAATCAAAACCCGTCAGATAAATGAAGGGCACATTTGTAGTTTGTCGCTTGACGAAAAGGAAGTTCAGCTGTAGAAAACGGAATTCTTTTCCATGCTGTTTCAGAGCCATTTCTTCGTGGCTTCCTCTCTGTAGCCAAACATTTTCCCAGCTCGAGGTAAGTCCTTGAGATATGTTGGATCATTAAGCTATATTGCTACCCGGGTCATCTTTTCTGATTACAAAATACATGCTTTTGGGTTGTTTTTCTTAGGCTGATCAAGACCTTGTATTTGGGAAACATGGCAGCAGTGGAGATGACAGATGACGTTAACATTAATGCAGCTATAGCTAGTGTCCAGGATGGACGGCATCACCATAATATCGAGCTCGTAGTAGTCCCTCAACAACTACCTCCTACTGGTGATGGAGGTAATTTATTAAGCTGGATGTTTAATTATAGTTCTTGTTAGCTTTATATTTTGGGAGTCTGCATTTTGCAATGGCCCAGTAGAGAGAAAAAAAAGTTTCTCCTGTTACGTTTTCAATGATTGAAAACATTGGTGGGAATTTCATGTGATTTTAACAAAAGAAGGGAAACAACAAGAATTGTAATCATAGTGACCTAAAAGGGTATGATGCAGTGAAAATTTCATTTCTCCATTTCTACTATTCGATTTCCTGCATCTGACTGTATGAAATCTAGAAGTTCTATTCAATAATTGAAGTTGATGATGTTTAATGTAAACCATTAGTCTTCTATAAAATCAATACTTTTTTAATTATTTCTTCCTGACAGTGGAAAGAAAAAGGCATTTGCAATTGTATCAAGCCGCTCTGAGTGGTGATTGGGACACAGCTGAAGGCATTTATGATTCATTTCCAGGAGAAGTTAATGCTAGAATAACTAAGCGAGGGGAGACTGCTCTCCATATTGCAGCAGCAGCGGAGCACACTCATTTTGTGAAACAGCTTGTTGGAAAGATGACCATGGAGGCTTTAACTTATAAAAACGAGGCGGGCAATACAGCATTTTGCTTTGCTGCTATATCTGGAGTTGAGGCACTTGCCAAAGTCATGATGGACAAAAAAAGCGGTTTGGCGATGACTCGAGGCAGAGGAAACCTGTTACCAATTTACATGGCAACTCTATTGGGGCATAGAGGGATGGTATCATATCTTTATGATGAAACAAACGAGCAGTTAACCGATGATGATCGCATAAAGTTACTTGTTGCTTTGATCAACAGTGACATATATGGTGAGCAATCTTTTCTATGTTTGATAATTTGCTATCATTTAGATGGTAAATTTATTTTCGTAAATGAAATCAATCTGTTTTAGTTTGTGATTGCTACTACCCAGACGAGAAATTCAACATTCAACCCTCAGACAACTTATTCGTAAGCCTTTGAAAATCCAACTTGTTTTCATATTTTTGAATCTTTTTGTTCCCAGATGTAGCATGGAAAATGCTAAAAGAACATCGCGGGTTGGCCTATGCTCGTGATGAACATCAGCTGACGGCATTGCATGCATTTGCCCAAAAGTCTTGTATGCCTTCAAACGTTGTCGATCAAAGTCCTCCAGGATTTTGGAACAAATGCCTCAACCCCTGTTAGTTCTCTGATGCTCCAAATCTATGTTTCCTTGGAAAGAAAACCAGTCCAAAAATTTCAGCTAGTTATAGAATGCAAAAGATTAACTTTATATCTTTATCATATTCATGAGCACTTTATACATCTTTTCATGGATGCATATATTCAAGCTTGCAAACTTGCTAACTACATTTATGTTTTACATCTTTGATTTAGAACATTAACCCCATTTCCCACAATTCAATTTTGTTATATTTAATCCTCAGTTTCAGGTTTCAAATTGGCTCGGATGAAGAAACTGATGCACAAAGAAGCACTTGACATAATCCAGTACCTTTGGGAACAAGTTGTATTGTTGGATGATGCAACAATTTCTCGTCAGATTGGAGAACCCTGGCCATTGATATTCACTGCTGCAGAAAGAGGGAATCTTGACTTTCTAACAATACTCATTCGCTTGTATCCTGAGTTGATCTTCAAAGTTGAGCACAACACGTATAGCATATTTCATATTTCTATCTTGAATCGTCACGAGGACATCTTCAAGATTATATACCAGATTGGTTCTATCAAGAATTTGATAACAACATACAAAGATAGAGATGGAAATAATATGTTGCATTTGGCTGCAAAAGTACTGGAATCACCAAGTCGACTTAATGTTATACCAGGAGCAGCTTTACAACTGCAACGCGAATTGCTGTGGTTTGAGGTGACCATTCTCACTCTTTCCATCAACAAAACACATTTGATTGTAGGTCATATGCGTTAAGCCAACCTAATTCTTCCATCAAATGTGGATAAGATGTTCATACGCACACGCGATTAACTAATGCTATACTCTCCTTCTATATATGAATCTCACAGTCTCTCAACATGATCATGATTTCTAGGAAGTGAAAAAAGTCGTTCAACCACGGCACATTGAAGAAAAAAATATTCACGGGAAAACTCCAGGAGCTTTATTTATAGAACAGCACAAGGACTTGATGAAAGAAGGGGAGCAATGGATGAGAGACACTGCCGATTCATGCATGCTTGTAGCAACACTTATTGCTACTGTGGTTTTTGCAGCAGCTTTTACCGTACCCGGAGGTAATTTGCAAGATAAAGGGACTCCTGTTTTCCTTCATGAAATTGCATTCAAATTCTTTGCCATATCAGATGCAATATCTCTAGTAAGCTCTGCCTCATCCTTGTTAACCTTCTTGTCAATTCGCACTTCTCGGTACGCAGAACAAAATTTTCTTTGGTCATTGCCTAACAGGTTGATTATCGGACTCACAACACTTTTCATATCAATTGGGGCAATGATGGTAGCCTTTATGGCAACATTTTTCCTTGTTTTCGGCAATAAATTACTTCCATATTCTATCCCCATTGCTGTCGTTGCTTCTTTGCCAGTCATGTTCTTCATTTGGCAGCATTTCCGCTTATTCGTTGACATGATTCATTCAACTTATACGTCTCGGTCACTTTTCAAGCCAAATAAATCTCCTCTCTTTTCCAAGAAACTCAAGACAAAGGTTGCTTAGCATCTGTAAGAAAATGCTGGTGTTATAGAAGTCATCCTGTAGCCTGGTGCAAAGACTGGAAGGCATGTAAGCCAGGCTTGATTCGAATGAATCGCTATAAATGTACTTGATTTGAAGCTACTTGTACTTGGTGCTTTGCCAAACATAGAAAGGCATTGCCTTTTCCATTGTTTAACCTGTAATATCCTTTATGCTATCAATGAATCTGCCCTGAAAAAGTAGAACTTCTGCTGCTAGTGCAGGTATTCGGTCTTTCCTTTTTTTTTTTTACTGTTTTCTTCTTTCATTTTTCAATTGATCATGATTAAGCCTAAAGCTCCGCGTGTTAAGTAATTTCATTTTCTTGGTGATAAATTACAATAATTTTCTTTAAACCTGAATCGAAATCTACATGAAACAAGGACTAAATCACGGAATAGGAAAGTAAATCCAAGTTAACCTAAATTGAAAATAAAAATAAAAATAAAAATCAAAGTATCATTGTTTTGACTAAAAACAATTCAAAAAAAATCAATGGATTTTTAACTCGTATTTTGTCATGGGTAGGCCAGGTCACAAAGTTAACCCAAGTTTTTGATTGTATTAGGTTGGATCAATTCTTCGTTTTCCCTTTCTTTTAACTCGAATTGGTCAAAGCATTGAGTTAGTCGTATCCCATCTATTATCTTAAAACAAATTGTTGAGTCTAGTTCAAAGCATGTTAAACACAAGACAAAATAATTGTTTGTTTAGTCATGTCCTATCCACTCTAGTCCAATTAATAATGTCCAACATACCAAAACCTACCTAATAAAACCTGGCTTATAAAATACGCTTGCGAAATTTCAACTAGATTCAATGATTGAATTAAAAATTATATATGTTTTTTTAGCAAGCTCATTTGAGCTACTCTGTTCCAGTTAACATTTCCTCGAATTATAACACGGGGTAAATGAAAACTTTACCATTTTCTGCCTTATTCAACAGATACTACTACAAATAAACTACACTAAGTTGCATGCCTTGGGTTTGTCTTGGGTATATCCATTACTCGTTCTTACGATTTGAAGGAAGATATATGAGAAAGAACTTGCTGAATGTTGAAAGCAAAATTGTGAAGAAATGATTTTCTTCATTACATTGCTATAAAGAACACATCTTTTCAAACATTATTTATACTACTGAGATGAGATAAGATTGACCATCTAAATCTTCCCTTTGAAATGTAGAAACAATGCAAAGTTGAGATTTATTTATACCAAAGGCTTCCAAACTCTGATTCTGAATGGTTTAAGAAGATTGTCCGCAACAAAGTAGTAGCAAGTGTTGATGCTCTTCTCAATGAAATAAAACCATGCTCGCCGCCAGTCTGGGTTTATGTACAAAACTGCAGCTATTCCTAATAGCACCATGATGTACGTCACAACAAAGCTCACACAGAAAACTTGTGCATCAATGATGCCGCCACTCTCTTCTTTCTCATCAGTAGAAGGCCCAGGTGGTGGTGGTGGTACTTCTTTGGTACAACTGTTAAGCAGTGGTGGTCCACAAAGTAAGGGATTTCCCTCGTAGCTGCTCTTATTGAATGTTGAGAATTGTGCAACCATCTCAGGAGCCTTACCAGATAGGTTATTGTGGGCTACACTAAAATAGGCAAGAAAATGCAATTGTACAAGTTGAGGAGGGATTTCCCCATTCAAGCTGTTATTGGAAAGGTCTATGCTCTCAACTTCACTCAAATTTGAAAGAGTTTGTGGGATTGGGCCTATTAAATGATTGTTGGACAGGTTCAATACATGAATGTGGTTGAGATTCCCAATTTCAGGAGGAATCGCACCTGACAAACTGTTGCAGGAGAGATCGATTCCGGTCATGAAGTACAAAATACTTGGCGGATAATTATATGACAGACTCTTTGTTGCAATAACCAATGGTTCTCGAAGATTTAAGTCATAAGGACGTCCTCCGAGGAAGATGACCCGAATAATGCTTTTAAATCTTAGGCAAGGTAGAATATGACCAGAAAAATTATTATGAGAAAGATCAATGAAGCTTAATTTGTTCAACTTGCACAATTGCGTGGGTATACTGCCATCAAGATTATTATAACCCAAGAGAAGAAAGCTCAGTTGGGAAAACTCACCAATCCATTTTGGAATGCTACCAGTCAAATGATTATGGCTAAGATCCAACGTTACTAGCTCAAAGGATTTCTGAAATGCATGTGTTAGGGATCCTTGTAGCATATTTCGTGACAGATAAACATGCTGGAGGTCTGGAGAGTTAAAGAAAGATGGTAAGGTTCCAGAGATGTTGTTATTTGAGAGGTGCAAAACTTGAAGATACAACAGAAAGTCAAAGGAAGAGGGAACGTGACCACTGAAGTGGTTATCAGACATGGATAAAAACGTTAAACTTGGAAAATATGATCCTATTTCTCTAGGAATGTGGCCTTCGAAGTTATTGTTAGAAATATCTAATTCACGCAAATTCTGATGAGGATGAATTGACAATTGAAAAGTCCCTGAAAAAGAATTGTTGACCAAATAGAGATAATTTAGGTTTGTGTTGTTCTCTAACAACCAAATAGGAAACCCTCCCCTTAATTTCAGGTTAGAAAAATCAATTTCTTGGAGGCTGTATTGATGGAGGAGGAATTTGGGAAAGGAAAATGATCCACCATATCCATTGCCAGATAAAAGAAGAGACTCTAATTGGAACTTTGGGGCCAAATTATACTCCTCCAATTCTTCAACATATATTTCGTTATTCATACCAACGAAATACTTGAGTTGTGAATGGTTGAGAAATGAGCTCAATGAGACGGGGATCTGAAAGTGGTTGTCTGAAAGAAATAACTCTCGGATGGATGTGAGACTTGTAAGAGGAGAGAAGGAAATGTCTCCAATAAAGTTATTGTAAGACAAATCTAATTGTTGAAGGGATGTCAAATTTGCCAAACACCAGGGCAAAGCACCATTGAAATCATTCCCGCTGATATCTAGATTTTGGAGATGCTTTAACTGACATAGGCCTGAGAATTTATTGATTCATAAAAATTTTAGTAAGAGAAAAAGCAGAATGCCTAAGGAGGGGGAAAGGTGGTCAGACTTACCTTGGGCTTTAGGGATGGAGCCATTGAGTCGACAGCCATCCAATCTTAAACTCTTTAGAGTAGTAATCTTCCCGATTGTTTGCAGAAAGCTATTATCAACAGTGGAGGAACTCAAATCCAACTCTTCTAAATTCTTGAGAGAAGCCAAGCCTATAATAATCAAACCCACAAGAAATTATTCTCGGTATTCAAGAGCCGGATAATGATAAGGAAACAAGATGATGAAACCAACAAGAAGCTCCATTATAATGATAAGGAAACAAGATGATGAAACCAACAAGAAGCAGAACGCCTAACGAGGGGAAAGGTGGTCAGACTTACCTTGGGCTTTAGGGATGAAGCCATTGAGTCGACAGCCATGCAAGCTTAAACTCTTTAGAGTAGTAATCTTCCCGATTGTTTGCAGAAAGCTATTATCGATAGTGGAGAAACTCAAATCCAACTCTTCTAAATTCTTGAGAGAAGCCAAGTCTACAATAATCAAACCCACAAGAAATTATGCTCGGTATTCAAGAGCCGGATAATGATAAGGAAACAAGATGATGAAACTAACAAGAAGCTCCATTATAATGTCCTTGCTACAATCAATTAAATTCCTATAACTAGGAAAATATGATTTAAAGCACGTTTACAAAGAAAAAAAGAACAATTAACAGATATTCAGGATCGCTTTTAGGCATCAATACCACAAATTACCTTTATCTAATGTTGTTCCGAAACTTCCTTCAAGATTATTCTCAGCCAAAGAAAGGGTCCTGAGGTTTGGGAATTTCGTCAACGATTGCAGCAATGTAAATGGAAGAGCTCTTCCATTTGAGGTGCTATTAGATAATGAAATGCGGCTTACATTTCCAAAACCTCTAGTATCTACAGGGGACAACAGAAGTAAAACAAGTTTTAAAACCTTTTGAGCTTTTATTCCAAAGCAAAATCATCCTCGAAAATACAATTCAATTAATGAGATTTTAGGTTGATCAAGAGTTAAAGCTACCATCAATTAGTATGGAAAGCAATCAATACCTTTGGATAACACAAATTTGTCAATCTCGTTTCCATCTAGATACACTTCCTCTAAGTTGATCAAAGCATCCAGCTCTAGGTTGTCGAAAAACAGAAATTTAATATTACGTCACAGCAAAAATCACAGATTGGTTTTTAGGAATCGAAAAAGGTGAGGTTACCAGTCACATTGAATGATCCTTTCAGTTGGTTGTACCCTATATTCAGGTATTTGAGAGATGAAAGACCCTTGAGGGATGATAAGCTACTGTCATTGAAGCGAGTACCATTCAAAACAAGGTGTTCCAGATTTCTTAACCTCAGTAATTCATCACCAGTACCTATAAAAATACCATAAACTTTCATGTAACCTGAAAGGATAATGGAGTACTTATGTGTGAAAACAAATGCTCAATCAACTCACAACTCTTTCATACCATGAATGGATTTAAAGCTTTCAATTTCATTGCCACCAAAATCCAACCACCGCAAGCTTGTTAGATTATTCAGTTCTGGCCAAATATAATTGTACCAAGTACAGCAATTAAAAAAAGAGCAGTAATTAACATGGTTTTATTTGAGAAAGAAAAGGAGAGAAGCGATCAAGCTTAATTACCATCAACACTAATTGCTCCTTTGAGTTGGATACTAGATAGAGTCAGGGTTCTCAAAGAGGAAAGCCCACCAAGGGATGAAAGGATGCTGTTGTTGAATTTGTTTACGCCTAAATAGAGATCCACCAAGCTGTCAAGTCCGGATAGTCTTTCAAAACCTGCATGGGCATTTCAATCAGTAGCTTGAAAAATATAGAATCTATTATTTTTTTTTTTTCCTGTTGAAATTGCAGTAGCACGCAAACAAGAGATAAACCTTCATTCTCAACACAGCCAACAATAAAATTTCCCCTTAAATCAAGAGTTTGCAGTTCTTGGAAGGGACGAAACAAAGAGACATTTAGGTACAAATCTCCCAATCCCTCTTCCCTCGTGCTTGCAAGATGAAGTATGACAACTCGTCCTGTAGTGAAATTGCAGTAAACGCCTTCCCAAGAACAACAGTCGGCTACTTTTCCCCAAGGTTGAAGGAATGTGGCGCTTGAGTAATTAAAGGAGCTTTTAATCCTTAAGAGAGCACTTCTCTCTTCGTCTAAACAACCGTGACATGACCACCAGCTTTCTGACAAAACCATAGCATAAATCATCAGTGTCCCTGCTAAAGAAGAGAACCTGTTTAAACCCATTTGGACTCCTCGATTAAATTATGTATCGAAAAACAACGGTCAGAGGCTCTTTATAAATAAGATCGTTGGATTGCAATTTGCAATATCACAATCAAATGTCATAATTTTCCATAGACAAAGTCCTCTCTTTCGGCTTATTTTCCAAATTCACATTCTTCGTGGAAAGTGCTAGGCTGTTAGCGTTTCCTCCGTAAAATGGTATTGGCTTTTTGTGTATTCTGTTTAGTGTCTACATTTCAAAATCATGATTGATCAATAAATTAGTCTTAATAAACGGAGTAAATAAATGTTCAAAACACTTTGCTCTTACAGGAAAGCTCTGCTTTTTTTTTTTTTTTCTAACGTTTCTACCAAGCAAAGTTGCAACAGAACGAATCATTTCTTTTCATTATGCTTTGTAGATTAGTTCCTTTACTAGTCATATAGTCCCCACCTTCCTTAGAATTGAGGATTTGTTAAAACTGCTTACTTTCTGATGTTTGAAAGAGAAACGAGTTCCAGGACCCAAAGGCATGGACAAGACAACAATGGTTGAATTTTGTTGTGTGCTTTGATGAACCTTGTGGGGCCCAGTAGCAACTAGCAGCTATATTTGCAAGAAAAATAGAGTTTTGTACCTTTCCAATGGTGCAATTCTCTTGTGCAATTTGGAGATTTCTGTTGCAGATGTGTGGAATTTGCAGACATATGGGTGATTGACAAGCTGAAATTCATGGGACAATGTTAAATGTCCAGAATATTTTGCTTCCGAGACTTATTTGCCAGTTGTTATTTTGAAATTTATGCTAGCTTATATTTCTTTCAATTTTTTATTTGAATCAAAACAGAATAGATTCCATCTGTTTTTTGAATTCAAATTAAACATAATGCTACCTATATTTACCACTAGAAGAATGTGTGCAATTCTCATCATTTTCCTGATTTTAAAACCTATAGCTATTGTACAATTATCTCTGCCACTCGACTGTATATGGAGCTAGGAATGAAAGAAACAGCAGAGTTCATGATGAGACTAGCTCCAGAAGCTCAGGTCAAATCGTGGGAGATTCAAATGGTTAAATACACACTTCAAGATTTCAGATTTCCACTCTTATGAAGAAAGCTTGTTCTAAGTACTCTAAACATGATCTAGTCAGCAGGAACTAATCAGTTATTTGTTTATTTATTTATAGTTTTTGTGAATTTTCTTAGTAGGTTATTTTTCATAGATGTGAAACCTAGTTTGATCTGATATATATATTCACTTTGAAGTCCCATTATATTAGTGTTAGATTTGTTATTGGACGGTATGAAACATTAGTTTAGTCAAACTTGAACCCATTCATAATAAAATTTTAAAAAGCATTCACCGTGGCTATCAAGAGCATGTTTGTTTTTGCATTTAAAAAAAATAACAGAGAGACCAATTTGCCGAGAAGCTATAATAATACAACCCACGGGTTGATTGATCAAACCCTGACACCAATATCTGGGGACTGCTGAAGAACACCTTGAAAAATCTTGCATTTTACTCCTACTTTTTACAAGAGACAGATGAACTGGTCATCGCGCGCGACGTGTTCCCTACGGGCGAGAATAATGCAGTGGCTGTCAGTCTTGTTAGGGGTTGACGAAGAAGAAGGTTGCTGCATTCATTCATCGCTTGACCTGATGATGGCTCGATGGGCCACCTGCTAAGACAAAAGAAAAGAAAGCTGTTAACAGTGGTCAAAATTGCCAGCCACGATGTGCCCGCAAGCTTTTTTCCTCCTATATATGGAAAACACATTTTACTATCTTGGCGTTTATAAACGGATGATTGCGTGTTCTTCGTCATGTGTATCAAGAACCATCTAAAAAGTCTGCTGAAAAAAAGATGGTTTAGATTTCCTCAGCTGACTTCGAGTCAAGGCGTAGAGCTTCAATCATAGATAAGAAAAGGATGCTCCAGGATTGACTTTGCACAGGGGGTTTGGGCCCTCCATAAGGAAGCACCGGATCTGTTTGTCAATTATTCCAGTGGAGCAATTCTCTCTTCCTCCAAACACAAATGACACCACCACCCTAGTAATAAAACCATGAAGATCAGCTTTATCACTACTATAGAGAACCTGCTTAACCCATTTGAAATACTTGATGAATTAAATTGTATACCAGTGGCTTTGTACAAGCTGCTCTTTATACTACTAGACGAATCAACACACTCGATCTTATGATTGTTGTTGCTGTGGTAGCAGATCGATTTTATTTACTGTTGTCTTTTACAATGAAAAAGTTGAGAAAGTGTTCGTTCATGAATTGTATTAAACAGCCCACTTATATGGCACTGGAATTCAATTCCACGCTATCGACCCTGTGGTTTGGATGGAATTGGTCGTCGTCATCACATGATTTTCCATATGTAATAAAGTCTTCTTTATTTGGCTTATTGTCCATTGATTCTTCGAGGAAATTCCCAAGTTTTTGCTTTACATCAATATTAATTCAATGGCTGGTAACACCCATGACTCTCGTCTCTCTGTTACGTTCCTTTTACTTTTCACCATGGTTTTTGAACCCTATCCAAGGAGCTCTTATTGTACTCGGATTATATGTCCTAACAACCACTATTTTGATGCCTAATTGATTTACATGCTCTACATTTAAAAGGTTAAAAAAACCAAATCATCTAAACCATGCAAGTCTTGGCTTAGAGCCAGTGACTTTATAAACAAAATATAAAACACAGAAAAACCAAATCAAAGGATGCCAAGATGATTTTCATTCTCAAATTGTGTCATGATGGGGCTTAGTTCTAGGAATAGTACTGTCACTCTATCTATTGAACATTGCGAGCGTCCTCTGAGAATTAAGTTGCATCGGTTTTTCATCTGTTATATGCTCCAGATATTGATGCTCGTAGACGGAGAAAACATATGCATAAGAAGCATAGCTCATGTTCTGCCAAAATGTCATATGAATGTTACTTGTCATATTTCCATGAGCTTTTTGTCTTTGGCACGTCCTCAAATTTCGTTATCAGTCCATTGTAATTGTCTGACTGTCGTTTCCAAAAGAATACAGACTGCACAGGCTACAATATTTTTGTGGTGTTGTATTACTTTGATGTGTTGGACATTTATTCCTTGCAGATCAAAAACAACCCCTCGGACAATATGGATGACGTGCACTCAAGTAATGATGATTATAACGTACCTGTTGTTTGCTTCTGCAATTGATGGTATCCTTTACGCCGCAACAGCATTACTTGGGATCTGCTATGGAGTTCAGTTCTCGATAATGATACCGACAGTCTTGAGCTTTTCGGCTTGAAGCATTTTGGTTTATTTTACAACTTCATGTCACTAGGAAATCCTCTCGGTGCGTTCCTTTTCTCAGGTCTCCTGGCAGGCTATGTATATGATAACGAGGCAGCAAAGCAGCAGGTACCAAATTTGCTGTCCAGTTCAAGCATCTCCTGCTTGGGTCCAAATTGCTGAAAGAATTAAAGAAACTAACAATGGACGTTGACAGAAGATGAAGAAGAACTATATTCTCTGCATACTATTTTATTTACAGTGTGCATATATATATGCGTACAATCTTAAAGATAGGATAAGTGCAAGTATTTGAATTTTGAAACTATAACAGATTTGAAACTATAACAGAATATCTTTATTCATCTTCTTCTGATCTTCATCTGATCTTTCTCCCATGCTTGATTCTGCTCCTGATTTTGTTGACGTTGCTATGCTATTCAATACTCTAACACCCCCCCTCAAACTGTGGGGAAGAAGACAGACACACAGTTTGTCTCTGAGAAAACAAAAACGATTTGCAGTATGACTTTTTGTAAAGACATCAGCGATTTGATCTTGGTGTGGAGGTATGCAGAATTTGAACATCATGATTAACCACCTTCTCCCTGACGAAATGGTAGTCAATTTCAATGTGTTTGGTGCGTGAATGAAAGACAGGATTAGAAGCTAATGCAATAGCACTGACATTGTCACACCATAAGCTTGGAGCAGTAGATAACGTGATATGCAATTCTCGAAGAAGCATGCGAAGCCAGTACAATTCAGCTGTTGTATGAGCCATGCTTCTATATTCAGCCTCTGTGCTAGATCGAGAGACAACACTCTGCTTTTTGCTGGACCAAGATATAAGATTAGAGCCAAGAAAACACACCATAACCGGTGGTGCTCCTCCTGTCATCAGGATTGCCTGCCCAATCAGAGTCACAGAAGGCATGCATTGTGATTGGTCCTGGAGTGTAAAGAAGCCCAAACTCGACAGTACCTTTAAGATAGCGCAAGACACGCTTAACAGCTACCCAGTGAAGTTCACGTGGAGAGTGCATAAACTGGCATAACTGGTTTACTGAGTAGGAAATATCCGGTCGTGTGATTGTGCAGTATTGAAGAGCCCCTACAACTCGCCGATATTCAGTTGGATTTTCTAACAGTTCACCAAGCAGTAGATGAGAGTTTTGAGCCAGAAGATGATGGACAACGAAGAGGCCTTGCACCAAGCATATAGGTACTGTTGAGCAAATCAGTGATATACTTTGTCTGTCGCAGATGTAAACCAGCTTGGTTTCTAATGGCTTCAACACCAAGAAAGAAACTTAATTCCCCCAGGTCTTTAATGGGAAACACGGTCTGTAGTTGATCAATAAAAGAATGAATTGCTTGATTGTCAGATCCTGTGATTATGATATCATCAACATATACTAACACAAAAACACATAAATCGTCAGAATTATATGTAAACAGTGAATAATCCATCTTGGATTCTGAAAAACCAAAGTCAATCAGCTGCTGTGAGAGGCGTTTAAACCAAGCTCGAGGAGCTTGTTTGAGGCCATAAATGGACTTGTGTAGATAGCATACATGATCAGGAAAGATGTGATCTTCATAACCTTTCGGCTGTTCCATGTACACTACTTCATCGAGTATACCATGCAGAAAGGCATTGGAAACATCCAATTGCCGAATATTCCATTTGAATGAGACTGCAAGAGAGATGATTAATCTGATGGTAGTAGGCTTTACTACTGGCGAAAAAGTATCAAAGTAATCAATACCAGGAATTTGTTCAAATCCTTTGGCTACAAGTCTTGCTTTGTAGCGATCAATACTGCCATCAAGATGTCTCTTTAGCTTATACACCCATTTATTTCTGACAACATGTGTATCTGAAGGTCTAGGACAGAGAGACCATGTGTTATTTGCCAGTAACGCATCAAATTCACGTCCCATTGCTGCTTTCCAATGTGGGTTGGATACTGCCTTTGTGAAACAAGTAGGTTCAGATTCAATGACTATACTAGATAAAACACGTAGAGGATGTCGGGTAGAATAAAAAGTTTTAAAACCAGGGAACTCTTTAGGCTTAAGACTACCCGTTTGAGATCTGGTAACCATCTGTCTAGGCAGTTCAGAAGACATTGCAGGAGAAGAAACAGGATCAGCTAAGGACACAGTGGCGGTAGGAGAAGGCAATATTGGAGAAGACAGGACAGGGGATATGGCAGGACAAAAGCTAGAATCAGATAATGACACATGTTCGGTGGAATAAGGTGTAGGAATTGGAGTTGCAATTGTGGAAGGTGGTAAGGATGGACCTGCAGTAGAAGGAGGACTTTCGGTTGCAGTAGAATTGGAAATTATAACTGGTGGAGTAGAATTGAAATGCTGAGCATGAGAAATTAAAGGAATTAATTTGGAAGGAAGAGTAATACCTGGCGACTGGTTGCTCGTAGGAGTGGCAGAAGAATGACTTTTATCCAAGTGAGGGAAAGTGTCTTCATCAAAAACAACATGCCTGGAAATAAACACCCTGCCTGTAGCAAAATCTAAACACCGATAACCTTTTTTGCTGACTGGAATATCCTAAGAAAATACATTGTTTGCTTCTAAAAGCTAACTTATGTTTTTCATATGGTCTGAGATAAGGATAACATGCACAACCAAAGGTGCGCAAGTCAGAGTAGCGAGGCATAGTTTTATGGAGAACAAAGTAAGGTGTGATATTATTAAGGACTTTCGTTGGTAAACGATTGATCAGGTATACTGAAGTAAAGAAGGCATCTACCCAATAACAGTTTGGAAGACAAGCTTGTGCTAATAAAGTCAATCCCATTTCTTGAATATGGCGATGTTTACGTTCAGCAATTCCATTTTTGTGGGGATGTATAGGGACATGTCAAGCGATGAAATATTCCATGTTTAGCTAAAAAATTCTGAAATTCTGTTGATAAGTATTCTCCACCATTATCAGATTGTAGTTGTTGAATCGTGCAGGAGAATAAATTTTCAACAAGAACTTTATATTGTTGAAATATGGAAAAAACGTCACTTTTAAAACGCATAGGATACATCCATGTAAAGCGACTAAAATCATCAATGAATAAAAACATAATATCGACATCCCCCTACTGAAGTAACAGGAGATATCCAGACATCAGTGTGAATCAAGGCTAAAGGTCTGGCCGATTGTCTTTGAGAATCACTAAAGGGTAGTTTTTTAGCTTTTCCTAACTGACAAGGAGAACAAATACTTGATTTGCTAGGTGACTCTTTTATTGGTAGGAAAGAAGATAAATAATTTAAAATGGAATTGGAAGGATGACCAAGGCGTTTATGCCATTGATCTCTAGTTGCCTTTGTCCCTAATTTAGAAGTAAAA
The DNA here is from genome assembly GCF_005239225.2 of Populus alba. Lineage (NCBI taxonomy): Eukaryota > Viridiplantae > Streptophyta > Magnoliopsida > Malpighiales > Salicaceae > Populus > Populus alba. The sequence goes on along the minus strand of NC_133289.1, from coordinate 5,104,399 downwards.
CAACGAAATTGCTTGGTGCAATTTTTATTCCCATTGATTGGATAAAGGCCATTCTCAACCAGCCCTTGGAGCAGCAGTCGGTTGGTCGTGTTTTCCTTGACAAAAAAAGAAGTTCCAGTAAGTATGAAGTAACAATTATTGTCAAGGCAGAATTGATTAATGGATAAGAGATTAGATGCAGCTTGAGGACAATACAAAACATTATTCAGATGGAAAGAATTATGTGATGTATTTAACAAGGAGGAACCAGTATTTTGAATCATCAAACCTGAACCATTTCCAACTTGGACAGTATCCATACCATCATAAGGCTGCAGGGTTGTTAAATCTGCTACATTAGCAGTAATGTGAGCATGAGCCCCACTGTCAGCATACCAAGTTTGTTGCTCAAAAGTATTATTGGCTTCAGCAGCCATGGCTGCCAATTCAGAAGGAGGTCGTCTGCCCTGAAAAGAAAAGTTAAACCGCTGAAAACAATCCAATGCAGCATGACCAGATTTGTCACATATTTGACATTGTGGTCTGTCATATGAAGGAACACGATCACTATGAGGCTGAATTCTGGAAGGGCCTCGAGGTAGTGCAGAATGTGGCTGGAATTTGGCAGGAATCAGTGCAGGTTTTCGTTTTTGATAATGAGATGTTTTTGCAGCAAAAGCAAAATTATGAGTTTGGATGGGATTGGAGGCTTCAAGTAATGTTTCAAAACTGAGAAGTTCAGATTGAAATTCATCCAAAGATAGATCTTTATCTCTGCAAGCAAAATTATAGGACGTGATAAAGGGTGTAAAGTGGGGACGAAGACCTCCAATTAGAAATGTAATGAAGTCTTGATCGTCGACAGGTTTGCCTGCAGCAGCAAGTTGATCAGCCAACAGTTTAGCATCTTCAAGAAATGCAGAACATGGTCGGTTGCCTTGAATAAGAGTCTGAAGTTGCCTTTTAAGAAGAGCAATACGGGACCTTGAGGTAGATGAAAATCTTGCCTGAAGAGAGTCCCAAACTTGTTTGGAAGTCTTTAGATTAAAGACAGTAGAAACTAACTTCTCAGAAATGGAAGCTAGTAGCCAGCTAAGAACACAATTATCTTGTTTGAACCAAATTGTGTAAGCTGGATTAGAAGAATTATCTGAAAGAGTTCTGGTTGGTGGCTCTGCAGAACCATCAATCATACCATTGAGATCATGGCTACGAAGAAAGACTTGAAATTGAACACTCCATGGCAGGTAATTATGTCCTTCAAGTCTTTGACTGACTGGTTGTGAATTGGATTGAATCTTTTGGGGTGAAGAGAACAGGGGAAGAGTTGTAGAATCAGATGAAGTCATGGTTGATGAAAAAGAAAGAGTTGTGTTTGTGTTTAATGTGCGGAAGCTGTGGCAAATCAGGTGTTAACCTATATTTGCTCTGATACCATGAAAGAATTAAAGAAACTAACAATGGACGTTGACAGAAGATGAAGAAGAACTATATTCTCTGCATACTATTTTATTTACAGTGTGCATATATATATGCGTACAATCTTAAAGATAGGATAAGTGCAAGTATTTGAATTTTGAAACTATAACAGATTTGAAACTATAACAGAATATCTTTATTCATCTTCTTCTGATCTTCATCTGATCTTTCTCCCATGCTTGATTCTGCTCCTGATTTTGTTGACGTTGCTATGCTATTCAATACTCTAACAATTGCTTCAGGCTCACCTTCTTGGTTCTGGCTGGTGCCTGCGGTCTGGGTTCCATCTTGAGCATTATTCTAACTATGAGGATAAGGCCTGTCTATGAGATGCTTTATGCTGGGGGTTCTTTCAGGCTTCCTCAAACTTCAAATCACTAAGCTGCTCGAAGTGGAATATGATAAGTTGAGGCCATGGGAAGCCATTCTCATGAAGCACATGACATTGTAGATATTCCGGCTATGTAAATTCACTTTTTTAGAATTTGCACAGTGCGTTGCAAGTTTGAGTGCCAACCCGGGAAATCAACAGTCATCTAATTCATGTTAATACTAGTTATGATGATAAAGTTTTCCTCTCTATATGACAGCTAAAATGCAATCGAGGAGGATAGTTATCGATGATTGATATCCTGTTTTAGCTAGAAGTATACCGAACAAGGTTCATGTATCCATTATTTTTGGTTTCCTTGAAAATGCATTTCTAAATTTCTTTGATGAATAATTTTGCTTAGTGTAATGGTTCAGCTCAAATCTTTGAGTGGTTTTTTTGAATTGGATAACTGCTGTTTTCGATCTATAATTTAGTTTAGATTGCATGTATTTTTTATAATTAAGTTCATGACTCTTATATTTGAGTAATTATATTTCATGACTCTTAGAAGCACCAAATGGACCTGAAAGTAGCTGGGATATGAAACTTGGTTCGAGCTCTATCAAACGGGACTGAACCAAATAAAAAATGTATTTGCAAACATCCTGATGAGATCAATAAATCTTATGAAAAACTTGATTATTCTCTCACACTAAATGAAGTAAATTGAGGTAGAAAAGGCTAGCCAAGTAAGTAAATGCATAAAGTTCTTTTTTCTCTTTTTCAAGTGCTTGTATGCCTACTAAAGTAGATGATGTCATGTCAAAGAAGGCCAACCCATAAGGATCATATTCGTTATAGCACCCTAAACTGTAGCACAGAAAGGACACTAAAAGAATAAATGTTCATCGATTTCAACCTATAACCCACAAATGATACATATCGAAGAGGGAATGATCTAAAAAGCATGTAGTCTATTCATGATATTGAGACGACCTCTAAAGGTAAACAACATGATAAAAGAGAGTCTCATGATGAAACCTGTAAACCAGAGAAGATGGTGTATAGAGTCTATGGGTCTGGAATCTTTAAGAACCTCCCATGCCGAGTCAATAGAGAACCTCCCCCAATGAGTTACTGTTCCAGACATAATGGTTTGGTAAGGCACTCTTGGGTTAAAAGTAATTAAGTACCCAATGGAAAAACCCAAGTATCCCTCATAATGATGTATGGGACCTTAACATTCTATGACAACCCAGTATAACCGTTGTGCATCTGGTAACCAAATAGTCTAACCACATAGAGGTAGTAGTTTCATTACCAATATTGAAGACAAACTTCCTTTTACACCAATCTTTGATATCAGAGCATATGGTTTGAAGTGGTGTTTGATTTTTGCTCAAAAATAAAAGTTTTCAAAATGATGTTTTGACCATACCACCGTGTAGAGGAGGAAGAAACGAAGCCACTATTGAAAACCGTGTTGAAATCGGACGTCAAAAACGTCCTCACGCGCCGATAAGGTGACTGTCCAAGCGCACAGACGCGCGCCACGCGTCACATGCTTCTTCTTCGCACGGATGGGTTGACCCGACCCAGGTGGCTGACCTGGATAAGGATGGCGTCAGCATGACGTAGCTATGACATCATCATGCATAGCCAGCAGGCACGTCAACACAGTAGGACCCATATGACGCGTCATTAGCCTCGAGCCGAGCCGCGAGCCAAGGGATAGGATTCTGTGCAGCAGAGTCTACGTGTAACCGAATCTAAGATTGAATATGAGTCGTTGATCAGGCCAGAATTGTTTTGATCAAATCTTAGCCATCTGAAATGCGATTTGGATGATTTCAGACTTGTTTCCAGCTAATTTGATCGTTCCGGATGTAATGGTACGGTCCGATCATTGAGATTTGAGACCAAAAATGGCGATGGTGAATTATTAAGAGAGATTGCCTTATCAGGAGGCATTTGGTGGTTATCATGGTGGTCGATGGAGATGATGAAGAAGAAGGTGCACATGTTTGCCCAATTACATGTGTTGTACTGTTAAGTGGGGAAATTTTTAATTGCCTTGATGGAAGGCAAAATTGGAACACTCTAGACACCCTGTTATGTGGACAATTAGAGGTGTAGAGTGAAAACTGATGAAGACCAATCTTGACGAATCTAAGCACTGGTAGTCTCGCCAGATGTTGAGAAATCAAGTATAAAACCAGGATACCCAGATCACTTGTAAAGAAAAGCTGCAACAAAGCTAGCAAATGGTTGTATATATGGAAAGGCAGTACGATGGATAGATATGGCCTAAGAAGTTCTGGCTAGGAGATTGGGTTTTAAGCGGGACCAGTGTGACCCCTCCAATCTTTCCTGGGAACTTGCTTAGTGGAAGGATTATCCATACGGTACTATTTTCGTATATATAGCAATTTGTAATGAAACTGATGAAGACTAGCAGGATAACGACACAAGGGGAACAATTGGGTTCCGTATGATCAAGGATCTGATGGAGTGGTGATTTCTCAAAGAAGTTAGATTCGGTGACTGTGATTTCTCGAAGGGGAGAATTGATGAAGACCCTGATAATGGAAGAGAAATACAGCAAGGGGATAAATGTTGACACCCTATTTTGACTTGGATAGGTGTTGTGACAAGATAAGCTGCTGTCAAACATAAGCAAGAAATGTGGAGAAATCTGGAGAATAGAAATTGCACGAGGGCACACATAGATTGTGCAAGAGTACTCGAAGGAGCCAACGAGGTATTGTAATGAGACAACATGTGCAAGGAGAAGAAGTGTTCCCAGATGAAGCTCAAAGCAGAGACTATGTAGAAGTTGTATAACATGAAGTCTCTTGTGCTCTTGATAAAGGCAACACGCGAGGACCTTTCCAATGCATACAAGGATGGAAAGATGAGCTGTTGCGGAGGCACCTAATTGAGGGGGTGCAAATGCCTGTGATAAAAGGCAACCGCCTATGAAAGGCGAAGACACCAAAGAGAGGTGGTGTAGGTGGAGCTGTCAAGTAGAAAGGCGTAGAAGCTCCAAACATAAAAATCGAGGTGGAGGATTGCGAGGAGTATACCACAACTTTCTCTTTCTATGTAATCAGTGACAGTAATCTCTCCCAAGTCCACATGGTGGTAGAGAATCTTGGAGCCACTGGAGTCATCTCGATGAAGGAGGATGAGACCGTTCCACGACGAGTGGAGACACCTCGGATGGAAGGTGTGAGGGCTATGAAATGAGCCCAAGATCAGGTCGCCCAAAATAACGGGCATAGACACCTCAGATGGAAGGTGAGGACCATGATATGAGTCCTAGATTCAGACCGTCGCATGATGACGAGCGAAGACACCTCAGATGGAAGGTGTGTGGGCCACGATATGAGCCCAAGATCAGACCGCCCCATGACAACGGGTGAAGACACCTTAGGAGAAGGTGTAAGGGCCATGATAGGAGCCCCAATTTAGTTCAAAACGCCCAGAGCCAATGTGATGGCTAGATATAAGTGGACAGGTGTATAGTTAATGAAGTGGCTATGATGAGTATGAAGACAAATGCAGGATTGACTTTCATGGATATTGCCCCCATGCTAAAGATCAATGAGCTAGAAGACATTTGCCTTAGAAAATAAGTGGGTGACTTATAGAGCATTAAGACTCGACTACTATGAAGGAGCATAGGGCATGCACAGGTTCCTGGAACAAGTTGACTCTTGTCAAGGTGGTGAGCTCGGTAATGACATTGTAATACTCAGAGTATGAAGACATATATGGATCAACCTTTAATGGGCTGCCCCCATGGTTAAAGGTGGAGAGCTACCTGGACTCTTGAGACTAAAAGCAGGAGACTCACAGAGAAGTAATGTGTGGTTCTTAGGGTGGAACAGAGAGCAGACACAACTCCTGGATGAGTAGACTCTTGGAAGAGTGGTGAGCTCGTGATCATATTGAGATACTCAGATAATGACTGTCGCACTTGGAAATAGAAATTTCCGTTTGAGGGGGTGTTGTAAGCCTTGGTGTGAGGCTTGATAAATCATTCCAGACCGAGCATGGTTGATACGCTCGAAAAGGAATGTTATGTCCTAGAGACAAGCGTTAACACTCTTCAGATGTGATGTGGGAGACCATCTGGTTGTAGGGATCCTTTTGTGTGAGAAAGGATGTGCTTTGGTGACTCTGGTGATTGAAAGGTTTGGCGAGTACCTGTAAACTTGGCCACAGACGCTCTCGGAATGGTAAGCTTGGAAAAGCTGTAGGATGCCACCTTGTGCTGAAGAAGCAAGAGGACAATTGCCCATATAAATATCAAAGGGGGTGATTGTTGGGATTTGCCATTAATGGGCAACCTACCCTAAGAAGTAGGGTTACCATTTGTCAATGGTAGTTGCACCCACCATTAACAAATGCATCAACCCATGTGCAGCTGTTGTTGTTGAAGAAGATGAGCTGCCATTGAAGCCTATAAATAGGCACCAAGAAAGAGAGCAAAATGAGAGAGAGAGGTGGTGAGTGTGTAAGAGAGTAGAGAGAAAGAGAGAGCTGTAAGGGCAACAATGAGAGCTGGGAGTGGAGTAGAGTGAAGTGATCCTCCTCCTCCATGTATTTGTTTTGTATTCTTTCTCTATCTCTAATAATATTGACTCTCCCGTGTATGTAGGCGATTTGCCGAACCACATTAAATATTGTGTCAGTGTGCTTACCCTTCTATGAGCAATTATCAGTATATCACCGGTCGGGATTTCCCCAACACCTGCGATTTGGGCTCCATCTTGAGCATTATTCTAACCATGAGGATAAGGCTTGTCTATGAGATGCTTTATGCTGGGGGTTCTTTTATGCACGAAGTGGAATATGATAAGTTGAGGCATGGGAAGCCATTCTCCTGAAGCATATGACATAATAGATATTCCGGCTATGTAAATTCACTTTTTTAGAATTTGCACAATGCGTTGCAAGTTTGAGTGCTAGCCCAGGAAATCAACAGTCATCTAATTCATGTTAATACTAGTTATGATGATAAAGTTTTCCTCTCCATATGACAGCTAAAATGCAATTGAGGAGGATAGTTATCGATGATTGATATCCTACTTTAGCTAGAAGTATACCGAACAAGGTTCATGTATCCATTATTTTTTGTTTCCTTGAAAATGCACTTCTAAATTTCTTTGATGAATAATTTTGCATTAGTGTAATGGTTCATCTCAAATCTTTGAGTGGTTTTTTATGAATTGGATAACTGTTGTTTTTTTATCTATAATTTAGTTTAGATTGCTTGCATTTTTATATAATTAAGTTCATCTTCATCAAAATAAAATCATAGCATACATATTAAATAGACATTAAAACTTGCAATGCATAGCAAAACAAAATTCTCTTTTTTTTTTATTTTTTATTTTCAGATAAAAGTTATTGTATTAAAGGGAAGAAACTATATAGAGCACGAGGAGCATACCTCAAGAAGTATAAATGCTTGTTACCTAGTCTATTTGACAAAAAATAACAAGAAAAAGAAGCAAAAGCTAAAAAAAAAAACTGAAAAAGGACAAAAGCATATTGTGAAGATAAACAATAGATGAATCAGTCGATCGGTTGATTACATATAAAACTGTGCTAAATAGAATCTTGAAATTAGCAAGAGTATTTATATTTCATGACTTTCAGAGGCACCAAATAGACTTGGAAGTATTTCCGCTTATTCATTGACATGATTCATTCAACTTATACGTCTCGGTCGCTTTTGAAGCCAAATAAATCTCCTCTCTTTTCCAAGAAACTCAAGACAAAGGTTGCTTAGCATCCATGTATTATATTTCTACAGAATGCTTTCACATCTGTAAGAAAATGCTGGCGTTCATGTTATAGAAGTCATCCTGTAGTCCGGTGCTAAGACTGGAAGGCATGTAAGCCAGGCTTGATTCGAATGAATCGCTATAAATGTACTTGATTTGAAGCTACTTGTACTTGGTGCTTTGCCAAACATAGAAAGGCATTGCCTTTTCCATTGTGTAACCTGCAATATCCTTTATGCTATCAATGAACCTGCCCTGAAAAAGTAGAACTTCTGCTGCTAGTGCAGGTATTCGGTCATTCCTTCTCTTTTAACTGTTTTCTTCTTTCATTTTTCAATTTATCATGTTTAAGCCTAAAGCGCCGCGTGTTAAGAAATTTCATTTTCTTGGTGATAAATTACAATAATTTTTTTAAAACTTGAATCGGAATCTACTTAAACAAGGCCTAGATTACGGGTGAGAAAAGTAAATCCAAGTTGACCTAAATTGAAAGAAATAATCAAAGGATCATTGTTTTGACGAAAAACAATTCAAAAAAAAATCAATGGATTTTTAACTCATATTTTGTCATGGGTAGGCCAGGTCGCAAGGTTAACCCAAGTTTTTAATTGTGTTAGGTCAAATCAATCCTTCCTTTTCCTTTTCTTTTAACTCGACTTGGTCAAAGCATTGAGTTGGTCGAATCCCATCTATTATCTTTCAAACACATAATAAGACAAATTGTTCAGTCTGGTTCAGAGCATGCTACACACAAGACTTGTTTGTTTAGTCATGTCATATCCACTCTAGTCCAATTAATAATGTCCAACATACCAAACGCTAACTAATAAAACCTGGCCTATAAAATGCGCTTGCAAAATTTCAACTAGATTCAATGATTGAATTAAAAATTATATATATTTTTAGCAAGCTCATTTGACTTATCCTCATTTGTTTTTAAGTCCAAACCCTATACAAAAAAAGAGTTAAGAAATAATGAAGCTCACCTTTCAACAAATACATAATTGAAAGATAAAATTAAAAAGAAAAATTCATGTAAAAAAAGAACTAAGAAAACCGATGTCAAACTAGGTTAACCTTTCAAATTTATGACTTGAGTTATGATTTCAGAACCACCCCATCCAAAAAATTATTAAGCCCAACTTACAACAAATCCAATGTTTAAAGATGAAATTGATTTTTTTTTTAAAAAAAAAACAAAAAAAAAAAAATTTACAATTAAAAGAATGAGGATCAAATTTGACACAAAAATAAAATGACAAGACACCTAGTAATTTTGGTGGACCAACTCAAATCCCAAGGAGAGGAGAAAGAAAAAAGAAAGGAGAAAAAAGAAAAGGTTGCTAACGCCTCTCTCTCAACACACACCACACCATTGGCAAGAGCTTGCTACGTTGCTTTAAATAGAATTATGGACAACAATGTTCCAACACCTGAAGAAGTTGCACACGCCGCTAGAGCGTGGAGGCTTCACCCCACACATTGTCATATGCATTTCACATGACAACCAAAATATCTTGCTCGTCCTTTTCAATTCCTAAAAGTATTTTTTTTTGTTTCAAAGTTGATCCTTCAAGCCTTAATTGTTTCAGATAAATAAATTAAATTTTATCCTGCAAAACCGAGAATCAAACACATATAAAAAATTTTCCTCGACACCATGGAATCCTAGCATCTAGGCAATAAAAAAAAATCAAGTCCAATCACAAGTAAACTCAATTTAAAAGAATCAAATTAAAATAAAATGAGGGACAAAAAAAAGGGGTTGAATTTCTCCTTTGCTCATGCAATTTAGTATTGGATGTTTGCAAGAAAAAAGAGCTTAATACTTGTCTAATGTTTCTTAGCTTTAATTTTTTTAATTCAATTTATTTTCATTTAATCTTTCCAAATCAAAGCATTATTCAAGAGTCCATTTTGTTTCTTGACACCACAAGTAGCCAATACCAAGCCAAGCAAAACGAAACAAATAACAAAATTCAATTTCAAGTTAATCTAATATAAAAAAAATCAAATAAAAAGCTTCTAGTGATGAAAAAAAAAAAAAACTAAACAAAGAAAGAAAACATTTAGCGAATTCATAATGTTTCCTCTCATAATGCATATGAAAAGTCTGATTTTTTTTTTTTATTTTCTTGATGCATAATCATTTGATGATAAAGAAAAATTGGTGTTTTGAATTGATGACCAATAGATTCACTCTAGGATTTTATTTTTTGAGTTGGAATTTATGACTTATTATTTGAATTTTTTGAGTTGATGTAAGTTAATTTTATGAACTCGTGATTCAATCATCACAAAAAGGTTTTCAATTTAATAACAATGTCATTTAATTCTAGTGATTTATTTTATCACCAAGTAATTATTACTTCATAAAATTAATATTATTAATGAATATAAATAGATTTGGAATTGTAATTAATGGAAGATTACTTTTGCTATATTTCTACCATGTTCAATATTTTTCTACATAATTGCCATATTTCTCCACAGTAGAAAAAAACTTGCGAATGAATTGCAAAAAAGAAAGCATGAAAATGTTGATTGCCCACATGACTGTTTATCCTCAATTTATATGTTCATGATAGCTACTCCATGGACGCCTTGTTCTTTAATATTACAGGATAATGATTGATTCTTCAACATTCATTCTCATGAATTCAAGAAATTATCTCATCTAATCTCTAAGCTTGACGGTAAAATAAATATTATTGTCTTATATCTCATGTAATTTCTTAAAATTGAACCATAAAAATTAAAAAAAAATTATCTAGTCATAAAAAAATAAAAATAAATATTAACATGAAGTTTGAGAGTGTGGTTGCGGTTGTTTTTTAAAATGTTTTTCATTCGAAAATGTGTTAAAATAATATTTTTTTAAAAAATTATTTTTGATATTAACGCATAATTTGAAACACAAAAACAAACATGGTTTCAACATATTGCAATCAAGATATTATTTGTTTAGTATTGTGATGTATAATTTGTTTTTAATAATTTTTTTTATATTTTTTTAAATTTTTTATATCAAAACATCACAATCATAAAAAATACTAAAAAAAAAGTGATTTGATATTTTTTTATAGTAAAATATACTTTTAAAATACATTAAAAAAAAATAAAAGTTACTTCCTTTTCAAATGATGACGTGATTAAAAAATTATAAAAATTTACTCTTAAAAATCAAATTATACCAGTATACCAAACATATAATAAAAGGTGTCTGACCCAATCAATAAGAAAGAAAAAAGATACTTCAGTTGTCTTGTTAAATTAACGGAATCCAAACAACCTTTATTTCATCCAATCGTACATTGGCACCTGATCTTAATCCAACGGCCTAAAGTTATCGTGACTATATATTTACAGAAACGTCACCCACAACTGTCGTGGCGTGGCCTCCGATTCGAGACGGAAGTTATAATGCCCAGGGCAGGTTAGGTGATGATGTCGTGAAATAGGCCCTGTCCAGTTGAAACCTTAAACTGACAAAGGGGCCCACAAGAATTGCTTAAATGTCCAAATTCCAAAAAGGTCCCAAATCATACGGGGATTGTTGCCATCAACAAGGTTGGTTTCGTAATTTGGAAACTAAAAATTAACACGCGCTTAGATTTTAGGGAAACCCTCAAATCAGACCCTAATATATTATTCTGTCACTAATGGAGTCCTAATAAAAATACTTTATCAATTAAGTCCTCCGTGCTTAAGAAGTTTCTCATTAGGTGCTTCTTTCCGAGCCTGTTAATTTACTGGTCGATTTTTCTTCAAATTAAAGACATCATTTTATTGCGTAGAATCATAAATATTAAGACTACATTTGATATGCTTATGCTGATAGAATTTTTAAAAAAAAAAATGTTAAGAGAGTAAAAATCAAATAATAAAATGTTTTTTTTTATTTGTATGTATATACACTTTTTCAATGAAAAATTGTCGAATGTTAATGAAATATTCATCTTTTTTTTTTTGAAATCACAACTGCATCATCTTTACAGCTAAATATTATACATGTCACATCATTGGTATTTAATAATTATATTAGCTTTTTATTAATTTTTGTATATAATTTTATTTATTTATTTATAACATTTTATTATATTTATGTATAAATTTTAAACATAGAATTTATACACAGTCTAAAGTTACAAATCATAACCAATTCATTTTTTGTTAGTTTTATTTTTTTTTACCGAGTTGAGTTGATAATATATCTAAGAACTGATCAAATATTTTTATTTTTTTTTTCTAGAAAGGAAAAGAGGAAAGAAATTGGTAATAAAATTTAAGAGAAGCGAAATATAAGACTAATTTCCTCACATAACAAACGTATTGTAACAAATATTGATAGAAGGATCAAATTGAGAAATGTGTAAAACATTAGGGATACTACTAATAAATTGGTCTGTTTCGGGACATGATTAGAATGAACTGACTTTGATTTTATCGTCATAGCCCAAGCCTTAATTATTTCCACTACTATTCGATTTCGATCACCTCTCTCTCCAACTCTCTTCAAGCCTAAGCCTTAATTAGAAGATTTGGTTTTTGTTCTGTAAAACAGAAGCAAAAGTCTTCTTATTTATTTCAGTCTTTTCTCGATTAGTTTTGTGTTACGTACCTAATCTCTAAGAAGAAGGCAGCATAAGGAAGAAGAAGTAGAAGCAATGCAGGCTAGCTAAAAGAAGCAGTAGAAGCAATGCAGGCTGGCTAACGTCTGCAGCACGCAACCTTTTGGTTGTTAATTCTGTTAGTTAGTTAAGAAGTAGTTAGCAGGTTGTTATAACAGTTGAATTCAGTTAGGATAATCAGTTAGTAGTCCATTCTGTTACTATAAAACGCACGTGAAGATTTGACATTGGATATAGAAAAATATACAGAAATTCAGTCTCAATTCTTTCCTCTCGAATTCTCTCAGAACAGTTCTCTGTTCTTCACTTCTTTCTATTCTTTCTTCTTCATTTCTTCTTCAATTCTTCTTCACTTGTTAAGCAATCTTAACAATTGGTATCAGAGCCTTAAGATCTAACACCATGGTTAAAAATGTGGAAGAACATTGCAAGAAATTGGATGAACGAATGCAGATCATGCAACAAGAATTCCAAGAGCAGAGGGAGGAACAAAGTAAGAAGAATGAGCAGATTAGTGTTCAACTGGAAACACTATCCAGTCAGTTCCAGGCGTTTCTTGCTCATCAAGTGATGGAAAAGGATATGGGGAGTACTTCTAAAGGCATACTACAAACTCCAGCCAGGGGCAACATTGAAGGAATACCTTCTAAAGGGAAGGGTCCTATGAGAGGAGATGCAAATTACGGGCAGGAACAACATAGAGCTATGTTCAATGCAGGATTGCCTAAGATGGATTTAACCATTTTTCGGGGAGACAACCCTAGAGGATGGTTGAGAAGGTGCAACAAGTTCTCCAAACTCAATGCAATTCCATGGCAACAGTGGGTAGAGATAGCTTCCTTGTATTTGGAAGGGAAAGCAGAAATATGGTTTGAAGGGTACATGTGTGGGCTGGATGCTAATCTAGAATGGGAGGAGTTCTCAAAGGCCATATACAGCCGGTTTGGTAATAGGGAGGATATTGTGGAGGAATTCAACAAACTAACGCAAAGAGAATGGTATGGAAGAGTATGTGGAAAGGTTTGAAGATCTCAAATCATTGATGCATTCACTCAATCCAGTACTGCCAGAGTCCTACTACATTTCCAGCTTTATTAGTGGATTAAAAGAGGACATTAAACCTATGTTGAAGATACTGAAGCCAGGCACGTTGCTGACAGCCTTTGATCAAGCAAAGTGGCAGGAGGAATCGAACAACATATTGGCAAGGAAGAACAGATTCACTACCAAGCCAGGAATGGGAAGATCATTTGGTAATCCTCAATCCACCTATGTGGGCAATAATTTGCAGACACCAAAGGTCCCAGAAACCATGTACGAGCAGAGGAGAAGGTTGGGGCAATGTTTTAAGTGTGGAGACAAATTTATGCCAGGACATAAGTGCATTGCCAAGGGACTGCACATGATGGAAGGCCAGGAAGAGGAGGAATTTATGGATGCCACAGCAGGAAACAACAATACAGATGTAGCACCTGATAGCAAGATTGAGGAATATGGCCTATCCTTGAATGCATTAGCAGATAACTATGCCCACAACACCATACGAATTAGAGGTAGCTACCAAGGCAAGGACCTGGTTATTCTCATTGATAGTGGCAGCACCCACAACTTCCTTGATGCCAGTATAGCAGGGGAATTACAACTTCCTGTTGCGAATTCTCCGGTGCTAGCAGTAACTGTTGCTAATGGCAGCGTCATACTATGTGACTCCTATACAGCAGGATTTACATGGTTTATGCAGAATTATGAGTTCACAGCAGACTTGAGGATTTTGAAGCTAGGGAGGTGTGACATGGTGTTAGGGGTGGATTAGTTAAGAAAATTCTCACAAATCTTATTCGATTTCATCAAGATGAAATTGACATTTAAGAAGGAGGGAAGGATGTTGGAACTCAAAGGCATCATCGAAACTGCCAGCCTCCAATCAATGACAGTAGAGAAGGTCCAGAAGAACTTAAAAACTTCTATTATGGGCTTTGTTGGGCAATTTTTCCTGATAGAAGCCACTGCAGCAACCATGGCAGGTTTGCCTAATCCAGCAGTAGAGAAGCTGTTAACAGTCTATGCAGAGGTTTTCCAAGAGCCTACTGCATTACCACCAGGGAGGAGGCAGGATCATAGAATTCTTCTGCACACAGGAGCTCATCCTGTAAACTGCAGGCCGTATAAGACTTCTTTCTTTCAAAAAGGAGAGATCGAGAAGATGGTCAAGGAAATGCTCAGCAATAACATCATTCAACCAAGTGTGAGCCCATTTGCTTCACCAGTACTCTTGGTCAAGAAGAAGGATAACTCCTGGCGTTTCTGTGTAGACTACAGGCGGCTGAATGAAGTCACGATCAAGAACAAGTTCCCTATTCCTTTGATCGATGACCTCCTGGATGAGCTGCAAGGGTCTAGCTTCTTCTCTAAGCTCGATCTACGATCAGGCTATCATAAAGTGAGAATGCATGAGGAAGATGTAGAGAAAACAGCCTTCCGTACTTACCAAGGGCATTATGAGTTTAGAGTCATGCCTTTTGGCCTCACAAATGCCCCTGCAACATTCCAAGCCTTGATGAATGATATTCTGGAGCCATTCCTGAGGAAATTTGCCTTGGTATTCTTTGACGACATCCTCATTTATAGTTCCTCTTTAGAAGCACACCTTAGACATTTGCAACAAATTCTGGAGATCCTGAAGACCAACCAGCTGTATGCAAGGAGGTCGAAATGCACGTTTGCTGAACCAAGGGTAGAATACTTGGGGCATATCATCTCTGCTGAAGGGGTAGCCACAGACCCTAAGAAAATACAGGTTGTACAGGAGTGGCCAATTCCAAAGACTATCAAGGAGCTAAGAGGATTTCTTGGCTTAGCTGGCTATTATCGAAAATTCATCAGGAAGTTTGGTGTCATTAGTAAGCCCTTGACAGAATTGCTCAAGAAAAATAAGTTTGTGTGGCACGAAGGCGCATTGGAAGCTTTCCAAAATTTGAAGACAGCTTTATGTGAGGCTTCGACCCTAGCCTTGCCTGACTTTACCCTACCTTTTGTCTTGGAAACAGACGCTTGTGACACTGGAATTGGAGCAGTGCTGAGCCAAGAGGGAAGGCCATTAGCATTCATGAGCAAAGCCTTGGGAGTTAAACACTTGGGACTGTCCATATATGAGAAAGAATACTTGGCTATACTGATGGCAGTAGACAAATGGCGACACTACTTGGAACAGGATCAATTTATTATACAAACTGATCATGAGAGCTTAACATACTTACTTGATCAGAAAATCCACACCCCTATTCAGAAGAAAGGACTGACCAAGCTGCTAGGATTAAACTATCAAATCAAGTATAGAAAAGGAAGGGAGAACAAAGCTGCTGATGCTCTATCAAGAAGGAATATGCAGAATGATGGTAGAGACCAAGGGGCAATTACTGCAGGAGGGTGGCTCACAGCCATAACACAAGTGATTCCATCTTGGTATGATCAGGTTTATAGCTCCTACAAGGATGATGCCAAGCTACAGGACATCATACAGGGTAGAATGTTAGATACTACACAGGATTCACATTTTACCTACACTAACGGGGTGCTGAAGTATAAGGGGAGAATGGTGGTAGGAGCTGCAGGTTCCTTGAGAGAAGAACTCGTCAAAAATACCCATGATTCCTATATTGGAGGGCATGCAGGCATCCAGAATACATACAGGCGACTTAAGGGTCATTTCTACTGGCCTGCCATGAAGAAAATGGTCTATCAACTAGTGCAGCAGTGTGATATTTGTAAACAAGCCAAGGCTGAGAGGGTGTCTTATCCTGGGTTGTTACAAGCTCTGCCCACTCCACATGGTCCTTGGCAGGATATTACCATGGATTTCATCGAGGGGCTTCCAAAATCAGAGGGCAGAGACACCATCATGGTCATTGTTGATCGCTTCACCAAGTATGAACATTTTATCACACTAGCACATCCTTTCACAGCTCAGGATGTGGCTAAATCCTTCCTAGATCATGTTTACAAGTTCCACGGCTTGCCTGCCACAATCTTGACCGACAGGGATAAGATATTCACAAGCTTATTCTGGCAAGAGCTGTTCAAACACCTAGGGGTCAAGCTGCTGTTAAGTACAACATACCATCCACAAACGGATGGGCAAACTGAAAGGGTAAATCAGTGCCTCGAGACCTACTTAAGGTGTGTCACCATGCACTGTCCAAGGAAGTGGCATCAATGGATTTCCACAGCACAATGGTGGTATAATAGCAGTTTCCACTCCACTATTGGCATGTCCCCTTTCCAGGCTTTGTATGGTTATGAACCTCCAGCCAGGGAAATGGTGCTTACGGAGGATACTCAAGTAGCTGCAGTAGGGGAATGGAAACAGAAGAGGATTAATATGGATCAATTAATCAAAGGCTTGCTAGAGGGGGCAAGGAATCGGATGGGGCAAGTGGCCAACAGGAGACGATCAGAGAGGACATTTTTGATAGGAGATTGGGTTTTTCTGAAGCTCCAACCTTACAGGCAAGGCAGTGTTATGTACAGGAAACATTACAAGTTAAACCCCAGGTACTATGGTCCCTATCTAGTCCTTGAGCGCATCGGTCCAGTTGCATATAAACTCCAGCTACCCCCAGGAAGTGCAGTGCACCCAGTGTTCCATGTTTCCTTATTAAGGAAAAAATTGGGGGAAGTGGCCATCGTTTCTCAAGCCTTGCCATTCGTAGATGAGGAGGGCAGGGTAAAGGTGTATCCAGTTACAATTTTGGATAGGAAACTTATGAAGAAGGGTAATACAGCTGTGGTGGCAGGCTTAATTCAGTGGTCGAATTTGTTCCCTGAAGATGCGACTTGGGAGGAGTTGACAGAATTACAGTTGCAATTTCCAGACTTTAATATTGCTACGTAAACTGATCCTGCTCTTGATTCTTGGGACAAGAATCTCGCATGGGAGGGGTACTGTTACGTACCTAATCTCTAAGAAGAAGGCAGCATAAGGAAGAAGAAGTAGAAGCAATGCAGGCTAGCTAAAAGAAGCAGTAGAAGCAATGCAGGCTGGCTAACGTCTGCAGCACGCAACCTTTTGGTTGTTAATTCTGTTAGTTAGTTAAGAAGTAGTTAGCAGGTTGTTATAACAGTTGAATTCAGTTAGGATAATCAGTTAGTAGTCCATTCTGTTACTATAAAACGCTCGTGAAGATTTGACATTGGATATAGAAAAATATACAGAAATTCAGTCTCAATTCTTTCCTCTCGAATTCTCTCAGAACAGTTCTCTGTTCTTCACTTCTTTCTATTCTTTCTTCTTCATTTCTTCTTCAATTCTTCTTCACTTGTTAAGCAA
The DNA here is from genome assembly GCF_005239225.2 of Populus alba. Taxonomy (NCBI): domain Eukaryota; kingdom Viridiplantae; phylum Streptophyta; class Magnoliopsida; order Malpighiales; family Salicaceae; genus Populus; species Populus alba. The sequence goes on along the minus strand of NC_133289.1, from coordinate 5,086,873 downwards.
CCTTAACATTTTGTTTCCAATCTTTTTGGAGATCTCTGATTGTATGTAGAATCTCTTCTTCATTTGAAAAAAAAGAATTTTTTTTTTCTTCTGCAGTATTTTCTCTGTCGATTTATCTGACTTTATGGGGTCTGATCCGACCGTCAGTATTCATGACTTTTCTTTTTGTCTCTCTATTTTCTCCTTTTCGATTCCATCATAAATTGATTTGTTTCCTTTTTCAGTTTTTGTTTTTCTCTTTTTAAAAAAGTAGAATTAAAAAAGAAGAAGCGAATATGAGTGTAGCCAAGTCTCAGGTATGGCAACCATGCAAGAAGAAGAGTTCTTGATAGATAGAAAATAAAAACAGGAACTTCAGTTTTAGAGAGAGAAAGAGAGGGAAAGGAAAGGAGTTTTGATTGATTCCAGAGAATGTCGTCTTCTAGAAGTGGTGGAAGCGGAAGCAGGACACGCGTGGGGAGGTATGAGCTCGGAAGGACTCTCGGAGAAGGAACTTTTGCGAAGGTGAAATTTGCTAGGAACGTTGAGACGGGAGAGAATGTTGCTATTAAAATTCTCGATAAAGAGAAAGTTCTTAAACACAAAATGATCGGTCAGGTATTTCTTTCTGATATTTTTTTATTTCATGAAATTCTGTGGATTCTTAAGTTTTATTTCATCAAATTCAACTTATTTTTGTGTTAATTTTAGCTCATGATTTTTCTCGTTGTTAGTTGTTATGTTTGGTCACCGAGAAAATCGAACTGAAAATTTAGAGCTCTTAGTTGTAGACAATTAAAGAAGAAAGAAAAGTCAATTTGAATAGGGAGACTAGTCGTTTGCTATGCTATATTTTTGTTTTTTTTTTCATTGCAGATTAAACGGGAGATTTCAACAATGAAATTAATTCGACACCCGAATGTCGTCCGCATGTATGAGGTTGGAAGTTTTTTTTTTTTAATTAGCAAGTTGTTATTACTCTTTTTATGTTATTGTCGGGACTGTTTTAATAACTTGCAGCAGTATTGGTGTTGTAGGTGATGGCGAGCAAGACCAAAATATACATTGTTTTAGAATTTGTGACGGGTGGTGAACTTTTTGACAAGATTGTAAGATGAATATGTCTGAAATTGACGTGTTGGATTATTCTGCATGTTAATGTTAATGAAAAGTCTAATTTTTTCTGTGTTTTTTTTGCTATTTTTCTTGAGTTAGGCAAGTAAAGGGAGGTTGAAGGAGGATGAAGCGAGAAAGTATTTTCAGCAACTTATCAATGCCGTGGACTACTGCCATAGCAGAGGTGTATACCACAGAGATCTAAAGGTGCGAGTTTGTTGCTTTTATTCTTATTTTAATGTAAAAATGACAATGACCCTCACAAATCTCTTTAGTTGAGCTGACTGATCAATCGCTTATTAGTATCGGTAATGAACTAAGTTTTTTACATCTGGTTTTAAAACTACAGCCTGAGAATCTGCTATTGGATGCTAGTGGGGTTCTTAAAGTTTCGGATTTTGGATTGAGTGCACTACCTCAGCAAGTTAGAGTATGTTAACCTCTGACCCGAGAACTCTGCCCAAACATTGATTATTTTCGCTTCATTCCAGAAGATTTCCTGACTGTTTATCTTTTATTTCTCTTTTTAGGAAGATGGGTTACTTCACACAACGTGTGGAACACCAAATTATGTTGCTCCAGAGGTGTGGTAACTTTTCGTGCCATCAATATTTCTTAATGCTCCAACCATACATGTTATTTTATTCATTGCTTGGTGTTTCACTTTTCTAGGTGATCAACAATAAAGGCTATGATGGCGCCAAGGCAGATTTGTGGTCATGTGGTGTGATTCTTTTTGTCTTGATGGCTGGGTACTTGCCTTTTGAAGAGTCCAACCTTATGGCACTATACAAAAAGGTGATTGTTTTCATTATTTCTCATTGCATTGTTGTAGTCACCCATCTTCATGTTTGTTGGTTATAGTTGTATAAACTCCTAGAGTTGGGGAAATGAAGCTCCCTCTATAGAGAAAGACTGCATCAAGTTTCATTTTTTTTGCCTCTTAATTCTATCATGTTAACCTGAAAACAGCTGAGTAGAAAAGATCCTCTAGATCTCTAATGTCCTCTCAGAAACTACTCTATGAAAACATTTAACAATTATCAACCTTTATGATTGGAAAGTTAACCATAATTTCACAAGCTCGTTAATCAATTTTGTACCGGGTGGAGCTACTCCATGGAAAGTATGATTAGAAAATGACCCAAAGTTCTGCTCGAGTTTGGCTCATTCAATGTACACATGAGCTTGAGGGAGCTTTCAGAAAACCGGCCCAGTCATGAGCAGGCTTTGATTGTTTTGCAAAATTCATATTCTTCGTGGAAAGTGCTAGGCTGTCAGCGTTTCCTCCGTAGTTCTGAAATATGGCTGGACTAGGCTGGTATGAGGTTGGAAGGATTTTAAATAAACAGGGGAAGTTAAAATTCCGGGTGATTTAACTAGTTGTTGAACCAGTTAAAATTCACTGATAAATTTTTTCAATTAAAATAATATCATTTTTATTTATAAAAAAAAATTAAAGCTGATTTAGGTCGATCACAGGCTGGGTTTGAAATCTGTGATTGCCGCAATACAATTGATGGGGAAAATTTCTTTAACAGTTTATAGAGGGTGGTGACTATCCCCTCCAATTCTCCAAACTCACATTGAACATAAACAAGTTGCTATTTTAAGCCACGTAAGTCATCTCAACCACACATAAACAAGTTGTTATTTTAACTTTAATTTAATAATAAATAATAAATATGATGGGTGCAAAGGGGAGAATTGTAAAATATACTAAAACGGATCAGTGTTTTACTGTGGACTGCACTATGCAGTCCACAGTAAAACACTGATCCATGTTGTTTCCTTTTTTCTTTTTTTCTTTTTTTTTTTTTTTGCTTTTTTTTCTTTATTTTTCTTTGTTTTTGTTTAATGGATATTTTACTGATCCCTGTGCTTTACGGTTTTTTTTTTATTAATGTTTGCTTTTTTTTTTTAAGTCTTTTTTTTAATTGAGTTGTCTTTTTTTTTGTTTTTTTTTGTTTTTACTTTTTACTTTTTACTTTTTGTTTTTTTTTCTTTGTTTTTTTTAATGGATATTTTTTTTAAAAAAATTTTTGTTAATGTTAAATTTTTTTGTATCTCAAACTTTTATAACACGTATTCCAGGTTTAACGAGTTAACCCAGATTTTTTTTTTTTTCTGGTTTCATAGGTTAACCAAATTAATTATGAGCTAACCCGTCAATTTTTTTTTCTATGCAGTTATTCAAACTTTCATGACGCGAATTTCCTGGTTTGATGGGTTAACTTGGTTTGAGGGTTAACCCAATTAATTCAGATTTTTTTTTTACTTTTTGCTTTTCTTTTTCTTCATTTTTTCTTCGTTTTTTTTAATGGATATTTTAAAAATAAATTTTTTATTAATGATAAATTTTTTTTTTCCATCTAAAACTTTTATAACACGCATTCCAGGTTTAATGGTTTAATTAAGATTTTTTTTTTCTGGTTTTTTCTTTTTAATTAATTTTTTTCATTTCCACAGTAAAACACCGATTCCTTAGGCATTTTTTTTTTTAAGTTGTCTTAGTTTTTTTAACTGTTTTTTTTTAAATGTTTTTGGGGATTTTTTTTTGCTTCTTCCTTTGTTTTTTTTTTTAACAATTTTTTTTTGTTTAATTTAGTTTATTAATGTTTAATTTTTTTTATTTAGTTGTCAGACTTTCATGACACGTTTACCGGATTTAACAGGTTAACTTGATTTAACAAGTTATTTTTTTACTTTTTATTCTTTTTTAATTAATTTTTTTTCGTTTAGTTTAGTTTGTTAATGTTAAATTTCTTTCTATTTAGTTATTAGACTTTCATGACACATATCCCAAGTTTCACGGGTTAACCTGGTTTCACGGGTGAACCCAGTTAATTCCGGGTTGACCCGTCAATTTTTTTTTTATTATTTTCATAAATGTTTTTGTTTAATTTAGTTTGTTAATGTTAATTTTTTTTATTTAGTTATTAGACTTTCATGACACAGATCCTAAGTTTAACGGGTTAGCATGGTTTGACGAGTTAACCCAGTTTTTTTTTTCTTTTTAATTAATTTTTTTTTGTTTAGTTTAGTTTGTTCATGTTCACTTTTTTTTTTTTATTTAGTTACCAGACATTCATGACACGGATCCCGGGTTTAACGGGTTAACTTAGTTTGATGAGTTTAACCTGAATTTTTATTTTAATTATTTTGTTTCGTTTCGTTTAGTTTGTTAATGTTAAATTTCTTTCTATTTAGTATTTTTTTTTTTCTTCTTAGAGGTTTTTATTTCTTTTATTTTTTTCTTTTAATTAATTTTATTTAATTAATTTAGTTTTACTAATATCTTAAATTTTTTTCTAAGTAGTTTTTGGCCGATGCCTTTAGTTTTTTTTTTTTTATGCCTTTGACTGTGGACTGCACTGTGCAGTCCACAGTGAAAAGGCTGATGCCTTTTGTTTTTTTTTAATTTAAATTGTTAATGTTAAATTTTTTTCTATTTAGTTATCAAACTTTCATTACACGAATTCCGGGTTTGGCAGGTTAACCTGGTTTGACGAGTTAGCCTAGTTAATTCTAGGTTAACCCATTAATTTGTTTTTTTTTTTTTTTAATTATCAAACTTTCATAATGCGAATTCAAGGTATGACGGGTTAACCTGGTTTGAAGGGTTGATCCAATTAATTCTTTTTTTTTCTTTTTTTTCATTAGTTTTTTTCTTCATGTTGGTTTTTTTTTTTAACTAATCTATTTAATTATCACACTTTTTTATGACACGGCCTTTGCAACCAGACCCCCGTCCAATGCTATTGGATCTGGTATTGTAGTCCAGACACTTTTATGCTAAGGGTTAACCCAAGTTTAATGTTATTATTAATATTATAAACATTACTTTTTGGATCAGGCGATGTAACCAAAACTGAGATTTTTTTGTATAACTTTACAAAAAAACCTAACACTTTTAAATCTTGATTATTTTTTAAAATGCAAAAAATAAATTAACCCGCGGCATCGCGCGGGGGCATGTAACTAGTATACATGATAAACTTTAACGGTGCCATCAGTGTCAGTCTTGTTAATGGTAGTAGAAAATTCAAAGAGTTCTAGCTACGAGTGAAATCCTTTTCTTTGTGGACCACCACTCCAAAAGTTGCAGTGAAGATTTTTTAATCATTTAGGTTTCACTAATCGTTTCTTTAATTTTTTATATATTTTTTTTGATAAAAGTTCAGTCTAAAATAGGTATTAAAAATAATATGATGTTGAGCCAAATTGAATTTAATAATAATAATATAATCAGCTAGTTAATATTGTATTTTTATATAAAATGCATGTTTGATATTATGATGTAATTGTTTTTATACTTAAAAATATATTAAAATATATTTTTAAAATTTTATATTTTCAATATTAACTTATCAAATAATAAAAAAACAATAAAAATTAAAATAATATGATCTTGAGTCAAATTGAATTTAATAATAATGGTATAATTAGTTAATTAATATTGTATTTTTAATATAAAATAAATGTATGATATTATGGTGTATATATTTTTTACTTGAAAATATATTAAAATATTGTTTAAAATTTTTTAACATTAACTTATCAAATAATAAAAAAAAGCAATAAAATGTTTTCAATTTAACAAGACTGCAACTTTGTCCTTGCAGCCCAGCTCTGCTTTTTTTTCTAAACGTTTCTACCGAGCAAAGTTGCAACAGAACGAATCATTTTCTTTTCATTTAATGCTTTGTAGATTAGTTTCCTTTACTAGTCATATAGTCCCATTATATATATTAGTGTTAGATTTGTTATTGGACGGTTTGAAACATTAGATCTGTCAAACTTGCAATGATTTATAATAAAAAATTTAAAAAGCATTAACCGCAGCTATTAAAAACATGTTTGTTTTTGCATTTAAAACAGAGAGACCAATTTGCCAACAAGCTATTATAATACAACCCACAGGTTGATTGATGAAACCCCGACCCCAAGATCTGGGGACCGCTGAAGAACACCTTGAAAAACCTTGCATTTTACTCTTAGTTTTTACAAGAGACAGATGAACTGGTCATCGCGCGCGACGTGTTCCCTACGGCCGAAAATAATGCAGTGGCTGTCAGCCTTGTTAGTGGTTGTGGAAAATTACACGCTATGACGAAGAACAAGGTTGCTGCATTCATTCTTCTTTATTTGGCTTATTGTCCCGTTGATTCTTCGAGGAAATTCCCAAGTTTTTGCTTTACATCAATATTAATTCAATGGCTGGTAACATACATGACTCTCGTCTCTCTGTTACGTTCCTTTTACTTTTCACCATGGTTTTTGAACCCTATCCAAGGCATGTAAGCCAGGCTTGATTCGAATGAATCGCTATAAATGTACTTGGTGCTTTGCCAAACATAGAAAGGGGGGGGGGGGGGGGGGACATCGCCTTTTCCATTGTTTAAACCTGTAATATCCTTTATGCTATCAATGAACCTGCCCTGAAAAAGTAGAACTTCTGCTGCTAGTGCAGGTATTCGGTCTTTCCTTTTTTTTTTTTTTTACTGTTTTCTTCTTTCATTTTTCAATTTAATCATGTTTAAGCCTAAAGCGCGCGTGTTTAAGTAATTTCATTTTTCTTGGTGATAAATTACAATAATTTTTTTTAAAACTTGACTCGGAATCTACTAGAAACAATGTCTAGATCGTGGTTAGGAAAATAAAATCCAAGTTGACCTCAATTGAAAAAAAATAATCAAAGGATCATTGTTTTGACCAAAAACAATTCAAAAAAAGTCAATGAATTTTTGACTCGTATTTTGTTATGGGTTGGCCAGGTTGCAAGGTTAAACCCAAGTTTTGATTGTGTTTAGGTCGAATCAATTCTTTCTTTTTCTTTTTTGTTAACTCAAATTGGTCAAGGCATTGAGTTGGTCGGATCCCATCTATTATCTTTGAAACACATAATAAAACAAATTGTTGAGTCTAGTTCAAAGCATGTTAAACACAAGGCAAGATAATTGTTTGTTTAGTCATGTCCTATCCACTCTAGTCCAATTAATAATGTTCAACATACCAAAACCTACCTAATAAAACCTGGCTTATAAAATACGCTTGCAAAATTTCAACTAGATTCAATGATTGAATTAAAAATTATATATGTTTTTTTAGCAAGCTCATTTGACTCGTCCTAATTTGTTTTTAAGTCCAAACCCTATAGAAAAAAAAGGTTAAGAAATCATGAAGTTGATGATGTTTAATGTAAAGCATTAGTCTTCTATAAAATCAATACTTTTTTAATTATTTCTTCTCGACAGTGGAAAGAAGAAGACACTTGCAGCTGTATCAAGCCGCTCTGAGTGGTGATTGGGACACAGCAGAAGGCATTTACGAGTCATTTCCAGGAGAAGTTAATGCTAGAATAACTAAGCGAGGGGAGACTGCTCTCCATATTGCAGCTGCCGCGGAGCACACTCATTTTGTGAAACAGCTTGTTGGAAAGATGACCATGGAGGCTTTAACTTATAAAAACGAGGCGGGCAATACAGCATTTTGCTTTGCTGCTATATCTGGAGTTGAGGCACTTGCCAAAGTCATGATGGACGAAAAACGCGGTTTGGCGATGACTCGAGGCAGAGGAAACCTGTTACCAATTTACATGGCAACTCTATTGGGGCATAGAGGGATGGTATCATATCTTTATGATGAAACAAACGAGCAGTTAACCGATGATGATCGCATAAAGTTACTTGTTGCTTTGATCAACAGTGACATATATGGTGAGCAATCTTTTCTATGTTTGATAGTTTGCTATCATTTAGATGGTAAATTTATTTTCGTAAATGAAATCAATCTGTTTTAGTTTGTGATTGCTACTACCCAGAAGAGAAATTCAACATTCAACCCTCAGACAACTTATTCGTAAGCCTTTGAAAATCCAACTTGTTTTCATATTTTTGAATTTTTTTGTTCCCAGATGTAGCATGGAAAATGCTAAAAGAACATCGCGGGTTGGCCTATGCTCGTGATGAACATCAGCTGACGGCATTGCATGCATTTGCCCAAAAGTCTTGTATGCCTTCAAACGTTGTCGATCAAAGTCCTCCAGGATTTTGGAACAAATGCCTCAACCCCTGTTAGTTCTCTGATGCTCCAAATCTCTGTTTCCTTGGAAAGAACACCAGTCCAAAAATTTCAGCTAGTTATAGAATGCAAAAGATTAACTTTATATCTTTATCATATTCATGAGCACTTTATACATCTTTTCATGGATGCATATATTCAAGCTTGCAAACTTGCTAACTACATTTATGTTTTACATCTTTGATTTAGAACATTAACCCATTTCCCACAATTCAATTTTGTTATATTTAATCCTCAGTTTCAGGTTTCAAAATTGGCTCGGATGAAGAAACTTATGCACAAAGAAGCACTTGACATTAATCCAGTACCTTTTGGGAAACAAGTTGTATTGTTGGATGATGCAACAATTTCTCGTCAGATTGGAGAACCCTGGCCATTGATATTCACTGCTGCAGAAAGAGGGAATCTTGACTTTCTAACAATACTCATTCGCTTGTATCCTGAGTTGATCTTCAAAGTTGAGCACAACACGTATAGCATATTTCATATTTCTATCTTGAATCGTCACGAGGACATCTTCAAGATTATATACCAGATTGGTTCTATCAAGAATTTGATAACAACATACAAGATAGAGATGGAAATAATATGTTGCATTTGGCTGCAAAAAGTACTGGAATCACCAAGTCGACTTAATGTTATACCAGGAGCAGCTTTACAACTGCAACGCGAATTGCTGTGGTTTGAGGTGACCATTCTCACTCTTTCCATCAACAAAACACATTTGATTGTAGGTCCATATGCGTTAAGCCAACCTAATTCTTCCATCAAATGTGGATAAGATGTTCATACGCACACGCGATTAACTAATGCTATACTCTCCTTCTATATATGAATCTCACAGTCTCTCAACATGATCATGATTTCTAGGAAGTGAAAAAAGTCGTTCAACCACGGCACATTGAAGAAAAAAATATTCACGGGAAAACTCCAGGAGCTTTATTTATAGAACAGCACAAGGACTTGATGAAAGAAGGGGAGCAATGGATGAGAGACACTGCCGATTCATGCATGCTTGTAGCAACACTTATTGCTACTGTGGTTTTTGCAGCAGCTTTTACCGTCCCCGGAGGTAATTTACAAGATAAAGGGACTCCTGTTTTCCTTCATGAAATTGCATTCAAATTCTTTGCCATATCAGATGCAATATCTCTAGTAAGCTCTGCCTCATCCTTGTTAACCTTCTTGTCAATTCGCACTTCTCGGTATGCAGAACAAAATTTTCTTTGGTCATTGCCTAACAGGTTGATTATCGGACTCACAACACTTTTCATATCAATTGGGGCAATGATGGTAGCCTTTATGGCAACATTTTTCCTTGTTTTCGGCAATAAATTACTACCATATTCTATCCCTATCTCTGTCGTTGCTTCTTTGCCGGTCATTTTCTTCATTTGGCAGCATTTCCGCTTGTTCGTTGACATGATTCATTCAACTTATACGTCTCGGTCACTTTTCAAGCCAAATAAATCTCCTCTCTTTTCCAAGAAACTCAAGACAAAGGTTGCTTAGCATCCATGTATTATATTTCTACAGAATGCATTCACATCTGTAAGAAAATGCTGGCGTTCATGTTATAGAAGTCATCCTGTAGTCTGGTGCTAAGACTGGAAGGCATGTAAGCCAGGCTTGATTCGAATGAATCGCTATAAATGTACTTGATTTGAAGCTACTTGTACTTGGTGCTTTGCCAAACATAGAAAGGCATTGCCTTTTCCATTGTGTAACCTGTAATATCCTTTATGCTATCAATGAACCTGCCCTGAAAAAGTAGAACTTCTGCTGCTAGTGCAGGTATTCGGTCATTCCTTCTTTTTTTACTGTTTTCTTCTTTCATTTTTCAATTGATCATGATTAAGCCTAAGGCTCCGCGTGTTAAGTAATTTCACTTTCTTGGTGATAAATTACAATAATTTTCTTTAAACCTGAATCCAAATCTATATGAAACAAGGTCTAAATCACGGAATAGGAAAGTAAATCCAAGTTAACCTAAATTGAAAATAAAAATAAAAATCAAAGTATCATTGTTTTGACCAAGAACAATTCAAAAAAAAGTCAATGAATTTTTAACTTGTATTTTGTCATGGGTAGGCCAGGTCACAAGGTCAAAGCATCGCGTTGGTGGGATCCCATCTATTATCTTTCAAACACATAATAAGATAAATTGTTCAGTTTAGTTCAGAGCATGCTACACACAAGACAAGATAATTGTTTGTTTAGTCATGTCCTATCCACTCTAGTCTAATTAATAATGTCCAACATACCAAATGCTACCTAATAGAACTTGGTCTATAAAATATGCTTGCAAAATCTCAACAAGATTCAATGATTGAATTAAAAATTATATATATATATATAACAAGCTCATTTGACTCGTCCTACTTTGTTTTTAAGTCCAAATCCTATAAAAACAAAGAGTTAAGAAATCATGAAGCTCAACTTTTAACAAATACAAATACATAATTAAAAGATAAAATTAAAAAGGAAAATTCATGTAAAAAAACTAAGAAAAACCGATGTCAAACTAGGTTAACCTTTTCAAATTTATAACCTGGATCATGATACCAGGACCACCCCATCCAAAAAATTATGAAGCCCAACTTACAACAAATCCAATGTTTGAGGATGAAATTGATTTTTTTTTTTTAAAAAAACACAAAACAAAAAATTACAATTAAAAAAAATAAGGATCAAATTTAACACAAAAATAAAATGGCAAGACACCTTGTAATTTTGATAGATCAAAAATAAAGTCACAGGATCCATACTAAATAGATATTAAAACTTGAACATTGGAAATATATGAGTGGCTTGGGGATCATGAACCCAATGATGAGTAATCTATTTGGCCTTTCAATCTAATATTTTAAATATTTGCCCTTTCCTCAAACAAAGTTATAATGCTGTAAATTATGATAGTATTTAAAAGTGTATTAATGATTATTTTTTAAAATATTTTTTTTAAAAATATATTATAATAATATATATTTTTTTATATTAGCATATCAAAAATAATCTGAAAATACAAAAAATGCTTTCTTTCTTTATTGTTTCTCGTAAAATGCTCCATATATAATCCTTATAATTTGCATATCTCTAGTTATATTTCTGAAAAATTGGATTTCAATAAATATCTTTCCTTATAATAGTAATAGTAATAACAACAACTAAAACATATTTGACATTCATTATTTTAAAAAATAGTTATTAAGGATTGCGTTGTTTATTTTGAACAATGATTCTTTTCCATCATCAAACTTTTAATATTTTCAATTTCATCCTTGCCATATTATCTTCTGTTTACATTTTTTTTTAATTTGTTGTATCAAGCATGTTTTGAGTTTCGAGAGGAACTTAATGATCAATTAGTCAATTGAGGCTGAAAATTAAAATTGAAAGAACAAGGACCATATTTTACAAAAAAACTTTAGTCTACCTAATTTGAAGTACATACGAATCGTTTCAAAGCTTCAGTCCAACTAACAATTCTAGAGCATTCACACAAAATAAATTTCAGAGCTACTCTGTTCCAATTGACATTTCCTCGAATTATAACACGGGGTAAATGAAAACTCTACCATTTTCTGCCTTGTTCAACAAATACTCCTACAAATAAACTACACTGAGTTGCATGCCTTGGGTATATCCATTACTCGTTCTTACGATTTGAAGGAAGATATATGAGAAAGAACTTGCTGAATGCTGAAAGAAAAATTGTGAAGAAATGATTTTCTTCATTACATTGCTATAAAGAACACAACTTTTCAGACATTATTTATACTACTGATATGAGATAAGATTGACCATCTAAATCTTCCCTTTGAAATGTAGAAACAATGCAAAGTTGAGATTTATTTATACCAAAGGCTTCCAAACTCTGATTCTGAATGGCTTAAGAAGATTGTCCGCAACAAAGTAGTAGCAAGTGTTGATGCTCTTCTCAATGAAATAAAACCATGCTCGCCGCCAATCTGGGTTTATGTACAAAACTGCAGCTATTCCCAACAGCACCATGATGTACGTCACAACAAAGCTCACACAGAAAACTTGTGCATCAATAAAGACGCTACTCTCTTTTTTCTCATCGGTAGAAGGCCCAGGTGGTGGTGGTGGTACTTCTTTGGTGCAACTGTTAAGCAGTGGTGGTCCATAAAGTAAGGGATTCCCCTCGTAGCTGCTCTTATTGAATGTTGAGAATTGTGCAACCATCTCAGGAGTCTTACCAGACAAGTTATTGTTGGCTACACTAAAATAGGCAAGAGAATGCAATTGTACAAGTTGAGGAGGGATTTCCCCATTCAAGCTGTTATTGGAAAGGTCCATGCTCTCAACTTCACTTAAATTTGGAAGAGTTTGTGGGATTGGGCCTATTAAATGATTGTTGGACAGGTTCAATACATGAATGTGGTTGAGATTCCCAATTTCAGGAGGAATCGCACCTGACAAACTGTTGCAGGAGAGATCCATTCCGATCATGAAGTACAAAATACTTGGCGGATAAGGATAGGATAGACTCTTTGTTGTAATAACCAATGGTTCTCGAAGATTAGAGATAGAATGATTTTCTCCGTGGAGGAAAAACCAACTAATACTTTTAAATCTTAGGCAAGGTAGAATATGACCAGAAAAATTATTATGAGAAAGATCAATGAAGCGTAATTTGTTCAACTTGCACAATTGCGTGGGTATACTGCCATCAAGATTATTATAACCCAAGAGAAGAAAGCTCAGTTGGGAAAACTCACCAATCCATTTTGGAATGCTACCAGTCAAATGATTATGGCTAAGATCCAACGTTATTAGCTCAAAGGATTTCTGAAATGCATGTTCTAGGGATCCTTGTAGCATATTTCGTGACAGATAAACATGCAGGAGGTTTGAAGAGTTTAAGAAAGATGGTAAGGTTCCAGAGATGTTGTTATTTGAGAGGTCCAAAACATGAAGATACAACAGAAAGTCAAATGAGGAGGGAACGCGACCACTGAAGTGGTTATTAGACATGGCTAAAAATATTAAACTTGGAAAATATGATCCTATTTCTCTAGGAATGTGGCTTTCGAAGTTATTGTTAGAAATATCTAATTCAGACAAAGTCTGATGAGGATGAATTGGCAATTGAAAAGTCCCTGAAAGAGAATTGTTGACCAAATAGAGATAATTTAGGTTTGTGTTGTTCTCTAACAACCAAATAGGAAACCCTCCCCTTAATTTCAGGTTAGAAAAATCAATTTTTTGGAGGCTGTATTGATGGAGGAGGAATTTGGGAAAGGAAAATGCTCCACCATATACATTGCTAGATAAATCAAGATGCTCTAATTGGAACTTTGGGGCCAAATTATGCTCCTCGAATTCTTCAACATATATTTCGTTATTGCTACCATAGAAATACTTGAGTTGTGAATGGTTGAGAAATGAGCTCAATGAGACGGGGATCTGAAAGTGGTTGTCTGAAAGTAATAACTCTCGGATGGATGTGAGACTTGTAAGAGGAGAGAAGGAAATGTCTCCAATAAAGTTATTGGAAGACAAATATAATCGTTGAAGGGATGTCAAATTTTCCAAACACCAAGGCAAAGCACCACTGAGATCATTCCCGCTGATATATAGATTTTGGAGATGCTTTAACTGACATAGGCCTGAGAATTTATTGATTCATAAAAATTTTAGTCAGAGAAGAAGCAGAACGCTTAAGGAGGGGAGAGGTGGTCAGACTTACCTTGGGCTTTAGGGATGGAGCCATTGAGTCGACAATCATCCAATCTTAAACTCTTTAGAGTAGTAATCTTCCCGACTGTTTGCAGAAAGCTATTATCGACAGTGGAGGAACTCAAATCCAACTCTTCTAAATTCTTGAGAGAAGCCAAGTCTACAATAATCAAACCCACAAGAAATTATGCTCGGTATGCAAGAGCCGGATAATGATAAGGAAACAAGATGATGAAACCAACAAGAAGCTCCATTATAATGTCCTCGCTACAATCAATTAAATTCCTATAACTAGGAAAATATGATTTAAAGCACGTTTACAAAGAAAAAAAGAACAATTAACAGATATTCAGGATCGCTTTTAGGCATTAGTACCACAAATTACCTTTATCTAATGTTGTTCCGAAACTTCCTTCAAGATTATTCTCATCCAAATGAAGGGTCCTGAGGTTTGGGAATTTCGTCAACGATTGCAACAATGCAAATGGAAGAGCTCTTCCATTTAAGGTGCTATTAGATAATGAAATGAGGCTTACATTTCCAAAACCTCTAGTATCTGCAGGGGACAGCAGAAGTAAAACAAATTTTAAAACCTTCTGAGCTTTTATTCTTGAGCAAAATCATCCGCGAAAATACAATTCAGTTAATGAGATTTTAGGTTGATCAAGCGGTAAAGCTACCATCAATCAGTGTGGAAAGCAATCAATACCTTTGGATAACACAAATTTGTCAATCTCGTTTCCATCTAGATACACTTCCTCTAAGTTGATCAAAGCATCCAGCTCTAGGTTGTCGAAAAACAGAAATTTAATATTACGTCACAGCAAAAATCACAGATTGGTTTCTAGGAATCGAAAAAGGTGAGGTTACCAGTCACATTGAATGATCCTTTCAGTTGGTTGTACGCTATATCCAGGGATTTGAGAGATGAAAGACCCTTGAGGGATGATAAGGTACTGTCATTGAAGCGATTATCATCCAAAAGAAGTTCTTCCAGATTTCTTAACCTCAGTAAGTCGTCACCAGTACCTATAAAAATACCATAAGCTTTCATGTAACCTGAAAGGATAATGTAGTACTTATGTGTGAAAACAAATGCTCAATCAACTCACAACTCTTTCATACCATGAATGGATTTAAAGCTTTCAATTTCATTGCCATCAAACCACAACGACTGCAAGCTTGTTAGATTATTCAGTTCTGGCCAAATATAATTGTACCAAGTACAACAATTAAAAAAAGGGCAGTAATTAACATGGTTTTATTTGGGAAAGAAAATGAGAGAAGTGATCAAGCTTAATTACCATCAACACTAATTGCTCCTTTGAGTTGGTTACCAGATAGAAACAGGGTTGTCAAAGAGGAAAGCCCACCAAGGGATGAAAGGATGCTGTTGTCGAATTTGTTTTCGTCTAAATAGAGAATCTCCAAGCTGTCAAGTCCTGATAGTCTTTCAAAACCTGCATGGGAATTTCAATCAGTAGCTTGAAAAATATTATAGAATCTATTCTTCTTCTTTTTTCCTGTTGAAATTGCAGTAGCACGCAAACAAGAGATAAACCTTCATTCTCAACACAGCCAACTATAAAATTTCCCCTTAAATCAAGATATTGCAGTTCTTGGAAGGGACGAAACAAAGAGACATTTAGGTACAAATCTCCCAATCCCTCTTCCCTTATGCCTGGAAGATAAAGTTCGACAACTCGTCCTGTAGTGAAATTGCAGTCAACGCGTTCCCAAGAACAACAGTCGGCTACTTTTCCCCAAGATTGAAGGGATGTGCCGCTTGGGTAATTAAAGGAGCTTTTAATCCGCAAGAGAGCACTTCTCTCTTCGTCTAAACAGCCGTGACATGACCACCAGCTTTCTGACAAAACCATAGCATAAATCATCAGTGTCCCTGCTAAAGAAGAGAACCTGTTTAAACCCATTTGGACTCCTCGATGAAATTATGTATCGAAAAACAACCGTCAGAGGCTCTTTATAAATAAGATCGTTCTGCAATTTGCAATATCACAATCAAATGTCATAATTTTCCACGGGCCATAGACAAAGTCCTCTCTTTCGGCTTATTTTCCAAATTCATATTCTTCGTGGAAAGTGCTAGGCTGGTATGAGGTTGGAAGGATTTTAAATAAAAAGGATTCTGAAATACTTTTTTTTTTATTTTTTTTTATTTTCTACAATAATAGAGAAATAGACAAATGAAATGGTCATCGCATGCAACGTCTTCCCTACGGCAAAAACAGTGCCATCACTCCCCAAAAGCTGCAGTGAAGATTTTTACAAGAGGAATGTTGAAAATATTCCAAAAAAATCGAATAAAAAATTGAAAACTAATGAAATATTTGAAAAACCAGCATCTTGCCACTTATTTCATTGGCTTGGTCATAGGTTTTACAAAATGGTTTTTCACTTTTCTTTTTAATATATCTTTCAAAGTTCGTTCTACAAATCGGTTGTTTTTTTAAAATATTTTAATTTTTTATATTTTTAATACTAATTTATTAAATAATAAAAAACAATAAAAATTAAAATAATATGATCTTGAGTCAAATTGAATTTAATAATAATGGTATAATTAGTTAATTAATATTGTATTTTAATATAAAATAAATGTATGATATTATGGTGTAAATTTTTTTACTTGAAAACATATTAAAAATAAGATTTTTAACATTAACTTATCAAATAATAAAAAAAGCAATAAAATGTTTTCAATTTAACAAGACTGCAACTTTGTCCTTGCAGCCCAGCTCTGCTTTTTTTTTTTTTTCTAACGTTTCTACCGAGCAAAGTTGCAACAGAACGAATCATTTCTTTTCATTTATGCTTTGTAGATTAGTTCCTTTACTAGTCATATAGTCCCATTATATTACTGTTAGATTTGTTATTGGACGGTTTGAAACATTAGATATGTCAAACTTGCAACGATTTATAATAAAAATTTTAAAAAACATTAACCGCAGCTATTAAAAACATGTTTGTTTTTGCATTTAAAACAGAGAGACCAATTTGCCAACAAGCTATTATAATACAACCCACAGGTTGATTGATGAAACCCCGACCCCAAGATCTGGGGACCGCTGAAGAACACCTTGAAAAATCTTGCATTTTACTCTTACTTTTTACAAGAGACAGATGAACTGGTCATCGCACGCGACGTGTTCCTTACGGCCGAGAATAATGCAGTGGCTGTCAGCCTTGTTAGTGGTTGTGGAAAATTACACGCTATGACGAAGAAGAAGGTTGCTGCATTCATTCTTCTTTATTTGGCTTATTGTCCCGTTGATTCTTCGAGGAAATTCCCAAGTTTTTGTTTTACATCAATATATTTACCACTAGAAGAATGTGTGCAATTCTCATCATTTTCCTGATTTTAAAACCTATAGCTATTATACAATTATCTCTGCCACTCGACTGTATATGGAGCTAGGAATGAAAGAAACAGCAGAGTTCATGATGAGACTAGCTCCAGAAGCTCAGGTCAAATCGTGGGAGATTCAAATGGTTAAATACACACTTCAAGATTTCAGATTTCCACTCTTATGAAGAAAGCTTGTTCTAAGTACTCTAAACATGATCTAGTCAGCAGGAACTAATCAGTTATTTGTTTATTTATTTATAGTTTTTGTGAATTTTCTTAGTAGGTTATTTTTCATAGATGTGAAACCTAGTTTGATCTGATATATATATTCACTTTGAAGTCCCATTATATTAGTGTTAGATTTGTTATTGGACGGTATGAAACATTAGTTTAGTCAAACTTGAACCCATTCATAATAAAAATTTAAAAAAGCATTCACCGTGGCTATCAAGAGCATGTTTGTTTTTGCATTTAAAAAAAATAACAGAGAGACCAATTTGCCGAGAAGCTAAAATAATACAACCCACAGGTTGATTGATCAAACCCTGACACCAATATCTGGGGACTGCTGAAGAACACCTTTAAAAATCTTGCATTTTACTCTTACTTTTTACAAGAGACAGATGAACTGGTCATCGCGCGCGACGTGTTCCCTACGGCCGAAAATAATGCAGTGGCTGTCAGTCTTGTTAGTGGTTGACGAAGAAGAAGGTTGCTGCATTCATTCATCGCTTGACCTGATGATGGCTCGATGGGCCACCTGCTAAGACAAAAGAAAAGAAAGCTGTTAACAGTGGTCAAAATTGCCAGCCACGATGTGCCCGCAAGCTTTTTTCCTCCTATATATGGAAAACACATTTTACTATCTTGGCGTTTATAAACGGATGAATGCGTGTTCTTCGTCATGTGTATCAAGAACCATCTAAAAAGTCTGCTGAAAAAAAGATGGTTTAGATTTCCTCAGCTGACTTCGAGTCAAGGCGTAGAGCTTCAATCATAGATAAGAAAAGGATGCTCCAGGATTGACTTTGCACAGGGGGTTTGGGCCCTCCATAAGGAAGCACCGGATCTGTTTGTCAATTATTCCAGTGGAGCAATTCTCTCTTCCTCCAAACACAAATGACACCACCACCCTAGTAATAAAACCATGAAGATCAGCTTTATCACTACTATAAAGAACCTGCTTAACCCATTTGAAATACTTGATGAATTAAGTTGTATACCAGTGGCTTTGTACAAGCTGCTCTTTATACTACAAGACGAATCAACACACTCGATCTTATGATTGTTGTTGCTGTGGTAGCAGATCGATTTTATTTACTGTTGTCTTTTACAATGAAAAAGTTGAGAAAGTGTTCGTTCATGAATTGTATTAAACAGCCCACTTATATGGCACTGGAATTCAATTCCACGCTATCGACCCTGTGGTTTGGATGGAATTGGTCGTCGTCATCACATGATTTTCCATATGTAATAAAGTCTTCTTTATTTGGCTTATTGTCCCATTGATTCTTCGAGGAAATTCCCAAGTTTTTGCTTTACATCAATATTAATTCAATGGCTGGTAACACACACGACTCTCGTCTCTCTGTTACGTTCCTTTTACTTTTCACCATGGTTTTTGAACCCTATCCAAGGTTGATCTGGAGCAAATCTTGGATTGTGGGTCAGGTGAAACTTGAGAAGGTTATTTATCAAGAAACTCTCAAATCCTACCAATGTCAATTCTAACTTAGCAACATCGTCTTTTTATTTGTTTATAATATATTTAAATAAAAGTCAAGATTCAAATTAATTTAAATAATATAGTTAAATGAAAACAAGATTTCAATTAATTTCACTCTTTCTTTCATTTTTTTTCAAAACCTTCACCATTCTAATCCTTCTCAGCTATCATGTCTCCCTTCTTTGATATTGTTATCAAATAGCAAAAGTGCAAATAATCATGCTCTTGGAGACAGATTTGTCAGAGAGTCGCCGTGCGGAATAACCTTCACCATTCTAATCCTTCTCAGCTATCATGGCTCACCTTCTTGGTTCTGGCTGGTGCCTGCGGTTTGGGCTCCATCTTAAGCATTATTATAAATAGCTAAAAGAGATCATTGTTGTACCGTGGACTGCACTGTGCAGTCCACAGTAAAACACAGATCCCTGCTGTTTTATGTTTTTTTTTTAAGTTGTTTTTTTATGTTTTTGGAAAATTATTTTTTGCTTCTTTCTTTGTTTTTTTTTCTTTTAACAATTTTTTTTTAATTTAGTTTGTTAATGTTTTATTAATGTTAAAATTTTTTATTTAGTTATCAGACTTTCATGACATGTTTTCCGGATTTAACGGGTTAACCTGGTTTGACAAGTTAACCTAGATTTTTTTTTTTTGCTTTTTATTCTTTTTAATTAATTTTTTTTAGTTTAGTTTAGTTGTTAATGTTAAATTTCTTTCTATTTAGTTATTAGACTTTCATGACATATATCCCGAGTTTCACGGGTTAACCTGGTTTCACGGGCGAACCCAGTTAATTCTGGGTTGACCCGTCAATTTATTTATTATTATTTTCATAAATTTTTTTGTTTAATTTAGTTTGTTAATGTTAAAATTTTTTTTATTTATTTATCAGACTTTCATGACACAGATCCTGAGTTTAACGGGTTAACATAGTTTGACAAGTTAACCAAGATTTGTTTTTTTGATTTTTTCTTTTTCATTAATTTTTTTTGTTTAGTTCAGTTTGTTAATGTTCACTTTTTTTTATTTAGTTACCAGACATTCATAACATCGATCTGGGATTTAACGGGTTAACTTGGTTTAACGGGTTAACATGGTTTAAAAAACAATGTTCAATTTTAACGTGGTTTCCAGGAAAGTGTTTTCCTTTTATTTTGGGTGGAAAACACTTTCTGGAAGTTGTGAAAAATTTTAAAATATCACATTATTTGCTGATTATATCAAATTTGGTCCTCAAACTTTTGATTGCTATATATATTTTGTTTTGAATATTTGTTTTTCAATTTCATCCCTTATAATTTAATTTTTATATTAACTTTGGTCCTCATTTTTATAATTGCTATTTGATTTTCCCTTATCATTTTTTAATTAAAGTTTTTTATCTATCAAATTTGGTCCTCATTCTTTTGATTGTTACTTATTTTATTTGAAATAATTTATGAAATGTTAATTATTATTATTTTAATTTCTTCATCTTCCAATTGTTTTTTATTTTATGGATTTGATCTTTATTATTTTGATTATTATTTATTTTATTTGAGATAATTTATGAAATTATATATTTTTTTCAATTTTATTCTCATTCAACATTTTAATTTGTAAGATTTGTTCCTCGTTATTTTAATAAATTTGAGAAAAATAAAATATTAATAAGTTATTTTCCAGCTCATTTTTCATGACATAACCAAATACTGGAAAGTGTTTTCCAACTTATTTTCTATCACACTACCAAACATTGCGAAATACTTTCTCGGAATTCACTTTCCAAAAAAAAACTATTTTCCAGCAAATAAACGATGCCTTTATATATATATATATATATATATATATATATATATATATATAATATATATATATATATATAAAAGTTCAGTCTGAAATAGGTATTAAAAATAATATGATGTTGAGCCGAATTGAATTTATTAATAATAATAATAATAATAATAATATAATCAGATAGTTAATATTGTATTTTTATATAAAATGCATATTTGATATTATGATGTAAATTTGTTTTACTTAAAAATATATTTTTTAATTTTTTATATTTTCAATATTAACTTATCAAATAATAAAAAAAAAATAAATTTAAAATAATATGATCTTGAGTCAAATTGAATTTAAAATATTGGTATAATTAGTTAATTAATATTGTATTTTAATATAAAATGAATGTATGATATTATGGTGTAAATATTTTTTACTTGAAAATATATTAAAATATTTTTTAAAATTTTTAATATTAACTTATCAAATAAAAAAAAACAATAATTTTTTTTTCAATTTAACAAGGCTGCAACAGAACGAATCATTTCTTTTCATTATGCTTTGTAGATTAGTTCCTTTACATGACATGGATTCCGGGTTTGACATGGATTCCGGATTTGACAAGTTAACCATGTTAAAAAAATTTCTATTTAGTTATCAAACTTTCATGACAAGGATTCCAGGTTTGACAGGTTAACCTGGTTTAACGAGTTAGCCCAGTTAATTCTGGGTTAACCCATTAATTTGTTTTTTCATTTTTAATTATCAAACTTTCACGATGGGAATTCAAGGTATGATGGGTTAACCCAATTAATTCATTTTTTTCTCTTTTTCTTCATTAGTTTTTTTCTTCCTGTTGGTTTTTTTTCATTGTTTTTTTCTTTTTAACTAATCTATTTAATTATCACACTTTTATAACATGACCTTGCAGTAAAACCCACGTCCAATGCTATTGGGTCTGGGTATGCAGTCCAGACACTTTTATGCTAAGGGTTAACCCAAGTTTAATGTTATTGTTAATATTATAAATATTACTTTTGGATCAGGCATTGCAACTAAACCTAAGACTTTTGGGTATAACTTTGCAAAAAAACCTAACATTTTTAGATCTTGATTATTTTTGAAATGCAAAAAATAATTGACCCGCGGCATCGCGCGGGGCATATAACTAGTTCTAACTATGAGGATAAGGCCTGTCTATGAGATGCTTTATGCTGGGGGTTCTTTCAGGCTTCCTCAAACTTCAAATCACTAAGCTGCTCGAAGTGGAATATGATAAGTTGAGGTCATGGGAAGCCATTCTCCTGAAGCACATGACATGGTCGATATTCCGGCTATGTAAATTCACTTTTTTAGAATTTGCACAATGCGTTGCAAGTTTGAGTGCCAACCCAGGAAATCAACAGTCATCTAATTTAGTGTAATGGTTCAGCTCAAATCTTTGAGTGGTTTTTTTGAATTGGATAACTGCTGTTTTCGATCTATAATTTAGTTTAGATTGCATGCATTTTTATATAATTAAGTTCATCTTGATCAAAATAAAATCATAGCATACATATTAAATAGACATTAAAACTTGCAATGTATAGCAAAACAAAATTTTTTTTTCCGGATAAAAGTTACTGTATTAAAGGGAAGAAACTATATAAAGCATGAGGAGCATACGTCAAGAAGTATAAATGCTTGTTACCTAGTCTATTTGACAAAAAAATAACAAGAAAATGAAGCAAAAGGTATAAAAACACTGAAAAAGAACAAAAGCAGATTGTGAAGATAAATAGTAGATGAGTCAGTCGACCGGTTGATTACATATAAAACTGTGCTAAACAAAATTTCAAAATTAGCAAGAGTAATTATATTTCATGACTCTTAGAGGCACCAAATAGAACTGAAAGTAACTGGGATATGAAACCTGGTTCGAGCTCTATGAAACGGGATTGAACCAAATAAAAAATGTCTTTGCAAACATTCTGATGAGATCAATAAATCTTATGAAAAACTTGATTATTTCTCTCACACTAAATGAAGTAAATTGAGGTAGAAAAGGCTAGCCAAGTAGAGGCTCTAACTTACAAAAACGAGGCGGGCAATACAGCATTTTGCTTTGCTGCTGTATCTGGAGTTGAGGCACTTGCCAAAGTCATGATAGACGAAAAACGCGGTTTGGCGATGACTCGAGGCAGAGGAAACCTGTTACCAATTTACATGGCAACTCTATTGGGGCATAGAGGGATGGTATCATATCTTTATGATGAAACAAACGAGCAGTTAACCGATGATGATCGCATAAAGTTACTTGTTGCTTTGATCAACAGTGACATATATGGTGAGCAATCTTTTCTATGTTTTATAGTTTGCTATCATTTAGATGGTAAATTTATTTTCGTAAATGAAATCAATCTGTTTTAGTTTGTGATTGCTACTACCCAGAAGATAAATTCAACATTCAACCCTCAGACAACTTATTCGTAAGCCTTTGAAAATCCAACTTGTTTTCATATTTTTGAATCTTTTTGTTCCCAGAAGTAGCATTGAAAATGCTAAAAGAAAATCGCGGGTTGGCCTATGCTCGTGATGAAAGGAGCTTTTAAAGAAAATCGCGCCTGGGTAATTAAAGGAGCTTTTAATCCGCAATTTGCAATATCACAATCAAATGTCATAATTTTCCACGGGCCATAGACAAAGTCCTCTCTTTCGGCTTATTTTCCAAATCCATATTCTTCGTGGAAAGTGCTAAGCTGTTAGCGTTTCCTCCGTAGCATAGTTTTTGAAACCCGACCCGGTCATTGACCCGGTCGACCTTCTGGGTCACGGGTCAGGTGGGTTGACCCGGGTCAACCCAAAAAAACCTATATATATATATATATATAAATACATAACTAATTACAATACAACACTTACTTAAACCAAATTTAAATTATAAACCAACAACATAAATTTAATTCAATATCCAAAATACAAACCAAATATAAATTATAAAATATTTTAAAACAAAACATCCAACCACATAAATTCCAACAACATAAATTCTAAAATATTTTAAAACAAAACATCAAAATTTAAAACAACAACACATTTACTTATGTTGAATTAACACATTAAGTTATTCTGTCTCCATGGAAGAAAAATTTGGATCAAATGTCGATGGAATGGAGCCAATCTCGTCAACACCTAATAAATCATCAGCATGCTCCTTTGAAACTTCATCGTCACAATCATCTTCAATATCATTAACATTTATGACATCTACATTTCAAACACAATTAAGAAATAAATATTATGTGTTAAACAAAACTTTATTTTAAATAATATTTATCATTAAATAATTAATCATTAATTACCATCATCTAATGTATCTTGTAAGGTCATAGTTGATAGAGCTTGGTGAAAACTCTCTACTTCTTCCGTTGTCAAGATTGATGGGTCGTCTTCGACCACCCAATTTTCAATGTCAAAAATTGTCTCAACATTAATTGGATCATAATTTCGTCATTTCCAATAATTCATGTTGTAACCTATTTTTGGGTCCCCACAAAAAATAAAAATAATAATAATACATAAATAAATAGCCAAAGAAGGTTAGAAAAATAACAGGAGGCAGAAGCGCTCAGAAAATGGTCGGAAGATTGGTCAAGGAGGTTAAAAAATACAAAGATTGGATTTTTGACAGTATATTCTTAAAAGATGAGAGCCCTGTTGAGAAGGAAAAATTGAATTTTTGAGGAGAAAAGCCCAAATTTGGATGTTTATGGACTTGGATTTTATTTGAATTTATAGAGGATTGGAGGGCAAGAAAAATTGATTTTTTAAGTCAATTTGGGCTTTAATTGGAAGAAATTTAAGTTCTGGGGCCAAAATATAATTTTTGGGAATTTATTAGGTCAAATCAGGGGCTTAATTGCATAAATATTGAAGTTTAATGGCCAATTAGGGGCTCAATTGTGAAAATCCAAAACCAATGACCAATTTGGAAAACGTGGGTAAATAGAGGGGGCTGTCTTGATTTGATCCAGGGGCGTAATTGAAGAAATTGGAAGTTTATTGATCAATTGAGGGCTTAATTGCATAAATCAGAGGCCAAGGACCAAGGTGAAAAACACGGCCAACTATGGGGGCAAGGACCGAAATTGGCAGGGATGCAATTGAAAGAGACAAAAGATAATTGAGGGCTGAGTTGAAATTTGGGCGCATTCTGGCGCCATTTTTAAATGAAACGGCGCGTTTGCCCCAAAACGACACCGTTTCATTTAAAAAAAGAAAAAAAAGAGAAGGACCGAACGGTGCCGTTTTGAACGGCATTGTTCCCCTTTCTTCTTCCTCCCCGAACGTGCAGCGAGCATGGACAAAAAGCTTGTTTAATCAAGCATGGGAAGAAATCTTCGTGCAGCAAGCGTGCACTGACAACACCCGGAGCCCATACACCTCGGACGACGCGAAGCCAGGAGGGCCACGCCTTGATCAACCACGCTCGCTGACCAGCCGACCGGCGCTGTCCCCCCACGATGCCCTACTCAACCCGCTGTCATGCTCCCCACGCTGCCCTGCTCAGCCCATGCAGCCTCGCTCCCTTTGCCCGCCTATAAAAGAAGGGGAGAGACTTGAAGCACGTAGGAAAAAAAAAAGAACAAAAAAACCCGAGACCAAGAGAGAGAGAGAAACTGAAGGAGAGAGAAACTGTTGAACTAAAGGGAAATACTTAAAACTCAAAGAAACAGAACCAGGAGGAGGGGAAGGGTACCGAAGCCGTGGGAAAGCTTAGAGGAAAAGAAGACCAAGCACGACCCGAGAGGTTACCAGACTGTTGGGAATCGTTGTTTTGAGCCACCGACCTCCGCTACAACACCATCAACCCGGACGTTCGACCAGCAACATCACCTCCGCCGTGCCAGGTATTCTTCTTCCCCCTGCACTTTCGTTCGCCTTTGTATTCGTTGTCCTCCTGCATGCAGAATCGTTCTGCATGCAGGAGGTAGGGGAAGGGAATTATTTTCCCTTCCCCGTTGGGTTTTTGCACTGGGCCAGATTTCCGGCCCAGTTTCGTTATTATTTATTTTGGGCCAGACCGAGTCTGGCCCAGTCTAAAGAGAAATTTTTTGTTGGGCCGAGATCGGCCCAGCCTCCTTGCGGGCTGATGTTTGGCCCAATTCCAGCTGGGTTGGGTTCGGCCCATTTATTTGGGCCGGCCCAACCCGAAATTTTTTTTTATATATATACTATAAATTATAATATTATAATATATATGTGTGTATATTGTGTATATATATTTTACTTAAAAAAAAATATTTTGAAAAATCTTAAAAAAATATTGTTGATTTCCCTGAATATTTTTGACAAAATGGGTTAATGTTGGTTGGTATTTTTATACTGTAAAGATACAAAACCAATGTTAAAAATACCCGGTTTTCGTAAAAATATCAAAGAGTTTCAGAATAAAAAATGTTTTTGCTTTGAAAAAATCTTAAAAAAATATTATTGATTTCCCTGAATATTTTTGACAAAATGGGTTAATGTTGGTTTGGTATTTTTATACTGTAAAGATACAAAACCAATGTTAAAAAATACCCGGTTTTCGTAAAAATATCAAAGAGTTTCAGAATAAAAAATGTTTTTGCTTCAAAAAAAAAATCTAAAAAAAAAATCCCTAAAAATGTTGTTGATTTTTCTGCATATTTTTATTAAAGTGGATTAATATTGGGTTGTATTTTATACCGTAAGGATACAAGCTCAATATTTAAAATACCCGATTTTCGTCAAAGCATAAAGAACAAAAAAAATAATAATAAATATTTTCAAAAAATTGTTTTTGTTTTAAAATACGGCCTAGTCTCTCCAATATATATATATATATATATATATATAAATATTATAACATCATATTTTCACACAACAAAGGAAATTTTCAAAACAATATATGTATTAGCATGCTTTTGGCTTTAATAACCAGTTTATTCAAGCCATGAGAACTAGGCCAATATTTCAAAAATTCAAAAAAATCTTTTTGTTTCCTTTTTAGTATTTGGGATTACGAATTTATACGTAAAACGTATTCCTAAATATTATTAATAAAGTTTTGTTATAGACGTTAAAACGGTTAGGGTTTTACACGATAAGATAAAAGACCTTCTTACCGAGGAGGATTTTTCTTGAACCATAGACAGACCAACGACTAGAAATACAATAAACACCTTAGTTTTTTATCAGACAATGAAACAATGCAGCTTACCTTAGGTAGGGCGTATTTGGGGTGCTAATACCTTCCCTTTACGCAACCAGTCCCCGTACCCAATCTCTAAGACCAGTTAGGGTTCCTAGTGACCAAAATACTAGGTGGCGACTCCCATTCCATTTTCTACCAATAAAAGACAATATTTTCTTGTATCCCCATAGATATAAATAGATTTACATTGCAGATAAAAAAATGGAACAATTATATGATTTTCGCCGCGACGCCGCACACGTGCGACAGAATGGCGACTCCACTGGGGACCTTGTAGACTAAGCTTTGTTTTTGTCTGATTTGTTTGTGTTTTCGTGTGTTTATTGTTAATATGCCTTTCCTTTTATATTTGCATATTTGATTTTTTATTTTACGCGTATTATTCATGCATTGTATAAAATTGTCTCATGCATCACTTGTTTTTGTTTTGAGAAGCACACACAAGCCTTAAGCTAAGCAGGGAATTAGCGATTTGCCCTAAGACTATTGGTCAGGGTTTAAATGCGTGAAACACCCAACTCATATCTGAGTGCCTGCTTGGTAATGGTGGGCATACGTGTCTTAACTGTTCCTTGCAACGCCCCCATACTTCTTTACGAAGAACGTCACTGGGCAGATATGAGACCCTTCGAGACCAGATAGAAAAACTACCCACTCTCACTTGATAATTAGAGCTTGTCCTTAGGTTGTGAATCTTACTTTCATTTTGCATCACGATTAATAATGTTAAATTCATCAACCCAGGTTTTGAGCTAAAATCATGACTGAGTACCTCTCTTTCCAAGAATTTGGGCAAGAGTCTGAGTTGGCTCAGATAGCCGAAGGAAAGTGCCCAAGAATTGATGCTAGTGGGTTACCATGCATTACCAAAGTAAATCACATGGTAAACGACTTAGGGAAATTATTGTCTATCATGGAATATGTTGACGAGACTCTGTTTGAAAGGCGATATGGGAGAATTGCACAAATAATGAGATTGCCTGTACAAGCAGCGGCGATCAAAGCCCTTCTGAGTTTTTGGGATCCTAGTTATCGGTGTTTTACCTTTGGAAACATCGATATGACGCCAACCTTGGAACAATATGAGAGAATTCCAATAGGAATGGGAATAGAGAGGAGTGGGCTGGCCAATAATAACAGGCCGCAGTGAGAGCGATGTGGCCGCAGTCGCAAAGTCCATTGTCAGTAAGGAGAACGACATGCCACTTGGATTTACTATTATATTGCTATTTGAAGAGAACGACGGCCCTTGATTACACACTTCCGACCCCGAGAAATCAAAATCCATCCCCTACTAAGGATTTCCTTGAAAACAAATACGAAACCTCATTTTCTATAAAACGTGTGGATATAAATAAGCAAGTAAAACTCTGGTTATTCTAAATTTTTATAAGAATTGCACGCCCTGACTTAAACTTGAGACTTGATGTGTAGATCTCAAATCCTTTACCATTAAACCACATCTCTTGAAAACTTTGAAAACAAATAAAGCTAAAGAGCAATTGTTAAAAAAAACAATCTTATAAAATAATATTTTTATTTATGATAAATGTTTTTTCAAATAAAAGTACGGTGGAAGAATGCCTTTTCTTCTCCTCTTCATTTCTCCAATCTTTAGATAATTCCCTAAACTAAATCTAAAAATATATTAAAAAAAACAATTTAAAAATAAATAAAAAAAATTTAATAAAAAAAAAACATCTTGAAACATATACAATTTTACGGTACTCCTAGCTTTTCTTTTCCTTTATTTTATTTTATTTTATTAATATAACTATTCAACATAATTTTCAGCATAACATATACAATTTGGCATTAACATATACAATTTTCAGCAATGCTTCCTTACTGGTTCTCTGCCATGACAATGAAGAGCGTGGGGAGTGCAGCACTTAAGATGGTTGAGGAAGTTCGCAGGCAATTCAACACCATCCCTGGCTTGATGGAAGGCACTGCCAAGCCTGACTATGCCACCTGTGTTAAGATCTCCACTGATGCTTCTATCAAGGAGAAGATCCCACCTGGTGCACTTGTCATGCTCACACCCCTCATTGTTGGGATCTTTTTCGGTGTTGAAACTCTATCTGGTGTCCTTGCTGGATCCCTTGTGTCTGGTGTCCAGGTAATGCTAAGGCTACTGGTCAGCAGAATGTCCTTAATCAACATAAATTTGAGATCATATTTGTTCAGGTTATAGATGTCCTGTTACTGTTTGTCTGATCATTTGTTTCTGTTGTTCAGATTGCCATCTTTGCCTCCAACACTGGTGGTGCATGGGATAATGCCAAGAAATATATTGAGGTATAGATCGAGTGAGCTTTATCACTTCTTTATTGTAGGGAATTCCGACCGGTGATGTACTGATCTTTGCTCTCGGGAGGGCAAGCACACTGACACAATATTTAACGTGGTTCGGAAAACCGCCTACATCCACGGGAGAAGCCATTTGATTATATAGGGAGAGAACAAGATTTACAACAATAGAGAAGGAGGAATTATTCCCTCTTTAGCAACTCTCAACCTCACTCTATTTCTCTCTTCTCAGTGCTGCAATGGCAGCTACTGCTGGCTGCCTTGGCAGCCCACTCTCTCCTACATTTCTCTCATATTTGGCTCTACTTTCACTCTTATTTTGCTCTCTAATGTATGCCTCTATTTATAGGCATCAATGACAGCTCCTCTTGCTCCTTTGTCATCAATGGTGGCTGCCAAACTCATCTCTTCTTCAACAAAGGCTGCTGCCAACTTCTTCTCTTCAACAATGGTGGCTACCAAAGTCAATGGTTGTAGCCACCATTTATTGCACATGTAATGGCAACATACCTAACAATCACCCCCTTTGCCATTCATGTGGGGCAATTGTCCTCTTGCTTCTTCAGCATATGCTTGCATCTTGCAGCTCTTCCAAGCTTACCATTCTGAGAGCGTCTGTGGCCAAGTTTACAGGTACTTGCCAAACCTTTCAATCACCAGAGTCAACCAAGCACCCCTTTGCTCACTTCAAAGGATCACTTCAACCAGATGGTTTGTCACATCTCATCTGAAGAGTGTTTAACGCTTGTCTCTGGAACAACTTTCCCCTTCAAGCATATCAACCATGCTTGGCTCGGAATGATTTATCAAGCCTTACATCAAGGCTTACAACACCCCCTCAAACTGATATTCCCAAGTGCGACAGTCATTGAGTATTTTAATGTGATCACGAGCTCACCACTCTTCCAAGAGTCTACTCATCCAGGAGTTGCGTCTGCCCTCTGTTCCACCTTAGGAACCACGCCTTACTTCTCCATGAGTCTCTCACTCTTAGTCTCAAGAGTTCAGGTGGCTATCCACCTTTACTTATGGGGGCAGCCCATTAAAGGTTGATCCATATCTATCTTCATACTCTGAGTATTACAATGCTTTCACCGAGCTCACCACCTTGACAAGAGTTAACTTGTTCCCAGAACCTGCGCATGCCCTCTGCTCCTTCATAGCAGTCGCGTCTTAATGCTCCACAAGTCACCCACTTATTTTCCAAGGCAAATGTCTTCTAGCTCATTGATCTTTAGCATGGGGGCAATATCCATAAAAGTCAATCCTGCATTTGTCTTCATACTCATCATAGCCTCTTCATTGGCTATACACTTGTCCACTTATATCCAGCCATCATATTGGCTCTAGGGCTGTCTGAATCGGGGCTTCTATCCTGGCCCCCACACCTTCTCCTCAGGTTCTCCGCTCGTCGTCATGTGGCGGTCTAAATCTGGGGCTCCTATTATGGCCCACACACCTTCTTCTGAGGTGTCTCCGCTCGTCGTCATGCAGCGGTCTAAATCTAGGGCTCCTATCATGGCCCACACACCTTCTTCTGAGGTGTCTCCGCTCGTCGTCATGCGGCGGTTTGAATTTGGGCTCACATTGTGGCCCACACCTTCCTCTGAGGTGTCTCCGCCCGTTGTCATGCGGCGGTCTGAAATGGGCTCACATTATGGCCCTCACACCATCCATCCGAGGTGTTTCTGCTCGTCATGAGACGGCCTGAACATGGACTCATATCAAGGTCCTCACACCTTTCATCTGAGGTGTCTCCGCTTGTCATCATGAGACAACCTGATCTTGGACTCATATCATGGTCCTCACACCTTTTGTCTAAGGTGTCTTCGCCTGTCGTCATGAGACGGTCTGAACATGGACTCATACCATGGTCCTCACACCTTCCGTCTGAGGTGTCTCCGCTTGTCGTCATGAGACGATATGATCTTGGACTCATACCATGGTCCTCACACCTTCTATCTGAGATGTCTTCGCCTATCGTCATGAGGCGGTCTGAACCAAGTCTCTAATCTTGGCCCACACACCTTCCATCTGAGGTGTCTATACTCGTCATCATGAGACGGCCACATCCTCCTTCATAGGGGATGTCTCTAGTGGCTCCAAGATTCTCTACCACCATGTGGACTTGGGAGAGATCACTACCACTGATCACATAGAAAGAGAAAGTTGTGGTGCACTCTTCACAGTTTTCCATCTCATTTTCTATGTTTGGAGCTTCTATCCCTTTCTGCTTGATAGCTCCACCCACACCAACTCTCTTTGGTGTCTTCGCCTTTCATCATAGGCGGTCACACCCCTTTAATTCGGTGCTTCTGAAACAGCTCATCTTTCCATCCTTGCATGCATTGGAAAGGTCCTCACTTGTTGCCTTTATCAAGAGCACAAGAGACTTCTTGTTGTACAACTTTTTCACACAGTCTCTGCTCTGAGCTTCATCTGGGAACTCTTCTTCTCCTTGCACCTATTGTCTCATTACAATACCTCGTTGGATCCTACGGGTACTCCTGCACAATCTCCGTGTGCTCTCGTGCAATTCCGGTTCTCCAGATTTCTCCATATTCTTTGCTTTTATGTTTGACAGTAGCTCATCTTGTCACAACATTTATCCAAGTCAAAATAGGGTGCCAATCTTTATCCCCTTGCTGTATTTCTCTTCCATTATCAGGGTCTTCATCAATTCTCCCTTCGAGAAATCATAGTCACCGAATCTAACTTCTTTGGAGAAATCACCACTCCATCAGATCCTTGATCATATGGAACCCAACTGTTCTTTTGTGTCGTCATCCTGCTAGTCTTCAACAGTTTCATAACAAACTGTCACATATACGAAAATAGTACTGTGTGGATGATCCTTCAACTAAGCAAGTTCCCAGGAAAGATTTGGAGGGGTCACAACGGTCCCGCTTAAAACCCAATCTCCTAGACAGAACTTCTTATAACGTATCTATCCACCGTACTGCCTTTTTGTATATACAACCATTTGCTAGCTTTGTTGCGGCTTTCCTTTACAAGTGATCTGGGATATCCTGGTTTTATACCTGATTTCTCAACATCTGGCGAGACTACCAGTGCTTAGATTCATCAAGATTGGTCTTCATCAGTTTCCACTCTCCACCTCAAATCGTCCACATGATCGGGTGTCTAGAGTGTCCCAATTTTGCCTTCCATCAAGGCAATTAAATTTTCCCACTTAATAGTTCAGTACACATAATTGGGCAAATGTGTGTACCTTCTTCTTCTTCATCTCCATCGACCACCATGATGACCTTCAGATGCCTCCTGATCGGGCAATCTCTCTTTGATAATTCACCACCGCCATTTTTGGTCTCTAATCTCAACGATCGGACCATACCATTGCATCCGGAATGATCAAATTAGCTGGAAACATGTCTTGAATCATCCAAATCGCACATCAGACGGCTACGATTTGATCAAAAGAATTCTGGCCTGATCAACGACTCAGATTTAATCTCAGATCCGGTTGCACGTAGGATTAGCTACACTGGATCCTATCCCTCGGCTCACGGCTCGGCTCAGCTCCAATTCGGCTCGGCTCGGCTCAACTCGGCTTGGCTCGGCTCGCGGCTGATGACATGGCAGGTGGGTCCCCCTATGCTGACATGTCTGTTGACTAGTCAATACTTTGCTGACTGTGTATGCTGATGTCATCCTTGCATCATGCTGATGTCATCCTTTGCATCATGCTGTTCATGATAACGTCACTGTTCATGCCTACTGTTCACATGGGTCGGGTCAACTCATCCGGGTGAAGAAGACGCGTGGCACGCGTGGGGCGAGTGGGCAAACACCTTGCCGGAGAGTGATGGAGAGTGCGGCCATGTTCGACGTCCAATTTTGACGCCGTTTTCACCAGTGGCTTCGTCTCGTCCTCCTCTACATAGTGGGATGGTCAAAACACCATTTGGACAACTTTTATTTTTGAGCAAAAAATCAAACACCACTTAAACCATATGCTCTGATACCAATTGTAGGGAATTCCGACCGGTGATGTACTGATCTTTGCTCTCGGGAGGGCAAGCACACTGACACAATATTTAACGTGGTTCGGCAAACCGCCTACATCCACGGGAGAAGCCATTTGATTATATAGGGAGAGAACAAGATTTACAACAATAGAGAAGGAGGAATTATTCCCTCTTTAGCAACTCTCAACCTCACTCTATTTCTCTCTTCTCAGTGCTGCAATGGCAGCTATTGCTGGCTGCCTTGACAGCCCACTCTCTCCTACATTTCTCTCATATTTGGCTCTACTTTCACTCTCATTTTGCTCTCTAATGTATGCCTCTATTTATAGGCATCAATGGCAGCTCCTCTTGCTCCTTTGTCATCAATGGTGGCTGCCAAACTCATCTCTTCTTCAACAAAGGCTGCTGCCAACTTCTTCTCTTCTTCAACAATGGTGGCTACCAAAGTCAATGGTTGTAGCCACCATTTATTGCACATGTAATGGCAACATACCTAACATTTATTTGTAATTTGGTGTGCGTGCTGAAATAAAGGTTTTTGTAATGCGAATATGCCCTGTATTTGTTCTGTTGGAAACAGGCTGGTGCTTCAGAGCATGCAAGATCTCTTGGCCCTAAAGGATCAGATCCACATAAGGCAGCTGTTATTGGTGATACCATTGGGGATCCATTGAAGGATACATCTGGACCATCACTTAACATCCTCATCAAGCTGATGGCTGTGGAATCACTCATCTTTGCTCCATTCTTTGCCACGCACGGTGGCCTGCTCTTCAAGATATTCTGAGAATTAGAACTAGACAAGCAGAAGAAATGGTTGGTCCCACCAGTCCCATCTCTCTTGTTTTGCCCTACTATTCATCTTTACCTCAATATATGTAGTTTGTAGTTCGTGATGACTTTAAGGCTGTGTTTGATTACAGGAAAGTGAATTCCTGGAATTCACTTTCCTGCTTTTCCAATGTTTGGCAAACAACAAGAAAAAAGTTAAAGGAAAGTAAATTCAGTCAATGAAAAATGAATTAGTGTAAATTCAGTCAATGGAAAATGAATTAGTGTTGCCAGGAAAACACTTTCCGACAGTGGCCAGAGGTGAAAAGTAGCCATTTTTTCATGCCTTTTATTAATTGTTCATGTTAATTGCACTGTTCAATGAATAGTGCAATTAACATGAACAGTGTATTGCGTACACTGTTCACTGAAAATAGTGAACAATGCAGTTCTCTTGCACTGTTCACTTGCCTGTGGGATTTTTTTTTTTAAAGTGTGCTATTTTTTTAATATTTTAAAAAAAAACTAGTTTAGAGTGAATTTTATACCTTAATATTTTATCCAATTTTATTACATGCTAAAAATATTATTAAAACTATAGTTTTTGTCGGATGTATTTCGTATGTAATGGAATTATAAATAGTTTCATGGAATAGTAAAAAAAAATTCACAAGCTTATTTCTCTATAATATGATATGATATATATAGTTATATTTTATAAAATAAGCTATGTATGAATATAGAATATAATAAAAAAAAATTCATCATTATACATTTTAGATTTCATTTTTTTTTATTGTAAGTGATTAAATATTTTATATTAAATATTTTATATATATATATTAGATAAATTTGAAAAAAAAATTAATTCATTAATAAATTATTTTCCAGTTCATTTTCCATAATACAACCAAACACTGGAAAGTGTTTTCCAGTTCATTTTCCATAACACTACCAAATATCGGAAAATACTTTCCCGGAATTCACTTTCCAGGAATTCACTTTTCCCGAAATTCATTTTCCAAAAGGAATTTACTTTCCTGCAAACAAACGGAGCCTAAATTTCTCTCCGCGTGTTGAGTGGTGGAGAAAATCTTCCCTGTTAGGGGGTTGATTGATGATGACAACGATGACGGCGATGATGATAATCAATCTAGTGAAGAGCTGGAACAAAGTTGTCATTTTGTTTTCTAGTAAGAACAGTTAATTTTGCACATTTAACGCAATTTTGATTGTATGTTCTCTCTTTTTGCGCTGTCTTTTCATTTTCATTTTCATTTTTCTTTTCTGTGCTCCCCGCCAAATATTTTAATCAGCTGTTGTGTAAAATGCCCAAAACATGCCCCAGCTGCCTAATTAAAATTAAAAAAAAAAAACACTTATCCTCAGTGGATTTGCATGATGATTTTTTCTCCTTGGATTTCTTACACTTTGGTCCTTCAATTTTCTTTTTTCTAATTTGATTCTCAAAAACTGATTTAATTTAATGCGTTCATGTATGGATTTCTTACAATTTAGTTTTTATTGGCATGTTTATAAGAAGAGAAACATGTCATTATTAAATGAAAACACGAGAATGGGAGAAAACAGTTTTTACTAAATGAATACATTTTCCACCAGTGCCTTTTTCTACACATTTATTTTAATTTTTATATAAATATATTTCGCAAAGTGCTCCGTGACGACGACTGAGTTTCTGTGTGTTACTGTTCAATAACTGATAAATATTTTCCTCAAGCGGGCATCAAACTAGCTGGAAACAAAAAGAAAACACACGCCGTCTCATGCCAGAGGGGAAGAAGCACCAAATGGGACGTTATTAATTCGAGACTGTAAAACATATATCCATAGAATCCATACGGAGACAGTGGGATTATTAATCCAACACCGTAAAATATTAGCTTTCCATAATGGTTTAGCGTTTTACCAAAATAATATATCACACTTTCTACTTGTTTATAAGCTCTACTCGTTTTGAAATCCACCCTTTTAAAGAAACTGAGTTCTTAGTTTTTCCACTTAAAAAACCCTTGATTTATCTGGATTTAATTCTTGATTTATAGTGTTGATTAAAAACAAGACCCTCTCCGAACAATTTTAATTAACAATAATTAGTTGTTTGATTAACAGGATTTTCGGACCATTGTTGTTTGATTATCAAATTATGTGATAATTAATGAAGTCGGTGCTAGAATTAACGAATCATTAAAAAAGAAAAAAAGTTGAGACAGATGAGTTTATTGCATAATTTTAACGTCGAGCCAACGGATGAGAAAATACTAGCATTGGTTGAGTAAACAGAATAAGGACCATTTGTAAACATGCCAAATAAATGGAGGGCATATTTCTATTTTTCCTCTCCTCTTTTCTCCATATCTTTCACTTCAGAGTTGGGATAACCTCCTCTGTACTCAAATATTTTTCCAGATCGAGGCAAGTCCTTCAGACATCTTGATCTTTAAAATATGCAGCCACTACCTACTTGGGCTATCGTTAATGATCATATAATTACTCTCGAGTTCTTCATCTCACGGTGAAGGCCTTATGTAGTTTATAAACAAGGAAGCAATGGAGATTAGGAGTGGCAATAAGATTAATGCAGCACCAGAAAGTACGCGGCCAAAAGAGCGCCAACCTGATATCGAAGCCCCTGAGACTGCAGTCCCTACTGGTAGTGGAGCTATTTATAGATAGAGATCACAGAATTACCAGAAACATGGTGCTGCTATATATAGTTCTTAATACTGCTGTCATTTTTTATGCTGCACATACTTTCTGCATTCGCTTTCCTGCTTTGGATTATGCTGCTATATATGATTTTCTATGACCGTTCTGGTTTTTCGTTCCTGCAAAAGTGTTCTTCAACTGGTTGGAAGTCTTGCTTCTGCAGATGCCATGTTGTATGCTGGTATTGCTGTCAATTGTTAATGCATTAATTTTTGGTTTTGATTTCCTTCTGGTGGTGATCATTACTAGCTAGGTCAACATTGATATACTTGAGTATCATGGAAGCTTTGGCCCCTTTTTTTACCGGTTAGAAATTATAATGATCATAATATTAAATAATAACTTTTTAAATAAGATTTTTCTCATAAAAAACAATATCTAAAAATTTATTTTTTTCATTTTAAAATTATTTTTAAGACCGCTGTAATATTAGTGTGATATGTTATAAATCATTAATAAAAAAAATCTTATTACTATAAAAGCTTTTAATCAAAATGAAAATTCTATTTTTTTTTTATCTGTAAGTTTTATTACGTAGAGACTATATTAAGATTCTCAATAAATATTTCAATATAATTCTATTAATACTTAAAAAATAAAATCATTACTTCTTTTAATATTTTGAAAGAATAAAAAGAGCACGCGAGAAAAAAAGGGTAAAGAATGAAATTTTTATTTTTGGATGAGGAGGCGAGCTTGGTTTGCGTGCTGGGAATGCAAGTATAGAGTTGCGAGTGCCTGAGTTTTTAACAGTAGCAAACTCTCCTAGTTTTAGTTTTATAAAATTACATGAATATTACATCTCACGTTGTTTTTCTTTATAATATTTTAGGGTCAATTATATTGTAGTCCTTGTAGTTTATTTAAAATAATTAATTAGTCCTTGTATTATAGGACAAAAATAAGTGGTTAGTTCATTGACAAACATTGACCATTTCAATTTTTTAGTGTTTTTTTTTGTTGTTTCAGAAAATATCTTTTTTTTTTTTTTATCAACTCTTTCTACCTTATTTGAATCTCTGTTTCTTCTTTATTTGTTTATCTATAAAAAACAAAAAAAAGTATAGGAAAATAAAAATAAGATTAAACTATAAATGAATTTAAGAAAATATAAAAAATAATATATAATTTCTGAAAAAGTGTTTACTTTTCTTATCTGTTCATAGATTGCAGATGCGCCCACTCTTTTCGATCTTCTCCAAAGTATTATATACATAAATAGGACTTTCCCTTTATCAATATCATAACCATTTTTTCTTAATTATCAATATTCAGAGATTGTTTAAAAGTAAATATTGTATTTTATTTTTTTAATAAAATATATTAAAATAAAATATATTTTTTATTTTTAAAAAATTTATTTTTAACACAACTGATCAAAATAATAAAAAAATATTATTATTTTTTTAAAAAAATCAAATTTAAAACAAATAATATTCTAACCACGTACTGACAAACACAATTGACGAATACAATTCTCATTATTGTTATTGTTATGTCAACTTGCCGAGGAACACTTTACAAGACACAAGTTGAGTTAGACGAGGTTTCTATAGTTCCTTGAGGTCTTTTTTTATTGAGGACAAACTACAAATACATCCTCCATTTATTTTTTAGGTTTCGATTATGTTGTTCTCCTCTTAATTGCACCAATTTTACCCTTAACCTACCCAAAGCAATCCCATTTCTTCCCTCTTCCCTCTTCCCTTGTATCACATATGAAACTCATGCATGTGAACTTTTCTTGTAGTGTCAACTTCATTACTTCATAACTTTAAAAGGATTACTCTTGTGATTAAAAAAGTTTACTCGTTTTCTTCTTCTTCTTTTTTTGACGATTTAGGTTTGAATATTAAGATCAACATCTAAAATTTTTTATTAAATTTATCTTAATATATTAAATTGATATAAGAAATATATATCTAAAATTTCAATGAGAACAACTTAGTTTTGTTTTTTTTTTTAACTCACAAGCTGATCTAAAACACCTCTTATAATCAAATAAAAAACCCTTTATATCACCATTAAATTTATTTATATAAAAATTATTTATTTTTGTTCTATAATCATAAGTTTTATGAGTTTTAATTTTAGGTGAACTGGGAAGAAACGATGAGCACTATGCGGACTGGTTGAGGGTAGCATTGGCTCAATTAGAAGAAGAGGAATCAAATCAAAACCCGTCAGATAAATGAAGGGCACATTTGTAGTTTGTCGCTTGACTAAAAAGAAGTTCAGCTGTAGAAAACGGAGTTCCTTTCGCCTCCTTTTCCATGCTGTTTCAGAGCCATTTCTTCGTGGCTTCCTCTCTGTAGCCAAACATTTTCCCAGCTCGAGGTAAGTCCCCTTGAGATATGTTGATCATTAAGCTATATTGCTACCGGGTCATCTTTTCTGATTACAAAATACATGCTTTTGGGTTGTTTTTCTTAGGCTGATCAAGACCTTGTAATTGGGAAACATGGCCGCAGTGGAGATTACAGATGGCATTAACATTAATGCAGCTATAGATAGTGTCCAGAATGGACGGCCTCACCATAATATCGAGCTCGTAGTAGTCCCTCAACAACTACCTCCTACTGATGGAGGTAATTTATTAAGCTGGATGTTTAATTATAGTTCTTGTTAACTTTATATTTTGGGGGTCTGCATTTTGCAATGGCCAGTAGAGTGAAAAAAAAGTTTCTCCTGTAACGTTTTCAATGATTGAAAACATTGGTGGGAATTTCATGTGATTTTAACAAAAGAAGGGAAAAAACAAGAATTGTAATCATAGTGACCTAAAAGGGTATGATGCAGTGAAAATTTCATTTCTCCATTTCTACTGTTCGATTTCCTGCATCTGACTGTATGAAATCTAGAAGTTCTATTCAATAATTGAAGTTGATGATGTTTAATGTAAAGCATTAGTCTTCTATAAAATCAATACTTTTTTAATTATTTCTTCCTGACAGTGGAAAGAAGAAGACACTTGCAGTTGTATCAAGCCGCTCTGAGTGGTGATTGGGACACCGCAGAAGGCATTTACGAGTTATTTCCAGGAGAAGTTAATGCTAGAATAACTAAGCGAGGGGAGACTGCTCTCCATATTGCAGCTGCCGCGGAGCACACTCATTTTGTGAAACAGCTTGTTGGAAAGATGAGCATGGAGGCTTTAACTTATAAAAACGAGGCGGGCAATACAGCATTTTGCTTTGCTGCTATATCTGGAGTTGAGGCACTTGCCAAAGTCATGATGGACGAAAAACGCGGTTTGGCGATGACTCGAGGCAGAGGAAACCTGTTACCAATTTACATGGCAACTCTATTGGGGCATAGAGGGATGGTATCATATCTTTATGATGAAACAAACGAGCAGTTAACCGATGATGATCGCATAAAGTTACTTGTTGCTTTGATCAACAGTGACATATATGGTGAGCAATATTTTCTATGTTTGATAGTTTGCTATCATTTAGATATTAAATTTATTTTCGTAAATGAAATCAATCTGTTTTCGTAAGAGAAATTCAACATTCAACCCTCAGACAACTTATTCGTAAGCCTTTGAAAATCCAACTTGTTTTCATATTTTTGAATCTTTTTGTTCCCAGATGTAGCGTGGAAAATGCTAAGAGAACATCGCGGGTTGGCCTATGCTCGTGATGAACATCAGCTGACGGCATTGCATGCATTTGCCCAAAAGTCTTGTATGCCTTCAAACGTTGTCGATCAAGGTCCTCCAGGATTTTGGAACAAATGCCTCGACCCATGTTAGTTCTCTGATGCTCCAAATCTCTATTTCTCGAGAAAGAAACCAATCCAAAAATCTCAGCCGGCTAGATAATGCCAAAGATCAACTTTATATATCTTTATCATATTCATGATCACTAGTTTATACACCATTTTCATAGATGCATGCATATATTCAAGCTTGCAAACTTGTGTATTACAAGGAATTAGCATTGATCATTCTATCATCACAAGAAGAGTTCCCAGATGAAGCTCAGAGCAGAGACTGTGTACAACATGAAGTCTCTTGTGCTCTTGATGAAGACAACATGCGAGGACCTTTCCAATGCATGCAAGGATGGAAAGATGAGCTGTTACAGAGGCACCTAATTGAGTGGGTGCAAACGCCTATGATAAAAAGGCGACCGCCTATGAAAGGCGAAGACACCAAAGAGAGTTGGTGTAGGTGGAGCCGTCAAGTAGAAAGGCGTAGAAGCTCCAAACATAGAAATCGAGGTGGAGGATTGCGAGGAGTATACCGCAAGTTTCTCTTTCTATGTGATCAGTGGCAGTGATCTCTACCAAGTCCACATGGTGGTAGAGAATCTTGGAGCCACTGGGGACATCCCTGATGAAGGAGGATGTGGCGGTCTCATGACGACAGACAAAGACACCTTAAAGAAGGTGTGAGGGCCATGAGAGGAGCCCTATTTCAGACCGCCGCATGACGACGAGCGGAGACACCCGAGGAGAAGGTGTGTGGGCCACGATATGAGCCTAGTTCAGAACGCCCTAGAGCCAATGTGATGGCTGGATATGAGTGGACAGATAGATAGCCAATGAAGTGGCTATGATGAGTATGAAGACAAATGCAGGATTGACTTTCATGGATATTGCCCCCATGCTAAAGATCAATGAGCTAGAGTACATTTGCCTTGGACAATAAGTGTGTGACTTGTGGAGCATTAAGACACGACTGTTATGAATGAGCAGAGGGCATGCGCAGGTTCCGGGAACAAGTTGACTCTTGTCAAGGTGGTGAGCTCGGTGAAGGCATTGTAATACTCACAGTATGAAGACAAATATGGATCAACCTTAATGGGTTGTCCCAATGGTTAAAGGTGGAGAGCTACCTGGACTCTTGAGACTAAGAGCGAGAGACTCACGGAGAAGTAAGGCGTGGTTCCTAGGGTGGAACAGAGGGCAGACGCAACTCTTGGACGAGTAGACTCTTGGAAGAGTGGTGAGCTCGTGATCATATTGAGATACTCAGATAATGACTGTTGCACTTGGAAATGGAAATTTCCGTTTGAGGGGGTGTTGTAAGCCTTGGTGTGAGGCTTGATAAATCATTCCGGACCGAGCATGGTTGATACGCTCGAAGGGGAATGTTCCTAGAGATAAGCGTTAACACTCTTCAGATGAGATGTGACAAACTATTTGGTTGAAATGGTCCTTTGGTGTAAGCAAGGGTGTGCTTTGGTGACTCTGGTGATTGAAAGGTTTGGCGAGTACCTGTAAACTTGGCCGGAGACGCTCTCCGAATGGTGAGCTTGGAAGAGCTGCAGGATGCAAGATTGTGCTGAAGAAGCAAGAGGACAATTGCCCATATAAATGTCAAAGGGGGTGATTGTTGAGATATTGTCATTATTAAGCAACATGTGCAGCCTACCCTATAAGGAGTAGGCTTGCCATTTGTCAATGGTGGTTGCACCCACCATTGACAAATGCAGCAACCATTAATGCAACCACCATCATTGCCTATAAAAGAGGCATGCAAAGAGAGCCAAAAGGTGAGAGAGAACGTGAGTGTGTGCAAGAGAATAGAGAGAAAGAGAGAGCTGCAAAGAGCAGCAAAGAGAGCTAGGAGTTGAGTTTGAGTTAAGTGATCCTCCTCCTCCATGTATTGTGTTGTAATCCTTTCTCTAATCTCTAAATAATATTGTCTCTCCCGTGGATGTAGGCGATTTGCCGAACCACATAAAATATTGTGTCAGTGTGTTTGCCCTCCGTTAAGCAATTATCAGTACATCACCGGTTGGAATTCCTAACATTAACCTTCTTGTCAATTCGCACTTCTCGGTACGCAGAACAA
The DNA here is from genome assembly GCF_005239225.2 of Populus alba. Classification (NCBI taxonomy): domain Eukaryota; kingdom Viridiplantae; phylum Streptophyta; class Magnoliopsida; order Malpighiales; family Salicaceae; genus Populus; species Populus alba. The sequence continues at coordinate 5,044,309 of NC_133289.1, read as the reverse complement.
AATTTTCTTTGGTCATTGCCTAACAGGTTGATTATCGAACTCACAACACTTTTCATATCAATTGGGGCAATGATGGTAGCCTTTATGGCAACATTTTTCCTTGTTTTTGGCAATAAATTAATACCATATTCTATCCCTATTGCTGTCGTTGCTTCTTTACCAGTCATTTTCTTCATTTGGCAGCATTTCCGCTTATTCGTTGACATGATTCATTCAACTTATACGTCTCGGTCACTTTTCAAGCCATATAAATCTCTTCTCTTTTCCAAGAAACTCAAGACAAAGGTTGCTTAACATCTATGTATTATAATTCTACAGAATGCTTTCACATCTGTAAGAAAATGCTGGTGCTAAGACTGGAAGGCATGTAAGCCTGGCTTGATTCGAATGAATCGCTATAAATGTACTTGGTTTGAAGCTACTTGTACTTGGTGCTTTGTCAAACATAGAAAGGCATTGCCTTTTCCATTGTTTAACCTGTAATATCCTTTATGCTATCAATGAACCTCCCCTGAAAAAGGAGAACTTGCTGCTAGTTCATGTATTCGGTCATTCCTTCTTTTTTTACTGTTTTCTTCTTTCATTTTTCAATTAATCATGTTTTAAGCCTACAACGCCGCATGTTAAGTAATTTTATTTTCTTGGTGATAAATTACAATAATTTTTTTAAAACCTCGGAATCTACTGAAACAAGGCCTAGATTACGGGTTAGGAAAGTAAATCCAAGTTGATCTAAATTGAAAAAAAAAATCAAAGGATCATTATTTTAACCAAAAACAATTCAAAAAAAATCAATGAATTTTTAACTCGTATTTTGTAATGGGTAGGCCAGGTCGCAAGGTTAACCCAAGTTTTTGATTGTGTTAGGTTAGATCAATCCTTATTTTTTTCTTTTCTTTTAACTCGACTTGGTCAAAGCATTGAGTTGGTCGGATCCCATCTATTATCTTTCAAACACATAATAATATAAATTGTTCAGTCTAGTTCATATCATGCTACACACAAGATAAGATAATTGTTTGTTTAGTCATGTCCTATCCGCTCTAGTCTAATTAATAATGTCCAACAAACCAAACGCTACCTAATAGGACCTGGCCTATAAAATGTGTTTGCAAAATTTCAACTAGATTCAATGATTGAATTAAAAACTATATATATATATATATATATATATATATATATATATATATATATATATATATATATATTTTAGCAAGCTCATTTGACTTGTCCTAATTTGTTTTCAAGTCCAAACCCTATAGAAAAAAAGAGTTAAGAAATCATGAAGCTCAACTTTCAACAAATACATAATTAAAAGATAAAATTAAAAAGGAAAATTCATGTAAAAAAAACTAAGAAAACCGATGTCAAACTAGGTTAACCTTTCAAATATATGACCTGAGTCATGATACCAGGACCACCCCATCCAAAAAATTATGAAGCCCAACTTACAACAAATTCAATGTTTTGAGGATGAAATTGATTTTTTAAAAAAAAAACACAAAACAAAAAATTATAATTAAAAGAATGAGGATCAAATTTGATACAAAAATAAAATGACAAGACACCTAATAATTTTGGTAGACCAAAAATAAAATCACAGCATCCATACTAAATAGATATTAAAACTTGAACATTGAAAATATATGAGTGGCTTGGGGATCATGAACCCAATGATGAGTAATCTATTTGACCTTTCAATCTAATATTATTAAATATTTGCGCTTCCTCAAACAAAGTTATAATGCTGTAAATTATGATGGTATTTAAAAGTGTATTAATGATTATTTTTTAAAATATTTTTTATTTAAAAATGTATTATAATAATATATATTTTTTATATCAGCATATCAAAATAATCTGAAAATACAAAAAATACTTTCTTTCTTTATTGTATCTCGTAAAATGCTCCATATATAATCCTTATAATGTGCATATCTCTAATTTTATTTCTGAAAAATTGGATTTCAATAAATATCTTCCCTTATATATAATAGTAATAGTAATAATAACAACTAAAACATATGTGACATTCACTATTTTAAAAAAATAATCATTATGGATTGCGTTGTTTATTTTGAACAATGATTCTTTTCCATCATCAAACTTTTAATATTTTCAATTTCATCCTTGCCATATTATTTTCTGTTTACATTTCTTTTAATTTGCCGTATCAAGCATGTTTTGAGTTTTGAGAGGAACTTAATGATCAATTAGTCAATTGGGGCTGAAAATTAAAATTGAAAGAACAAGGACCATATTTAACCAAAAAAACTTTAGTCTACCTAATTTGAAGTACATACAAATCGTTTCAAAGCTTTAGTCCAACTAACAATTCCAGAGCATTCACACAAAATAAATTTGAGAGCTACTCTGTTCCAGTTGACATTTCCTCGAATTATAACACGGGGTAAATGAAAACTTTACCATTTTCTGCCTTGTTCAACAAATACTCCTACAAATAAACTACACTGAGTTGCATGCCTTGGGTTTGTCTTAGGGAATATCCATTACTCGTTCTTATGATTTGAAGGAAGATATACGAGAAAGAACTTGCTGAATGCTGAAAGCAAAATTGTGAAGAAATGATTTTCTTCAGTACATTGCTATAAAGAACACAGCTTTTCAGATATTATTTATACTACTGAGATGAGATAAGATTGACCATCTAAATCTTCCCTTTGAAATGTAGAAACAATGCAAAGTTGAGATTTATTTATACCAAAGGCTTCCAAACTCTAATTCTGAATGGCTTAAAAAGATTGTCCGCAACAAAGTAGTAGCAAGTGTTGATGCTCTTCTCAATGAAATAAAACCATGCTCGTCGCCAGTCTGGGTTTATGTACAAAACGGCAGCTATTCCCAACAGCACCATGATGTACGTCACAACAAAGCTCACATAGAAAACTTGTGCATCAATGATGACGCTACTCTCTTCTTTCTCATCACTAGAAGGCCCATGTGGTGGTGGTGGTGGTGGTACTTCTTTGGTGCAATTGTTAAGCAGTGGTGGTCCACAAAGTAAGGGATTTCCCTTGTAGCTGCTCTTATTGAATGTTGAGAATTGTGCAACCATCTCAGGAGTCTTACCAGACAGGTTATTGTTGGCTACACTAAAATAGGCAAGAGAATGCAATTGTACAAGTTGAGGAGGGATTTCCCCATTCAAGCTGTTATTGGAAAGGTCTATGCTCTCAACTTCACTCAAATTTGAAAGAGTTTGTGGGATTGGGCCTATTAAATGATTGTTGGACAGGTTCAATACATGAATGTGGTTGAGATTCCCAATTTCAGGAGGAATCGCACCTGACAAACTGTTGCAGGAGAGATCCAATCCGGTCATGTAGTACAAAATACTTGGCGAATAAGAATAAGATAGACTCTTTGTTGCAATAACCAATGGTTCTCGAAGATTAACCTCAGAAGGATATTCTAGGCGGAGGATGAACCTAATAATGCTTTTAAATCTTAGGCAAGGTAGAATATGACCAGAAAAATTATTATGAGAAAGATCAATGAAGCTTAATTTTTTCAACTTGCACAATTGCGTGGGTATACTGCCATCAAGATTATTATAACCCAAGAGAAGAAAGCTCAATTGGGAAAACTCACCAATCCATTTTGGAATGCTACCAGTCAAATGATTATGGCTAAGATCCAACGTTATTAGCTCAAAGGATTTCTGAAATGCATGTTCTAGGGATCCTTGTAGCATATTTCGTGACAGATAAACATGCAGGAGGTTTGAAGAGTTAAAGAAAGATGGTAAGGTTCCAAAGATGTTGTTATTTGAGAGGTCCAAAACTTGAAGAAACAACAAAAAGTCAAATGAAGAGGGAACGCGACCACTGAAGTGGTTATCAGACATGGATAAAAATGTTAAACTTGGAAAATATGATCCTATTTCTCTAGGAATGTAGCTTTCAAAGTTATTGTTAGAAATATCTAATTCATTCAAATTTTGATGAGGATGAATTGGCAATTGAAAAGTCCCTGAAAGAGAATTGTTGACCAAATAGAGTTCATTTAGGTTTGTGTTGTTCTCTAACAACCAAATAGGAAACCCTCCCCTTAATTTCAGGTTAGAAAAATAAATTACTTGGAGGTTGTATTGATGGAGGAGGAATTTGGGAAAGGAAAATGCTCCACCATATCTATTGTTAGATAAACTAAGACGCTCTAATTGGAATTTTGGGGCCAAATTATGCTCCTCTAATTCTTCAACATATATTTCGTTATTCCTACCATCGAAATCCTTGAGTTGTGAATGGTTGAGAAATGAGCTCAATGAGACGGGGATCTGAAAGTGGTTGTTTGAAAGAAATAACCCTCGGATGGATGTGAGACTTGTAAGAGGAGAGAAGGAAATGTCTCCAATAAAGTTATTGGAAGACAAATATAAATGTTGAAGGGATGTCAAATTTGCCAAACACCAAGGCAAAGCACCACTGAGATCATTCCCACTGATATCTAGATTTTGGAGATGCTTTAACTGACATAGGCCTGAGAATTTATTGATTCATAAAAATTTTAGTCAAAGAAGAAGCAGAACGCCAAAGGAGGGGAAAGGTGGTCAGACTTACCTTGGGCTTTAGGGATGGAGCCATTGAGTTGACAACCATTCAAGCTTAAAATCTTTAGAGTAGTAATCTTCCCGACTGTTTGCATAAAGCTATTATCGACTGTGGAGGAACCCATATACAACTCTTCTAAATTCTTGAGAGAAGCTAAGTCTACAATAATCAAACCCACAAGAAATTATGCTCAGTATTCAAGAGCCGGATAATGATAAGGAAACAAGATGATGAAACCAACAAGAAGCAGAATGCCAAAGGAGGGGAAAGGTGGTCAGACTTACCTTGGGCTTTAGGGATGGAGCCATTGAGTCGACAGCCATGCAAGCTTAAACTCTTTAGAGTAGTAATCTTCCCGACTGTTTGCAGAAAGCTATTATCGACAGTGGAGGAACTCAAATCCAACTTTTCTAAATTCTTGAGAGAAGCCAAGTCTACAATAATCAAACCCACAAGAAATTATGCTCGGTATTCAAGAGCCGGATAATGATAAGGAAACAAGATGATGAAACCAACAAGAAGCTCCATTATAATATCCCCACTACAATCAATCAAATTCCTATACTAGGCAAATATGATTTAAAGCACATTTACAAAGAAAAAAAGAACAATTAACATATATTCAGGATCGCTTTTAGGCATCAATACCACAAATTACCTTTATCTAATGTTGTTCCGAAACTTCCTTCAAGATTATTCTCATCCAAATAAAGGGTCCTGAGGTTTGGGAATTTCGTCAACGATTGCAGCAATGTAAATGGAAGAGCTCTTCCATTTGAGGTGCTATTAGATAATGAAATGAAGCTTACATTTCCAAAACCTCTAGTATCTGCAGGGGACAACAGAAGTAAAACAAGTTTTAAAACCTTCTGAGCTTTTATTCCAAAGCAAGATAATCCTCGAAAATACAATTCAATTAATGAGATTTTAGGTTGATCAAGAGGTAAAGCTACCATCAATCAGTGTGGAAAGCAATCAATACCTTTGGATAACACAAATTTGTCAATCTCGTTTCCCGCTAGATCCAGACTCTCTAAGTTGATCAAAGCATCTAGCTCTAGGTTGTCGAAAAACAGAAATTTAATATTACATCACAGAAAAAATCACAGATTGGTTTCTAGGAATCGAAAAAGGTGAGGTTACCAGTCACATTGAATGATCCTTTCAGTTGGTTGTACGCTATATCCAGGTATTTGAGAGATGAAAGACCCTTGAGGGATGACAAGGTACTATCATTGAAGTGATTAGGATTCAAACCAAGGTATTCCAGATTTCTTAACCTCAGTAAGTCGTAACCAGTACCTATAAAAATACAATAAACTTTTATGTAACCTGAAAGGATAATGGAGTACTTATGTGTGAAAACAAATGCTCAATCAACTCACAACTCTTTCATACCATGAATGGATTTAAAGCTTTCAATTTCATTGCCACCAAACTCCAACCACTGCAAGCTTGTTAGATTATTCAGTTCTGGCCAAATATAATTGTACCAAGTACAACAATTAAAAAAAGGGCAGTAATTAACATGGCTTTATTTGAGAAAGAAAAGGAGAGAAGTAATCAAGCTTAATTACCATCAACACTAATTGCTCCTTTGAGTTGGTTACCAGATAGAGACAGGGAAATCAAAGAGGAAAGCCCACCAAGGGATGAAAGGATGTTGTTGTCGAATTTGTTTTCGTCTAAATAGAGCTCCACCAAGCTGTCAAGTCCTGATAGTCTTTCAAAACCTGCATGGGCATTTCAATCAGTAGCTTGAAAAATAAAGAATCTATTCTTTTTTTTTTTTCCTGTTGAAATTGCAAACAAGAGATAAACCTTCATTCTCAACACAGCCAACTATAAAATTTCCACTTAAATGAAGAGATTGCAGTTCTTGGAAGGGACGAAACAAAGAGACATTTAGGTACAAATCTCCCAATCCCTCTTCCCTTATGCCTGAAAGATCAAGATAGACAACTCGTCCTGTAGTGAAATTGCAGCCAACACCTTCCCAAGAACAACAGTCGGCTACTTCTCCCCAAGATTGAAGGAAGATTGGGTAATTAAAGGAGCTTTGAATCCGCAAGAGAGCACTTCTCTCTTCGTCTAAACAGCCGTGACATGACCACCAGCTTTCTGACAAAACCATAGCATAAATCATCAGTGTCCCTGCTAAAGAAGAGAACCTGTTTAAATCCATTTGGACTCCTCGATGAAATTATGTATCGAAAAACAACGGTCAGAGGCTCTGTATAAATAAGATCGTTGGACTGCAATTTGCAATATCACAATCAAATGTCATAATTTTCCATAGACAAAGTCCTCTCTTTCGGCTTATTTTCCAAATTCACATTCTTCGTGGAAAGTGCTAGGCTGTTAGCGTTTCCTCCGTAACTTGGGACTAGGCTGGTATGAGGTTGGAAGGATTTTAAATAAAAAGCTGCAGTGAAGATTTTTACAAGAGGAATGTTGAAAATATTCCAAAAAAATCGAATTAAAAATTGAAAACTAATGAAATATTTGAAAAACCAGCATCTTGCCACTTATTTCATTGGCTTGGTCATAGGTTTTACAAAATGGTTTTTCACTTTTCTTTTTTTAATATATCTTTCAAAGTTCGTTCTACAAATCTTCTATAGGGTTCTTACTGTTTTTATTTATGACATTCAAAATATTTCTTTTAAAAAATTTAAAATAATATAGTTTCATTTTAAAAAAAAAAAAACAGTCTAATCATTTACGTTTCACTAATCGTTTCTTTAATTTTATATATATATTTTTTATAAACGTTCAGTCTGAAATAGGTATTAAAAATAATATGATGTTGAGCTAAATTGAATTTAATAATAATAATAATAATAATATAATCAGCTAGTTAATATTGTATTTTTATATAAAATGCATATTTGATATTATGATGTAAATGTTTTTTACTTAAAAATATATTAAAATATTTTTTTAATTTTTTATATTTTCAATATTAACTTATGAAATAATAAAAAAAAACAATAAAAATTAAATTAATATGATTTTGAGTCAAATTGAATTTAATAATAATGGTATAATTAGTTAATTAATATTGTATTTTAATATAAAATAAATGTATGATATTATGGTGTACATATTTTTTACTTGAAAATATATTAAAATATTTTTTTAAAATTTTTAATATTAACTTATCATATAAAAAAAAAATTCAATTTAACAAGACTGCAACTTTGTCCTTGCAGCGAAGCTCTGCATTTTTTTTTATATATATAACGTTTCTACCGAGCAAAATTGCAACAGAACGAATCATTTCTTTTCATTTATGCTTTGTAGATTAGTTTCTTTATTAGTCATATAGTCCCATTATATTACTGTTAGATTTGTTATTGGACGGTTTGAAACATTAGATCTGTCAAACTTACAACGATTTATAATAAAAATTTTAAAAAGCATTAACCGCAGCTATTAAAAACATGTTTGTTTTTGCATTTAAAACAAAGAGACCAATTTGCCAACAAGCTATTTTAATACAACCCACAGTTTGATTGATGAAACCCTGACCCCAAGATCTGGGGACCGCTGAAGAACACCTTGAGAAATCTTGCATTTTACTCTTACTTTTTACAAGAGACAGATGAACTGGTCATCGTGCGCGACGTGTTCCCTACGGCCGAGAATATTAATGCAGTGGCTGTCAGCCTTGTTAGTGGTTGTGGAAAATTACACGCTATGACGAAGAAGAAGAAGGTTGCTGCATTCATTCATCGCTTCACCTGCTAAGACAAAAAGAAAAGAAAGCTGTTAACAGTGGTCAAAATTGCCAGCCACGATGTGCCCGCAAGGTTTTTTCCTGCTCCTATGGAAAACACATTTTACTATCTTGGCGTTTATAAACGGATGGTTGCGTGTTCTTCGTCATGTGTATCAAGAACCCAGTAAAACCATCCAAAAAGTCTAGTGAAAAAAAGATGGTTTAGATTTCCTCAGCTGACTTCGAGTCAAGGGTAGAGCTTCAATTCCACGCAATGGATCCTGTGGTTTGGATGGAATTGGTCGTCGTCATCACATGATTTTCCATATGTAATAAAGTCTTCTTTATTTGGCTTATTGTCCCATTGATTCTTCGAGGAAATTCCCAAGTTTTTGCTTTACATCAATATTAATTCAATGGCTGGTAACACACATGACTCTCGCTCTCTGTTACGTTCCTTTTACTTTTCACCATGGTTTTTGAACCCTATCCAAGGAGCTTCTATGTCCTAACAACCACCATTTTGATGCCTAATTGATTTACATGCTCTACATTTAAAAGGTTAAAAAAACCAAATCATCTAAACCATGCAAGTCTTGGCTTAGAGCCAGTGACTTTATAAACAAAATATAAAACACAGAAAAACCAAATCAAAGGATGCCAAGATGATTTTCATTCTCAAATTGTGTCATGATGGGGCTTAGTTCTAGGAATAATACTGTCACTCCATCTATTGGACATTGCGAGCGTCCTCTGAGAATTAAGTTGCATCGGTTTTTCTTCTGTTATGTGCTCCAGATATTGATGCTCGTAGACGGAGAAAACATATGCATAAGAAGCATAGCTCATGTTCTGCCAAAATGTCATATAAAATTCTTTAGTAATATTCGACCGGTTGATTACATATAAAATTATGTTAAACAAAATCTTGAAATTAGCAAGAGTAATTATATTTCATGACTCGCAGAGGCACCAAATGGATCTGAAAGCATTTCCGCTTATTCGTTGACATGATTCATTCAACTTATACGTCTCGGTCACTTTTCAAGCCAAATAAATCTCCTCTCTTTTCCAAGAAACTCAAGACAAAGGTTGCTTAGCATCCATGTATTATAATTCTACAGAATGCTTTCACATCTGTAAGAAAATGCTGGCGTTCATGTTGATTCGAATGAATCGCTATAAATGTACTTGATTTATATTGTTATCATGTCTCCCTTCTTTGATATTGTTATCAAATAGCAAAAGTGCAAATAATCATGCTCTTGGAGACAGATTTGTCAGAGAGTCGCCGTGCGGAATAACCTTCACCATTCTAATCCTTCTCAGCTATCATGTCTCCCTTCACATAGCTGAATAGCTAAAAGTGGAATATGATAAGTTGAGGCCAAGGGAAGCCATTCTCCTGAAGCACATGACATAGTAGATATTCACTTTTTTAGAATTTGCACAATGCGTTGCAAGTTTGAGTGCCAACCCAGGAAATCAACAGTCATCTAATTCATGTTAATACTAGTTATGATGATAAAGTTTTCCTCTCCATATGACAGCTAAAATGCAATCGAGGAGGATAGTTATCGATGATTGATATCCTGTTTTAGCTAGAAGTATACCGAACAAGGTTCATGTATCCATTATTTTTGGTTTCCTTGAAAATGCACTCCTAAATTTCTTTGATGAATAATTTTGCATTAGCGTAATGGTTCAGCTCAAATCTTTGAGTGGTTTTTTTGAATTGGATAACTGTTGTTTTCGATCTATAATTTAGTTTAGATTGCATGCATTTTTATATAATTAAGTTCATATTGATCAAAATAAATCATAGCATACATATTAAATAAACATTAAAACTTGCAATGTATAGCAAAACAAAATTCTTTTTTTATTTTCGGATAAAAGTAATTGTATTAAAGGGAAGCAACTATATAGAGCACGAGGAGCATACCTCAAGAAGTATAAATGCTTGTTACCCTAGTTTATTTGACAAAAAATAACAAGAACAAGAAGCAAAAGCTTAAAAAAAAAACTGAAAAGGGACAAAAGCAGATTGTGAAGATAAACAGTAGATGAATCAGTTCGGTGCTAAGACTGGAAGGCATGTAAGCCAGGCTTGATTCGAATGAATCGCTATAAATGTACTTGATTTGAAGCTACTTGTACTTGGTGCTTTGCCAAACATAGAAAGGCATTGCCTTTTCCATTGTTTAACCTGTAATATCCTTTATGCTATCAATGAACCTGCCCTCAAAAAGTAGAACTGCTGCTAGTGCAGGTATTCGGTCATTCCTTCTTTTTTTACTGTTTTCTTCTTTCATTTTTCAATTAATCATGTTTAAGCCTAACGCTCCGCGTGTTAAGTAATTTCATTTTTTTAGTGATAAATTACAATAATTTTTTAAAAACTTAACTCAGAATCTACCAGAAACAACGTCTAGATCGTGGGTTAGGAAAGTAAATCCAAGTTGATCTAAATTGAAAAAAATAATCAAAGGATCATTGTTTTGACCAAAAACAATTCAAAAAAAGTCAATGGATTTTTAACTTGTATTTTGTTATCGGTCAGCCAGGTTGCAAGGCTAACCCAAGTTTTTTATTGTGTTAGGTTGGATCAATTCTTTTTTTTTTCTTTTTTTTTAACTCGAATTGGTCAAAACATTGAGTTGGTCGAATCCATCTATTATCTTTGAAACACATAATAAAACAAATTGTTGAGTCTAGTTCAAAGCATGTTAAACACAAGACAAGATAATTGTTTGTTTAGTCATGTCCTATCCATTCTAGTCCAATTAATAATGTCCAACATACCAAAACCTACCTAATAAAACCTACCTAATAAAACCTGGCTTATAAAATACCATTGCAAAATTTCAACTAGATTCAATGATTGAATTAAAAATCATATATGTTTTTTTAGCAAGCTCATTTGAATCGTCCTAATTTGTTTTTAAGTCCAAACCCTATAGAAAAAAAAGGTTAAGAAATCATGAAGCTCAACTTTCAACAAATACATAATTGAAAGATAAAATTAAAAAGAAAAATTCATGTAAAAAGAGAGCTAAGAAAACCGATATCAAACTAGGTTAACCTTTCAAATTTATGATCTGGGTCATGATACCAAAATCACCTTATCCAAAAAATTATGAAGCCCAACTTATAACAAATCTAATGTTTAAGAATGAAATTGAATTTTTTTAAAAAAAACACAAAATAAAAAATTACAATTAAAAGAATGAGGATCAAATATAACATAAAAATAAGATGACAAGACACCTAGTAATTTTGGTCAACCAACTCGAATCCCGAGGAGAGGAGAAAGAAAAAAGAAAGGAGAAGAAAGAAAAGGTTGCTAACGCCTCTCTCTTGACACACATCACACCATTGGCAAGAGCTCGCTATGTTGCTTTAAATAGAACTGTGGACGACAATGTTCCAACACCTGAAGAAGTTGCACTTGCCGCCAGAGCATGGAGGCTTCACTCCACCCGTTGTCATGTGCATTTCACACGGCAACCAAATTATCTTGCTTGTCCTTTTCAGTTCCTAAAAGTATTTTTCTGTTTCAAGTTTGATCATCTAAGCCTTAATTATTTTAGATGAATAAATTAAACTTTGTCCTGCAAAACTGGGAATCAAACACATATAAATTTTTTTCCTCAACACCATGGAATCCTAGCATCTAGGCAATAACAAAAAATTAAGTCCAATCACAAGTAAACTCAATTTAAAAGGATCAATTTTTATTTTTTTTAAATGAGGGACAAAAACAAAGGGGTTGAATTTCTCATTTGCTCATGCAATATTTTAGTCCTTGATGTTTGCAAGAAAAAAGAGCTTAATACTTGTCTAATGCTCAAATATGGTTTATTAGCTTTAATTTTTTAATTCAATTTGTTTTCATTTAATCTTTCCAAATCAAAGCATTAATCAAGAGTCGATTCTGTTTCTCGACACCACAAGTAACCAATACCAAGCCAAACAAAATGAAACAAATAATAAAACTTAATTTCAAATTAATCTAATATATAAAAAATTAATAATAAAATTCAAGTGATGAAAAAAAAACTAAAAAGAGAAAGAAAACATTAAGTGAATCCATAATGTTTTCTCTCATAATGCACATGAAAAGTCCGATCTCTTTTTTTATTTTCTGTATGCATAAACATTTGATGATAAGGAAAAATTGGTGTTTTGAATTGATGACCAATAGATTCACTCTAGGATTTTAATTTTTGAGTTGGAACTTATGACTTATTATTTCATTTTTTTAAGTTAATATAAGTTAATTTTATCAACATAATCACAACAAGTTTTCAATTTAATCACCATGCCATTTAATTCTAGTGATTTATTTAATCACCAAGTAATTATTACTTCATAAAATTAATATTATTGATGAATATACATAGATTTGGAATTGTAATTAATGGAAGTTTACTTTTGCTAAAACAAAAGAATAAAAATAAAAGCTTGCTTAGATATTTGAAGGATTTCTCGATTTCAAGTGGCATTAAATTAAAGTTTATTTAATAAAGAATTAAATTAATTTTTGAAAGTACATGATTGTAAAAGATATGCAAATGCATGCCTACCATGTTCAATATTTTTCAGCATAATTGCCATATTTCTCCATAATAGAAAAAAACTTGCGAATGAATTGCAAAAAAGAAAGCATGAAAATGTTGATTGCCCACATGACTGTTTATCCTCAATTTATATGTTCATGATAGCTACTCCATGGACGCCTTGTTCTTTAATTTCACAGGATAATGATTGATTCTTCAACATTCATTCTCATGAATTCAAGAAATTACCTCATCTAATCTCTAAGCTTGACGGTAAAATAAATATTATTGTCTTATATCTCATTTAATTTCTTAAAAGTGAACCATAAAAATTAAAAGAAATTATTCGTCATAAAAAACAAAATAAATATTAATATGAAGTTTGAGAGTGTGGTTGTGATTCTTTTTTAAAGTGTTTTTCACTCTAAAATGTATTAAAATAATATTTTTTTAAAAAAAAATTATTTTTAACATCAATACATCAAAATAATTTGAAACACAAAAACAAATAAGGTTTCAACATATTGCAATCAAGATAGTATTTATTTAGTATTGTGACGCATGATTTTTTTTAATATTTTGTATTTAAAAATATATTAAAATAAATTTTTTCTATATTTTTATAAATTTTTTATATCAAAACATCACAATCATAAAAAATACTAAAAATAAATGATTTGATATTTTTATAGTAAAATATACTTTTAAAATACATTAAAAAAAAATAGAAGTTACTTCCTTTTCAAATGATGACGTGATTAAAAAATTATAAAAATTTACTCTTAAAAATCAAATTATACCAGTATACCAAACATATAATAAAAGGTATCTGACCCAATCAACAAGAAAGAAAAAAGATACTTCGGTTGTCTTATTAAATTAACGGAATCCAAACAACCTTTATTTCATCCAATCGTACATTGGCACCTGATCTTAATCCAACGGCCTAAAGTTATCGTGACTATATATTTACAGAAACGTCACCCACAACTGTCGTGGCATGGCCTCCGATTCGAGACGGAAGTTATAATGCCCAGGGCAGGTTAGGTGATGATGTCGTGAAATAGGCCCTGTCCAGTTGAAACCTTAAACTGACAAAGGGGCCCACAAGAATTGCTTAAATGTCCAAATTCCAAAAAGGTCCCAAATCATACGGGGATTGTTGCCATCAACAAGGCTGGTTTCGTACTTTGGAAACTAGAAATTAACACACGCTTAGATTTTAGGGAAACCCTCAAATCAGACCCATAATATATTATTCTATCACTAATGGAGTCCTAATAAAAATACTTTATCAATTAAGTCCTCCGTGCTTAAGAAGTTTCTCATTAGGTGCTTCTTTCCACTGGCCATAGACAAAGTCCTCTCTTCGTGGAAAGTGCTAGGCTGTTAGCGTTTCCTCCGTAGTTCTGAAATACGGCCCCACCGCGCGACTTCGAGTTGGGTCAATAGAGAAATAGACAAATGAAATGGTCTTTCCATGCAATGTCTTCCCTACGGCAAAGACAGTGCGCCATCAATATCAGTCTTGTTAGTGGTTGTAGAAAATGACATCTCAACCACACATAAACAAGTTGCTATTTTAACTTTAATTTAATAATAAATAATAAATATGATGGGTACAAAGGGGAGAATATACATGATAAACTTTTTTTGTTTTCTACAATAATAGAGAAATAGACAAATGAAATGGTGTCTTCCCTACGGCAAAAACAGTGCAATCAGTGTCAGTCTTGTTAATGGTAGTAGAAAATTCAAAGAGTCTAGCTACGAGTGGAATCCTTTGCTTTGTGGACCACCACTCCCCAAAAGCTGCAGTGAAGATTTTTACAAGAGGAATGTTGAAAATATTCCAAAAATTTGAATAAAAAATTGAAAACTAATGAAATATTTGAAAAACCAGCATCTTGCCACTTATTTCATTGGCTTTGTAATATTTTCAAAGGTTTTTGAACCCTAAGCATCGAAGGTAACCAACTAAGCATCTAGCATCTACAGTTTTCAACCTCACATTGGTATTGTTTACATGTCTTTGTAATTGTGGCGTCTGATAGATAATTCGAGGACAAGCGAGTAAAGATGGAGAACAAGGAAATCTTCCACCTCTGGCAGAATACACTGAGAGCGCCATGAATCGAAGGAAGGCTCTAGCTAGTATTGCAAAAACAGTGCCATCAGTGTCAGTCTTGTTAATGGTAGTAGAAAATTCAAAGAGTCTTGCAGTGAAGATTTTTAATCATTTAGGTTTCACTAATCGTTTCTTTAATTTTTTTTTTATATATTTTTTATAAAAGTTCAGTCTGAAATAGGTATTAAAATAATATGATGTTGAGCCAAATTGAATTTAATAATAATAATATAATCAGCTAGTTAATATTGTATTTTTATATAAAATGCATGTTTGATATTATGATGTAATTGTTTTATACTTAAAAATATATTTTTTTTATATTTTTTATATTTTCAATATTAACTTATCAAATAATAAAAAACAATAAAAATTAAATTAATATGATTTTGAGTCAAATTGAATTTAATAATAATGGTATAATTAGTTAATTAATATTGTATTTTAATATAAAATAAATGTATGATATTATGGTGTACATATTTTTTACTTGAAAATATATTAAAATATTTTTTTAAATTTTTAATATTAACTTATCAAATAGAAAAAAAAAAATTCATTTTAACAAGACTGCAACTTTGTCCTTGCAGCGAAGCTCTGCTTTTATATATATATATATATATATATATAACGTTTCTACCGAGCAAAGTTGCAACAGAACGAATCATTTCTTTTCATTTATGCTTTGTAGATTAGTTTCTTTACTAGTCATATAGTCCCATTATATTAATGTTAGATTTATTATTGGACGGTTTGAAACATTAGATCTGTCAAACTTGCAACGATTTATAATAAAAAATTTAAAAAGCATTAACCGCAGCTATTAAAAACATGTTTGTTTTTGCATTTAAAACAGAGAGACCAATTTGCCAATAAGCTATTATAATACAACCCACAATTTGATTGATGAAACCCTGACCCCAAGATCTACTTTTTACAAGAGACAGATGAACTGGTCATCGCGCGCGACGTGTTCCCTACGGCCGAGAATAATGCAGTGGCTGTCAGCCTTGTTAGTGGTTGTGGAAAATTACACGCTATGACGAAGAAGAAGGTTGCTGCATTCATTCATCGCTTGACCTGATGATGGCTCGATGGGCCACCTGCTATGACAAAAGAAAAGAAAGTTGTTAACGTGTGCACACAAGCTTTTTTCCTCCTATGAAAAACACATTTTACTATCTTGGCGTTTATAAACGGATGATTGCGTGTTCTTCTTCATGTTTAAAGCCATCTAAGAAGACTGCTGAAAAAAAGATGGAATTGGTCAGCTGACTTCGAGTCAAGGCGTAGAGCTTCAATTCCACGCAATGGATCCTGTGGTTTGGATGGAATTGGTCGTCGTCATCACATGATTTTCCATATGTAATAAAGTCTTCTTTATTTGGCTTATTGTCCCATTGATTCTTCGAGGAAATTCCCAAGTTTTTGCTTTACATCAATATTAATTCAATGGCTGGTAACACACACGACTCTCGTCTCTCTGTTACGTTCCTTTTACTTTTCACGATGGTTTTTGAACCCTATCCAAGGTTGATCTGGAGCAAATCTTGGATTGTGGGTCAGGTGAAACTTGAGAAGGTTGTTTATCAAGAAACTCTCAAATCCTACCAATGTCAATTCTAACTTAGCAACATCGTCGTTTTATTTGTTTATAATATATTTAAATAAAAGTCAAGATTCAAATTAATTTAAATAATATAGTTAAATGAAAACAAGATTTCAATTAATTTCACTCTTTCTTTCATTTTTTTTAAAAACCTTCACCATTCTACTCCTTCTCAGCTATCATGTCTCCCTTCTTTGATATTGTTATCAAATAGCAAAAGTGCAAATAATCATGCTCTTGGAGACAGATTTGTCAGAGAGTCGCCGTGCGGAATAACCTTCACCATTCTAATCCTTCTCAGCTATCATGTCTCCCTTCAGGCTCACCTTCTTGGTTCTGGCTGGTGCCTGCGGCTTGGGCTCCATCTTGAGCATTATTCTAAGTATGAGGCACATGACATAGTAGATATTCCGGCTATGTAAATTCACTTTTTTAGAATTTGCACAATGCGTTGCAAGTTTGAGTGCCAACCCAGGAAATCAACTGTCATCTAATTCATGATATCCTGTTTTAGCTAGAAGTATACCGAACAAGCTTCATGTATCCATTATTTTTGGTTTCCTTGAAAATGCACTTCTAAATTTCTTTGATGAATAATTTTGCATTAGTGTAATGGTTCAGCTCAAATCTTTGAGTGGTTTTTTTGAATTGGATAACTGTTGTTTTCGATCTATAATTTAGTTTAGATTGCATGCATTTTTATATAATTAAGTTCATCTTGATCAAAATAAAATCATAGCATGCATATTAAATAAACATTAAAACTTGCAATGTATAGCAAAAAAAAATTCTTTTTTTTTATTTTCGGATAAAAGTTACTGTATTAAAGGGAAGAAACTATATAGAGCACGAGTAGCATACCTCAAGAAGTATTAATGCTTGTTACCTAGTCTATTTGACAAAAAATAACAAGAAATAAAAAGCAAAAGCTAAAAAAAATGAAAAAGAAAAAAAGCAAATTGTGAAGATAAATAGCAGATGAGTCAGTCGACCGGTTGATTACATATAAAACTGTGTCAAATAGAATCTTGAAATTAGTAAGAGTAATTATATTTCATGACTCTCAGAGGCACCAAATGGACTTGAAAGTAGCTGGGATACGAAACCTGGTTTGAGATCTATCAAATGGGACTGAACCAAATAAAAAATGTCTTTGCAAACATCCTGATGAGGTCAATAAATCTTATGAAAAACTTGATTATTTCTCTCACACTAAATAAAGTAAATCGAGGTAGAAAAGGCTAGCCAAGTAAGTAAATGCTTGAAGTCCTCCTCCCCCACCCCCCTTCAAGTGCTTGTATGCCTGCCAAAGTAAATGATGTCATGTCAAAGAAGGCCAACCCATAAGGGTTCTATTCGTGATAGCACCCTAAATTGTAGCAGAGAAAGGACACTAAAAGAATAAATGTTCATGTGTTTCAAACTGTAATCCACAAAGGATACATGTTGAAGAGGGAATGATCTAAAAAGCATGTAGTCTATTCATGATATTGAGATGACCTATAAAGGTAAACAACATGATAAAAGAGAGTCTCAGGATGAAACCTAAAAACCAGAGAAGATGGTGTATAGAGTCTATGGGTTTGACATCTGTAAGAACCTCCCACGCCGAGTCAATAGAGAACCTTCCCTAATGAGTTACCATTCTAGACATAATGGTTTGGTAAGGCACTCTTGGGTTAAAAGTAATCGAGTCCCATATAAGCTGGAGCTCTAGACTACCCAATAAAAAAACTCAAGTATCCTTTTTAATGATGTATGAGACCTTAGCATTCCATGAAAACCCAGTATAAGCGAGCACCCTAAAAGACACCAGGTCATATAACCGTTGCCCATCTAGTAACCAATAGTCTAACAGCTTAGAGGTGGTAGTTTCATTACCAATATTGCAGACAAACTCTTATGTACACCAATCTTTGATGAGTAGAACCTTTCTCCATGACTCAGAAGACGTTGAAGGAGGCATGACATGCCCAAAAGATTTGCCTTTAAGCAAAACATTATGGACCCATCACGACCAAACTAATGATCTATCTGATAGTAGTGCTAGCTTGAGAATAAGATTTGCCTGGCAGGCTATGTATATGATGACGAGGCAGCAAAGCAGCAGGTACCAAATTTGCTGTCCAGTTCAAGCATCTCCTGCTTGGGTCCAAATTGCTTCAGGCTCACCTTCTTGGTTCTGGCTGGTGCCTGCGGTTTGGGCTCCATCTTGAGCATTATTCTAACTATGAGGATAAGGCCTGTCTATGAGATGCTTTATGCTGGGGGTTCTTTCAGGCTTCCTCAAACTTCAAATCACTAAGCTGCTCGAAGTGGAATATGATAAGTTGAGGCCATGGAATCCATTCTCCTGAAGCACATGACACAGTAGATTTTCCGGCTATGTAAATTCACTTTTTTAGAATTTGCACAATGCGTTGCAAGTTTGAGTGCCAACCCAGGAAATCAACAGTCATCTAATTCATGATATCCTGTTTTAGCTAGAAGTATACCGAACAAGGTTCATGTATCCATTATTTTTGGTTTCCTTGAAAATGCACTTCTAAATTTCTTTGATGAATAATTTTGCATTAGTGTAGTGGTTCAGCTCAAATCTTTGAGTGGTTTTTTTGAATTGGATAACTGTTGTTTTCGGTCTATAATTTAGTTTAGATTGCATGCATTTTTATATAATTAAGTTCATCTTGATCAAAATAAAATCATAGCATACATATTAAATAGACATTAAAACTTGCAATGCATAGCAAAACAAAATTCTTTTTTTATTTTCAGATAAAAGTTATTGTATTAAAGGGAAGAAACTATATAGAGCACGAGGAGCATACCTCAAGAAGTATAAATGCTTGTTACCTAGTCTGCCTAGTCTATTTGACAAAAAATAACAAGAAAACAAAGCAAAAGCTAAAAAAAAATATTGAAAAAGAATAAAAGCAGATTGTGAAGATAAATAATAAATGAGTCCGGTTGATTACATATAAAACTGTGCTACACAAAATCTCGAAATTTACAAGAGTAATTATATTTCATGACTTTTTATATAATTAAATTTCGCAAAGTGCTCCGTGACAGCGACTGAGTTTCTGTTCAATAACTGATAAAAGTTTTCACCAGCGGGCATCAAACTAGCTGGAAACAAAAAGAAAAACACGCGCCGTCTCATGCCAGAGGGGAAGAAGCACCAAATGGGACGTTATTAATTCGAGACCGTTAAACATATATCCATACAATCAATACGGAGACAGCGGGATTATTAATCCAACAACGTAAAATATTAGCTTTCCATGATGTTTTAGCGTTTTACCAAAAACATATATCACATTTTCTACTTGTTTATAAGCTCTACTCGTTTTGAAATCAACCCTCTTAAAGAAACTCTTTGTAATGTTTTGAGTTAATGAGTTGAAAAATACAACAAAGCCTTTGAAGGTTTAAAAATTGGAATAAATAAATAAGGGGTATTGTGGTAATTGAACAAAAGTTGATAAATATAAATAGAAAGTAAAAAAAAAAGAAGGAAAGAGTGATCTGAAATTTTAAGAGTAAACTGTGAGAGAGAAGGGAGAAAGAAGCAGAAGAGAAAAGAGGGGAAAATAAGGGAAAAAGAAAAGGAGTTGGAGGAATAAGTAAAAAGGGGTAAGATTATGCTTTAATGTGTATAATATGTTTTCTTTAGCTTTAATTTCAGTTCTGATAAATATTAGAGTTATGAAATTTGTGTTTTGAGTTTAATTGATGAATTAAATTGAATGTTAGAGGTTGATTGTTGTGGTTAATTGATGATTTAGTTGATTATGGAAGATTGTGATGATTTTGAGTTATAGTTTTCTTTGAATGGTGAATTTTGAGTTAAAAATCGGGGGAGAACAGTAGGTTTCTGTTAAAATTCTGGACTGGAGGTTGAAGATGATGAAAATTCAATTTGGTCCCTCAATTTGCGAAAATTACAGTTTAGTCCCCAAACTTTGGAAAAATTACAAACTGGTCCCTGGAGCATATTCCGAGATTCTGAACAGAATAACATATGAATTATGGACAGAATTACTGTATAGATAAGAGAATTTAAGACTTTCAATTTGGTCCTCCAATTTGACAAAAATTACAATTTGACCCTAAAAATTTGGTAAAATTCCAGAATGGTCCCTGGAGCATTATGATACATCCTGGACATAATTGAGGATTAATTAAGGTCATAATTTCAGTATATTCATGGATTTATGACAAATTTTAGTTTAGTCCTTCATTAGATGAAAATTACAATTTGGCCCTAAAAATATAATAAGTTCCAGATTAGTCCCTAGCTGCAATATTAGCTTTTTCAGATTAGTTTGATGAATAATTAAGGGTTATTTATTGAATTATTACAATTTTATTAGTTGTTTTTATTATGGATTAGATTTCAGGAAAACCGTTAGATTTTGGGTTTTTGAGAAAATTGACTAGTTAGTTCAAAAACCATATAGGGTTACGGAATACACCCTTAGTTAAGTTTATTAAATAGGTTAAATGTTCTTTCAAGTTGTTTTTGAATATGTCTCATTTGTATTCAGATAATCCTGATATTTTACCGGCGGGACGTTAGTAGGATTTTTTTCGGTGTCTGCTTTTGACTTCTGTTTGCTTTTGAGTCAGGTGAGTGGATAATTTTCCATATGCATGAGAAATATTATAAATATTTGATTTGTTAATATGAATTGGATCATGCTTCTTGATAATATATATGCTGATTATTATCCTTGTTATAATAAAGCATGATCAATTATTGAATCTAAATTCTTGATATGAACCAGTATATATTTTGAATTAACTTCTGAATTGATAGCTCCTCATTTAATTGATGTCATGAGTTGAGCTTTGAAATATGAATATGTTTGATTGTGATTATGAACTTATGGTATGTCAGTCAGAATACCCATACTAACATGGTAGTGTTAATCTTTGTGCACATCGTATTTGAACCCTAGTTGGTCGGGGGAGTCACCAACCTGTGTGGACTGATCATCCCACAGTATGGAGCCTCATGCTCATTGCATTTTGATTTTCTGACGAGCTTTACCATATAATCTTCTTGTTATGGCCTATTTGAGAAACCTTTCTATAAGAACCTAGAGTCATACTTGTATATAATATTTCTCATTGTTGTATTACCTCGTGTGTGTGTATTGAACGTTATCTACTCACTGAGTTGTTGAACTCACCCTCTCATTATTTATCCTTTTCAGGCTTATAGCTTGATAGCAGGTTACTTTTATTGAACCTTCCTAACTTGCTTTTTTATTGTAAATTGTACCTTCCTTTTATGTCAAGTTAGTGCTCCAAAACTATGAATTATATTAACTCTTGTATTAAGACAATTAATTATATTATGAAGTTAGTTTTGTTATTAGTGCTGCGTTGATATCTGATTGAGTTTTGAAGGATATTTTTGTATGTAAGTTTGGATTCGCATAGGTATGGAACCTTGGAGGGGAACCTTGCCTATGTGCCGGTTACGGATCCGAGATTCAGGTCGTGACACTCTTGTTGGAAATCTGTTTTATTAACATAATTTAAACAAATTATGAGTATGAGTAAAGAGAAATTAATTTAAAAAAATTCTTAGTTTTTCTATTTAAAAAATCCTTGATTTTTCTAGATTTAATTCTTGATTTATAGTGTTAACTAAGAAGAAGACCCTGATTTTAATTAACAATAATTAGTCGTTTGATTAACAGGATTTTCGGACCATTGTTGTTTGATTATCAAATTATGTGATAATTAATGAAGTCGGTGCTAGAATGAACTAATTATTAAAAAAGAAAAAAAACTGAGACAGATGAGTTTATTGCATAATTTTAACGTCGAACCAACGGATGAGAAAATATTAGCGTTGGTTGAGTAAAAAGAATAAGGACCATTTGTAAACATGCCAAATAAATGGAGGGCATATTTCTATTTGTCCTCTCGTCATTTCTTCATATCTTTCACTTCAGCGTTGGGATTACTTCCTCTGTACTCAAATATTTTTCCAGATCGAGGCAAGTCTCTTGATCTTTTATGATCATATAATTACTCTAGAGTTCTTCATCTAACGCTGAAGGCCTTACGTAGTTTATAAACAAGGAAGCAATGGAGATTAGGAGTGGCAATAAGATTAATGCACTGCCAGAAAGGGCGCCAACCTGATATCGAAGCCCCTGAGACTGCAGTCCCTACTGGTAATGGAGTTATTTATGGATAGAGATCACAGAATTATCAAAAACATGGCGCTGCTATAGTTCTTAATACTGCTGTCATTTCTGCATTCGCTTTCCTGCTTTGGATTATGCTGCTATATATGATTTTCTATGACCGTTCTGGTTTTTCGTTCCTGCAAAAGTGTTCTTCAACTGGTTGGAAGTCTTGCTTCTGCAGATGCCATGTTGTATGCTGGTATTGCTGTCAATTGTTAATGCATTAATTTTTGGTTTTGATTTCCTCCTGGTGGTGATCATTACTAGCTAGGTCAACATTGATATACTTGAGTATCATGGAAGCTTTGGCTTTTTCTTTTTCTTTTTCTTTTTTTTTCTCAATTAGAATTCGTAATGAATATAATAGTAGGTGACGAATTTTTAAGCAAGCTCTTTTCTATGAAAACACAAGATATCTTTATATCTTTATCATATTCATGAGCACTTTATACATCTTTTCATGGATGCATATATTCAAGCTTGCAAACTTGCTAACTACATTTATGTTTTACATCTTTGATTTAGAACATTAACCCATTTCCCACAATTCAATTTTGTTATATTTAATCCTCAGTTTCAGGTTTCAAATTGGCTCGGATGAAGAAACTTATGCACAAAGAAGCACTTGACATAATCCAGTACCTTTGGGAACAAGTTGTATTGTTGGATGATGCAACAATTTCTCGTCAGATTGGAGAACCCTGGCCATTGATATTCACTGCTGCAGAAAGAGGGAATCTTGACTTTCTAACAATACTCATTCGCTTGTATCCTGAGTTGATCTTCAAAGTTGAGCACAACACGTATAGCATATTTCATATTTCTATCTTGAATCGTCACGAGGACATCTTCAAGATTATATACCAGATTGGTTCTATCAAGAATTTGATAACAACATACAAAGATAGAGATGGAAATAATATGTTGCATTTGGCTGCAAAAGTACTGGAATCACCAAGTCGACTTAATGTTATACCAGGAGCAGCTTTACAACTGCAACGCGAATTGCTGTGGTTTGAGGTGACCATTCTCGCTCTTTCCATCAACAAAACACATTTGATTGTAGGTCATATGCGTTAAGCCAACCTGATTCTTCCATCAAATGTGGATCACGTTTTGATAGGCGGTTAAGATGTTCACATGCACATGCGATTAACTAATGCTATATTCTCCTTCTATATATGAATCTCACAGTCTCTCAACATGATCATGATTTCTAGGAAGTGAAAAAAGTCGTTCAACCACGGCACATTGAAGAGAAAAATATTCACGGGAAAACTCCAGGAGCTTTATTTATAGAACAGCACAAGGACTTGATGAAAGAAGGGGAGCAATGGATGAGAGACACTGCCGATTCATGCATGCTTGTAGCAACACTTATTGCTACTGTGGTTTTTGCAGCAGCTTTTACCGTAACCGGAGGTAATTTACAAGATAAAGGGACTCCTGTTTTCCTTCATGAAATTGCATTCAAATTCTTTGCCATATCAGATGCAATTTCTCTAGTAAGCTCTGCCTCATCCCTGTTAACCTTCTTGTCAATTCGCACTTCTCGGTACGCAGAACAAAATTTTCTATGGTCATTGCCTAACAGGTTGATTATCGACTCACAACACTTTTCATATCAATTGGGGCAATGATGGTAGCCTTTATGGCAACATTCTTCCTTGTTTTTGGCAATAAATTAATACCATATTCTATCCCTATTGCTGTCGTTGCTTCTTTGCCAGTCATCTTCTTCATTTGGCAGCATTCCGCTTATTCGTTGACATGATTCATTCAACTTATACGTCTCGGTCACTTTTCAAGCCAAATAAATCTCCTCTCTTTTCCAAGAAACTCAAGACAAAGGTTGCTTAGCATCCATGTATTATATTTCTACAGAATGCTTTCACATCTGTAAGAAAATGCTGGCGTTCATGTTATAGAAGTCATCTTGTAGTCTGGTGCTAAGACTGGAAGGCATTTAAGCCAGGCTTGATTCGAATGAATCGCTATAAATGTACTTGATTTGAAGCTACTTGTACTTGGTGCTTTGCCAAACATAGAAAGGCATTGCCTTTTCCATTGTTTAACCTGTAATATCCTTTATGCTATCAATGAACCTGCCCTGAAAAAGTAGAACTTCTGCTGCTAGTGCAGGTATTCGGTCATTCCTTCTTTTTTTACTCTTTTCTTCTTTCATTTTTCAATTGATCATGATTAAGCCTAAAGCTCCGCGTGTTAAGTAATTTCATTTTCTTGGTGATAAATTACAATAATTTTCTTTAAACCTGAATCGAAATCTACATGAAACAAGGTCTAAATCACGGAATAGGAAAGTAAATCCAAGTTAACCTAAATTGAAAATAAAAATAAAAATCAAAGTATCATTGTTTTGACCAAAAACAATTCAAAAAAAGTCAATAGATTTTTAACTTGTATTTTGTTATGGGTCGGCCAGGTTGCAAGGTTAACCCAAGTTTTTGATTGTGTTAGGTCAGATCAATTCTTCTTTTTCCTTTTCTTTTAACTCGAAGTGATCAAAGCATTGAGTTAGTCGGATCCCATCTATTATCTTTGAAACACATAATAAAACAAATTGTTAAGTCTAGTTCAAAGCATGTTAAACACAAGACAAGATAATTGTTTGTTTAGTCATGTCCTATCCATTCTAGTCCAATTAATAATGTCCAACATACCAAAACCTACCTAATAAAACCTACCTAATAAAACCTGGCTTATAAAATACCATTGCAAAATTTCAACTAGATTCAATGATTGAATTAAAAATTATATATGTTTTTTTAGCAAGCTCATTTGACTCATCCTAATTTGTTTTTAAGTCCAAACCCTATAGAAAAAAAAAAGGTTAAGAAATCATGAAGCTCAACTTTCAACAAATACATAATTGAAAGATAAAATTAAAAAGGAAAATTCATGTAAAAAGAGAGCTAAGAAAACCGATATCAAACTAGGTTAACCTTTCAAATTTATGATCTGAATCATGATACCAAAATCACCTTATCCAAAAAATTATGAAGCCCAACTTATAACAAATCTAATGTTTAAGAATGAAATTGAATTTTTTTAAAAAAAAACATAAAATATAAAATTACAATTAAAAGAATGAAGATCAAATATGACACAAAAATAAAATGACAAGACACCTAGTAATTTTGGTAAACCAACTCGAATCCCGAGAAGAGGAGAAAGAAAAAAGAAATGAGAAGAAAGTAAAGGTTGCTAACGCCTCTCTCGAGACACACACCACACCATTGGCAAGAGCTCGCTATGTTGCTTTAAATAGAACCGTGGACGACAATGTTCCAACACCTGAAGAAGTTGCACATGCCGCCAGAGCGTGGAGGCTTCACCCCACGCGTTGTCATGTGCATTTCACACGCCAACCAAATTACCTTGCTTGTCCTTTTAAGTTCCTAAAAGTATTTTTCTGTTTCAAATTTGATCATCTAAGCCTTAACTATTTTAGATGAATAAATTAAATTTTGTCCTGCAAAACTGAGAATCAAACACATATAAATTTTTTTCCTCAACACCATGGAATCCTAGCATCTAGGCAATAACAAAAAATTAAGTCCAATCACAAGTAAACTCAATTTAAAAGGATCAAATTTAAAAGAAAATGAGGGACAAAAACAAAGGGGTTGGATTTCTCATTTGCTCATGCAATTTAGTCCTTGATGTTTGCAAGAAAAAAGAGCTTAATACTTGTCTAATCCTCAAATATGGTTTCTTAGCTTTAATTTTTTTAATTCAATTTATTTTCATTTAATCTTTCCAAATCAAAGCATTAATCGAGAGTCGATTTTGTTTCTCGACACCACAAGTAGCCAATACAAAGCCAAACAAAACGAAACAACTAATAAAACTCAATTTCAAATTAATCTAATAAAAAAAATCAAATAAAAAAATTCAAGTGATGGAAAAAAAACTATATAAAAAAAAAAAAAAACATTGAGTGAATCCATAATGTTTTCTCTCATAATGCACATGAAAAGTCCGATCTCTTATTTATTTTCTTGATGCATAATCATTTGATGATAAGGAAAAATTGGTGTTTTGAATTGATGACCAATAGATTTGCTCTAGGATTTTATTTTTCGAGTTGGAACTTATGACTTATTATTTGAATTTTTTGAGTTGATCTAAGTTAATTTTATCAACTCGTGACTCAATCATCATAATAGGTTTTCAATTCAATAACCATGCCATTTAATTTTAGTGATTTATTTTATCACCAAATAATTATTACTTCATAAAATTAATATTATTGATGAATATACATAGATTTGGAATTGTAATTAATGGAAGTTTACTTTTGTTAAAACAAAAGAATAAAAATAAAAGCTTGCTTGGATATTTGAAGGATTTCTCGATTTCAAGTGGCACTAAATTAAAGTTTATTTAATAAAGAATTAAATTGATTTTTGAAAGTACATGATTGTAAAAGATATGCAAATGCATGCCTACCATGTTCAATATTTTTCAACATAATTGCCATATTTCTCCACAGTAGAAAAAAACTTGCGAATGAATTGCAAAAAAGAAAGCATGAAAATGTTGATTGCCCACATGACTGTTGATCCTCAATTTATATGTTCATGATAGCTACTCCATGGACGCCTTGTTCTTTAATTTCACAGGATAATGATTGATTCTTCAACATTCATTCTCATGAATTCAAGAAATTACCTCATCTAATCTCTAAGCTTGACGGTAAAATAAATATTACTGTCTTATATCTCATTTAATTTCTTAAAATTGAACCATAAAAATTAAAAGAAATTATCTAATCATAAAAAACAAAATAAATATTAATATGAAGTTTGAGAGTGTGGTTGTGATTGTTCTTCATTTCAAAATATATTAAAATAATATTTTTTAAAAATTATTTTTAATATCAACACATGATTTGAAACACAAAAACAAACATTGTTTCAACATATTGCAATCAAGATATTATTTGTTTAGTATTGTGATGCATGATTTTTTTTAATATTTTTTATTTAAAAATATATTAAATAATTTTTTTCTATATTTTTTTAAATTTTTTATATCAAAACATCACAATCATAAAAAATACTAAAAAAAAAAGTGATTTGATATTTTTTATAGTAAAATATACTTTTAAAATTAATTAAAAAAAATAAAAGTTACTTCCTTTTCAAATGATGACGTGATTAAAAAATTATAAAAATTTACTCTTAAAAATCAAATTATACCAGCATACCAAACATATAATAAAAGGTGTCTGACCCAATCAATAAGAAAGAAAAAAGATACTTCGGTTGTCTTATTAAATTAACGGAATCCAAACAACCTTTATTTCATCCAATCGTACATTGGCACCTGATCTTAATCCAACGGCCTAAAGTTATCGTGACTATATATTTACAGAAACGTCACCCACAACTGTCGTGGCGTGGCCTCCGATTCGAGACGGAAGTTATAATGCCCAGGCCAGGTTAGGTGATGATGTCGTGAAATAGGCCCTGTCCAGTTGAAACCTTAAAATGACAAAGGGGCCCACAAGAATTGCTTAATGTCCCAATTCCAAAAAGGTCCCAAATCATACGGGGATTGTTGCCATCAACAAGGTTGGTTTCGTAATTTGGAAACTAAAAATTAACACGCGCTTAGATTTTAGGGAAACCCTCAAATCAGACCCTAATATATTATTCTGTCACTAATGGAGTCCTAATAAAAACACTTTATCAATTAAGTCCTCCGTGCTTAAGAAGTTTCTCATTAGGTGCTTCTTTCCGAGCCTGTTAATTTACTGCTCGATTTTTCTTCAAATTAAAGACATCATTTTATTGCGTAGAATCAGAAATATTAAGACTACATTTGATATGCTGATAGAACATTTGGAAAAAATAAATGTTAAGAGAGTAAAAATAAAATAATAAAATGGTTTTTTTTTATACGTTTGTATATACATTTTTACAGTGAAAAATTGTTGAATGTTAATGAAATACTCACATTTTTTCTTAAATCACAATTACATCATCTTTACAGCTAAATATTATACATGTCACACCATCGGTATTTAACAATTATATATATATATATATATATATATTTAATTTTATTTATTTATTTATAACATTTTATTACATTTATATATAAAATTTTAAAAATAGAATTTGTACACAGTCTAAGGTTACAAATTATAACCAATTCATTTCTTTTTAGCTTTATTTTTTTTTTACTGAGTTGAGTTGATAATATGTCTAAGAACTGATCAAATATCTTCATTTTGTTTTTATTTTCCAGAAAGGAAAAGAGGAAAGAAATTGGTAATAAAATTCAAGAAAGTAAGAGAAGCGAAATATAAGACTAATTTCCTCACATAACAAACGTTTTGTAACAAGTATTGATAGAAGGATCAAATTGAGAAATGTGTAAAACATTAGGGACAATACTAATAAATTGTTCTGTTTCGGGACAGGATTAGAATGAAGTGACTTTGATTTTATCGTCATAGCCCAAGCCTTAATTATTTCCACTACTATTCGATTTCGATCACCTCTCTCTCCAACTCTCTTCAAGCCTAAGCCTTAATTAGAAGATTTGGTTTTTGTTCTGTAAAACAGAAGCAGAAGTCTTCTTATTTATTTCAGTCTTTGCTTGATTAGTTTTGTTTCCAATCTTTTTGGAGATCTCTGATTGTATGTAGAATCTCTTCTTCATTTGAAAAAAAAGAAATTTTTTTTTCTTCTGCAGTATTTTCTCTGTCGATTTATCTGACTTTATGGGGTCTGATCCGACCGTCAGTATTCATGACTTTTCTTTTTGTCTCTCTATTTTCTCCTTTTCGATTCCATCATAAATTGATTTGTTTCCTTTTTTAGTTTTTTTTTTTTTTTTCTCTTTTTAAAAAAGTAGAATTAAAAAAGAAGAAGCGAATATGAGTGTAGCCAAGTCTCAGGTATGGCAACCATGCAAGAAGAAGAGATCTTGATAGATAGAAAATAAAAACAGGAACTTCAGTTTTAGAGAGAGAAAGAGAGGGAAAGGAAAGGAGTTTTGATTGATTCCAGAGAATGTCGTCTTCTAGAAGTGGTGGAAGCGGAAGCAGGACACGCGTGGGGAGGTATGAGCTCGGAAGGACTCTCGGAGAAGGAACTTTTGCGAAGGTGAAATTTGCTAGGAACGTTGAGACGGGAGAGAATGTTGCTATTAAAATTCTCGATAAAGAGAAAGTTCTTAAACACAAAATGATCGGTCAGGTATTTCTTTCTGATTTTTTTTATTTCATAAAATTCTGTGGATTCTTAAGTTTTATTTCATCAAATTCAACTTATTTTTGTGTTAATTTTAGCTCATGATTTTTCTCGTTGTTAGTTGTTATGTTTGGTCACCGAGAAAATCGAACTGAAAATTTAGAGCTGTTAGTTGTAGACAATTAAAGAAGAAAGAAAAGTCAATTTGAATAGGGAGACTAGTCGTTTGCTATGCTATATTTTTGTTTTTTTTTTTTTTTCATTGCAGATTAAACGGGAGATTTCAACAATGAAATTAATTAGACACCCGAATGTCGTCCGCATGTATGAGGTTGGAAGTTTTTTTTTTTTAATTAGCAAGTTTTTATTATTCTTTTTATGTTATTGTCGAGACTGTTTTAATAACTTGCAGCAGTATTGGTGTTGTAGGTGATGGCGAGCAAGACCAAAATATACATTGTTTTAGAATTTGTGACGGGTGGTGAACTTTTCGACAAGATTGTAAGATGAATATGTCTGAAATTGACGTGTTGGATTATTCTGCATGTTAATGTTAATGAAAAGTCTAATTTTTTCTGTGTTTTTTTTGCTATTTTTCTTGAGTTAGGCAAGTAAAGGGAGGTTGAAGGAGGATGAAGCGAGAAAGTATTTTCAGCAACTTATCAATGCCGTGGACTACTGCCATAGCAGAGGTGTATACCACAGAGATCTAAAGGTGCGAGTTTGTTGCTTTCATTCTTTTGTTGCTTTTATTCTTATTTTAATGTAAAAATGACAATGACCCTCACAAATCTCTTTAGTTGAGCTGACTGATCAATCTCTTATTAGTATAGGTAATGAACTAAGTTTTTTACATCTGGTTGTAAAACTACAGCCTGAGAATCTGCTATTGGATGCTAGTGGGGCTCTTAAAGTTTCGGATTTTGGATTGAGTGCACTACCTCAGCAAGTTAGAGTATGTTAACCTCTGACCCGAGAACTCTGCCCAAACATTGATTATTTTCGCTTCATTCCAGAAGATTTCCTGACTGTTTATCTTTTATTTCTCTTTTTAGGAAGATGGGTTACTTCACACAACGTGTGGAACACCAAATTATGTTGCTCCAGAGGTGTGGTAACTTTTCGTGCCATCAATATTTCTTAATGCTCCAACCATACATGTTATTTTATTCATTGCTTGGTGTTTCACTTTTCTAGGTGATCAACAATAAAGGCTATGATGGCGCCAAGGCAGATTTGTGGTCATGTGGTGTGATTCTTTTTGTCTTGATGGCTGGGTACTTGCCTTTTGAAGAATCCAACCTTATGGCACTATACAAAAAGGTGATTGTTTTCATTCTTTCTCATTGCATTGTTGTAGTTGTTGGTTATAGTTGTATAAAATGCTAGAGTTGGGGAAATGAAGCTCCCTCTATAGAGAAAGACTGCATCAAGTTTCATTTTTTTTGCCTATTAATTCTATCATGTTTACCTGAAAACAGCTGAGTAGAAAAGATCCTCTAGATCTCTAATGTCCTCTCAGAAACTACTCTATGAAAACATTTAACAATTATCAACTTTTATGATTGGAAAGTTAACCATAATTTCACAAGCTCATTAATCAATTTTGTACCGGGTGGAGCTACTCCATGGAAAGTATGATTGGAAAATGACCCAAAGTTCTGCTGGAGTTTGGCTCATTCAATGTACACATGAGCTTGAGGGAGCTTTCAGAAAACCGGCCCGGTCATGAGCAGGCTTTGATTGTTTTGCAAAATGTCATGATCAACAGTGCTGTTTATGCCATTGACATCTTCTTACAAGCTATTTGCTACATCTGAGAGCATGTGCTAAAAAATTAAATAGGGAATCAAGTGGCAGCTTGATATCTTATTCTGGTTTGTAAAATCATGGACCCATGGTTTGAAATCAGAGCCTTTGTGCATATCTGCTTTGGTAAACCTGTTCAGTTGCTGTGTAAAATAAGTGAAATGTGGTCATTGTGCATTGCCTGAATGGAAGGTGCTTTATTGTATTTTACCTAGGTTAAATGTGGTTTTTGTGCGACTGCAGATATTCAAGGCTGACTTCACATGTCCTCCATGGTTCTCCTCAAGTGCAAAGAAACTGATCAAAAGAATTCTGGACCCTAATCCCTCAACAGTTTGTTCCCTCTCTTCTCTTTGTATAAATTTATTGTACACCTTTCCTTCTCTAGAAAGGATGCCGTATAATAGTAGGTATATGTCTTACTGTACAAGCTAATTGTATGAAACAGCGTATTACCATTTCCGAGCTTATTGAAAATGAATGGTTTAAGAAAGGATATAAGCCACCTACTTTTGAAAAGGCTAATGTTAGTCTCGACGATGTGGACTCTATCTTCAATGAATCAATGGTAATTCTTGTGTTTCATTTGTGCATCCTGCTTTCAAACTTAGTACACCATCTGTGGGTTTGTAATTGATGTTTCTCATGGTTAACAGGATTCTCAAAACCTTGTTGTGGAGAGGCGAGAAGAAGGGTTTATAGGGCCTATGGCTCCTGTAACCATGAATGC
The DNA here is from genome assembly GCF_005239225.2 of Populus alba. Lineage (NCBI taxonomy): Eukaryota > Viridiplantae > Streptophyta > Magnoliopsida > Malpighiales > Salicaceae > Populus > Populus alba. Next base: position 5,011,732 of record NC_133289.1, on the reverse strand, counting down.
GTTTGAACTTATCTCTACCTCTCAGGGTCTCAACCTTAGTAGTCTTTTTGAGAAACAAATGGTAAGTTTTAAACTCGTTGTTGTTCTATGTAAAAGAAACCAAAATCTGGAAAATGTTGGAATTTGAGAGAGCCTGACAGTTTGGTACATTTGTTTATGCTGAAATCTTCTTAAATTATAATTATACCAAAGATTAATGGTTGAATACTCCAACTGTAGCATTATACTCTTCAATTTTCTATCATTTAAAAGCATGTTTTAGTTGATATTCCAACTTTGTTCTGATATTTAGCATTATCAATTTTATGAAATAATTGCCAAGCAAAAATCAGATAACTGTTTTCCCAGTGTGTGTTTTTTGAAATATCAGAGTTTAACGAGCCACTACCACCTCCTTGGATGTGTATCTTTGAGTTTCACAACCATGAACCTAAGAGACTTTCTTTTCCTTTGGCAACCAGGGGCTTGTGAAACGGGAAACGAGATTCACTTCCAAACATTCTGCTAGTGAGATAATCTCGAAAATTGAAGCAGCAGCAGCGCCTCTGGGTTTTGATGTAAAGAAAAATAACTTTAAGGTCAGATAATTTTCTCCTTTTTTATGAATGAGAGTTTTTGGTGGAATGTTTAGTTCATGTTTAGCAAGATTCCTGTGGTTTTCCGGCATCCAACTTCTTGTGATGTCTGTATGGCTTTCAAGAGCTACCACCAAACTGGAATCCTTAATATACCTGAATGAAATCTGCATTCTTTTTTTTTTTCCTTGTCCTTTCACCTTCATAAGGAAATTGATTTATCATTATTGAGCTTTTTCTATATGGTTCAGTGGACTCCTGATTTTGTGTGTGAGGAAACAGGATTCCTTCAGAAATTTGATTTTGTTATCAGTCAACTGTTAAATTATTGTTTCTGCTGAGACAACTCTTCTATTTCAAATCACAGATGAAGCTTCAAGGGGAGAAGGACGGACGCAAGGGTCGTTTATCTGTTTCAACAGAGGTATGTATCTAGGAAATCTGTACTGATAGACTTGTCTGTAGTGGTTTGAACTGGGTCCTAACATAATTCTCTTTCTTTCAGGTCTTTGAAGTGGCCCCTTCTCTTTATATGGTTGAGGTTCGCAAGTCTGATGGTGATACCCTGGAATTTCATAAGGTAATTTAAATATTGGTGCTCTTGTGGCAATTAAAACAGTAATGAAGAATTTCTCCTCCCTCAAAAACGTTTCTGGTCTTTGTATTCTTTTTTGTCAATCAGGTTGATGTGTGTAGTTAGGTCTTGTGTGTGACCCTTGGTTTGGCTGCAAATTGAATGGATCTGTTCTTGAAAAGTATTTAGTCAGCTGGTTTGCTTATTTCATTTTTCATGCAAAAAAAAATTATGACAAGTGACCTTTTTGGTAAATAGGGAGGGTGGACTGGGAGGGCTTTGTGAGATACCCAACCACAGTTGATGGCTTAGCCAATAAGTATATCATGTGTGATTCAGCTTTTTTCATGGACTGGGAGGGGTATGTGAGATACCCAACCATGGTTGATGGTATACACATTGATGCCAAGAACTTGTCAATAACTGCAACATATGATCCAGCTTCACCAATTTAATCCTCCAGTTGTTGTTGTTGTTGTTATTATTACTGAAAAAATGCTTATGATATTAAACATTCTAGGCCAAGTTGAATTTTAAATTTTTCCCAGGCACAAGGCAAAGTTAAAAAAGTTAACTATAGCATTGTTAGCTCAAGAATAAGGTGAAGCTAAATTGGTTTGCTTGCTTTCTGGGTCTTATAATCTCATGGAGTGAGCGGAAGGCTAGATTTGTGTCTGGTCTTGTTGGGTGGACCCAACAGGCCATAAAATATGTAGCTCCCTCCACTGGCATTGTTGTCCCAAAACTATGTTACCAGTTAATTCTTTCTTTTATCTTTAATTGTTGTAAGGTGTAATTTTGAAATCATCTGGCTTGAATGACAGTTTTACAAGAACCTTTCAACTGGGCTGAAAGACATCGTATGGAAAACGATTGATGAAGAAGAGGAAGAAGAGGCAGCGACAAATGGTTAGTAGTTATTACCTGTGGAGTGTTATAATGAGAAGTAAGAAATTATTTTGAGGAAAAAAGTGTAACTAAATAAAAAGTAGAGGGGAAATGACATTAGATGTTTTAGGCTGATGGTATGTGTATGAGAGAAGTATATTAAAGTTATTGCAGTTAGAATTTATATGGGTGCGATGAAATGGAAGTAGGTTTTTTAGCATTTGGGTTTTAGGTAGCGATTGGTTAACGTTTCAGGATAGGTTGAGGAGACCAAGATATAGACAAAAATAAATCTGTTCTTGAGATAATTTTGGAGTAAATTTATGTACTTAGAAAACAAGAGGCATATAAGGGTCAACTTGAGTTAACCTAATTTTTTTTAATAAAAAAGGATCGTAACAACATTGTTTTGACTATTTTTTTTAATCAATGGGTTCTTACTGGGTTTTATCTTGGGTTGATCAGGTTGTGGGTCGACTTAGTTTTTGACTAGGTTGGGCTCGGTCAATCCCTTATATTTTCATAAACCTGGACTAGTACAGGCTCTAAGCTGGCCGGGTCCTAGGTCGACCTGCAAGCAAGTCCAGGTTTATGGCTATGTTATTATACTATTATTAATTTCAATACTCAATATAAGCTAAGAAAAAAAAATATAATTATTTTTTTACATGTTTGTAACTTTGACAATAATATATATATATTAAGGGTAATGCACACAAGCACCATCAACTACAAAGGATACGAAGATACTAACTTTATCTTGCATATCACTACTAAATACAAATTTCTTTATTTCTTATTTTCTGCGTTGTTTCTGTTTCATTCATCCCGGGACACTAATCAAATGCGATGTTAATTTTGCAAATAACAACAACATTAACAACAACTAGTGTTAACTATAGGCTGGTCAAGTTTCAGTATGCATTTGCTCCTGCACCTCATATTATGTATGGGCATCATACTAGTTCTATTTTGGATATCTTTCTCTGCAGGTGTTGCTCGGGTTACTGCACATTAATTGGCTTCCTTCCTTGAAATCAAGAATCGTCAAGTGGTTTTCCTGTAAAAATCCAAATGTCGATTATTCATATGAATGTTGTCTGGTTTGTATGTATTTTTTCCTCCCTCAATGTTATGAAGTTTAATGGGGGGAACATACTGTAGGTTTCAAGGACATGTTCCTTGTGACCCTGAACAAACTCAAACTCTTGGCCTGGTTTTTTTCCAAACTGTGAATGTATCGTAACATGTTTGCACAGTTCGGTTTTATTCTGAATGTATCATAGACCCCTTTAAAGAAAGTTCTCTGTAATGTTTGCTTCTGCAGATGGGGGTGGGAGGCCACTTGATGTCTGAAGAGAGGTAGTGGGTCAAGTATAATACCTATGGAGATTAAATTAGAAATTAATGAGTTTATGTTAGAGATTAAATTTCAACAAAGTTTTAATACAAAAGTGAGTTGAATTTTTTTGAAATTTAACCTCAAATATACTCTTGTTTTACAAATTTTACTACTCTTTTAGGCACTTTCATTATCTCGACAGAAAACATTATCAAGCTGATGCCAGTCCAGAGATCGAAGAGAACTTTGTTGATGTACTTTCAGTGAAAGAGTTTCCCAAGGAATCTATTTCTTTAACATTTGCCATTATATTTTGATATTCTTTGTGCTCGTCCATGTTTGGGCCGGAAAGTGGTAAAAATGGGTGGAATCAACCGACCTTTGTTTTTTATAAGGTAGGGATTGGAATTGATGGTTCAAAAGTATCACTATGTAATAAGTTGATATTTTTTACGTAGAAGGATGCAGAATAGTTGACAGGTCCCGTGCTGAACATGATTGGCATGCTGTAGGTTCACAACAGTTCATCACATTCACCATGAGATGGATTTTGGAGAAGTTAAGAATGAAATCAACTCCAACTAACTTTATTGGCTATCAAACACTCAATCAAAAATATTATAATGTTGTTATTAGATAAGGTTTCAAAAATAATTTTATATTACTTTTTAATATACTTTTTTAAGTGAAAGGAGATTTAAACTTGAAACATGTATATGTTTGTATTATTTTGTGCTTATTTTTTTTATTAATTATAATAAGAGTAATGGGATTTGAATCCTGATCATTTAGTTAAAATAATTTTATATTATTCTCCAATAAAATATAATCTAAAATACAGTTAGGGACATCTTTTATCTTTATTACGATATGTTCATGAACAATGCAATGAGCCAGCTAGCTAGAGGTTGGATTTTGTATTTGAATATGATGGACCAAGATTTTATTTGTATTATTTTGTGTGTAGATTTTTTTCAAATAATTACTTGGAACAAGGAACGTGCGTGATTCGAAACCCTAATAAATCAAAAGAAGAAGTTTTGCAAAGAAAATGGAGCTGCAAATATTGATGAAAAACTTTACAAAATCTTAATAGGTTGCTTGATGTACCTAATTGCAACTAACTATATATTATGAATGTTATAAATCTACTCTCAAGGTACATGTATTTTGCTAGTGAAATTCATTTTCAAGTAGCAAAAACAATTGTTAGATATATCAAGCTCAAGGGTATGATTAATTATGGTTTGAGGTTCTGTCAAGTTAAAAAATTTACCCTCCATGTTTATCCAGATAATGATTAGAATGGTTGTGTTGATGACATGATAAATATTTCATATTGTTTTTTTCATGATGTTTTAAAAAGCAAGAAGTCATAGCTCACAACGGAAACAGAATACGTAGATGTTGCTGCTGCTATGAACCAAGCTCTCTAGATTAGGAAATTAATGGCAGACCTGCATATGGAGAAAAAGGAAAGCACGTAGATACTTGTAGACAGCCAAGCTACAATTTTAATTGTGTTTCATGGCAAAACAAAACATTTGAGAAGAAAACATTTAATGCTCTTTCTCTTTTGACAAGTTATATAAATAAGTACTTTGATCATCAATAAAAAATATTCATAAAGAGAAGTTTCAAAATTAAGTTTGTTTTGCCAGCCTTGCTTTATTCTGTCAAAAAAATCTACAGAGTTTTATTGTATGATTAATTTTAATAAATGTTATGGATCTCCATTTTTGGTCATCGGAGGAGCTCTTTTGACATATTTTGTCTCCATTTCCTTCTGATATTTTCATTAATAAAAAGAAAATAGAAAATAGAAAATAATTCTTTGGCTATATATTTCATCTTTTTTCTGGCAAGTAAACACAAATTAATTACCAGTTTTGATTTCCTCCAAGGAACTGCTTCTTTTTCAACAATTCTCAAGCACTTGTTATTCTCTTGTGAGCGATTTCTTTATCTTGCTGTTCCTGGCTTTTTTTTTTAGAGCCATTTCCTTTTTCCCGGTGCCTTTTCAACAGGTGTAACAAGCTGTGACGTTCATGAGTCGACAACTTTTCCTTCAATTGAGGTATCATTCTAGCCAACTGCTAATCTTCTGATGCCTATTCTGATGCCAATCCGCTATCCCTCTTCAGTATAATAGATTGCAACTTGAGCACAGGTTTGGAGGATTTGAAAAGTGATCTCTTAGCAATCTTGGAAAATTATAATAATGCGATTTACTTTCCATTTCTGTACTAATATCATTTAAAGACTTTAGTGAAGTACATATATCATTTGATCAAATATCTCAATGACGTACCTCTACCTGGGAAAATGTTTTACAGAGAGGAAGGTACCAAGAAATGACTCTGCAAGAGCATGGAAAAGGAGACGTGAGAAACTTCTTTGTTTTTTTCCTTGTTTTGTGTTGTTGATGAGCTCTCTTTTTTAAATCAAACGGAAACTATAAATGTGCCCTTCATCTATCTGATAGCTTTTGATTTGGTCCATTTTCTCTTAATTCAGCCAATTCTACCCTCAACCTGTCCGGATTGTGCTCATCTCCTTCTTCCCCAAAACACACAGACGCAGACACACTGAAATTTCACAAGAAAGTTGCCGTATCTCGACTTTTCTCCGGCTTTCTCCCTTTAACCTTGTCGATTTTAATAATTATAATTCATCTTTAACACCAACTTTATTATCACACAACAATTGTCTCCAAGTTCATATCTTTTATCACGAGCATCTAGTTAAAGAGAAAAAACTTAAAAAAAAACTCACGATTATGGAGAAAAATAAAGAAATAATTGTATTGATATCTTTTATCATAATAATTCGTTCTTTTATTCCACGATAAATGCTATTTTATACCAATTTTCATGTCAAAGTACAAAACTAAGTTTCGCTTCCTACATTAGTACATTCAGAAAATTTTAATAAAACCTTCTCAATATATATATTAACCTCATGAAAGATTTGAATTCAAAAGGTAAGGGGGGAAAAACACTAACCTTCCTTCTTGATCACTAAACTAACCACTAGAGGTTATGAGATAATGAAGTTAGCACAGAGATCACATACATGAGTTTCATAAGTAATGTCAGGGAAGATTAACGTGGAGGGAAGGGATTGGACTACGTACTTTGTGTAGGTTGAGGGTAATATTGGTGGAGGATATATCTGTAGTTTGCCCTAATTAATAAAACAAGAAATTATATAAATAATTAATAGACCCGGTCTTGACACGTTAAGGTTGAGGGTAATATTGGTGGAAAGTTCTTTTCCTTTTATGAATAAATTTGTTTGGAGAATATAAAAGAAAAAAAAGAGAGAGAGAAAAGTGACTCTAATTAAAATGAATAGTGAATATTCCCTAAAAAACCCTGCCTTATGTATGATGAAACGACGTTGTTTTTATCAAGTTTCACTTTGATGCTCTTATTTGAAACTCTCACCTTCGATTCTTTTAATAAAATGATTAATTTTTGAAAAAAGACTGAGACAGTTAGTCGGAGAAAGACAAAAAATAATCGAAACTTTGATCTTTTGATGAAAATCGAGCATTCATAATTTCCATATATATAAATTTATATCAAATGATAAAATATAAAAAAAAGGTTAAAAATCCAAAGAAAACAAAAATCTCATATTAAAAAATTAAATTGAAAAATAAAAAAATTAAGATAAAAAAGGAGGCCAAAAAATTCAAATGACCAATACAAAAATCCAAAGGGTTCGTCACTACAAAACCCAAGTGCGTGGGTCCGAGGGAGGCCCGCAACCCAGAGCTTTTTTTCTGTATTTTAATAAAAAGAAAAACAAGCAACAAGTCATTTGTCTTCTCAAAATAAATAATCCACAGTCCACACCTCCCCACTTTCGAACCCTCGAACTCTACATTATACACACGCGTGTGATTATGATTTTTTTTTTTTTAGAAAAATAAAGGCAGGCAAGAGGTTATATGTATTCTCAGAATTAATAAACCATCCCTTTAACTATAGGTAATTTAATAGTACAAATTAAAAAATTTATTTTTCTTGTAATATTAGATTTAAATTTTATGATTTCTAATATGATAATTACACTTATATGATCTAATCGTTAATTTTAAAATTTATAATATTAATCAAAATACACATAAATTAATCTCGTACTTGTATTAATAATAATAAAAAAAAATCCATGCCTTCCAATCTCAAACCCGTGAATTCTATATAATGTACTCGCGCTTAACCACTGAGTTCTTGTGAATTTTCCATGGTTTAACTTTAATATTGGAAGAAATTATTGTGAATTTTCTATCGTTTAGTTAGTTTTTCAGGAATCATATTTTACATACAAAATCAAAACAATTTTTAAAGTTACATTTTTTGTCATCACAAAAAAAAAATCAATTAAAAAAATCTAAATTATCCATGAATTATCACTATATTTTAATTATAGTTCAGGTTGAGGAATTGGAAGGATTAGCTTTCTGCTCTCCCAATTCTAAAAGCGTGGATAAATTGTTGGGTCCGTCCTGGTTGGATCATTGTTGGTGGTAATTTTTGTCATTCATAGCTTTGTGGGCACAGAAGGTGAAGCAGAGGAAGAAAACGCAGCAGATGGAGAGGGCAGTAGAGGTGGGGGAACAATCCTTCCTTATAGATGAAATCAATTGAGGAAACGAAAGCAAATTTAATTTAATTTAATCCAACCACCATTAAATCCGAACACAAAGAAATTACAGAGAATTTATTAAATTTAATAGGATGGGTGTTTGAATAGTTTCATTCTGGGATGATGACCCAACAAGAAAGGGCCAGACGCTTGCAATGGGTCAGAGGCTTGAGATACGTAAGAGGGGCCTAAAGCATGAGAAAGTTGGTAATGGAGATGGGCAATGTGCTCCGTGCTGTGTCCTAGCAACTGTGTGCAGAAACACAGTATAATGAACGTGCCGAACAAAGCTGCCACAGCTGTCTTTTTAGACCCGAGCAAGAACTTCAATTCAAACTCAAACTCCATTGTTTCTCAAGACAAGAGAGGGACAATTATCTCTTTCTGAAGCCAAAAAAATGCTCTGTTTCTCTTCTCACCACCTTCCACCTTCAAGACCTTCTCTTCTCTCTCTCCCCCCTGTGCCTCTCTGTTTACCACCGTCAAAATCTCTCATTTTCACTCCCAGGATCCAACCCATGACCACCACAACCCTCTCTCCCCGCCTCCAATCCTCCTGTTCCCCCTCCATCACCAAAGCAAACCCGAAAAACCAAACCCAAAATCCCTCTTCGTACGATTTAAAAATAGCTATAATTGGCTTTGGCAACTATGGCCAATTCCTCGCCAAGACCCTCATTTCTCAGGGCCACACAGTCCTTGCTCACTCAAGATCAGACCATTCTCTTGCAGCCAAATCCCTTGGTGTCTCTTTCTTTTTGGACCCTCATGATCTCTGTGAGCGACACCCAGATGTCATTTTACTTTGCACTTCAATTATTTCAACTGAAGAAGTGCTAAAGTCTTTGCCTTTACAAAGACTAAAGAGAAACACATTGTTTGTTGATGTGTTATCCGTGAAAGAATTTGCTAAGAATGTATTGCTTGATGTATTGCCTCATGATTTTGATATCATTTGTAGCCACCCCATGTTTGGTCCCCAGAGTGCAAAACATGGGTGGGATGGTCTTTATTTTGTTTACGAGAATGTGAGGATCGGTAATGAGGAAAATAGAGTTGATAGGTGTAAAAAGTTTCTGGAAATTTTTGAAAGAGAAGGGTGTAAAATGGTGGAAATGAGTTGTCAAGAACATGACAAGTATGCCGCGGAATCACAGTTTTTAACGCATACTGTGGGGAGAGTGTTGGAGATGTTGAAATTGGAGTCCACGCCGATTAATACCAAAGGGTATGAGAGTTTGTTGGATTTGGTGGAGAATACTTCAGGGGATAGTTTTGATTTGTATTACGGGTTGTTTATGTATAATAGGAATGTGCTTGAGATGTTGGAGAGGTTAGACTTGGCCTTTGACGATTTGAGGAAGCAGCTCTTTGGAAGGTTACATGAGGTTGTGAGGAAGCAGCTGTTTGGGAATGCGGAGAGCCGTAAAGTCGTGCAAGAGAATTACAGTAAAGGGCACCTCAATGGTGCTGCTGCATTATCATCCAGTTCAAAATCTGTGAGGTAAGTGTTTAAGCAAATTCTTGGGTTTTTAGTTTTAGTAAGTGATGTGGGTGTTCTTGTGCATTTCCCATCCTGTTGCTTTATCATGGCATTGATATGCTTTCTTAGTGCTGATTATCATTCTAGTTTCCCATCTCAAGATTGAAAAGCGAAAGGTACTTGTAATTAGGTATAGGATCTCCTATAGTTTTGTGCCTGTCATAGATGCTACCTATTAACAATTTAGGTGATCTGTGCTATACTTGTTTAAAGATATGAATTAAATTTTGCTGTTTGACTATTGTGAAGATCACCTTGTAAAGGCTTGTATATTCTGGAGTGAAGAGATCCCACAAAAAATGTTTGATACATTATGAAAAACTTGAGGAATGATTTCTTTTACTTAATTCACTTAATTAAAGGTTGAATCCATCAGTTCAAGTAGCTCTCATGTTATACCAGAGATGCAAAAGTTATGCCAAAATAACAAGAAAATTAATGGTATTGGAGAATGTGTTAAATTGCTAATAGAGAAAAAGCAGGTGTCACTTATTTGTCTGGAAAACTTGTGTCCGTTGAGTGCACATATACCAAATGATAGGGTAGTTTTCACAATTTACCAGGGGGGGAAAAAAGAAAAAAAAGGGAGCAAGAAGTCCTCAGTTGGTGGTTGGTGTTAGGGTAGGGATGGGAAATTGCACTCTCTGGGATAGTTTTGACTGCCGAAATCAAATGAATGATCATTAACATAATTTTATCTGAACCTTTCAGATTTCAGGGCTCTGCCCAGACATACAAGTACGAGGCAGAGAACTCAAGGTGCTCTGATGACAGCTCCAAGCTCAAGATTGCTATTGTTGGATTTGGAAACTTTGGTCAGTTCCTTGCAAAAACCTTTGTTCAACAGGGTCACTCAGTTTTAGCCTATTCTCGAGCAAACTACTCTGATGCGGCTCAAAAGCTTGGGGTCTCTTATTTCTCTAATGCAGATGACCTCTGTGAAGAGCATCCAGAAGTGATTGTTCTTTGTACTTCTATTCTCTCGACAGAAAAGGTTCTCAAGTCATTACCATTTCAGAGACTGAAGAGAAGTACTCTTTTTGTTGATGTACTTTCGGTGAAAGAGTTTCCAAGGAATCTGTTTCTTCAACATTTACCATCGCATTTTGATATTCTCTGTACCCATCCTATGTTTGGACCTGAAAGTGGTAAAAATGGGTGGAACCGGCTGGCGTTTGTTTTTGAGAAGGTCAGGATTGGAAGTGAAGGTTCAAGAGTATCAAGATGCGATAAGTTTCTTGATATTTTTGCTCGAGAAGGATGCAGAATGGTGGAGATGTCTTGTGCAGAGCATGATTGGTATGCTGCAGGATCACAGTTCATTACACACACCATGGGACGGGTTTTGGAAAGGTTAGGAATGGAGTCAACTCCAGTTAACACTAAAGGCTATGAAACTTTGTTGAATTTGGTGGAAAATACAGCTGGGGATAGCTTTGATCTGTACTATGGTTTGTTCATGTACAATGTAAATGCAATGGAGCAATTAGAGAGGTTGGATTTGGCTTTTGAATCATTGAAGGATCAGCTGTTTGGACGGTTGCACGGAGTTCTCAGGAAGCAATTGTTTGGGAGTTCAGACAACTCTCAAGATTTGAGTGAGGAACCTTCGGATGCAAAATTCTCTCAAAATAGTGCTGCACTGGTGTCTTCTTCTTTGGAGACTCGTAATGGTGAAAATAATTAACATCTATGTACCTTTGCATTATTGGTAAGTGGCAAAGGCATTTCATTGCTTATCATTTCCAAGTTTAATTCTTCTTTCGCTCCATCTATAATTGATACTGCATCTATATTATTGCCCTCAAGAAATATCAAACTTGAAATCCTAGAAGTAGAGCTATTAATGACAGAACCATTCTGTTAAAAGGGAAAGCGTCCTTCATAGTTGTTCTAGTTTTTCTATGTCTAAAACCTTGAACATCAATATTATTTTTAGTAAAATCTTTGATGGGTCTTTCTCATTATATCAGGTCTTTGTCGCCATGTTATGTTGATTTTTAAACAAATTTGTCATCATTGTTCAGGGAAACGATGTTTCCACTCCCCCGGTTTAATCAGAATCAGCAGTAGAGAAAGTCATCCTCGAAACATTGTTTTTAAGCCACTAGCTGAAAATATTTTTGCAACTTGCTGGAGGCAATGAGTGATGGTGTGATGAGGCGTATATGAAGATGCTTCCAGGACGTGTGATGTAGATGGGGAATAAAATTGATCCAGTGTGACAGTATCTCAAGGACAAGCAGAAGTTCAAGTATGCGAGAAGATCCTGGGCTCGGTCCAGTTTAGTAACAAACAGATTCTCTTTCTCTGGTGTTAAGAAAAGGGTTTTTGCACAAGCCATTGCTTAATATGAAGTTCGTTAAGTTCATTCTCCTGCAATTTTTAGGTTTTTTCTCCTTCTCTGGTTTCACAGCCTGTTATTTGTTATATCTTTTTCCTTTTGTTGGTAGGTGAGTTTGTTGTATCGTTTGTTAATTGTTAGGGAGCTCCATTTTTGTTCATCAGAAGAGCTCCTTTGACAGATTTTGTTTCCAGTTCCTTTTGATGTTTACATGAATAAAAAGAGCCAGAAAAATTCTTTGGCTATTTGTCACTGTACCAGCTTTGTGCTCCTCTTTTCAACAATTTTCAAGCATGTACTAGCCTTGAGTCTGTATGGCGAGAGATGTGTCCAATGGAATATTTAGGAGCTGAGGTTTGCATAGGTTTGAGCAATACAGCAGGTCTTGACTCAGGTTGGCACGCAGCGTCTTTAATCTATACCTGGGTGGAATCATTAGTTCGATTTTCTTGTCTGTCTCGTATTTTTTTACGTTTTTTTGGCTTGCAGCAGGATTCCCTGCACTTTGTATCATTTTGCGCGTGGCAAAGGCCTCATTAAGTGAATTGCTAGTTTTTTAATTCGGACAATCTTGATTTTAGTACCTTTTTAATGGATTGGAATGTTAGCGCTAATTCACAAGCTGGCATGTGTTGACCAGTTTTAAAGCGGTGAAGTGTTTGATGATTGGTCAACTTTCTCCAAGCTTCTCTTTGAGATCGTTTATTTTGACGTCCTTTGCGCTTTCTTCTTCTTCTTCTTGATAAAAGAGAATTATCTTTCAGTAAAAAAAAAAAAACTCCCGGTTTTTTGCTTGCACCAGAATACTTGGGGGATTGTTCATAGCCTCTTGCAGAGTATTGGACTTTTGCAAAGTAGTTTTTGCAATTACATATATTTTCTTTTTTTAGTCTTCCCCATGAAAAATCTTTTTATAGTCAACTTGAAGCCTAACTAATTCTGGGAGTTTTTAGGTTTTGGGTTTGTTTGGTTAAAAGATTTATGAACAAAGAAAATTTATGCACATTTCTGAACTCCCGCAAAGATTCCCAGGGCTAGAACTTCCGGTATGCATTGTTTGTTGTTGTTTTTAATAAAAATAATAATAACTCTGTACAGTGATTTCACCATACATAAAAAGATCACGGTGCTCATTATCTGGGCTCTTGAATATTCCATTGCTCATTATCTGTGTGTATCATTGCTTACCAGTTACGTAAGTCTGTCAATTGTGAACTTATATTATAGGTTCAATTGCTTGAAATATTTCAAGCACAAGCTAAACCTATTCCGTAATGGAGATTAGTTGCCTATATCTTGTGAAGTGAAATATGAATAATTAAAGCTGAATTTGGGGAGAGAGTTTACAGTGTAATGCCATTCGCTCCTGCTAACAAGAAATATAAGCACTTGAAAGTAATAGAATTTACCTCTACTTGATCTCCGACATTGATTAGAAGAGCTTGTGGAATGATGGGAACTCTAAACCGCTGGTTGTCTTTCAGGAATTGCAGACCTTCCACTTCTTTGTCCTGCAAGAGGAAGGTAATCGCCGATGCATCTGCATGTGGCTTAACGCCAAGAATTCGATCAGGCCTTGGACATGGAGGATAGAAGTTAAACCTTGCAGCCACAAGTGGTCGTTCTCCATACTGGTCTAAGAAGCTGCTTTCCTCCAAATTCAATGACATTGCCATGGCTCTAAGGAGAATTTCATTTATCTCTTGTAACTTCATGGTGTATTCATTTAGGGTTTCCCTGCAGAAATGGTTAGGAACAAAGTTAGCTTGTACTTCTCTCAAAGTCTTAACCATGCATTGGATGGAAATTGCCTCACTATCAACTGTAAGTTTTACTACCTTCATTGTGCTGAAACTCAATAGATATGTCATTTTTTCTCCTAACACTGAAAATCCAGTGAATAATTTGGTAGTAGTGTGATTCAATTACCTAAAATCTTTCGGATTTTCGGGCCAAAATTTGATCTTTCTCTGGTCTTCTGGGCTAATAGTAAGATACAATCGATCAGACCAGTCGATCGTTTGGTGGTCTGAAAGAATCATGTCATTTCCATACCCTTCAATGCTGTCAGCTTCTCTGGAGTATTTCTGCTTATCTTCCATCGACAATGCGAAGAATCGCTTGCTTACATCACGAATTTTGTCTAAAAAGGAACTTGTCATCCCATGATTTACTACCTGAAACATTGAAATTAATCAATTCTGATTATGAAGCAACTGTAAGAGTAAGCCAGTTCTACATGCTCGATTTTATTTACACAATGAAGCATGTAATTTAGATGGAAGAGGATATATAAAATCCGGGTTGTCTTCATAACTATCCAGTTGTTTTGTTAAATCATGTTATCAAGATAAAAACCTGAAATGCAGATAGACCTAAACTTGCTTGGCTAAAATACTCAATCCAGATAACGTAAATTAGAGAATAAATATCACTTCATCAATCCAGTTGACCAGTATCGATTATATCCTACAAATCTTGTGCTATCTTATGCGACTCCTTATTCACGCTCCAACTATCCTTCTGATGCTGAAATCATATTGAAATAGACATTGTATCAAGAGTGAGTTCAGAAAAGAAAGGACCTGAAAGCAGCCCCGTGAGCTGACAGCTAAGTGAAATTTCTCGAGTTCTTGTGCACTGGTTGATGGAGATGTAAGAAGACCAAGATCAACAACTGGAATATCGATTAACGGAACAGAAGCATCAAGGACTCCAACATCATTTCCTTTACAGAAATACTTCACTGGTGGTTCTTTCCCGTTGAGAGCCATTTCTTGGACTGAATTTGATATCAACTCTGCCTTGGCAGCCATGTTATCTCACCAGCAGCTGCAGAAAACTACTTGCTTCGGTCGCAGTAAAGGTGGTTTTATCAAAAAGGGTGTGAAAACTTCAGCTGTTCCAGTGGATTATATTGTACAGCAAAGGAAGATCATGGATTTATCTGCGGTTTAGGATCTATTTAATTCAAACTTGATCTGTTGTTATGATGCTGATCTTTATTTTTTTCCTTTTTTTTTTGGTAGCTGTGGTCAAAGAATGGGGAATGGCACTCACATTTGCAGCCCCTTCAATTTTGTCTGCCTTCATCCACTATTCTATTCTTGGAGTCAACATGATTTTGTAGTCCCAGTTCACCATGTGATCTAACGCAGTTATGCATGGATGAACATGCTTGGTTTTGATAAAAAATATTCTAACTGATTGTTTTTTTTTTTCTTTTTTAAAAAATGTAAACCAGATCAAATCAAATCAAAGAACTAAACTGATTGTTCGGATTGGTTTTACATTTGTTAAAATCAAATAAATTTAAATTAATGAACATTTAGTTGAGTTAGTTTTCATAGATTTTGATATAATGGGACTTTATTTTATAATAAGTTTTTTTTTATTGTTTATTACTTTTTGGTTCAGTTTATCTCGAAAAACTAAAACCAAATTAAATTGTTTTTTTTTTTTTTTAAATTCCCAAATTATCCAACAAATTAGAAAAATTGTTCAATTTGTTTAATTTTAAATCAATTTTTATTGATATTTTGGATAATTTTCTAACCCCTTTACGTTTTTGTTTTTCATTAGAGAATACAAATGCTGGCTAAACTATAAGTTCATCACCACCTATTCTGTTTATTAGAAAAAGAAAAAAAAAGTAGAAAGATGATATTGCTTTCAATTGGACATTTGTAATTGCTTAGGAAAATATTAGTTTGCATGTTCACACTTGAGAAGACCAAAATATATTTTAGACCATTAATATAATTTATTGGTCAGATCTCATCTGATTTGTGTCAAATCTTTTTTTTAATACTCAGAATCTTCAGTTTCTACATTAGAATAACGAAATATCAGCCAGCATTCGTATTTGGCAAGATCTCAAACAAGAATATAGAGTTAACCTGAAATCATTTGGATTTTCTGGACACATATTAATCTGTAGCAGTTTGAAGAAAACTCTTCTTAGATGGCTATAATAAGATGATAGAATGGAAGACAGCACTCCAAGGTATCACAGCAGAGCAATTTCCTGATAAAAAGAAGATGAAGAACCAGATCATGTGTGCTTCTCTTTCCTTTTAGTATTGTGATTTTTAAGGGAGTTTAGGGTCTCACCTCACCATTGGTTCAAATTTGTGTGTATCCAGGATAGTACCAAGCTTCTCTTTGTGGACAGGTAATTTCAGAGCCATCTTTGCTCATCTTTAAGCCACAACTGGTTCAAGCTTCTCTAGTTGGGTTTGAAATTTTGAAAAACAAGTCATAGCACCGTGTTAAGGCGTCGATAATTTACAAACACCATCCGAGAATTTTTTTTTAATTATATTTAATAAATATAATTTATAACAATGTTTCTGAATATTCTTGAAAATTACAAGAAAAACAATGTAAAATGTAAAATGAGAAGAAAAAAGATTGATTTTATCTTTAAAAGCATTAAGATAATTACATTATTTTTAAAAAAATTAAAAATATAAAAATATCATTAAGTAGTGTGGGCATTATGTTATTTAATTCCAAAATTAAACGAGTAGTTTTATTGTATATTAAAAAAAACTAAAATTACCAACTTAACATTATATAATTTGTAAAAAAACAATTCAAGTTCAAAATTTTAATATTCAAGTAACAATATAATAATTAAATTATTACAATATGAATATACTTTGTCCTAGGGCATAATAACTTTCCTTTCCCTTTAGTTTTTTTTTTTTTTAATTGACAAAATTTTGTAAATATAAGGTAAGTAGCAACCGAACCGAAGCCCACAAAACTTGGTGTAGGTCCCTCTAACTAACAACAGCCACAAGCCATCTTCCTCCGTGGCCCCCTCAGGCCCTTGCAAATGATATGCCAAAGGGTATCTCCCATGGCTTCCATTCACTTGGGTATCACATAAACTCGACACATTACATGCTGCTGCTAACATTTTATATCTCTTTATATCCACTTCACTTCCAGAAATTATAGTTCCTTTTCGTCCATCGAGAAAAAAAAATGGCAAATTTGACCTTCAAAGCAGAGAACTTTTCCTTTCTCTCACACCACACAAACACACAAACCTCACTCTTGAACACGACCAACTCATTCAAGGCCAATTCTTTACGTTTATTCCACTCTAAAAACAGCTTGACTTTCAGGGTTTGGTGTAGTATTAAAGAGAAAGAGAATGTGACAGAAAGTGAGAGGGTCCCTGATGTACTCACCGGACTAAAAGGAGTTGATGAGTTGGACCCCAAGAGGGTTTCAAGTTTGGATTTTGAGCAAAAATTGGGGAATGATGGTGGGTCTAGTGAAGTGGGTTTTGATTGGAATTGGCCTCCATGGAAGAATATTCCTCAGAGATATAAGCTTATTGGCACCACGTCACTTGCCTTCGTTATTTGCAATATGGACAAGGTAAGTGTATTTGGTCTAATTTGATATGTTCATAGGCCTTGGTAATTTTTCTTGTCGGATTGAAACAAAAAGAGGAGTGATTTTTAAGGTGCTGCTAATGTTAGCTACTTGGTCATGTGTTTGTGGCTAAAGTTGTTAATTTTGATCAATTTGCTAAATTGGGTAGGTGAACTTGAGTGTTGCTATAATTCCTATGTCACACCAATTTGGGTGGAATTCATCAACGGCCGGGCTAGTGCAGTCATCCTTCTTTTGGGGTTATGCTTTGAGTCAATTACCAGGAGGTTGGCTTGCCAAGATTTTTGGTGGGAGGTTAGTCCCTCATTGCTCGCTGTATTTACATGGTCTTTCATGTTAGAAGACTCTGTCATTTCCATTAATAAACTACTTTTTTCTAAACTCCAGCAGTGAGAAACCTCTTGTTTAAGCTCCGGTAATGGATATAATCCTTTGATGCATGAGGAGGGCTATATTAGTATCTTCCTGTGCAGAATTTGACCTTGAGCTATTTTTCTTCCTCCTATATACTTACTTAAACTGGTATAAGTTCTGCTAACTCTTGATTAAGATCTAGTTGAATGATCTTCTATGATTGGTTACTGGCCGAAGAATGTTTTCGATCACAGTAAGTTTATCCGATGATTGAACATAGCAGGAAAGAAGAAGAGATTTATATGGTTAATTTAACTTGTTGTCATTGATGTGTTGGGTTGAATTGAGGTGTTAGGTGTTGGAGTTGAGTGCTATATTTACTTTTACGAGCTCAAATTCCCTTAAGAAAGGTGGAGCTACTTCTGATTTAACAAAAATCAATATTAGGTCATTGCAATCTATCAATTTATCTGCTTTATTCAAGTAGCCCCTCCATTAAGATTGAGAAAATTATTTTTTTTGTTTGATCATGATCCTAACTTTCTGCTCATTGATGCTGATACATCCCATTTTCATTGATGTGCATTGATATACTTCATTTCCATTTGACTTTCTAAACTCTAAATGTGACACCTCAACTATAGCAGTTTTGGGCAATAAGAACAGCAAACAGTTCCATTATAACCTTAGATTTCATACTTAATCCATCCCCTCTAGAGCTTAAATGTACAAGTTGTAAACAGTTTATGTTCTTGCACAAGTTATTGTGTCAGCTCAATGTAATTGAATGATTGCTCTATGATTATCCTATCTATTAAAGCAGTAAAAAAGGTATATGTTTATGGAAATATGGCTGACTCCACTTGGGCAGTTCATGGTTTTAATGGATGTACAGGGTCTCTTTAAAGATTGAGGATAATGCCGTAATAGACACCCAACTCTTTCTAGCATTCTAATTCAGAAAGAGAGGACTCCAGAAACCAATTGTTTTATGGAGTAAAATTAATTTTCTAGAGATCCAATGCACTGCAAGCGTTTCACCTGTCTTCTGGGCTTGGTGCAAATTGTATGATACATGCCTAATGCCTTCCTTTTTATTTGTATTTATTTTTCAGAAAAGTTCTTAAGTTTGGAGTTTTGACATGGTCAGTGGCCACAGCACTTCTTCCTTTTCTTGCTGGATATATGCCCGGACTTATGTTGTCAAGGGTTTTGGTATGTGCAGCTTCTCCCATACTCCATGTGTTGAACTAGTATTTCAGTCCAACTTGTGTACATCTTTTCATGAAGCTGCAATTGTTTAGTACTTATGCATGTGTCATAAGCATTTGATAATACTTTAGAGATTCCCCCTTTCTTAATTAGTCCGTCTCTCTCTGTCTTTCATAATACTCTTGTGCATTTTGCTTTGATGTTCCTTTACTCAATGTTAAATTGCTTAAATTTGTTTCTTGTCTTATTGAGCTTTTCTCTTACATGTTCCATATCTAGGTTGGAATAGGAGAAGGAGTTTCACCATCAGCAGCAACAGACCTCATTGCCAGGCATGTATGACTTCCAAAGCTCTATAGGAGCATGTTTTAGTGAACCTTTTAGATAATATTTGCTGAAACACAATCAACCACGACTATGTTTTTGTGTCGGGTTTTTGGTTGGTTTTTTTCATGTGTTTCATTAGAGTTGGATTCCTTTGCACTTTTCTTGATTTTTCTTATGCTCATGCTCATGTCCAGATTGCGTTCTTTTACATTATTGAGTAAAATTGGTAGTCTTGTGAAAAACTTCATAGAGATTTCAATGTGGAATATTTGGAAGTTAATTTTGTTATGTGGAACATTATGACTCTTCTGTGGTTTATAGAGTTCCCTGCCCACCTCTTAACAATTTATATATGTACAATAATAATCTCTTAATTGTATATATTAATTCTTGTTTACACTTAGACACTGATGTCTCCCATCTCTGCTTTTTGAGGTTCTTCTTGGCTTTCTTCTGTTTCATATTAACTTGTTATCTGTATGAAACTTGTCTTGCCTATTTTGTGGTAGGCTCTGTCCTGTTCTCTTATTCTCTGCTACTGAACTTGTGCTCCTTGGCTTGTTATAACCTGTTATATTTTGCATCCTCATTGACTGATAGTGCCCCATAGATTGCTTTCTTATGTTGCTTGTATTGTAGAAAGCTAATCTCTGTTGAAGAGATGATGTAGAGTTATTTTCTCCTTTTGATTGGTATTGACCAACATTGCATGCAGGTCAATACCTTTGGAAGAGCGATCACGAGCTGTAGCATTCGTCTTTGGGGGACTGAGTGTAGGAAGTGTTATAGGGTATGTTTTTCTAAATTTGGTCTGTGATAGCAACAATTCTTTTCTACTGATCAGGAAACTGCTTACCACTTTATTTACAGAATGTTAACTGTAAAAATTGACCATAGAGTATATTCAACCCATTGGCATAGGTGATTGTCAATTATTAGAGAAACTAACACAGCTTTTCATCTTCCTGGTGTTAAATTGCAACTGATAGAATTAAGTGTGTTAGGTCTGTGAAACACATTTAATAGACAAATTCAAGTTATGCTTAATGTTTTTCTTTTTTCTGAGTCTTTTTTTTTAGTTAAAGTGAGCACCTGGCTTCAATTGCTAGTCATTTCTAACAGTTTTAAAGTTCATGCAGGCTTCTTTTAGCTCCGCCCCTTATTCAGAATTTTGGTTGGGCATCTGTATTTTATATATTTGGCTTTCTTGGGTTAGCCTGGTAAGTATCTGTCACTAATGTTTTGGATTCCAATGCTTACCTGCTTCTGCCTTGAACAGAAGGAATTTCACACTTTGGTGATGCATAAAAAGGCTTTTCGCTCAATGTTAAATAAAAAGATAATATTTCATGGCTTTTTGGTTCACTGTGATTCGGAATTGACTGTTTAATACTTGCATTTGTTTATTTGATTATATTCAGTTTTTTAAGTTGCTAATGCTAACAACTGAATGAAAGTTGACTTCATACTTGTGGCAACACCAAAAATTATGAAGGTTTTTGGGGTTTCAATATCTTGAAGAGGGGCAAGCTTCACACGCTACCAAGCCTGCTTCACGTAAGCATTAACTTCTATTGTTTTTTTTTTTTTTTTCTATTCTTGATTTGATGAATAAAGCTTCTTAGTTTATTGATAAGTAGGTAATGATTGGTTGACTACTTTTATATAATTGCCAAAATCATATGGTGTCTTCTTTTGCATCTCTTTTCATGTACTGGTAATACCTTATTCTACACTGCCTTTCTGATGTAAATTATTTGGTTAGTCTACCTGATGTTGCATGTATGATGAATATTTTCCCTAATTTATACAAATTTAGCAATTTCACAGCAGAAGATACAGATTATTTAAGCTAAAGGAGTGGCATATCTGAAACACCCTATTGTATGGGTAGCCTCGAACAATAGTTCACGTATTGTCATATTGAGTTGCTAGAGAATAACCCACTTTATAGGCCAAATATCAGCTTTGTCAGAAAAAATATGTCCTCCGTATTATTCAAAGCATACTCTGTATCTCTTTTCAACTGGGTACACTTGAACTGATCAATTTTGTTGCCTCGGAGACAATCCACTAGGATTTATCTCATCTTCTAAATGGAGTTAGCATATTACTTTTACACCAGTAGCATGTTTTCCCGAGTCTTCAGATGACCTTCTATGCTCAACTGCAGTATTGACCTCTCATTGGAGGGTCATCCTAGGAAAGGCTCAATTCTTAGGTGGTGTACTGATATGATCTACATAAAAATGATTGGTAGTGAAAATGTTGTTTTTCCGTGAGATCCTTTCTGCATAGTCATGAGTGGACTTTTCCTTGATATGTTTGACAGGGCCCCAATCTATCCACATGGAAAAATCATTTAGTAATTCTCTTGCAGCATTGGGTGGCTCACTGAAGGTACAATGCTTTCTCCTTTTCTTTATTCGGCTATATAAGATTGGAAACTTGAAAGATGGAAAAGGTACTGATTAAGCTATTGATTGTATCTTAAACGCAATACTTCTTGAAAAGTGGCATGTTTCACTGTTTTGTCAAGTTAAACCCAAGTAACTAGGCTTAGGGGTCATTCAATACTCGTATAGTCAATGGCAATAGCCAATAAGTCTGCCTGAATTCAACGTACTATTGTTGACTGTTCTTTGTAACAAAATGGTTTGAAACATTTTTCACTAGGAATGCCATTACCATCACTCTCATATTATTGATTGTTCTTACATGAGTTTAAACATGTTGGGGTTTTTTATTTCTTTTCCTATTTTTGTGAACTGTATGATACCTGATAACAAAATTAAAAGAACCTTCCTAAAACTTTTGTGTTAACTTTTGCCCTCACTTTCCTTACTGGCTCTATTGTGGCAGGATGTGCCATGGAAGGCTTTTTTCCGAACCCCATCTGTATGGGCAATGATATATGCTCACTTTTGTGGAAGTTGGGGTCACTATAACTGTTTATCTTGGCTTCCTTCTTATTTCAGGTATCTTTGCAGTTCTACTCTCTGAAAATCTTTTCTCATCGTTCTGGAAGAAAAGCATTTATAATCTTCTATATCAATATCTTCAATGTGCTTGTCATTATGGCTGTAATGGAAAAGAAACTTAACTTTCAATCGATATGCCATGCAGTGAGGAGCTGAGCCTGAATTTGACAGAAGCTGCATGGGTAAGTTTGAAGATGTACGATTGTCTTACAACTTTTAGTCCTTCTCACACTTTAGTCATTTATAGTACTTGTATTGTAAATATAAAGAATAATTCTGTAGCTTAAAATTTGACAAATTAAATTCTCACGTCTTGAAATGAATTAGGGGAGTCTTGCATTCCAAAAAGAAAAAGAGCGCTGTTGTAGAAGAAATTGCTTGTTTCAACATCTCATGCTTTGGTCTTGGTATCCTAGATACGATTTGATTGAAATATAAGTTCTGGTTTGAAATCATCCATCTTCATGCATCTTTCGATGTTAAACACTGCTACAGTGAAAGGCAGGTCCAATAACATATCAGAAGCTTTGGTGATATCAAGACAGCATGCTTTTTTTATCTGAGAGGAATTAATCTTCCTTGCAGTAATTTGGCCAAATTTTGTACTCTGAAAGCGAGTACAATATGAATGCTTTCTGCTAAATTATCCTGGTAAAATGATTAGTTAGTACCCTAAATACTTGGGAGCTTAACATGTAAAGCATTGGTGATAACACTTGACAAACTTGAGAATGCCTTGCCATTCCAAAAAGTCTGAATATTAGATAGTCATCCGTCATTTGATTGTTTAAATGCATTTGAACATTTTTTTTATATTTTATTTTCCTATGAAGTAACTTTTAACCATTGCAGGTTTCCATCCTTCCTCCCTTGGCTTCAGTTTTTGTGACTAGCTTTGCCGCACAGCTTGCTGACAACTTAATTGCTAATGGAGTTGAAACCACTACGGTCTGTAAAACCAGACATCTATTATAGTTCTGCACATTTATAAGCATCACCTTGAAGCTTGACCTTTTTGACCTTGCAGGTGCGAAAGATTTGCCAAACAATTGCCTTCTTGTCTCCTGCTCTTTGCATGACGCTCTCCTCTGTTGATCTAGGACTTCCACCCTGGGAGATTGTGGGGATTCTCACTGGTGGCTTGGCCCTCTCAAGCTTTGCCTTGTCAGGTACTGGACTATTTAAGAACCTATTTAATTCATTTTGTGAATTGGAACAAATTGACTTGTGCTAGGTTAATTTCTATTTCAATGATCTATCTTGCAGGACTTTACTGTACACATCAAGACATGTCTCCTGAATATGCAAGTATACTGTTGGTATGTGGCCTGCAAATCATAATTTTGTTGCATATGCTATGCATTTTCTTATCAGTCTCCTGGTGAGATTGATCTTAGGTGTCATAAACATGGATTATTAGCTTATTTCTCACATGTTCCTCACTTTATGTCTACTTCAAATCAACTCAGCACATGGTTCCTGAATCTTGTGCATCATTTTTTATGACATGGATCTGTAGAACCCACATACCCAATAATATACCTCTTGCAAAGTGGAGTAGGGTTTTCAGGTGAAAAATTGGAAACTGAAAAATAAAAAACCATGTTGATTCACTTCATTTAGTGGGTTTTTCTCAGTGATCTGTTATCTTGTTTTTCCAGCTAGCCACTTGTCTTAATAAAATTGATCGCGAGTCTAGCATTCTAAATTATCTAATAAAACCATTATTGGCGTGGATTTTGCTCCTATCACCAATGAGCATTCCGGTCTGCCTGTAGATTCTTCATGCTGTTATGCAAAATTGTATTGAACTGGAAGTTCTAGACTAAACTTCCGTGAAACATTCCTGTGGTAGTGTTTCTAATTTTAGCTCCAGGTCAAGCACATAATATATTCTTTTGGATCCATGATCAATTGACTCCTGTAAGCTTGCCGTCAGTTCAAGGTCGACACCTGAATTTTTAAAGAAAAAGACCTTCCTTTAACCATTATATTCATTCTATCTGTCTAATTTTCCTACGCAGGGCATTACCAACACCGTTGGAGCAATACCTGGAATTGTAGGTGTTGCCTTGACTGGTTATCTTCTTGATACAACTCATTCGTGGAGTGTAAGTTACCTCTACCTCTTACAGAATATTTGGTTGAATGTAATGGATCATGGTCCATTATATTCTTATGTTTGTTTTTTGTAATTTTTAAAACTGTAATAAAATGGATCATTATAATTTATATTAAAAAAAAATAGCTATGTAATGAACCTTTACATATTAAGAGTAATCATGCAAAGATGTAATTATAAAGAAATTTATTAAAGACTAAACTGTAGTTTTGTCTTATAAAAAAAAATTATAAGAACCAAAAAACTTTCAAATAAAGACCAATTTGTTTAAAAAAAATGAAATAGAGGGACTAAAGTAATTTATTTGAAAACTTTAGGGACTGAAAATGAAATTTAGTATTGATTACATTACATTACATCTATTTTCAAGTAAATAATCTCTGGATAAGCTGTTATTTACTTCTTCCTTTAACTGTTTGTTTCTCATATCTGTGCTCCGCAGATTTCTTTATTCGCACCATCAATTTTCTTCTACTTGACTGGTACGATTGTATGGTTGGCATTTGCCAGCAGCAAGCCTCAAAACTTCTCCAACACAGATTGACTTCGATTGTCTTTGGATCAGTTTTCTTGAATGAAGCATCCAAATTAGAGAGAAAGAGAGAGCACACCATTCATTATGTTATACATTTTACTCCTTTTTCCATAGCGTTTGGTGGGAATTGCCTCATCTACCAATAGTTAGTGTCATTTGTATATCTCTGTACACAGAAAATACCTTATGTATATTGACTTCAAGTGCAATCCACCAAGCAAAATGCATAGTTGACTTTGTAGTCTTGGTTGGCCACCAAAAACATATACTTAACATGTTTGTCGTGTAGCTGTGTTTTAGCCTTTAGGGCTTGCATTTTACGTTATGCCTTTAAACCTCAAGAACTCTGTTACACCAATATTACTCTGCATTTTACGCTATAAATCAAAGGAAATGTCCAAAGGCAGTTCATTGCGGGACCAGCTGCCACAAAGCAGTAAAGAGATTTATGTTGTATTCTGGTCCATAACATGGGCACTGGTTATAAAAAATAAACCATGGCATAATAATTTACCAAAAACATTTGTCATTGTATTCTTCGCCAAGAAAGAATGTAACATGTGCTTGTATTCTGTCTTATTTGGCGGATCACTATTTACTACGTGGAACCGAATTCAGTTCCATGTAGTGCTGCTACCTAGCTGCAAGCAGGGAGAACATATGGCATTTGAACGAATACAATAGAGAAAGGAGCAACCATTATTGGCTTGGATGAATTTACATGTAAAGGCTCCAAGGAAGGGATGTCCCCAGATGAATTTACAGTTAAAATGTTCCCATTAAGTAGCATTGTTTGGCTGTGTAAATCTCCATCTTTAGCTGTTAGATGGTATTCCTCTCTTGTTATCCCACTTGTGGACCGTTGAGGTAGCTGAATGACCTTTGATTTATGGGACTTATGAGACCTGTGAGGTTTGTGGAGCTTATGAGACCTGTGAGGTTTGTGGAGCTTGTGCTTGTGTTTCTGGTGCAATCTCCAAGTACTGTTGAATGTTACAGTGACTTCAGCAGTTGTGCTATTGTCAAGGTTGATTATCAGTAATGTGATCCCTTTCTGCAAAGATTATTAATCAAATTAGATAATAAAGGCCTCCACTTGTGTGATGATTGTGTTATGGAATTAACTTACGGATTGTTTCGCGCAATGAGTATAAGCACGTATCTTTTTCGTTCCAGAAAAGCTGGTTGATAGAACGTTTCTTCCCATTAATCGGTGCCAAAGAAGAGCACTGCATCAAAGATAGCGAACATTAGAATTTCTTAGAGACCTCGTAAGACCGAGTTATAATAGATATTCCATAATGGGAGTCAAGGGATTTCATCTTTGGCCTGTTCTGACTGCTGATGAAGCCAGGGTTGATCAAATTATTTTCATAATCAGCATAAATTTGGAATATCGTTCCTAATTTAGTATGCCTATTTTAAAACTTCATCTTCATTCTTTTTGCAGGCAAAGGAATTTCTTAAAAAATAATAATAATAATAAAAAGAGAATTCACTGCACTCTTTGATTCTATCCTAATATCTAACTTTTTCAGATCACCTGCCAGCATAAGAACACCAGTATTGGAATACCTGTAGTAATCCGGATTTGGAACAAAAGTAGTAGTGTTAAGTAGACCATAGTTGCCACCAATCAATGACTGTCTGCAGTATGTTTTTGTATCATAAGCTGATGCCATCCCAAGCTGATCCAAGTACCTGTTTTGACATCCCTGGACTTAGAAATCCACACAAGAAAAGCTGAAGATTTTTGTTATAAATTTTGTCCTCACTTACCAGAAACTAAACACGAACGCATTGGTAACAAGGTTACGGCCACTGTTGTAAGCCCCACCTGATTCACCAACCCATGCAACTGCTGAAGTTGCAGAACTCTTGATGGTGCTTTGGAGGCTATTGAATGTATCAGCCTCACCGTCAAGATAGGATGGATCAAGGATCTTTTCGATGAGATGTGTATCAACCCCTGCACAAGAAAAGGATATAATCATGTCAGATTAGACCTACTGTACAAGGTGTAAGGCTACAGAAGTTGAATCATTTTCTTCAAAGAGATACCTGGACCAAGATTGTATATGTGGTGGGTGATCGCATTTACAGAATTGCCTGTTTTATCTACAAACTCTTTGAACCAATTTGCATCAAAGAATCCTCCAGGTGCTATAACTAGTGGTTTCGGTTCAATACTGCTGTAAATCTTTTTCACTGTGTTATACAGGGAAATTGTATCAGAAGCATACTGAGCCGCTGCAACTCTTGTTCCAACGCCACTTCCACACAATTCATTTCCTGTTCAGCAAAAATTACTTACAGTTGGTTTAGATAAATTAATCTCAGCAATGTAAATTGATCATAGTCAGTTCCCACTTCCCATATGGTCAATAATCAATGATACTTCTATGGATTTCATGAAACATTAAGCATTAGCATTAATCAGGAGAAAGCAATGGAGAGTGTTCTTACCGAGCTCCCAGCCATAAATAGAGTAGTTCTTTTTGACAGTATAGCTTATAAACGATTCTGCATTGGTGTAGTTCCAAGCTCCTACTGCAGAACCATCAGATTTTATGGACCGGCCAGCGAGAGCATTTAACCCAAATATAATTTCAGCCCTGAATTTGCAAAAGTAAGATGTGGTTCAACTCCTAGAAATTGTAAAGTATGGTTAACAAGAAACAGGAGAGAGTATTGTTCTTAGTTGTTACCCAGATTTCTTGAAAAAGGCATTTAGTTCATCCCATCTATACATGGGCAAGCATCCTTGAGTGAAACCAAACATCTGACTGGTGTTTTTAACAAATTGAACACAAGGTTGCTTATTATCTTCAGTGTCGTAAATGACCTTATCTTGCAAAGTGCCTCCTAATCTGATTTTCAATGGTGAAAAAGCTGGACCGTTGCGCCAAGAAAAAGTAATTAGAATCCTAAAAAGCATTAAAAAGAGTTCTTGCTAAATAAAACATGAAATTGAAGAAGAAAAAGTTGCTTTGCTTCAAAGGACTCTTACCCTTTATGGCATTTAACAAGATGTTGTTGTTGAGATCCTGCATAAGAGAAAATATAAAACAAATTTCAAAAAGAATAAATGTTTAGAGAATAATTTCCTAAGAACTCATATGTAATAGTATAATGCCAGTGAAGTTTGGAGAAGTGCAGGACAGGGCAGGACAAGCATTACAAGCTCAGCTTCAATTATCAACATCATAATCAGATATCTAAAACAACTTCAAAAGCAGAAAAGCAGACTAAAATGGATCATTACCAGATTAATGAGAGAAGCCTGGTCCCAGCTGCATGTCCCATAATCACATTTCTCAGGTGGCCACCAATCCAAGGTGGCACAAATGAAATCTTCATCAATCTTTCCAATGGAAGTTTTTCCATCAATGAAAACAGTTCCTTCACTAACACTGCTATTATCGTTTCCAGCCACAGCACTTTGTGAACTCACATAAATGAAGCTGCAGCTAACGATGCACACCAGGAAGCACAACCCCATCTCCCTGTTCTGCGAAGAACTCATCTTTTTGTAAGCAAATACAAGTTCAAGATCCAAGGCTTTCTGTATAAATGGGTAAGGTAGCCATGAAAGTGGCAGAGGATGTGGGGTTACCAGAGGTTTTGCCACAGCAGGCCACAGAATTTAATAAGGGATAGAAAAAATTTAGATTACGTACGTTCACAAGTAAGATATAAATATGATTGACGATATTATAAAGGAAAATAAATTTATTGGTAATTATTGAAGCTTTGTTTGATAGGCAAATACATTGCAACTTGTAATCACATTCAAGCTTTGGTTCTCTTTCCTTCAAATCTTTTGCCTTTGGAACCTTGCAGGTCAGAATAATGAGAGGTTTGTTGCAAAGTGGGCCATGGCTTTTCATGAAAGCGGCTAGTTGCCGATCAATTTTCAAGGGCCTTTGTGCCTTGCTTCTCTATGAATGTGTGTGATCCGGAGACCCACTTGTTTGGTTAGTTCTTAAGTTTTTGTGACACTCTGTAGTTTTCGAATTAAAAAGATGCTCTTTTAAAATACTTTTTAGTTAAAAATATATTAAAGTAATATTTTTAGTATTATTTTAACATGACATATCAAAATAATTTGTAAGAAAACTAATTTAATATTTTTCCAAATAAAATACATTTTAAAATTAAACCACGTTAACCAACACACTTTTAATTATTAATTATGTTGGAACTTGGGAAGAGAGGGTAATAATTAATCTTTTATTTAAAAACTATTAATTAAGGTGGAAATTACTAAAATAACCCCTCTCTCTTTCTTATTACTCTCTGCCGTTCGTACTTTTTTTTACCACCATAACCGATGGCTCTAATCTACACATCCATGCACGAAAAATTATACCAATATAAGAAGGTCAAAAAAAAAAAAAAAAAAAACCATGGCGTGCAAATTACTGTAAAAAAGAAGAAGAAGAAGAAGAAGAGTGGACAGGCAGGGAAAAAGAAAAACATGAGGAAGCAAAGCATAGAACAAGGTGGAGGTGCATGTGATGTGATCTTAAAAGTTGCAAATATGGCATCTACTTGTACTTTGGTATTTCAAATTTTCAATTGGCCACTCAATCCCTTATACCATTTCCCACCTTTATTTTATGGAATGGGCAAAGCATTTGTCAAAACTTGTTGTCAAATGTCAAAGGACACATAAATCAATAGAATCCAATTTTATAAAAATTTAAAAAATTAAAAAAAAAGGAAGAAAAAAAAAAAAAAAAGAGCACAACCCAATTCATTAAAAAGGTGTTTGGAAGTGTGGTAGCGGTTGCTTTTCAAATAGTTTTTCGTGCCGAAAAGCATGGCAATAATGTTTTTTATTTTTTAAAAATTATTTTTTGACATCAGCACATCAAAACGATCCAAAAAGTACAAACCGCACTCAATTTTAGCAAAAACAAATAATTGAATTTTGGTGAAAAGCCGGTTTGGCCGCAATGCCAAACAGGCACTAAATGCTCGATTCGGGCTGCAGTATAATTTGTTTTTTTTATAAAAATCTGATTTTTTTAAAATTATTTTAATATACTAATATTAAAAATAAATATTATTTTAATATATTTTTGTAAAACAAGTTTCCTCACTTACCAATCATAGAAGGTGTCTTGGTTAACAAACAAAACATCAGAATATGTGATGATAAGTTACACCTAATTTTTGCAAACTCACAACACAATCTAAAGCCATGTGTCCTAAGACTGGATATTTGTCGAGTATGCTATAAACCTAAGGCTTGTATTTCCCTTTCACAGAGCTGGGTCCATTGCTGCATTTTCTTCTAACTACTAGTTTGGCTTTGAAGCATCCTCCCCACCTTATCTTGTTTCCATGGGGATCGGTTTCTGCATGCAAAAGGGGATCCACCCAGACCTAATCCATTCAATGTTAGTTAAAGGGAGAAATCTAGGTTTGGTGGCATTAAGTTTTATTCCATACCTAATACCATTGGAAATATGACTCTGTGAAGCTGTTGCCCACTACACTGCCTCTCATGGCCCATTTCTAATCCCCCAATACAAGGAAATGACTGCTGTTTATAGGATCAAGATCTCCTCTTCTCCGAGGGCGCTGCCACCGCGCTGCCGCCCCTTGCTTTTGACTGAAAAGGGAAAAGCGTGGAAATAAAGTATACCATAAAGTGAACACGCTTCCCACTCGCCACTCTCTCCTCTGGCCCTAAATCTGGCTGGGGATGGCTTAAATTTCGTTGAAAAAAAGAAAATGATTTTGATATGTGTGAAAACTGGTAAGAATATTATGACCATTGAAAAGAAAGCTTCGTGTGTAGAAAGATATTCTTTCAAGATTCTATCCATGTCGGGTTTTTTTTTAGTTATTATTTTGAAAAAAAAAAAAAACACAGCGAATAGAAGCATGTTATCTTTGTTCTTTTGTTCTTTTTTTTTAATCTCCATCAGAATATACCCATCTCGAGATAGGAAGCAATCACTACATAATTTGATATGATGCTTAAAATACAAAAGTAATAGTTAATCCAAGATAATTTGGCTGATTCTGGTATATCATGACAAACTATTTTATTTTATATTTGGGTTATGGAGAGATCTAGTGAATTAAATTAAATGGTGGCAACATTAATTTCTACCAGTTTTTATTGTTAATTTATCAAGTATCTTGAGAATTAATCCAATTTTGCCTCTATCGTAGTCTTGAACCCAAGAAAACAAAAGGGACCTGTGGATTTTGTGATCTATTGTTCTTGAACTAGAAGAAGGGAGTTGAATAATTTTCTTGCATGTCATAATTATGATGAAGAATTTGTCTTAATTCCAACTTTCTTTTACAAGTTTTAGCCCATGGAAACTTTAGATTAACTCATCTTCATCCTCGAAGGTGAGAGTAATTGTAATGTATCATTCACTAAAAGTCCATTTCATGGCATGTCTCCATCTAATCCTCGCCCACACCCATGATGCAAGACAAATTGGGGCTTCAAGAGGAGATAAACATTATTAATGTCTTCTTTGGCCTATTATTGCATTGAAAATGAACCTTATTTCTTGGATTTATTAATACCTAATATTCGTTTCTTTTGGTTGGGTATACATCTGTGTATCCATTGAAAGATTTGACCAGATTATTTACGGGCAACAAAGCAAGAGTCGAGAGGCAAACAGGTCGTTTTGGACAAATAATGCAAACGTCTAATTAGGGCAATGGGAAGATGAAAATGTGTTGGAAATTACAAAGAGAGAGATCCGATCGAGAAACCACAGAGAGCCCAAAGCTTGATGAAGAGACTGCAAGTTTAAACATAGAACCAAAGCCCATTTGGTGAATCCACCTGAATATTTATTTTCCGATAACAGGCTCATCTAGTAATTTATAAATATATTAAAATAATATTTTTAAATAAAATATTGATGGTCATTTAGATTCTATCCTAAAATAATATCATTTTAAAAAAAAATAACATAATTTGAAATATAAAAAATTTAAAAGAAAATCCTTGAAATTAAACTTTTTAAATTTACTCAGATTTGAATTTGGTTAGATTAACTAGATCACGAGTTTGTTATCCACGTCAACATCTATTTATATTAAGAAAAATAAAATTTCATCTTGAGCAAGGCTAAATTGTATGTCAACGAATCACTAGAATGACTTGGAGAATCGGGTTTAAAAATTATAATATTTTAGTCACTTTATTTTAGACAATTGATTGAATGGACCCTCTAATTTCAATTACAGCTCATTCAAAACCCGTCATCCAAGTTTATTGGTTTTGATAAGCAAGAAACAAAGGAGATAGATAGAACATCCGGTAAGGCACTGCTGGGACACAAATTATAAGCTATACATTCTAAAACTAAAATTGCAAAAGATTGAGGAGCAATATTCTATTGGAAATTATCAATTTAACATTAAAAAAGTGCTATAATATTATTCATTAAGGCAATTATTTCCCTGCAAAATCAGAGGCATAAATGCATCCATTAATATAGAAATCTCACAAAACTGTTTTTAATCCAATATTTATATAGCTAGCAGCTGATTTGTCACAAGGAACCAGACCCTTTATTGTAGAGATTTGCTACGAGCTAGGTCTCATAAATGTTCATGCATCTTATGGAAATTTAGATGCTTCATTTTGACGGAGATGGTGTGCGACCTTCTTACGTCCAATAATATATCACAAATGCCCTCAATAATAGAAGGAGCTGAAGAGGTCGCCGGGAACAGGAAAGAAAAGCATTCTTTATCGATTGAAGTCACGACTTCGCAACAATCAGGTACTGCAATATCGACAAAATCTCCATCGCCGGAAAGAGCTGCGTTGATTGAATCAAGAAACCCTACTACACTTTCGAAAGGTGCCTAGCTAGCAGTCAGGAATGCTTGCATTCTTTGGTTTATTTGTAAGGGTTTCAGGTGGATTGTCTCTAGCAAACCCATACAAAACCAAAGCCTCAATGCATGCCAATGCCAAAAGAATTTCATGGGCCCGTGTAGATATTCTTGCCATGGATACAACGCAAAATTTGGAATGTTTTGGCTGAACATATTAATACAAGGTCTAACGTGTTTTATTTACCATAATAATCTGAGCCTTCTATGGAATGAAAAGCTTATTGCATAGGTATCTGGAACTTTATTTCTTCTTCTTCTTTAAATTACAGGTATTCAGATCAGTTTATGTGTATCTCAATTAATCTCTTGAGACTCTAAAGTTAATCATTATATAAACCTCTAGTAACCCTGAATCCCTGAGATTAGTGATTTTTGAAAAACAAACTCGAGACTTGATCATTTGAGTTATATTTCTCATGATGTTTTTTTATTATTATTATTATTATTGATGATGATGGACATGATATAGTCTAAATTTGAGATGGATAGTTTATGAGAATATTTACTACTTTATCTACATTAATTAGTTGAGCTGTAGAAGCAATCTATTAATTTTTATTGCTGTTATAAACCAAGTTATTTTCAAGTCAAGTACCACGATTCATATTCTTAATTATAATTCAAAGAAAATCTGAAAAAGAAAGTTAGAAATACCAATACAACAGTTGAAAATATATATGACCAATATTTTCAAGATTTTATTAACTTAAGGAAGTACATATCATATAATATTTCTTAATGAAGATCGATCATCTAAGATCCAGCTGATTATCATCACCATCGTTAATCAGCCTATTATTATGTATTACATGCATTTGTTAATAGCTAGGATGTTGTACTCACTTGAAGATGCAAGCGTACACTTATTTTAGAAAGCCACACACTATATGCTGCTTATTCAATCAACACGATCACGGTTTAGGTGCCGGCGCCGGAGCAGGGCTGATTCCACTGCGAGAACAGATGCCTCGAAGAAACTTACCGGTGGCAGGCAGGGAAGGAAACAGTCGAGGCCAACAGACATCGGTAAGCTCATTGATGACTTTGCAACAAGCAGGACCGATACGGCCAGTGCCAGCGGAAATGGCCACTAAAATTTCCTTAGAGCACCCTGGTATAATTGTGAGAGGTAAAAAGCATGGAGGTGTTGGAATATTCTGGGCTAACCCAGATGGGATCAACGTTCCCATGCACAAAAATCCCAACAGAATTGCTATGGTCTGTGTTGACATTGTATACAAGGCAAATCGGAATTTTTTTCTGGGAGTGTTATTGCTTCTGTTTTTGAAATGTTTAACTATATTGTGGATTGTGTAGAAAAAATGGTGTGGCTTAAGGGGGATTTATACTAGTTTCGGGCGCTTGTGGTAGAGGCTATTAAAAAATTAATTTAACATAAAACTTTAGATTTTATGATATGATTTATATTATTTTTTAATATATCTTTTTAAATAAAAAAATTTTTTTTAATATGAAATTTGTATAGACTTACAGTACATGTTTTATGTTTAATTTTATCAAATAAATAAGGATGATATAATTTGAACTTGTGACAATTTGATCATCAAGATTCTAATATCATGTTAAATAATCAATTCAACTCAAAAATTTAAATAGTTATTTAAGATTTCAGAATATAATTTATATTATTCTAACATGTAAAATATTGTTTACAAAGGCTATGATATATATATATATATATATATATATATATATATATATATAAATATATATTACAAGGGGCTACTATTGTTTTTTGATATGCATGTATATCAATTAATATGCCTCCCATGAGCTCTTTAATTGATTACGGAGTTACAAAGTACCTTTTAACATTTTAGACTTCAAATATCCCCCCATCCAATCTAAGATCTAAAGCTCTAATCTAGTGTCTAATTCTACGACGATCCCACACTATCTGCGGTGTAGAAATCATAAGTACCATGTATAGGATTGGCATATATAGAATTAGATATGAAGGTAATATAGATAAAGAATCCCTAAACTTGTCATATATAAAATCAAATAAAGTAAGATTATATTGAAAAATCGATACTGTTTATCATTTCCTTGAATTTTAACTTTCTTTATGAATGGATATTACATCCGAAATTGGGTTGTTAAATTAATGTCATTTTATTTTTATTTATGTTTTTTTTTATATAAATTCTTGTCTATCTATGTTTTCGTGGATATGTACATTTTGTTATTGGATATTATTGATGTATTCTATATATATATATATAGAATAGAATATTTATTTATATCGAGAATATGCTTAGAATAAAAACTAATACTTAGTCGTTTATGATGTGTCAAATATAATGAGATTAAATGGTAGATTTTGTTTAATATATATATTTTATAACACATTTTAAATATATATTTTATTCAACCATAATATGACTAAATATTTTTTAATTTTAATTTAATTTTTTTGGCTGAACATGGTTTTTTAACTCTATAATTATAAAAATTATTAAAAAATTAAAATACATTAAATTAAATTAAATGGTTTGATTTTGTTTTTAAAATTGTCTTGAGTACAAGGAAAATGAAAGTTAAGATTTAATATTTTACAATTTTTAATTGTCTCCCATCAATCATTACTGATAATATAATTATATTTTCTCTCTGTTTCTACTAATATTTAATCTTTCATTTATAAATACATCAAACATCCTTAAAAATCATTTTTATACACTTAAAAATGTTCTTATAATTAATAATTTACCTTGACTTTTTCCAACCCCATGCTAAATGCCGCGTAAGAGTTGACAACATTGCTAGCATTCTAGCTAGTTATGGCCCAAAATTAGAAGGATTCAAGCATACGTCGACGCATAAGTCCTCGAAACAAGTTGACATAGAGTAGCAATCCCGCAAGGGACGCCATATTTATGAATAGACTTTTTTCATAAAGTTAATTATAATTTAGTTAGTTATTATTGTTTAATATAACTAATAGTTAATTCTTGTGATTTTATAAAATATATATTTAATCCTTATGTTTTTTAAATCTGTTAGTAAATTAGCCTTTTTTATAAATTCATTGTTGATTTTAATTAATTCTTTTTTAAAGATAGAGAAAAGAGATTTGGTAAGACTTACTCTCAACATTATATATATATATATATATATATATATATATGTAATTTCCTTTTTTTAGGCAGTCTCGTGCCAATTCATATCTCTCGGGGGTCGGAGCAAGCCATGCACCTGAATCTGTAAAACTTCCTTGAAGTATTGTTTTGAATCTAAGACGGGCGATTTATGAGAATTAAAAAGACGAATTGATTAGAAATATCAATATATAACAGTACTTGAAAATATAACTATTATTCTCAATATTCAATCAGCTCAGTAAATGCATATATATTATATAATAATATATGTTAATTAAGATCACATCTATACAGGATCCAGCTGATTATCACCATATACCGTTAATCAGCCTATTATTATTGGAGTTTGTCAATAATTATAAGATATTTTTATTAATTCAATCAACCAAATGCTGTATAATTTGTTTATTTTTTGTATTTTAAAAATATTTTTTTATTTTTTTTCAAATTATTTTTGATGTTATGATATTAAAAATAATTTTTAATAAATAAATAATAAAATATTATTTTAATATATTGCGCACGTGTCTCTATATATATATATATATATACACACACTTTTTTTATATTAGTTCTTAAGCTTGTGGCGGAGGTGGTAGATATTAGTGGCAAGGGCTATTCATCAAAAAGAAAAATCACAAGGGCGACTGCTTCTTCTTTTTATTTATTTGCATGTATATTAATTAATATGTCTACCATAAAGCTATTTTAATTGATTATGGGTACAGAGGAGTTAGCAAGGGACCTTAATTTTTCTTCCTATTTAATATAACCTAACCAGCTCTAATTTCAAAACTAGTATTCTACCATTGAGCTGCAGATAGAGCTTTTAATATCTGTTTAATATCTGTTTGGGGGTAGTGATAGTGCTGATAGTTCAAAATATTTTTTTTAAAAATGTATTAAAATTAATTTTTTTATTATTTTTTAAAAATTATTTTTTAATATCAGCACATTAAAAATATAAAAAAATTATTTAAAATAAAAAAAAAATCAAAATTTATGAGAACGCAATGCAACACTGCCTTAAATATCAAAAGTCTTAAATTATGGGATTTTTAATATTATAATAGTGATTGATTTTTAAAGTTTTTTTTATTTAAAAATATATATATAAATATTTTTTCTTAAGAAAAATTTATTTTCGACATCAATACATCAAAATAATATAAAAACACCAAAAAAAAATTAATTTAAAGCAATTAATCATGTTGAATTTTAAATGAATATAACATCGAGAATTTAGATTATAAATGGACATTTGAAAGAAAAGAAGAATTAATCATCATGATGAATTACCAACAGAAGGATCAAGTTAAAGAAAAATTTATTTTCGACATCAATACATTAAAATTATATAAAAACACCAAGAAAAAAAATTAATTTAAAGCAATTAATCATGTTGAATTTTAAATGAATATAACATCGAGAATTTAGATTATAAATGGACATTTGAAAGAAAGAAGAATTAATCATCATGATGAATTACCAACAGAAGGATCAAGTTACAATCATATATGAGAAAATGGAGACTTAATATTAGGTTTTTAAAAATAAAAGGATCGACTAATTATTTCATTAAAGAGACATGGATGAGATAATAACTTCGTATTTACCCTTGTTTAGCCTTATTAAACACATTCTAAAATTAATTACAATTAATTAATCTTTTCAAACAAATGGCATTGTGCATGATCAAATCTACCTAGGATTAAAACTAAAGTCTCTTAAGACTTGTCTTTCATTTGTATCACATGTATAGAACATGGATAGATTAAGAATACACAATTAAAAGATTTTCCTACATTAATCTTTGTTAGAATTCAAATCTAGAATAATAATAATCATAATTAATGGCAAAGTCAATATTTGCAGCCTCCCACCCCCACCTCCAAATCCAAAAGTCGTGTACGCTATACACTTGAGGATCTAGCCCATTGGTCAACAGTAAAGCTTGTCTTTGCGAAGGTCCTGGGTTCGATCCTCAAGAGTACCAGCCTGTCACCCCCATGGTGCCTTACCTGCCTACTGGGCTTGCAGGATGTTCAGTGGGCCCGGGAAATAGTCGTGGTTCGCGTAAGCTGGCCCGGACACCCCGGGTTACCAAAAAAAAAAAAAAAAAAAAAAGTCGTGTACGCTATGTTGTAAATCTACACACACATATATATCCCCAATCTTTAAGTCTATATTATATTAGGTTTGAATGAACAGGAGAGGTAGAATCAAAAAATAAAAATTAAAATTTTTTTTAATTTTAATTATTTTATTATTTAAGCTATAAATATAAATATTATTAAGGGAAGGGATGGAAAAATAATTCTTTTGTAGGGTCTGTCTCCGTCACTAGATGTGAGGAATTATATTTTTAGTTTGTTTGTTTTTGTATTTTAAAAATATTATAATAATAGTTATTTTTAAAATAATTTTTAATATTAGTACATTGAAATAATTAAAAAATATTTTAAAAAAATTAAAATTTTAACAAATAATATTTTAATTGTAATATGAAATATGCTTTTAACTATCAACTTGAAATAAAAAATAAATGTTAAATAATTTTTTCTTTCTAGTTTCATGATATTAACATAATTAAATTTGAATTGTGCTTAAACAAATCAATTAAATCACTAAAAATCCTCCTTTAAACCAATCTTCGACACATGTTTTATAGATAAACCTACCAAGTAAGCCGAGTTTAACGAATATGGTTAAGCTTGATAACGAGTAGCAGGCATGACAAGTCGTCTACAACGATTTTTTCTCACCAGGGTTACCCACCTCTTTCCATGAACCAAAAAATGCCAAGACGAAAAACAACAAAAGTCCAAGTCAAAATTGAAGACAAGTTCCAAGAATCCCGAAAACCCACCACCACCACAACAACCACCTTCTCCTCCTCAACCACTGCTACCAGCACCTCCTCTCTCCTCCACCTCTTTGAGCCCTCCAAGTCCCACCATATTGGTCTCTCCCCATAACCAAAACCCCACAAAAAACCACTAAAAAGATCAAAACGTTTTTACAAAAAATCCACAGAGCAATTGAATTCCTTATGGAGGTGGAGGTGAAATTGCGTCTGTTTGATGCAGCAAATCACAGCCTGTTAAAAGAAATCCTTTCACCATTTCACCTAAAAAAACTCAACCAAAAAAATGTATTTTATGATTCTGCTAATGGCGTTCTTGCTTCTCAAAGAGCAGTGCTTCGCTTGCGTTCATTCAGTGATAACAACGATGAAATCACGCGATGCGTTTTGTCACTCAAGGCAAAGGCAGTACTGATTAATGGGGTGAGTCGTGTCGAGGAGGATGAGGAGGAAATAGAGCCATTGATTGGAAAGCAATGCGTGGAGGAAGCTAGCAAGTTGGGGTCGATTGAGTCGAGGGTTATCAAGAGGTGTAAAGACGAGTTTGGGATTGATGGGGAAGTGGGTTTTGTGTGTTTAGGCGGTTTCGAAAATGTGAGAGAGGTTTATGATTGGAGAGGTTTGAAGTTGGAGGTTGATGAGAGTAAGTTTAGTTTTGGAGATTGTTACGAGGTTGAGTGTGAGAGCGATGATCCTGAAAGAGTTAAGAGAGAGCTTGAAGGGTTTTTGAAGGAGAATGGGATTGATTACAAGTACTCTGAGATGTCAAAGTTTGCGATTTTTCGAGCTGGGAAATTGCCTTAGTAAGTGAAAGATTAATTTTCGGACTTGTGTTTTATTTTTCCTTTTGATTTCTGAATGATTCTTCATGTGAAAATTGCTTGTTGGTGAATGATTGTCATTCAATGTTATTTTTTATATATTGTTGTTGGTGCTTTAGAAAATTGCACTCTTTGCTTGTTCTGTAGTTATTGAGTAGTGACTAGATGATTGTGGATGTTTTGTGAGAGGACTGTTGTTTGCTGAATGATGGTGTTTCTATTGTTAATGTGATCTAGCACTATAGCTTTATCCTGGATAAATGTCAAAGTCTGGGAAATGACAACGGTCAAGGAAACCATTTATATGTTTTCTCTTTTATTCTTTCATGAAACCTGGCCAATTCTTTTGAAGCTAGATGCCTAGTAACTGATTGTTTGACATTTGTTCATTATATTCGTTGTCTGAGATTCAGTTGCCAGTTGCGTAATACATCTTCTACAAAGTTCTAATTTTTTCTTGTTTAACATGTGGTTGCGTTCTTTTTTGTACGATTGATAATTGATTCTGTTTTGCAATTGCTAACATTCATTTTGATCGCTTAGGTGGGCACTGTAAATAAATCTTCAATTTAATCTCATTTGTTGAATTTTTTTGGGAGCATCCTCTTTACCGCAAAATGCTTCTGTAATAACGGATGAGATGTAGTCACCAGAGAACTATAGTGATTGTGCTTTGTGTGCAGTATTTTTTGCTCTTGAAAACCAATATGTTTACGTATCCTCGGAACAAGTTGTGTCCAGATGCCTTTGAGCTCATCCATATTTACAACAACTAAGAAGTCT
Organism: Populus alba; assembly: GCF_005239225.2. Taxonomy (NCBI): domain Eukaryota; kingdom Viridiplantae; phylum Streptophyta; class Magnoliopsida; order Malpighiales; family Salicaceae; genus Populus; species Populus alba. The sequence continues at coordinate 4,971,373 of NC_133289.1, read as the reverse complement.
TCACAAACCAATCACTTTGATTCACAAACTACTAAACAATTTGATCAGCTGGTTTAGCCACTCACTTGCCTCAAAGGAAGTTTATTTGCACTGTTCACTACTTTTACCAAGTCTGTTTATCAAAAATTCAATTCAGTTCTTACCTTGGGTTGTTTAGTTGTTCCTCATGGCTCTTGAAAGAGTTCATTGAGTTTCTTAGCATGCATTCTTGATCAACTGTTATTAGGTAACCAGGCTATGAGCTTACAAGTGTACCTCTTCTCTTGCATTTGATAGCTTTCCTCATACAGGAACTTGCAGATTTTTCATGTCTGTCACTTTGCATCACATGTTTCTTAAATGGCGAGGAGAAGAATTGCAGTAGCGATGCATATTTTATTTACTTGGTTATGAGGCAAAAGAAAGGCATTTTTTTTTCATTCTGCTCTAGCCATGTCTGCAAGTCCCCTGCATGTTGTTAATTATGCCGTGCTTTCACTTATAAATGGACAACAAATTCATACCATCGTTTGAAAAGTTCACGATATGGCATGTTCTTTTGAGTCAATGAGGATGTCATTCTCAAACTGCAACTATGATTAATCTGACAATAAGATTTCCGTTGGCATTGCTATGGTGATTATCCATTGATTCATCCTTTTGCAGGTTATCTCAGCACATGCTTATTTTGTGGAAGTGGTTCTAGCACTGGAACCCAGTTCGAAGACAATTCTGAAGAGCACTAAATTTTCTTCTCTTGAATGCATCTTGCTGTCCTGCTGCAGCTGCACTCTCCTGTAGGCATCGATCTGGGCAGTGAATTCTATTTTTCTTGGCAGTGCTAGTTTGAACTCGAAAAGTAAATTATTTCTGTTCTGCAAGGCTGTTATACTATAACCTTGGAACAATGCAGTTATACTGTAACCTTGAGATGTTTTCGTGTCCTACAATTGTTCATCCTTCACATGCAGATGATCCTTTTTTATTGTGATCTTTTTTGTGTTGTCTGTTTGTTGGTGGTTATCTGCTTGCCCCTAGAAGGAACTGAGTCGCAAGGTAGCACTACTGTATTCATCTCCTCATGGAATATCCTCGAGATTCAAGAAGGGTTTATAAAACTTACTGGATCAATCACCAGAAAATGCTTGAGTTTGAAGGTGGTTATGGTGAAGTTCGGGCTCTTCAAAAAGAATCGAGTCTCTACCAAATATTTTAATAGAATTCAACGCAAAATTATGAGGAAAAGTTCGAAGAAAATTCCAACGAGGGAATTCGATTCCTAAGCCAAACATGAAAAAAAAAATAATTAAAAAAAAACACCCTTAAGGCACCAACATGAATCTTACATGGTAAAATCATGAAGGCACCAACATGAATCTTACATGGTAAAATCATGAAGGCACCAGGGATGCACAGTGACCATAAAAAAAATAAAAATTAACCTGATAAAACCCTAATAAAAACATTTTGCCAATCTAACGATGGGACCATAATTTAGCATTTCTTGCAATGCTGTTGGAGATTGAGAAGGAGTATCAAGTTGATATACAAGGAACCCATGCTTGTGCCAAGCAGTTCTCCTCCACCACTTTAACAACACTGCAACAGTCAGCACTAATCTCAAATTTTGGATTTGATAGTGATGATACAAGCTCGAATGCACACCTCAGGACGCCTGGTACAGCTTCATGACATTTCTGCCCTTGGTCACCAGAATTTGGTGGCGCATATGGATTCCGGGCTGGTGGGGCTGGGGGCTGGTGGAGATGGGAGATCTTTGGCTGGTGGAGGGAGATGAAAATGGGGCGGTGGGCATACGCATTGACAGAGGCAAAACTTGGAAACTGGGCCAAACTGATACCAATGTGTTTGTGATTTACAACCTTGAGCACAGGAGCTTGCACAATTAGCATCTCCTGAGCAAATCATTAACGAGAAATGCTAAGCAAACAAAAAGGATTACGAAAACTTGAAACCTCATTCTGCCTTCTCTGCTCTCTTCCCTCTTTTTTACTTCTTTCTTGTTGAGTCTGCTAGGTTTGCTTAGGCTTTTTATAGAGTGTTGTGGTTATCCTTTGAGAGTTCTTCCCCCCTTGAAATCCCAACTAGAGATTGTTGCTATCTGGATATGGTATGAGTAAGTTTTTTAAAAAATGATTGATTTTATCTTTTTCAACACTTTGCTTTTGGCTTCGAATTCTCATTCTTAATTGCTGGACTTCTCATTGGTATTTAGTTGACCATGTCAATCTCACTTTAACTAAACAATAAAAATAAGTTTAAAATTAAAAATTGAAAAATCAAGAGCTCGTATGTCTCTTGGAATTGTCCTTGAGCCTGCTGCACTGGTCTCTCCTAATTCTAAATCTCGATTTTGGTAATGTCAATAAAAACATTGGTGTTCATCATTTGATGGAGTATCTGGCATGTTATTAATGGAGTGATTGATGAAAGTCAAGGACACGTCAGCTAAAAATAATTATTGATAAAGAAATTAGGTATTTAATTGCATAGAATATAGTATGTTTTTGCATTATCAATTATTTGCTAGAAAATATGGTCACAATCTTATATAAAAATGTATATATCTATAAAAAACTATATCATTCAATCACATATATTTTTTTTTTGTTGTAGGGGCGTTTTCATCGTTAAATGCTAACTTATCTTAACTTGAAAAATATGATTATATTTTTTTTTATTTTTTAAAATTTATTTTTAATATTAATACATTAAAATAATTTTTTTTTTAAAAAATACAAAATAAATATATTTAATTTGACTAAATTGGCCTGCCATGTACTGTATTCTAAAAAAAAACCTATAAAAAACAAAGAAAAAAGATGAAAATATCCAAAGAAACAAATGAATTATCGAGGGGAAAAAAAGGGGAATATTCATAATCGTAAGCAGACTGGCTCTAGACCTATGGCATCCTCCTGACTCTCTCTCTCTAGCTACAATCCTAAGGTCCCAGTCAACGCGGACGGCCAAATAACCCCACTCATAACTTTTCAGGAAAAAGCTCCCAAACAAACACAAAGCAAAGCATCCTCTTTCCTTTCCTTTCCTTTTTGATCTCATCAGGACAAATACTTAAAACCCAAATCTTCATTTAAATAAATCTTTCAATAAATTCACATCTCCAAAGATGTCATCAGAGATTGAGATAGTAGAGGAAGATGTGGTGGCCCAATCCAACGATCGAGAATCAGCAGCTGTTAATGGAGGCAATAGTAATAATGGGGTTGCTGTTGCTGGAGAAGACAGCTTGAGAAATGATGTTTACACAGCAGCTGCTTATGGAGATTTAGAGAAGCTTCAGAGATTGGTTGAGAGTGAAGGATGTTCTGTTTCTGTACCTGATAACCTTGGTTATTATGCTTTACAGTGGGCTGCTTTGAATAATCGCACGGCTGCTGCTCAGTATATTATCGAGGTTTGTTTCAATTCTGGGTGGATTTTGTTTTTTTGATTGGTTTCTTGAAACGGGTTCTTTTGTTTTTTGTGTTCTTCAATGGATTTGTTCTCCTTGCTTGTTTGATTAGTTTTGACTGATGGGTTTGATTTTGATGTATTGAAGGGTTTATTGATGTTTTTAAGTGTTTATTGTTAGTCATTTCTCGATCAAAAGTGATGATTTTGATCTGGGTAGTTAGATTTTGTGGTCAAGTTTGTATCTTTTAGTTTGAAGTTTTTGAACGAAGTTCAAGTTGTTTGGTTTAGGTTTGATGCATTGATGGAGTTTTTTAAGTGCTTTTGTGTATTGATAGTGGCCCTGGGTTTGCATGTTGGTTCATTTTTATTTATTTTTTTGGTAAAAAAGTGATAATTTGATTTTGGGAACTTGATATTGTGGCAAAGTTTCTGTCTTTTAGTTTGTTTGTGTTGATAGAAGAGAGTTCAATTAATGATATGTGATGTATCTGATTTGGATTTGATGATATAAGATGATCGACTGATTTGGTACTGTATGTTTTTCTGATTGCCAGCATGGAGGAGATGTAAATGCGGTAGATCATACAGGCCAGACAGCATTGCATTGGACTGCAGTCCGGGGTGCAATTCAAGTTGCTGAGCTGTTGCTACAAGAGGGTGCGGGGGTAAATGCCGCCGATATGTATGGCTATCAGGTTAGTGTAATCCTTGTTGTGCAAATATGCGTTCACTTTGTTTAAGGGAGAGATAAGATCTGTTTTATCAATTGTGTTTGAAGTTATATACGTGTTGTGAAATTATTACCTGTTTTTTAATTGGTACCTCTAGCGCCTGGTCATGAATGCTATTGGCATGACAACTCTCTGGTGCATGTACTTCTACTGTTTTTTCTCTCAGTGGTTTATCATTCAGGATAAACATATATAGGAAGGATGGATATCTAAAAAATTTGAGACACCTTCATGCAATCTGTTTGCCTGTTAATACACAGTGTTAAGTAATGTCACAATGATTGTTTACATCATTTTTCATGGAAAACTGCCTTAACTAGTTGTGTTGATTCCCACCTTAGAGATGTTTGCGAGGGTATCTTCAGTTGTAACGATAAAAGTCTTGGGCTAGCAACCATGAAGGTTGAAGTTTGATTGGTTATTTTATGCACAAATGATAAAAATATAGGATCATTTGAGGAGCTCTTCACCTCCCATTCAAGGGTACTCTTTTTTTTTTTTGTTGAATAGTACTGATTCCCCCTCTCTGACACTTGGATATGGTTATAAGTAGGTCAGCTTAGTACTCTTTGGTTAATTGATTTTTACTATAATTTAAGTAGGTTGAATTGAGTTTTCGGATCCCTTGGCTACTGGCTCTTTCTTCGCCTATTTTTTTCATTCTTCTTCAAGGGATTCTGTATCCAGGCCGCAAGAGTTTCAATGCAAGAGATCATGTATCAATCAAGCAAAAAATTTATCGCTTGTTGCTGCTTGAACACAGTATAACCGGAGTTGATGGCTATGCTTAGACATTCTGTAATATGTATAAGAGGACCTTTTCTCACATGTAAACGGAATCCAAGACATTGATCATACATAGAAATGGTTTAGTTTGCATATTTCCCTTGAAGGAAGCTTATCGTTCTAGTAAAGCTTCCAAGGTCACCATTGCAAATCAGTATTTGGACACACAATTTGATCATTGGTTTCCATTTTAATAACTTCATCCATTTAATAGGTTCTTTAGCGATGGAAAACTTCCAGATATATCAAGAGAAAATACATTTTAAATGGGATGAAATTTTCCATATTTAAGGGAGCAATTCTACAGTAATCTACTAAATGGGATCTGTCAAAGGGGTTTCAGATTTTTCTGTTTGAATGTTGAAGTGATTGGAACTTGAACTTAAGAAGTATAATAAAACTATTTTCGTCCCTGCATTTTTTAGTCTTGAGTGTTTAAGGGTTCGGTGACCTTGTTGATGCCATCTCTATTTATAAACTCAGGTTGCTTGTTTACCTTCTAAATATCCCCTTAAATTTGTGCTGCTCTAAGAAAGGCACCTAGTAAGTGAATTGTTGCAATTTATTCCTACTATTTGAAACATTTTTAAAACTGATGCTGAAACTCAATAAAATAATGAAAGCAAATCAGGTTTTCAGCTTAAAATTGATAAAAAAAAATGCGGCTCAAACTGGTTACGATATAGCATATAGGAGCATGAGATTGGTTATAACAGATGGTTTAGGGGCCTGTTATTGATTAAATGAGGGTTAGGTAAAGAAGAGAGCCAGGAATGAAATCCCTGAGCTGCAATGCTGACTGAAATATATAGGAGGTGAGCAACAGTTTCTGTAACTGGCATGACCTTTGGCTTAAAATCCTAAATTCAAATTTTCATAATTCTGTCCTAGTTAAAAATGTTACCGATGCTTAAAACTCTGTGCTATCAAAGCACAGGCAATCATATTTTTGCCGTGCCTTTTTTTTTTAGTTGTGAAGATGCCCTCTCAAGATTACCAATAACTATTCTCTATCCATTAACTTGGACTGTCTTAATCATGTTTGATGTGAAAATGAAAACGGAAGGTTTCTAGATGCTGTGCTCTGGCTTTCCTGTCCTGAATTGCTGGTTATTAATTCCTCTAACCAGTACTTATCTGTGAAATCTGAGGATAGTGACACATTGGTTGTTAATTGGACATCAATGCAGACAACTCATGTTGCGGCTCAATATGGTCAGACAGCTTTTCTCTATCACATTGTCTCAAAATGGAATGCTGACCCCGATGTTCCTGACTTTGATGGAAGAAGCCCTTTACACTGGTATATAAGAATTTCTACTTCCCTTTTATTGTTGAAAAGGTTATTTTTTTCTTGAAACACTTTTTTTATCTAAAAATATTTCAATGTTTTCTTGCTTGGGCTACACCATTGTGGTTTGTTCGCTATAATGTAACAGCTTGCTTAGCCTTTGTTTTTAGAATATCAGCTTATGCTTTTGGTTTTGTTGACAAATATCTGTGGGTCACATGCTTAAAATCAGCAAGTTAGCTTCCATATTAAATGTTAAGCCAGTCTCAATTCCTTTATCGGTCATTATTTTGTTGTATTAAATAGCTCCTGTGCCAAGAATTACGTGCCATAGTTTCCTTTTTATCAGTAATTGGTAGTGTTTTGATTTTTTTTGTTCATTTGTTTCTTTCTTGGAGTATTTTAGGGCTGCTTATAAAGGTTTTGCTGATTCTATACGCCTTCTATTGTTTCTGGATTCTTATAGAGGACGCCAAGATAGAGAGGGTAAATCAGCTTCCCAAATGTTTGAACTTCCGTTTTGTCAACATATAAATAATTAGTGAAATATACATGTGTTAATCTGTATGGATAAGTGTTTCTATTCCCTTAACATTTTTCACTTATACATTAGGATGCACTCCTCTCCATTGGGCTGCTATTAGGGGTAACTTGGAGGCATGCACAGTGCTAGTACAGGCTGGAAAGAAGGAGGACTTGATGGTGACTGATAACACTGGCCTTACTCCAGCGCAGCTTGCTTCTGACAAAAATCATCGACAAGTTGCTTTTTTCCTTGTATGTGTCCGCCAACAAAAAATAATTTAAATTGGTTAGCATTGTTACTTTTTTGAGGGATTTATTGTTTTTTCCATATGTTCTTATGTGAGGCTCAAGTGCTTTTTGTGGCTGGTGATTTGCCATTGAAATGATGTCTTCAAGACTGAATTAAAATAATATTGCCACAAGCAAGAAAGGATAACAATAAAAGAAGTGTATGCTAGAACTGTTGCAAGAGGCACCTGGAACTTGGGAAGTCACAAAGACAACATAATGGTAGGATTCCACAGAAAAAAGGAAGCTTGTATCTGGTCTTGTTGATTTTGGATGTTGTGTTGCATCTAGTTATATGAAGTGTGCTATCTCAAAGCGTTTTTTTCTTTTTGGATCTCCCCCACATTCACTTATTTGGCTCTCATATCAGTAAAGCCCTTCCTCCCCAATGTGAACTATAGTTGCCAAATGGTGTGTGGTTCTAGGTTGATAGTTGCTTGATTTGATTCTATAATTGTAAAAACCCTTTTCTGACAGAAACCCTTCCATCTCAATAAAGGTCTTCAATCTCATTTGAAAGTCTATATGCAGAGTCTGGTGTTTCCTTCTAGGTGTCTCCATTTGTATGGCCATCCTATCTCAATGCAAACATGCAATAGACCTTCTCTCTTGGACTGGTCTAACTGTTTGCAAGCCAGCTGAGATTCCTATAGGATCATTAGTTCTCAGTTGATGAAAGAGAACTGCAGGAGGATCTTTCAATGTATAGATGTTTGGATGGAAACCTAATCTACCTGAATGTGACTAGACCTGATATGCATAGCATATGCTTTTTCTCCCATTTAATTTTCATTTTCCTTCCAGGTGTGGCTTGGTGTTCTGTTTGCATTCGAATCTTTAATTTTCCTAAGAATTTTGAAAATGCTGATGAGTTTTCTGTTTATTTTCCCAAGTTCCCTAGTGTTCTATTCTAATTTGAAAGTCTCTGAAGTTTTTCTTCAAGTTATATTTTCTGATAGAATCCCATTCTGCAGGGAAATGCTAGAAGGTTGCTTGACAAACAATGTGATGGGAACAACCGCCTGGGACGCCTCTCAAAGTTGGGGCTTGCACCTGTGTTGTGGTTCATAATTATACTTCTCCTGTTGATCTATGTTCATTCTGTCATCCTGGGTATCCTCCATTATCTTTTTGATACAATGTATTTTTATTCCTATCATCAAGACTATCTACAATGTCACTTTCTTACATTTTCATTTGATAACTTTGGGTGCAGCTTCAAATCTGCCAAAGTTAACAGCTGGCTTTGGCCTTCTTGCCTGGCTTGCTGTTTTCCTGGCTACTGCTGGACTAGTTATGTTTTATAGATGTAGCAGGTATGCTCTATTGTGCATTTCTAGTGACTTGTTGAATAGTTGAATAAATCCATGCTAGAACTGTTGTCTAAGTGTGCTATCACTTCTCTTTTTTGTTGCGAAAGAAATCATTAATAAGTAGAGAAATATGTGAAGGAAGAGATGTAGTTCCTATTTGAGGCCTCCATCAATGGCTCAGGGGGTTTTGCTATCATGCAATGCTCAAAATCAGATATTTATGGAGTGAGCGATTTGATATATTGAGATACAGTAGGAGCACTGTTTGTGAATTGATTAAAGGGACCATTTAAATTATGAGCAAATGGAAAAATTTCTTTGCATGTCTAGCCGTGACTATTTGTGGACTGTTCCGTGTGATATAAATCATGCAATGCCTTTAATTTGTTTTATTGGAGCAGCATTCTGAGACAGTTCTGTCCTGTTGAAATTTATGGTCAGAATGTTTCAATAGACACGGAACCCTTTGGAGTCTTAGCAGATCTGCTTCGGTTGGCTATTGTCATGTTCGTATGTTGTCATAAAGACACTTGTGTCTGCTGAGAAAAAAACAAAAAATTTCTTTTCTTTTTAATTTTTGGGAATTATGTATATTTTATTTTACCTTTTCCTTTCCCAAGATATGGTAATCACCTAAAGTTAACTTTTTAATGTGTTTTTTTGGTACATAATTAATGCTTCTCTCTTTGCATATTAATCTCCAATCGATTACATACTTGCATCCACACCTGTGCATATATTACAGTTGATGATAAAACATCTGATTCTTTTTTGTTCATTCTACAATGTGAATCTTTTGTGTACATGAAAATTTATGATTTAACATCTTACTTGAACACTGTAATCTCAATTGATTTTGGCTTTCTTTTTTCTCGGTGTTATTTCTTTGCAGGAAGGATCCAGGTTACATTAGAATGAATGGGCATGATCCACAGAATATGAAAGATGATGTACATTTCATCCCTTATACGTTAAGCATGTTTATATTATTACCATTCATGGCTCTTTGGAATGTAGAAAGATAGGTTTCTAATCAGTTCTTTCATTGAAGGCATACAGGGTTTCTATTTTCTTTCTTTTTGGCGCAGGCCCTGTATATTCTCTGATTACTTTTGTATCTATATTGTCCCTTTATTCTAGGAGCCACTTTTGAAGATTGAGATAAACAACCCTGCTTTGCTAGCTGGGAATTGGTCTCAGCTCTGTGCAACATGCAAGGTACTGATTTTTGTCAGCCTATATGTATCTTGCTCGATGAGTGTTATGTCTACCTTTTTCTGATTAATGCTTGTTTAATATCAATCCAATTTCATATAATAATCAGATTGTCAGACCTCTCCGTGCAAAGCACTGTTCCACATGTGATCGATGTGTTGAACAATTTGATCATCATTGCCCTTGGGTATCTAACTGCATTGGCAAGGTGTGTAGATACAGTTTGATGCCTTTTCTTTCAATTCATATTTCTACTTGGTATTTTACTAGCAAATAAAATATAGTTGACATCTTGCATTCGAAATAGAATTCAGTTGATTGCCCTGGCAATTTGTTTGATAACATTCAGCCATATAAATTGACCTTCGACAGTTTATAGTCCATGTGACTGTTTGGAATGCATGTCCAAGTGACAGACTTAAATAGATTGGCTTAATACTCACATTTAGTTTATATAATATGACTTGAGATTTCCTTAGTGGGACCATGCCATTTACATTTTCATGGTTTACCTTGCACAGATGATCAAAATCACTATTATTTTTCAATGTATTTACCTGTGTAAAATAATGTGATGTGCTTCTGATGCAGAAAAACAAATGGGAATTCTTTGCATTTCTTGTTCTAGAAGTTTCAGCAATGTTGATAACTGGTGCAGTGACTCTCACAAGTATGTGAATGATTAGCCTTTCAGATTCAAGCTGTTTCTAAACATATTTCTAGCTCTTTTTTTGGATGGGGGTTTTCTGATTGAGAATAATTGCTGTATGTAGGAGTTCTGACTGATCCATTTGCTCCGTCTTCACTGGGAGCATGGGTAAACCATGCTGGCTCTCATCATATTGGTGCTATATCATTTCTGATTATGGACTTCTTCCTCTTCTTTGGCGTGGCAGTATTAACTGTTGTACAAGCTTCTCAGGTAACTCCTGTAAACATTTGCTAGTGCTGAATATCAGAGTCTGTTGGTGTTAGGTGATCTGTTCTGTAGCAGCTGTTACTGAACAGTTGAATTCATGAACTTGAGTTGCGCGCTTATATTTTCACTTGACGTGCTGTTGTGATGCATTTTATAGTTGTCCATCTTTAGACTTTATGAAGTGGTAAGTGTAGTTTCTTGCTATTGCTGTGTGCTTGTCCGAAGAAAAAAAGTATTTTCTTTGGAGTTCACTTAATTTGCTATTCTATACCAAGCGATGGTCTTAGATAGGATAGCATGCGTTAACTAAGATTTACACAGCAAGAGGATATTATATGGTGTATTTGTAATCCAACTTTACTTGTTGTGAATGTTTTATGTGTTGGCAAGCTGTGCTTTGCCATTTAACTCTAGTGTTTCGGGCTGTCACTTTTAACAGTTTAGATGAATAGCTCTGAATCATTTTTTCTCCTGTCACAGATATCTCGCAATATAACAACCAATGAAATGGCAAATGCACTGCGGTATAGTTACCTTAGGGGCCCAGGGGGGCGCTTCAGAAACCCATATGATCGTGGCTGTAAAAAGAATTGCTCGGATTTCTTGATCAATGGTTACAATGAAGATGTGGATTATAATGAAGATTCTCCGCATTCTGAGGGGATTGGAATGATGCACATGTCGAGGAATTCAAACTTGCAAAACGGGGATGCTCATTCTCATCACATGAATGGCAATGGCCATGTGGCTATCAATGTGAATTCAGAAAATAAAATCCATCAGGGTCATGTCCATTCTGCCCATTGCAGCCATGATCACCAAGGGAAGCCAAGAACAGATAGCGCACCCTTGGGTTTGGGTGGTCTTGGTCTTGGGAAAAGCAGTGCCCGAACAGTTGAAGCTTCATGATGGTGTGATACTAGCTGAAATTGATATGTTTTGTATCATAAACGCATATGATATACCATTTGTAATTTGATTGATTGCTGCTCTTTTTTGCCCCCCAAAGGTGTTCAATTTTTGTACAAATTTGGCCTCTTAAATATTTGTAGCGGCTGTTAGTGAGTGTCAGATCTAGCATGTAATCCTCTTGAAAGTTAAAAGACTTGGGCACAGTACTACAGAGAGAGAACAATTGTTCAAGGTACCTTACCATGTAACTCGCTGTTTTTACATATTGTTAACCCTTAACAATCATGCAAGTCCCTGTCAATGTTTTCAATTTTTATATTGCAGATCTTCATTTTCCAGAGCTTTTTTGGGGTTTTATCCTTTCCGAAAAGCAGCAGTTCTGTATGTACCACTAGCCATCTAATTTTTGTTACCTCTTTGACTTCATGTGGTTCCCCACAAACAGTCCCCAATTGGTGAGTAATTTGAGGCATCCTATTCCCATGGATTTAGTCAAAACTGTTGATGATATTTTGAAATAAGCTTGCCAGATACTACTTTCTTGAATTATTTGGAAGCGAAGAGTTTCAAACTTGCACTCCATTTTACTTCCATCCAAGGCAAATTATTTATAGTGGATTGGATGGACAGTGTTGCTGACACTTCTCATCAAAACAAGGTGTTATTTTCGGATTACTTTATATACATGGATTAATTTATAAACTCTCTTTTTTATTTTATTAAAAATGAACTATTCATATGAGGTTAAGCAAACGTGAAATCCTTTTTATGTGATGAAATCCAATTCTTTATTCAATATTTTTAGATAACATAGGTATAAAATTTAGATAATATTTGGTATTACAATAATGGTTATTTTTGAAAGTATTTTTATATAAATATAATTAGTCCTATAATGAGAGAGAGTATGTAGTTTAAGGTAGGGCAGGAGTGTATTTCGTTTAAGGTAGGTGAGATGCAATTAGCTAAAAAAAAAACTCTGAAATAACTTTGTTTTTTTTCGCTTAAAAGAAAAGTAAGAAGTTTGATTATTCGACTTGAATTAAATCCTAAAGCAGCTAATTAATCCACCTAGATGGAGTTAATTCCACCAAAGTCGAGTTAAGTCTTGCAAGGAACTTCCTAATCATTCAATCCACCACCTGTGAATTAAAAATAACGAGATTCCCGTCTAATACAAGCAATCAATCAAGGCTTTTATGGAAGTTGTCTCATGTTTCTCAAGAATAATGATGAAAGTGCAACCACTACTTTAAAAATAAATTCTTTGTCAATGAATCTGCCATTGCTTCTCCTCCTCCCTTCAATCAAATGGAAAGTTATACAGAGGAAAGAACATTGCCGTCTATCCCATTATGTTGCTCTCATAAAATACCCTTTCGTGCACTTAAGCTTGGTATCATTAGCGCACTTTTATGATTAATTATTTCATAGTTATCCCTAACTATTAAATTCTATAAAATACTCCTTCTATCCACAGCATCCTTCCTCTCGTCGTCGTCTCCCGGCCAGCCGGCCCCACAGTTGAGTGTCTCAGGTGGATAACTTAAATAAATCTATGGGCGAAACAGTGGGCCGTGAATGCCCTCTTCGAAAATATCTCGATACATTTATTAGTATAGCCGTAGAGATTAGTGAAAGTCACGGATTCAAAGATAAGAATAGTCCCTCGATTTTGCAATAAATACTAACTCAGTACATGTTATGATAATTCAACTTTTTACCTATTAATTGCTTACGTTGACTCGTTAACTGAGTTCAAGATTTACTAAAGAAATTCACCTACTCGATATACGAGAATGGAGATTTTTTGACGAGTGGATTCATGAAAAAAAATTGATACTGGGGTTTCCATTCAGTTCATTGAAATTTTTGAGAAGTAAGTTGGAGTGAAATACTCAATTAAATTAAATATGTGATTTATCTAATAATGCAACGATTCATAATTTTTGTGTATGTTTAAGAGTGAAAATTGATTTTCAAAAGTGTTTTCCACTTGTAAATATATCAAAATATTTTTTTTATTTTTTTAAAAAATATTTTTCATATTAGTAGATTAAAATAATAAAAAACACAAAAAATTAATTTGAAATTCAAAAAATTCAAAAGTTTTTAGCCATATACCATCTTGAACGAATGGGTTAGAATAGAGTTTCCTATCTAGTATGTCTCCATCATTTCTTAGAAGCACAAGTACGCAAAGAAGGAAAAAAGAAGAGTAAACATTAATTAAATACCAAACTTGTGTATTTATTCTTGATTGAGTCTCAAATATAATGATTTATCAATTAAATCTTTAAATGCTTCCCACATTAATGAAGGGTCTTTTTGTCAATTTTTGCAAGCATTTCTTAGAATATTAACAAAAGAACCTGATTTGAATATTGTCTGAAAAGTGTGGGACGAAATTGATAAAATTTAGTTTGGGACTAAATTTAGATTAAGTACATAGGTCACGGACGAAATTGAGGTTTCCAAAAAAAGTTAAATGTATAGTAGGGATACGAGCTACGATTTGTGTACGTACAGTACAGAAAAGAAGAATGAAAAAATTAATAATAAAAATAATTGCACTACCCATTATTTCTCTTCTCCCGCCGGATAAAGCAGAAAGGACGCAAAGTGGGACCCATCAAAGCCAAACACTTATCACCTCATCAACCACCAATTTCCACGTGTCTTTCATCGAACGGTTCCAGCCCCAGTTCCTTCACCCCTCACTCTAACTTTCTCTGCTCCCTACTATTTTTTGCTTTCAGGTTCGGTGCTCTATCTCTCTCTAAAATCCTCTCTTTCCCTCTCCAAAGCTAGACCCTTTTAGTTCAGAAAATCGGTTTTGTTATTTGATCACTTTCACTTGATCACATCAAAGTTTGGCTTTTCTAAGGTTGTTTCTTTCTACTAACTTTGATGATGTTTTGTTTCCTTAACTGTAACTTTGATGATCATTAACTGATATTAAAGGGGCACGATCATGTAAAGTTTTGGTTTTTGTTGGTGTAAATCTTGATTTTGTAGCATAAATCTTTGTACTTTTCTTTAGAACTTGATACAGTGAAGCGGGTTATCATTTGATTGTGATTGAAGTTGTGATTTTTGTTGGAAATGAATATTTACATGTGCCCCCTTTTGTTGTTCTGGGAAGTTGGATTGGTTTGGTTTTTTTGAATTGAGAGATGAGACTTGCTTATTTATAACGGATGATTTCTCTGTCAATTCATTTCAAGCTTGCCTGTGGAATAAGAAAAAAAATGAAGAATTTTATCTGTGATCACCCTCTTTGCTTTTCGGAAATGGAAGTTGGTCCGTATTTCTTTATTAATAATGTTGTTTTGGCTTCCTTTGATTCCAGTTGTTTTCTTAAAAGTACTGATGATTTTTGTTTTGAGGTTCTGAAGTACGCACATGGCACGCCTAACTAGGAAAGCTGAACTTCTGGTGTTTTCTTAAGTTGATACAAGGAATTTTATCTTTGTTGTTTTTAATCCATAAGGTTTCTTTGTCTCAACTGGGGAAATGTTAATAGTGCATTAGAGTTTGCATTGTATTCTATATGAACTATATGATGGACCAACTTCAGTAGTGTTATCATGTTGTCACCCTAGATTATGGTAGATGGTTAACTTTTATAGCTTTCATATTTTCCTTGCTATACTAGTCAAAGAAATTCTAATGTGATACTTTTTTTTAACCATACAGGATATATTAGGCATATTGCCCTATGCTTTGGCTTTGAAATGGGAAACAACACCGATCTTCTGCTTGTTTGATGACATCAATAGATAACCAGCGAGATCACAAGTCAATGGGTGGAATTTGTTCAAGGAAGAGAGACCAGCAGGTTTGTGAGGGTAGAGTACGAAGAGGGGTTTCTGGAAACTATTGTAAAAGTTCAAGTTCAAAATGGCTGGGGACCACATTTTCTCGACCCAATGCTGATCTTCAGCCAGGATGCAGTTTCCCATCTCTCCTGGAATCATGCATCAACAGAATACGCGAGGTTACTTTATTTCTTAGCCTTGTGTTGCCGTAGGATTGTTCTTTTTGACAGTTCGCTCAAACTTTTATTCTTGATTTTAACAGGACATCAGCAGATATAAATCATTTTCTATGCTGCCAAGGGATATAAGTCAGCAAATCTTTAATGAATTGGTAATCTCACATTGTCTTACAGATGCTTCTCTTGAAGCTTTTAGAGACTGTGCTCTTCAGGTAATTTCTCAATGTATTTCAAATAGAAACACTTTTATGTTGTTGAGCATGGGCCAATTATCAGTTTTTCATGCAGGATGGAACTAATTAGTTTGCCTTTTTTTGTTAACAGGATGTCCTTTTGGGTGAATATCCTGGAGTTATGGATAGTTGGATGGATGTCATCTCTTCACAGGGTTCATCTTTGCTTTCTGTTGACCTTTCTGATTCCGATGTCACAGATGCTGGGTTGGGTCTCCTCAAGGACTGTTCAAACCTCCAAGCAATTGCTCTAAATTATTGCAACAACATTTCTGACCATGGTCTGAAACACTTAAGTGGTACATCTCAATCGATTCCCTTATTTTAGCTATGTTGGTGCAAAATCTGATTTCATTCTTTTTAACTCTTATTGCTATAGTAATAATTGTTACATGGGGCATGGTTTGTTGCTAAGTTGATGACTGTTTTTATTTTCTGCCATGTGCTTTATGGAAATAACCTTCTTAATTATACATGCTGCCATAACCCAAGTCTGTGTGTGTAAAATCAATGTGTTGCAGATTCTATATTCTGGGTGGAAATTTAACCTGCTATGTTATATGAAATATAGTAGTGGGTACATTCAAATATAAAGCTGATTCTTTAGCACAATTGGAGTACCAAAGATTAATGGAATGATCTTTTTATGTTTAGGGTTTACATTAACCATATGAAGTTGAAATTTGGAGTTCAAAGGAAGATGCTTATTTTGTTTGGAAAATTTAATAGGTCAAGTCATTTATAGTTGTTGTTTTTAATCTGTTTAATTTTGATTAGTAATTGACGATCTGCATGCATTCATTCTTAGTGAAACCATGCTGAATGTTATGAGGATAACAAAATCGTGTCTCTGGTAAAAAATGTTGAGTAAGTTATCTTGCAATGCTGCATGTTGCTTTGGTTGGTCATGAGTTGGCGGTACTTATTTTGCATAGCATTCAATGGAAAAGGTCAACTTCCCAAGAAAGATTTAATATGCACTCGGAAATAAGTCATACTTGGAGGAATTTTTGGAGCATTTTGAAGAGATCTGTTTGTTTATTTATTTATAATAGATCTCACAGATTTTATTTTGCCATGTGCCCATTTAGAAAAAAATGGCTTAAGTAAGCTCTGAGCTGCAATGGGTATGATCTGGAAAAAAATTAAAATTGACTATCTGAATGTTACTTGCCTAATGTGCCATTTGTAGCACGTGTAGCACGTGAACAGATGTTTTCCAATTTGATGTCTGAAATTGATGGCTGTTCTCTATACCATTCACCATATTGTTTAAATTTTTCTATTGCATGTCCAAGTAATTACCTATTTAATAATCATTCTGGCACTCCACTAATAAACACCAATCACTTGCTGGGTATTCTTAAGGTCTTACAAATGTTACATCCTTGAGTTTGAAAAAGAGCTGCTCTGTAACTGCTGAAGGAATGCGTGCCTTTTCTACCTTACTCAACTTGGAAAATTTAGATATGGAGAGGTGTTCTGGGATTCATGGTGGACTAGTTCATCTTAAAGGTTTGTCTTTTTGTTTGATAAATGCTTCAGGTTTCTTTGGTGTATTCTTCAGAGAACGTTGCAATTTTGCTTTAAATTACATGCTTCCTAGAGGTGTGAACAGAGTAGTTCAGCCTACTTATGACTTCATAGAGTTTCAATGTTAGCCTTTATGCCTAGCACTTCTATATCCTATCACGTGGGATTTGGTTGCAAATCTGCTGATCTGGCTCTCACTCTTCAATGCTGCTTTTTTTCTTTTCTTTTCACAGGATTAAAAAAACTTGAGTCCCTTAATATCAGTTGTTGTAAGTGCATCACAGATATGGACATGAAGGCCATATCAGGTACTTGTTTATTTACTTTCTTGTTTAATTTTGCCTGTAGGGGTACCTTTATATGTCTGTTTTTGTGAACATGCTTATCTTTCCAAATACCTGTTTCTTTGACTGTGATTTGAGGGTACTTGAATTGAATGACTCGTGAATGCACTGTTTGCCATCCTTGGCTGGCAGGAATACCAATGGCCCAGCTTCAGTTTTTAGCACTAAAGATGGGATTGTTAAAGAGTATTAAAAAAGTAGGTCTTCATTGACCACATTTAAGATAAAAAGGAAAAAGAAAAAGAAAAGAAAGAAAGGATGCAGGCTTAAGAATGTTTACTGGATGATGATCAAAATTTGTTGTGATTTCCTTTTCCAGATTTTGGTTGATATCTAAAGTCTCATTTTTCTCATGTTCCAGGTCTTACTAACTTGAAGGAGTTACAGATTTCTAATAGTAACGTTACTGACGTTGGAGTCTCTTATTTAAGAGGTACTTTGCTTCTCAGTTTTCTTCTAATAACATGGCTGCTTTGCTTCTCGTGGTCCATTTGCTTTGTTCAATTGTAAACAATTTTCTTAAGAGATATGGGCAGTATAAATTGCAGAAGTGCGTAGCACAAGAAAAAACAGAAAGCCACTAACAAATAGCTGTTTTTAATGGTACATTTCCAGAGTCAGAGAAAATCGCAGAGCCTCTCATTATTTTTGACCTCTTAGTTCATATGCTTTGGAAGAGATTCAAATATATTAATACTTAGACACAATCTTTAGACTAGATTGAGCTTGAGATATCACCATACCAACTTATATTGCAAACTCCATTACCGACTATAGGAACACCTGTGGTGCGCTTGTAAACAATTCCAGATATCAGGTTCTACCGAGTTCTCAATACAAAAAAGAAAGAAAGAGGTTCCACTATGTTTCTTTTCTGTTCTTTTTCATAAGCAAAGATTTACTATTTTTCCCAAAGGGATGCAATCCATATACCCCACATGGTGTTGCATAATGCGGAATGATATTTTTATGATCTGTGAAATGTGAAAGGGGAATGTGGCTTGACATCTGCTTATACCAGTGAATTTTCTCCCATCTCCCCCATCTCACCCCCATGCCCCAAATTTTATGATTATATAGTTGCTTTGCTTTTTAGGTTGTATGGCTATTAACAAAGGGTGATCACCTAAAGGCCTTTCCATATATGAAATTTTATTGTATGGACTATTTCTTCAGCTATTATCTGTTATTACTAAATTAAATTGCTTTGGCTCCCAAATATTTGAAATGGTCTACAATGATCCCACTAATCTGGCAAACGTGTGCCTTTTTAGCTAATGGTCATTGCACACTGTTTCCAATGTTTAGGGTAGATATGTAACAACATTTGTTTGTTATTGGCAGGCTTGCAGAAGCTTATTTTGTTGAACTTGGAGGGGTGCAATATTACCACTGCATGTTTAGATTCCATTTCAGGTTTACTCATTGTTTAGTTATTGGGTTTTCAACCAATACTTAATATATTGCTGCTTACTAATGGGAAATCAAGTAGGTGTTTCTCTGAACTTGTCTTTGCAGCTCTTGCAACCCTTGCCTACTTGAATTTAAACAGATGTCATCTACCTGATGATGGATGTGATAAGTTCTCTGGTGAGTGAATTAAGTTTACTTGTGACCTTACTATGTCCTTCATAAGTTTAGTGGAGCATATTTATTTAATCTTGATTTTACGGCATAAACATGTACAGGATTGAAAAACTTGAAGGTGTTGAGCTTGGCATTCAACGATGTAACAGATGCATGTTTGGTGCATCTAAAAGGTTTGCGATGCCTCCCTCCCTCCCTCCCTCCCTCTCCCCTCACAGAAGATACAGTGAACCTCTTTATAGTTGTACACTTCTTTGATGTTGTCTCTTAAGATTTATATGATTTATTTATTCATGGTCATACAACAGACCAATTATGTTTCAGTCACCTATTTTTTCTATGTTATTGCTCTTTCTCCCATAAAATGATGGTTCTTGCACTTATCATCTTCTCTGATTTCACTTCTATCAAGGCTTGAAAAATTTGGAGAGCTTGAACTTGGATTCTTGTAGGATTGGTGATGAAGGCATTGCTAATTTGGCAGGTATGCTGTTCTATCTTGAATATTTTGGCTGCTTAATAATGTCAGCTGGTGTGCCACCTTTCCACAGTGACTCTTGCTACCCAGGGCAAAAGAAACTCCTGATGAGATAAAAGAGCATCTGTTTTAACCAGCTATCCTGCATTTGGCCTTATCAAGCATTTTCTTATTATGAATGCTAAGTTACTTCTTTGTTTGGTTGTCATGTCGTTCTAGGATTAGTTTCAATTCTGGACTGCTTGTCTGTGCATTACAGGAAGTTATGACCTAGATAGTGCAGAGTATATTTATTAACTTTCTATAGCACATTGGATTTATAGACTGAAAAAACTAGGGGGTTTTAAATTGATATGTAATAAAATCAACTGTTACTTTGATTACCCCCCCCCCCTCCCCCCAGAGGGTTACTCATTTTAATTGAATCTGTGAGATCAGATACCATTCTGTTTCTAGAACTCTATTCTGTGAATGGAAAGTTAAAACTGTTTCCTGACTAGCAAAAGTTAGGTAGTTCCTAGCTCCTGTAACTGACAGTCCATGGAATGAAATTCCTTGCTAGCATTGGTTGAAATCTATGAGAGTATGCCTGGCAACCAGGTAATTCATCTCCATTTGAACAGGGAATAAAAAAGATTTTTATAGGCTGCCCTAATTAGCTTAGGATCAGGGCTTACATCAGATGAGGATTTGTAGTTCAAGATACTTTGCTGAAGATGTGCACAGATCCCTGGCAACTCATTCATGAGGAGCAGAGATAGCATCCTCGTTAGATCTCACAAATTTTGAAATCTTTGTATATCTTTTGGTAGTTAGAGAGGAAAAAGAACCCAGGGTTACATAAACCATTTTGTTTTATGTTATTTCAGATGGTCATAGCTTTGTTCTTGGTGTCTAATAGCTGTCGGTGCTGCTTTCCCCATTCAAGAATCTCCATCGGCTCTAAGGGTGTTTATAACCATGCATCTTGATAACTGAGAGCTCGTACTATTTGTATTTTGGAAAATATAGAATATGCTGGCTACTTTCTAAAGCAATTACTCAGCTTATTGCTGATGTTCCAAAGGAACCATTCATTGTTCATTGTTGTGTAGCAATGGCAACTACATGCAACTAGTGCTGTGTTTTTATTGGCTCTTTAATTTGTGAGCTTGTTGCATTTCTGGGAAAAAAATTTGTCGCGACAATGGTGCTCTAATGATTTTTGATTGAGGGGCAAACAGGTCTATGCTGTACTTGTGTTAAAGCATGCTTCTGATATCTGCTGGGTTCTCTCTTCAGGCCTTCCACTTAAAAGTTTGGAGTTGTCTGATACTATAGTTGGAAGTAGCGGGCTGCGGCATCTTTCTGGTTAGGATTCTATCCACTTACTATCTAGCATTTGTCTTGTGTGGCTCATGATACTTCGTCCCATTCTGGTTTTAGCTGCAGAATATTCTGGAACTTCAATTCCACCTTTTTTCTCTCTCCAGAACCATTTCTTCCTTTTCTTAATTCTCTTTTGGTGCTTGCATCTCACCATGATTAATTCTTCTCCCTTGCATGTTATTTGTTTCTCTAACTTTCAAGAGATTTAATGACTAGATGATTGTGGTTTACAGTGCTTTCAAAGAGAATATAATCTAGTTTTTGATTAGGTCTTGAATTGAAAATATAGATGAAGTGGGGAGTTGAAAAGCATGCTCATGTGTAATGCATATGCATGTTTACGCTGCTTTATATTTTAGATGTCCACTTATTTGACAAAAAAAACTTAAGCTTACCTTGCTTGAAGATTCCATGCTTGGAACATATGATACACCATGGCTATATTTGAAAGTGTCATTTATTGGCATGGTTGGTAGTGTATGAAGCTGAGTGCAGGTCCATATTCAAGAGCACTGGAATATTTCTACAGACCATCTTTGTTTCTCCTTTTTTATTCTTTCTTTTTTTAATCTTTTCTCCTTTCAGTTGGATTCCGAAGATTCACTCGCTGGTACTCATGCTTTGTTAATTCTGTTGAGGCATTGAAAATGGGACCCTAAATTCATTTGTAGTTTTTTCACATAAAAATGTTTAGAAAAATGTGGGCTAGCTGAAACACTAGAAAAGCAAATGCACGTTTAGCATAAAATTTGCTTGTTTGGTGATCCTCCCTTTAGTAGGCTTATTTAAATATCCCTTTCTTATGTTAGGATTTGATTTTGGAGATGAAATTGATGGGGGTTTGTTGCATTAACCATTATTTGTGTTCTGTCTGATGTGAATACAGCTTTTTACCCCATGCATCTCTCTGTGTATTTATCAAATGGAAGGGCTGTCTTACAATTTTGTCCCATTGTTTTAGGAATAACTCATCTGGAGAACTTAAATCTATCATTCACCTTAGTAACAGATGGTGGTTTAAGGAAGTTATCTGGACTGACATCTCTTAGATCACTCAACTTGGATGCTCGCCAAATTACAGATGCTGGACTTACAGCTCTTACGAGTAAGCATTAACCCACATCTAATTTGCCTATGAATATGAATGCAAGTATTCAGTTATGCAACTATTAGAAACCTTATGGTATTCTTGTGCTTAGTCATGTTTTGTTGAAATAATGTGGTTCTTGTGTCTTTTGAGTTAATGCCGGTAACCACCAAAACAATGGATAAGCGAACTTAATTACATTTATGAGCTCTTTCACAGTGTTATTGGGATAAATCTGTTGGAAGCTTAAACTCGGATGAGAAACTAGGAATTCGGAAATGAAGATTTTTTATTTTTGAGGTTACCTTCGTATTTGAAGCATAAGTTTCCAAATAGTAAACTGATGCAAAATACTGAAAAAAACCCTAATCTAGAAACCACAGAGAGAGAGAACTTTGAATCCAGAAGACAAGTCTTCAAAATCATACTGGATAATCTTCCATTTCTCTGTTTAATCATGTTTTGCCCTTGCTAATGCTTTTGTTGATGCAGGTCTGACTGGATTGACACGTCTGGATCTTTTTGGTGCTCGCATTACAGATTCTGGAACAAACTGTTTGAAATGTATGGATATACTTTATCATTGCATAAGTTGTTTCAATCCCAAGTTGCTTCCCTTTGTGCTATTGAAATTTGTGGATATAAGTAATTTGACTCCAGACTGTCCACAATCATTTTTTTGGCATAAAATTCCAAACTTCACCAGGAGTATTTTCGTGCTCTGATTCTGCCAAATGTTCTTACTCCTAATATTTTTATGCCAAGCAGACTTCAAAAATCTCAAATCACTTGAAATCTGTGGTGGAGGACTAACTGATGCTGGGGTGAAGAATATCAAAGATCTTGTACACCTGACAGTTCTGAACCTGTCACAGAATACCAATCTGACAGACAAGACCTTGGAGTTGATTTCTGGTATCATCTGCTTTTTTTTGCTCATAAGTTTATTCTTTACTGCATAGCACCTGGCAAATAAAATCATGTCATTATAGATGATGCACAAGGATACGTGTGCTTGTAGAGTTTGGTTTTGTCATGTTTCTTTGTTTTGATAGTGTGATGAAAGTATGAGACAACTTGTGCCATGTTTCTTGTTATTTGCACTCAATTGAGAAATTGGATTTGACTAAAATTTCTTTCTCATCTGACACTTGTTCACTATCTTCCTTGTGAACACAGGGTTGACAGAATTGGTATCACTGAATGTTTCAAATTCTCTCATAACCAACGAAGGATTATGCTATTTGAAGCCTTTGAAGAATTTACGTGCATTATCTTTGGAATCCTGCAAGGTAACTGCATCTGAAATCAAGAAGCTTCAGTCAACTGAACTCCCTAATCTGGCAAGCTTTCGGCCAGAATAGCGAGAGCCTGGTTATGTAACACCATGTATATAGACTGTTATCAACCTGATAGCATTGTGTACAGTTTAATTGTTGTATAAAGAAGGCCGGTAAGAAATAGAAAATTATTGGACTGGCAATGGGCATTGGCGGCGGAACTTGCAATGCATTTGCAGAAAGCTGTAATTACATGTAAATATTGCTTGCTGGCTGCTACAGAATGAATCTGTATATAAGTTGTCTATGTTGGCTGCGAACAACAACTATCTGCCCTGCTTTGGAAACTCCATTTTGCAGTGTGCAAGTCCCAGTTAATGGTATTAATTAACCGTGCTGGAAATAATATAATGTTTACTTTTGTAAGTATTCTTGCCATTTTTTTTGGTGCCCATCCAGCGGCGGTGTGCTTTATGTTAGTGTGCTTAAAAGTAGAACGATTATTTTTCTTTTCGTGGTTCCAGATATTTTTCTGATTTATCATGCAGGAATTGTGGATGTGCTTGCAGTTCTTTCCCCGTCCATCCCATTTGGTGGAAGATAGATTCTCAAAATCGTGATTAAGAAAATAGGATATCCAATGCTACACCTTAAGGCTTCTCCAAGTTTG
This sequence comes from Populus alba, assembly GCF_005239225.2. NCBI lineage: Eukaryota > Viridiplantae > Streptophyta > Magnoliopsida > Malpighiales > Salicaceae > Populus > Populus alba. The sequence goes on along the minus strand of NC_133289.1, from coordinate 4,947,396 downwards.
TACTATTAAATGCACTGCGCATGGGGTGGCCTAATTTGTTTTCACATCCAACTCCGTATTGGTTAGATCTTCGGTTGTCTTTTCCGTATCTGAGTACTCGGATTTTCACAATCTTGTACCGGTAGTGTTAGTTTCAATCGGGATCGGTTCTCTGGGTGTTATGTAGGGGTTTGAGTGGGACATAATTTTGGATGTGGCGGTGCACCTAACTAGCCGGTTCTTAACGAGATGTTATGGAGCAGCTAGTCTTCTTGCCTTGGTTAAAACTGTGGTTCATACTGCAACTTACCCCTGTAGAAGTCTCGTCGGAGCAACAGTCTCACCTGACCTTACCACTGGCCATCACCAAAGAGGCCCGCTGAAGGATCTGTAAGATAAGAATTTTGGCGTTGCAATAAGAAATTATTGCACCGAATCTGCCTCTTATGAGTTACACGCCATGAGTGAATCTGTCATCATATTACAACGGGTTCCACCTAGTTTACACGAATGGGTGCTTTATGCTAATGTGGGGTTATCTAATATTTCATCTGAACAAGACACCATCTTAGATTCTTCAGATACACTGTACCAAGGATGTCACTTTTTTGACTTAGTTAATGCTGTCCTGTGGTTTCCACTGGACTGGATTTACTTATGTTTCCAGCCAACAAGTGTTTCATGGATTAGAATAATATGAGTTCCAAGTTTTGCTCACATGTTATGATCTTAGTGAGTTCTGATGGTCTATATAATTATGATCAAGTTAAATCCAACTAGAGATGTCATATTCTACTTGATGTAGTCGTGAAATGCTTCAGAATGAATTTGGGCTTTCCAATGCTACGACTTTAGGATCATTCGTGACTTTTTTTGCGAAACAAGTATCTTACAGATATATGTACACTTCAATGCTCAAACTAGTAAACTATTGGAGGAAAAAAAATAATATGCTAAAAAATAAATGAAATTATAATGAGTGTATCCGTATGTTGTGTTTTTACTTTATTGAATGATTTGTAGTTCTTGGAATTTGTGAATACTTGATGAAAGTTGAATGGTTACTTGTGATGTATGAGTTGCTTGGCTTGATGACCGGGTGTATTTATACACCTGGTCCTTGAACTTAATGGAGAAAAAAAATAATTTTCTAGAAAGCTAGTTTGTGCAAAATGTTGGTGGCAATATTTCCCTAAAAGTTTTGTCATGCATGCATTGGTAGAGATGTTGGTAAATGACAATGCTAGAAAATAACCACCTGCATAGAAAAAACAATGCTTATACATGGGGGTGTTCAAAAAAACCGACCAATCGATTAAACCGAAAAAACCGAGAAACAATTAACTAAAAAAACCGAATCGATAGAAAAAACCGAAAAACCGATTAAAAAATTAAAAAAAACCACCTGGTCCGGTTCGGTTCCGGTTTAAAAAGGCTTAAACCGGACCCAACCGAACCGGTTTAATTAAATCTAAAAAAATATATAAAAAAAAACATCCTAAACCTAATAATAAATACCCCTCACCCCACCCCACAAAAACTTTCCAGCCCGCCCCCTCCCCAAAACCTTTCCAGCTGCCCCCCTCCCCTTTTCCCCCTTTCCCCTTCCCTTTTCAGCAACCCCACCCATCCCTCCCTCCCTGCTCTCTCTCCCCCCCTTCCCCTTTTCCAGTGGCCTTACCCTTCCCTCTCTCCCTCTCCCTCTTCTCTGTACACAAGGAAGGCTTAAAACAACTCATTTTTTCTTATATTGAAATCTTTGTTAACATGTAGTTGTTTTAATATGGATAGATCTAGTGATTATGATTCAATTAAGAGAGATCTCTCAGATCTCAACCGAAGAGCTTGGATTCAAAGTTTTCAACAAGGATTTTTTTGAATGTGATTCGGCCAAGTTTGTCAAGTGATTGTGATTCGGCCAAGTTTTTTATTATTTAATTGATTTCGATTTTTCTGGTTTCTAAGGCTAAAAAACCAACCCGAACCGAACAAAACCGGTTCGGTTTGAACCAGTTCTCGGTTCGGTTCAGGTTTTTATTAACAAGGAATAGTATTTTCCGGTTCGGTTGAATTTTTATGTTAAAACCGGACCGAACCGGACCATGAACACCCCTACTTATACATCATACAAATGTATTGCATGCATAAAAAAATGTGCTGCAGGTTTCGGGAACTAAAAAAAAAGCATAGAGGTGTGTGCCGGGAAAAGATAGTTGGCTTAGTAAGTGATGAAAAGGAGAGGGGGGGGGACTCCTGCATTTTGGGCTTGTACTAATGGTTGTGTTTTTGTTTTTGTTTTCTTGTTTTTTTTTTAAGTATTCACAATCATTTTCTCCCTAGTCTTTTAAAACAACCATTTTCGAAAGACTTTACCAACAAAAAAATAGAAGTAAAGAAAATACTTGTTATATAAATGTTAACTTTTGTGGCTTTTGTTAACATGTTTGCATGATAATTCTTTGTAATTTTTAACATTTCTATAAAAAAAGAGTTTGTTTACAGAAGAGATAAGGGTTTAATAACTTTGTTTTTTCCCGCTCATAGCAGATAATATTATTATTTAGAAAATAAATAATGTTTTAATATTGTGTTAAAGCATTGTGCAAGGAGATGTAATATAGAGATGCGAAGATTTCAATGGAGATCTTGCCGTGGAGATTTTTGTTAGAGACATTTGAAACAAGTTTGAAGACATAAATAATTTGTTTGGAGACTTGAAAATCTAGTTGTGGAGATTTTCGTTGTAGACATGAAAAAAACACTATTGCTTTTTATTTAAAATAATCAAAATATAGTGGATGTATAATTTCTAAAATTTATTTAATCTCAAGTAATGTATCATGTGGATTTTCCTTATTTGTTCATGTTAAAATTCCTTCACAAATTGTTAAAAGTATCCCTTGGAGATTAATCTTTCAATCTTTTTTTTTTAAGACATAACATTCCTTAGTGTCATGGCTATAGTCATGGTGCAAGTGACAGAACTTAATTGTTAAGGTTCCTTATGTTCGTGTCATTCTTTATTGGAGGTGGGTATCACACAAAATTCTTTATTTGAATGGAAATAAACACCTTAACACATGTAGTGGTGAAAAGTTGGGTCTAAAGCTTAGGGGATGTCAAGTGACTACAAAAGGATCTTTTGGTGCTTCTTTTGAATGCCCTAATAGAAACGAGGGTGTCTATGTCTAGTCACACTTTTCTTTCTTACTCGAATATAGTTTTTCATTGCACATTTTAAGTTAAGGAGAGTATATAAGCATTCCATAAATATTAGTTATGAACTCTATTGATTAGGGCTTCAACAATAACGAGTTCAAGTATGTCTTTCACGTTTAGTGTTTTCACATTAAATATCTTAAGATATGCTTTAGTGTTTTCATTTTCTCCTATAACGATGACAAAGAGCTCAATTATGCTTTTTGTAGCTGAAATACTAGTTCTAAAATAAGAGATGAGCTTAATGTAAAGATTATGAAGGTCAAGGATGAAGCTAGGCTCAAGGATGTGATACCACACTCGAGAAGATCTACGAAATGTCATTGGAAGAGTTTTGCATATAGCATCACTTTTTTACATTATAAGATTTAGGATGTTTTTGACATTTTATATGAGCTCTCTAAGATCTATAAGATCATCAAGTTATCTGGATTGGCTTTGTGGAAACACGATATTTTAAGAGATGAGTAACACTTGATGACATAGTGAAGAGTTTTCCACTTGGTGGTGGTGATGTTTATTAGTTTATTTAGTTATTGATCTTATCTCACGTCTAGATTTTTTTTCGAACAAGGAGCATACGAGCGAAATTCAGAAAAAGATTGATGGCGATAACCCAGCTTGTGGCTAAGGTATATTAAGGAGTGCTTTTTATAGCGACTGTTGTAACCCATTTTTGGGTCCCCACAAAAAATAATATAAATAGCCAAAGAAGGTTAGAAAAATAACAGGAGGCAGGAGCGCTCGGAAAATGGTTGGAAGATTTGGTCAAGGAGGTTAAAAAATACCAAGATCGGATTTTTACAGTATATTCTTGGATGATGAGAGCCCTGATGGATAAGAAATTTTGAATTTTGAGGAGAAAAGCCCAAATTTGGATGTTTATGGACTTAATTGGATTTTTAATGGATTTTATAGGGGTTTTGATTGCAAGAAAAATTGATTTTTAAGTCAATGTGGGTTTTAATCAGAAGAAATTTAAGTTTTGGGGCCAAAATATATTTTTTTGGAATTTATTAGACCAAATCAGGGGCTTAATTGCATAAATATTGAAGTTTAATGGCCAATCAGGGACTTAATTAAGAAAATCCGAAACCAGGGACCAAATTGGAAGAGGCGCGTAAATGGAGGGGCTGAAATTATTCTGTCCAGGGGCCTAATTGAAGAAATTGGAAGTTTATTAATCAATTGAGGGCATAATTGAACAAAACAGAGGCCAGGGATTAGAATGGAAAACGCGGCCGACTTGAGGGGTGGAGGCCGAAATTAGCGGGGGTGCAATTGAATTTTATTCTTAAAATCAGGATCAGATTCGAGGACTTAATAGAACAAAGGATAAATTAAGGACTGATTTAAAAAAAAAAAAAGGACCGAACGGTGCCGTTTTGAACGGCACTGTTCACCTTTCTTCTTCCCTCCCCCCGAACAGACAGCGGGGAAGAAAGAAAAAAGAAAGCTTATTTAAATGGCGCTTGTCCCCCTCTCCTACCGACCGGACCGAAGGCCACACGCCGTTGAAGACATTGGCCGACCACCCGCCGCGCACCACACCGGGACCGAAGCCCACACGCCTTGACAGTCGCGCCCAATGGCCGACCAGCCTCCACCTTGGTTCGCCCCAAGACTCCTTCTCCCCCTATAAAAGCAGGTGACCCGAAGAAAAGTGGGACGAAAAAAAGGGAAGGGGAAGCAGGAGGAGAGGGAAGAAAAAAAACCGAGACAAAAGAAGAGAGAGAGAGAAACCGAAGGAGAGAGAAACCACTTAACTAAAAAACCAGAAATAAAAGAACCCAAAGTTGAGAAGCTTGGGAAAGCTGACACCAGGAGGGAACTGAAGAAGCCGAAACCGAAGCAGCAAACCGGGGGAACGACGACGAATCGTTGATAACAACCGCACCCTCCGCCGTTCGAACAGCCGCAGCCCTGCCCGCAGCCACTGTTCGCGAGCCACAGCACCACCAGCAACCGCCTCCTCCTCACCAGGTACGCATCTTCCCCCTGCATTTTCTTCCTTTTGCTGCCTAAGTTTTCCTCCTGCATGCAGAATCGTTTCTGCATGCAGGAGGTGGGGAGGGAAAATAATTCCCTCCCCCCGTTTAGTTTGCTGGGCCAGGCTGATGCTGGCCCAGCGTTGTTATTTTCTTCTCTGGGCCAGACTGATTCTGGCCCAGTATAGTTTGGGGGGTGGGCCAGAATGGTTCTGGCCCAGCCCTGTGATCTGGGCCGGTCGGGCCCAGACCAAGGAGTGAATTTTTAGTTGGGCCGAGATCGGCCCAGTTTTATGGTGGGCCGAATTCGGCCCAATGTTTTTTTCCTGGGCTGTCCGGCCCATTTAGTTGGGCCGGCCCGCCCACTTAACCTATTATATTATATATTATTATATATTATATGATATATGTGTGTATATATATTATAAAATAAAAAAAAATATTCTGAAAAATCTTTAAAAAATATTGTTGATTTTCCTGCATGTTTTGGTCAAAAGTGTTTAATGTTGGTTTCGTATTTTTATACCGTAAAGATACAAAACCAGTGTTAAAAATACCCGGTTTTCGTCAAAATATCAAAGATTTTCAGAATAAAAAATGTTTTTGCTTTTTTTTTTTTGTCCTGCATATTTTTTATCAAAGCGGATTAATATTGAGTTGTATTTTTATACCGTAAGGATACAAGCTCAGTATTTAAAAATACCCGATTTTCGTCAAAACATAAAAAAAATATTTTCCAAAAAAAAATTGTTTTTTGTTTTAAAATACGGCCTGGTCTCTCCAATATATATATAAATATTATAATATCATATTTTCACACAACAAAGAAAATTTTCAAAACAATATATGTATTAGCATGCATTTTGGCTTTAATAACCAGTTTATTCAAGCCATGAGAACTAGACCAATATTTCAAAAATTCTAAAAAATCTTTTTGGTGCTATTAGTAGTATTTGGGATTACGAATTTATACGTAAAACGTATTCCTAAATATTATTAATAAAGTTTTGGTATAGACATTAGAACGGTTAGGATTTTACCCGATAAGATAAAGACTTTCTTACCGAGAAGGATTTTTCTTGAACCATAGACAGACCAACAACTAGAAAAACATGAAAATACCTTAGATTTTATCAGACAATAAAACAATGCAGCTTACCTTAGGTAGGGCGTATTTGGGGTGCTAATACCTTCCCTTTACGCAACCAGTCCCCGTACCCGATCTTTGAGACCAGTTAGGGTTCCTAGTAACCAAAATACTAGGTGGCGACTCCCATTCCATTTTCCACCCACAAAAGACAATATTTTCTTGTATCCTCATAGATATAGATAGATTTACATTGTAGATAAGAAAATGGGAACAAACTATGTTATTTTCGCCGCGACGCCGCACACGTGCGACAGAATGGCGACTCCACTGGGGACCTTGTAGACTAAGCTTTGTTTTGTCTGATTTATTTGTGTTTTCGTGTGTTTATTGTTAATATGCCCGTCCTTTTATTTGCGTATTTATTTTATTTTATTCTACTCATATTATTCATGCATTTTATACAATTGTCTCATGCATCACTTGCTTTAATTTTGAAAAGCACACACAAGCTTTAAGTTAAGTGGGGAATTAGCGATTTACCCTAAGACTATTGGTCAGGGTTTAAATGCGTGAAACACCCAACTCATATCTGAGTGCCTGCTTGGTAATGGTGGGCATACGTGTCTTAACTTTTCCTTGCAACGCCCCCATACTTCTTTACGAAGAACGTCACTGGGCAGATATGAGACCCTTCGAGACCAGATAGAAAAACTACCCACTCTCACTTGATAATTAGAGCTTGTCCTTAGGTTGTGAATCTTACTTTCATTTTGCATCACGATTAATAATTTGAATTCATCAACCCAGGTTTTTGAGCTGAAATCATGACTAAGTACCTCTCTTTCCAAGAATATGGACAAGAGTCTGAGTTGGCTCAGATTGCCGAAGGAAAATGCCCAAGAATCGATACTAGTGGTTTACCATGCATTACCAAGGTAAATCACATGGTCAACGACTTAGGAAAGTTGCTGCCTATCATGGAATATGTCGACGAGACTTTGTTTGAAAGGAGATATGGGAGAATTGCACAGATAATGAGGTTACCTGTACAAGCAGCGGCGATCAAAGCCCTTCTGAGTTTTTGGGATCCAAGTTATCGGTGTTTTACCTTTGGAAACATCGATATGACACCCACCTTGGAAGAATATGAGAGAATTCTGGACTTTCCAAATGACAGCCACAGAATCTACCACCGACGCAGATTTGAAGACACAGCTTCGGAAGTAGTCAACTTATTAAGCTTAGGAAAGATCAGCCAGTGTAGAGTCGCCGAAGGGGGTTTTAAATGGAAGGTCATTGAAGCCCGAATGAAGAAAAATGCCGAAGAAGGCAAGTTGGGAGACGAGCGTTATAGGTTGGTGGCCTTCGCCATTTTTGGACTAGTGTTGTTCCCTTCCGAAACTGGGGTCATCAGTTTAGAAGCAGCAAGTGTCTTCGTCGAGTATGAGCATGACCGGATCAATCCTTCCTCAGCCATCTTGGGGGAAACCATGTTATCGCTTAATCACTGCCAAGCACATGGAAGAGGAGCTATGAGATGTTGCGTCCCTATGTTATACCTATGGATAATCAGTCATATCGAAGCACCAAGAGACATTTTCAACAACTTTTGGTGGTTTGACTTGCGACCGTTAAAGATTACCATAGATGAGACTTGGAAGAATTGGGATGAGAAGGCATGGAGGGATAAGTATGCAGCATTGCCAAGTAGCAACTTCAAATGGAAAACGCCGTGGATGAACAACGCTATTTGCACAATGAGCTGCGGAAGCAAGAGATGGGTTCCTTTGATTGGTGTAACCGGTTACATCGGCTATGCACCCGCCCTCGTAACAAGGCAGTTGGGCGGAATGCAATATACGCCAAGAACCTCGGGTTTAGCTGATTTCATTGGGTTATTCAAGCACCAACCGTTCATCAAAGAAATGGAGCTTATCCGACAGGATTGGGAAAGACCCGTGAGGGTGAAAAGAGAAGAAGGAAGCAGTTTTGAAACCTCATTCAGCCATAATTATATAGTCTGGAGGAATGAAGATTTTTCTGAAGTAAAGGGTCTGTCTACACAAGAACAATCTGAGGCAACTATGGAACCACAGAAAAGGAAAAAGAAAGGATGATGAGGAATGTCACACCCCCCACAAAAAATTTATAAAGGCACGACATCGGTTGGCGATTTTCGTAGTGTTCTGATGATTTGGTTCTTTTGGAGTCGCCACCTAGTATTTGGTCACTAGGAACCCTAACTGGTCTTTTAGAGATTCTAAGGCAAGGGACTGGTTGCGTAAAGGGAAGGTACTAGCACCCCTAGTACGCCCTACCTGAGGTAAGCTGCTTGGTGTTTGGTTTGCTCTATAGTCTATGGTGTTGGTGTTTTCTAATCCCGTCAACTCGTAAATCGCAAGGAAAAGAGAATAAAAAAAACGAAGAAAATTTCACAATTCTTAAAAAAACAATTACTTTTCACGACTCATAAACCGTGGAGAAAAAAAATTTAATTTTTGAAATGTTCTCGATCGCAACCAAAGCTTCTTTCAAACATGTGCGTTGATTTATTACTCCCGATAATATTTTGGATGTTCGTCCTTTTAAGGATTTCTTCATCCAAACATTAGCGGTGAACAATAACCACAACTTCTCCTCCCAAAATAAGATTTTTATAGTTTTTGGAATATTGGCCAATACCCTTTGGAGTTTTACAAACAGGTTGTAAAATCCACAAATGCAAGAAAATGATTTGTGTTTAAGAAATCCATGCGAAAACACATTTTCAAAAAAAACTTCCAATATTTTTTTTTTATATATAAAAAGAACATTCAAAACATGTTAGTGTATTGGCCGTATGCATGAAAACAAAACATTTTTTTTTTAGTAAACATTTTTTTTGACGAAAACCGGGTATTTTAATACCGAATTTGTATCTTGACAATATAAAAATACAAACCGGTATTGACCCAAAATACAATAATAAAATTACACAAAAATCACAAAATTTTTTTGAAGATATTTTTTAAACGGGCCAGACTCGGCCTAAAAGGAAATTGGGCCAAAAATCAACCCAAAATAAATTAGGGCCCAATTTCTACAGGGCTGGACTCAGCCCAGCCCACACATGGTGTGGGCTGATGTTACAATCCGAAATGAACATGGACTGGTTACTGTGCACCTGCACAGTAACCATTTAATTAATTAGGTGGTTACTGTGCACCTGCACAGTAACCTGTTAATTAATTAGACCTGCATAGTAACCGAAGAATTAATTAGCTGGTTACTGTGCCCCTGCACAGTAACCAGCTAATTAATTTCTTACTTGCAGAACGTGCACAGTGCACGTTCTGCATGCAAGAAGACGAATACGGGATAAAGGGGAAGAGTTACCTGCGACGATGAGCTTGGGTAGAGGAGCTGACAGTGGTGCTGGTGGTGGTTTTGCTGGCGGTTGCTGACCGGAGGATGGCTGGGATGGTGGCTGGCCTTTCTTCCTTTTTCTCTGTGTTTTTGTTCTACTCTGTTCTCCTCTGCTTCTCCTTTCTTCTTCTGCTTCTCACACTGCTCTTCCCTCTCACGGTGATTCTGCTATTTTTTGGCAGCGTTGATGGTGGTGGCGGTGGTGGAGAGGAAGCCGGTGATGCCTCAAGTGGTTATGACGGTGACAGTGGCTGGGAAGCCTAAGGACAACGGTTGTTTCCTTCTTCTTCTTCCCCGTGCAGAGGAGCAGGTGCTGCCTTTTCTTCAATGGTGCTCTCCTCGTTTGAAACTTCACTCTCCTTTTAGTTTAAAAAATATAACTCTCTCCCCTCTGTTCGGTCTCTCCTCTCTCTCCTCCCTTCGGGTTCTTTGTTTTTTCTTTGGGTTCTTTTTCTCTTCCTCTCTCCCGATCCTCTCTCCCGATCCTCTCTCCCGTTTTTTCTCTTCGGTTTTCTTCTATATTTATAGGGGCAGAACGGGTGGGAGACCATGGTTAGTGCGCCTTCAATCACGCAACGGCTGGTCGGCTCTTTCGGCGGTGGTGGGGGCGAGGAGAGAGACGCGGGAGAATTTTCGAAATTTTTGCCTTCGGTTCTGCTAAAACGGGGGAAAGGAAGAAGATGAACAGTGTCGTTCAAAACGACACCGTTCTGGTCTTTTTTTTTTTTTTAATGAAACGGCGTCGTTTTGGGTAAAACACGCCGTTTCATTTAAATGGCTAAACTTCAAATCAGTCCCTCAAATTCGGTCCCCGCCCCTCTTGTTGGCCGCCTTTTTCATTTTGGTCCTTGGCCTCTGATTTATGCAATTGAGCCCCTAATTGATCAATAAACTTCCAATTTCTTCAATTAAGCCCCTGAAACAATTCCAAACAGACCCCTCTATCTTTTGCGCCTTCTCCAAAATTGGTCCCTGGTTTCGGATTTTCTTAATTAAGTCCCTAATTGGCCCTTAAACTTCAATATTTATGCAATTAAGCCCCTGATTTGACCCAATACATTCCTAAAAAATATATTTTGGCCCCAGAACTTACATTTCTCCAAATTAAAGCCCAAATTGACTTAAAAATCAATTTTTCTTGGAATCAAATCTCTTATAAATTCAAATAAAAATCCAATTAAACCCATAAACATCCAAATTTGGGCTTCTCTCCTCAAAATTCAAAATTTCCTTCTCAATAGGGTTCTCATCCTTCAAGAATATTGTCAAGAATCCAATCTTTGTATCTTTATACTCCTTGACCAATTTTCTGACCATTTTCCGGGCGCTTCTGCCTCTTGTCATTTTTCTAACCTCTTTTGGCTATTTATTTTATTTTTCATGGGGACCCAAAAATGGGTTACAACAAGGAAGGTCTAAGAAAGCAGTTAGATCAGTGTATAATAGAACTCAACAAAAGTAAGGGGCGACATCAACTGTTAGAGAACCAGCTAGAGGAGGAAAATACGATGAGAGTTTTTCTGAATCAGCGGTTAGAAAAACAAGAGAAGCAGCTAATGTCTCTAAAGGAATGACAGAAAAGGGCTGAGGTAGCTGAAGAGATAACAACAGGAGTCCAGGCTGAGTTGAGGAGTCGAATAGCTAATTATGATGAGTTGGTCAAAAAGTATGGGATAGCAGAAAAAGAATTGGCTAAGGTTAAGAGGGCAACAAAAGGCGTGAATGTTGATAAGGAGACGATGGATTCTTTGAAGAAGGGAAGGAAACTTCTTTTAAAGAAAATAGAAGTTGAAAAGGAGAAGAATTGTCTAGCCAACCTCGATACAGAAGAAGAAAGGAAGGTTAGAACTCAATACATGGTGCAACTAGAGGAAGAAAGAAATGCGAGAAGGGCCGCTGAGTCTGACATGAGAGATTACCAGAAGAGAGCTGAGTCTTCAAAAGGAAGAATGAGGGCTTTACAATCGGAAATCGAGGTACGAGAAGAAGAGTTAAGGGAGTTGAGAAGACACTACTTCGAGATGGAAGAGGAAATGAGTAAGGCTAAGCAAGAGCGTCAAGAATGCCAGGACTACATGGACAGCTTTACAGTTCAAATCAATTCCAAAATAGCAGAGCTGGATATCAAAAAGGAAGAGCTACAGAGGACAAGAGATAAGTTGGCACAATCAGAGGATATGGTGCGAGTATTGAAAAGAAGCAACGAAGCTTTAGGAGCCAACAACGAAGCAATAATCGGAGATAACACTGTATTCCATGATAAGATAAGACATATTTCAAAACAGGTTGAGCACGTAGCCCGTTGTGCGGAAAGGTTGCAACAACAAGCCACCGAAGTTGGAAGTGACGGTTCAAAGTATAGAGAATACATGGGGGCCATGGTCTGTTTTATTAGGGATTTAGCTAATAGGGGAAATGCCTTTTAGAAGTAGCAATGTATAGGACTTCTCTTTTCCATTATTGTTTTGTATGAGCAAATTTTGTTATTTATAAGAAGTCCATGACGTATTTCCTTTCGTAATGTGTTGAGTAAGCCACTATGATAAGAACTTGGCAAACCCTCCTTTATGGTAATCAGGTCAACTCAGAAATCTCGCTTAAAGGTTACGAAAGTCATGGATCAGCTCATAATACACATTACATATGCATCGCATTCTCATCACACATTTTGTTTTTAATTCATCATATGCATCGCCAGATCGTGAAGCATAGGTCCCATATCCAGAGTCCACCAAACCCGGTCCAGATCAAGAATGGAAAACGAAGAAAGAGCTCAATTAGAGTCGCACTACCAAACCGAGTTGGAATCTGTGAAAAATGAAGTTTCTCGACTAACCAATCTGCTGGAGCAACTTTTAAGAACCAAGAATGGAGAGGGAACGTCTACCCAACCACCTATAGGAGCACCGTCAGTTCATGTTCCGGGGTTATCTCAGAACTTGGGGGCAGATTCAGCGACGGGGCAACACTTTGCACCTGTTAGTCCCATTCAGCCCCCTCAAGCTCACATCACTGTAGATTTAACAGCCGAGGGGCCTTCCGATAATAGGCCCACTGGTTTTGTGAACGATGACAAGATATCCGCATTAGAAGAAAGGTTAAGAGCAGTCGAGGGAAATGACTGGTTTCACCCCATGCGAGCGTCGGAAATATGCTTGGTACCTAACCTCACGGTACCAAAAGATTTTAGGATACCAGAGTTTATAAGGTACACTGGGTTGGAATGCCCAAACACTCACCTTCGATCTTATTGCAATAAGATGGCTGAAGTGATATATGACGATAAGTTAATGATCTACTTTTTCCAAGACAGTCTATCGGGATCTGCGTTAAGTTGGTATATGAGGCTGGATAATGTCAAGATTAAGAAATGGAAGGACTTAGTGGAGGCTTTCCTAAAGCAATACAAGTTCAATTTGGAAATTGCGCCAGATCGAACGAGCCTCATGTCAATGGAAAAGAGAAGCCAAGAGTCAGTGAGGGCTTATGCACAAAGATGGAGGGACGAGGCCACGCATGTGCAACCACCTTTGATAGAAACGGAGATGGTGACTTTGTTCGCCAATACATTCAAGGCACCCTATTATGAGCATTTAATGGGTAGCTCATCTCAACATTTCTTTGATGTTGTACGTGTGGCGGAAAGGATAGAGCAAGGAATTAAAGCAGGGCGCATAGTAGAGCCTTTAGAGAAGAAAGGTTTTATGGGAAGGAAAAGAGAAGGGGACGTTAACAATTTGGAAGGCGGGTACAAAGGCAAGAAAGTAAATTTCCACAGCCCACAAGCACCTACCCCTCAATTCCCACGCGTAAACTTTAACCAATCTTTTTCACCTAACCGAATAAATAACCAACCAAACTACCAAAATCACTACCAAAGACACCACTCAGGATACACTCCAGAACAACTGCCACCGTTACCCATGCCTTTGAAGGACATGTATGCCAAACTTTTGAGCATTGGACAAGTAGCTCCTATCCCTACACTACCACTGCAACCACCATTCCCAATTTGGTACAAGCCCGATTTGACTTGCGAGTACCATGGGGGTAATCCCGGGCATGGGATTGAAACCTATTATGCATTCAAGAAGAGGCTATTGGAGCTTATTAAGTTGGGTTGGGTATCCTTCGAAGACAAGCCCAATGTCAATTCAAACCCATTGCCTAAACATGCTCCAAATAGTGGTGGAATAGGCATGATCGAAGTGGGAAATCAAGGCAAGGTGTTGAAGGTGTCGAAGAAAAGATTGTACGACATGTTAGTACAATCAGGATTTCTAGAGGCAAAGGTGGTAAGGCAATTGGAGAGAGATGAATACTGTGAGTTTCACGGAAGAGATGGACATCACATTGGTGATTGCGCCGAGTTTTGCGAAAAGATCGCAAAAATGTTGAAGATGGGACAATTGAGGATTGAACCCATGGAGAGCAAGTGTGAGGTGAGCATGATGGAAGGTGAAGATGAGATGGCAGGAGTTTGCAGGGTCTAACAGACTGCTAATGGGCCCCCAAGGCTTATATTGATTAAACCGTCTTGCACAAGAGAGAATCACAATGCCATGCCGTATAATTATGGGTATGCATCTAACATTCGAACGCCTCTTCCTTTGTTCCAGACAGAGATAGGTGGTTTGACCAGGAGTGGTCGCTGCTTTACGCCTGAAGAATGGAGGAAGGAAAAGGGTAAAGAAGTGGTCGATCTGGACAAAGCACCAGAAGTCAATAAGCCGGTAACAGAAGAGGAGTCGAATGAGTTTCTAAAGTTGATCAAGCATAGCGAATATTACATAGTGGATCAACTAAAAAAGACTCCAGCTCGGATCTCCCTTATGTCTCTGATACTCAGCTCTGAGCCGCATCGAAATGCCTTGCAAAAGGTATTGAATGAGGCATATGTACCCCAGGACATTGAGCACAAAACCATGGAGCATTTAGTGGGGAGGATCCATGCAACTAATTACCTCTACTTCACGGCTGATGAGCTTGATGCTGAAGGTACCGGACACAACAAGCCTTTATACATTACTGTTAGGTGCAAAGACTGCCTCATAGGGAAGGTGCTCGTCGATAATGGCTCGTCCCTCAACGTGTTGCCAAAGCACATTCTGGAGGAAATGCCAATTGATGAATCCCATATGAAGCCAAGTACTATGATAGCCAGAGCATATGATGGCTCACCTAGGCCAATACTTGGGACTTTAGAAGTGGAGCTATATGTGGGACCGCAAATGTTCCTAGTGACACTTCAGGTTATGGATATCCACCCTTCCTATAGCATGTTGTTGGGAAGACCTTGGATCCACGCAGCGGGGGCAGTAGCTTCATCATTACACCAATGTCTGAAGTACGTCATGAATGGGATGTTAGTAACCGTCAGGGCTGAGGAGGCAATAGCCATGACAAAGAATGCGGCTGTGCCTTTCATTGAAGCGGAAGATTGCCAGGATAACAATATCCATGCTTTCGAGATCGTGAACACCGACTGGGTACCAGAGAACACCGTGCTAAGAAGGCCAAAGATCTCAGAAGCGGCCAGGATGGCAAGCCTATGTTTTTTAGAACGCGGGATCCCATGGCAGTATAACTTTGCTGTCAGGATACCAGAAGGGTTTAATCCGGCAAGGATAGCAAATGCTGCCCAAAGATTTGGGTTAGGATATCAACCTAACCAAAAGGATTATAGATGGGCTGCTGGTCGGAGAAGGGCAAGAAGGATGGCTAGAATTAAAGGAAGAGAGCCTGAGGAAGAAAAGCAAGAAATCCCTCACCTTAGTATATCGTTCACAAAAGCTGCATACATGATACAACCTGATAAAGGAGCTGAAAGCTTGGGTTTGGAGCTAGCCAATTTGAGCATAAACACCTTGGAGGGAAACGAGAAAAAAAGGGATGACGTGAAAGCAGTCGCGGGAAAAGAAGATGAAGCGCTGCCACAGTTGACGATCCATACGCTAGAAGAAGTCTCCGTCAAGACCGTTGTGCGCAAGCTGGCTCCAGGCGAAAAGTTTCAGAATTGGGTGACACAAGAAGCTTCAGTGGTTTTCAAAATGTAAACCAACTTTTGTGTGCCTTAGCATGTTTTTGTCATTGCTTATGTTTGCTTTTGTTTTCTCTAGTTGACAATCAAGGCTCATGATGTCAGCTAGATTCTATATTTGTCATAGAGCCCACCCTTTTCTTTTGAATGAATGTGAGATCATGCACTTTTTTTTCAGAAATTGTTTTTATATATATATGCATTTACACCCAGCACTTCCCGCTTTCAGGAATCCTGAAAGCGGATCTCCAACAACATCACATACATTTAGCATCAAGAATAAATGGCCAAACTTGAACGAGCATGTACTAGCTATGGAAGAAGAAGAGTGGGATGAAGGCAATATCAGTGAATTCACCAGGCTAGTAGAACAACAGGAACAGACTTGGAAGCCTGCCACCGAGGAACTCGAAACCATCAATGTGGGCAATGGTCAGCTCAAGAAAGAGTTGAAAATAGGTACCCTAATTACTTCTGAACAAAGGATAAAAATGATCACCCTATTACAAGAGTATTCAGATGTTTTTGCTTGGTCCTACGAAGATATGCCCGGTTTGGATACAAGTATTGTAGAACACAAGATACCGTTGGAGGAAGGTTATAAGCCAGTCAAGCAGAAGCTAAGAAGGGCCCACCCAGACGTCTGGATCAAGGTCAAGGCAGAACTCGAAAAACAGTGGGATGCTGGTTTTCTAGAAGTAGTTAGATACCCACAATGGGTATCTAACATTGTTGTGGTGCCTAAGAAGGAAGGGAAGATTCGAGTTTGTGTGGATTTTCGGAATTTGAATAAAGCTAGCCCTAAGGACGATTTTCCTCTACCACACATAGATGTTTTAGTGGATAATGCTGCCCGAAGTTCCACTTATTCCTTTATGGACGGCTTTTCAGGATACAACCAAATAAAAATGGCTTTAGAGGATAAGGCGAAAACAACTTTTGTCACACCTTGGGGGACCTACTGCTACAAGGTCATGCCATTTGGGTTAAAGAATACGGGTGCAACATATCAAAGAGCAATGGTGACTCTATTCCACGACATGATGCACAAAGAAATTGAGGTGTATGTAGATGATATGATTGCCAAGTCTAAAAAGGAACAAGATCATGTGGAAGTTTTAAGGAAGTTATTTGAGAGATTAAGGAAGTATGAACTAAGGCTTAATCCTGCAAAATGTTCATTCGGAGTTAAATCGGGCAAGCTGTTGGGATTTGTGGTAAGTGATAGAGGTATAGAGGTGGATCCGAATAAAGTAAGGGCCATCCAGGCCATGTTGTCCCCTAAGACGGAGAAAGAAGTAAGAGGATTCTTGGGAAGGTTGAATTAAATTGCTCGGTTTATAGCTCAGCTAACAACCACATGCGAGCCTATATTCCGGCTACTAAGGAAAAAGAATCCCGGAACTTGGAATGAGGAGTGTGAGGAGGCATTCAATAAAATCAAGCATTATTACAAAAATCCGCCTTTACTGGTTCCTCCTATATCAGGAAAACCTCTAGTATTATATCTAACTGTAACTGAAGTAGCCATGGGATGTGTATTGGGTCAGCATGATGAAACTGGAAGGAAGGAAAGAGCTATTTATTACTTGAGTAAGAAATTCACTGAATGTGAGTCCAGATACACGGAGATAGAAAGCTTTGTTGTGCGTTGGTGTGGGCGGCAAAGAGGTTGCGACATTACATGTTATACTATACCACTTGGTTGATTTTCAAAAGTGGATCCTCTGAGGTATATTTTGTAATAAGCCCTTTTCTCTCAAGTAGAATTACAAGGTGGCAAGTTTTATTAGCAGAATATGACATAGTGTATATGACAAGGAAAGCCGTTAAAAGGGACGTGCAATCGCAGACCATCTGGCTGATAATGCTGTTGAAGATTACGAACCTTTGGATTTTGATTTCCCTGATGAAGATATATTGTCAATAGAAAAGGAGGAAGAGAAGACAGATTGGTGGACCATGTTTTTTGATGGAGCAGTAAATGTATATGGTAACGGGCAGGGGCAGTAATAATCTCTCCTAATAAGAAGCAATACCCAGTTTCGGTCAAACTACACTTCGAGTGCACCAACAATACAGCTGAGTATGAAGCTTGTATCCTCGGTTTAGAAGCCGCATTGGAGCTGAAAATAAAGAAGATAGATGTATATGGGGATTCAATGTTGATCATCTGCCAGGTGAAAGGGGAATGGCAAACCAAAGAAGAAAAGTTGAGGCCGTACCAAGAATACCTATCCATGCTAGCAAAGGAATTTGAAGAAATTAGATTCACCCATCTGGGAAGGGAGGGGAATCATTTTGCGGATGCTTTGGACCACACTAGTGCTATGACTACCATTGATCTCAAGTGCAAGGTTACAGCCGGTACACATTGATATTAGAAATGATCCAGCTCACTGTTGTTAATTGAAGGAGAGATAGACGGACAACCTTGGTATTACGATATCAAGAATCTGGTGCAGAAGCAGGAATATCCGGAGGGAGCTTCTAAGACGGATAAGAAAAATTTGAGAGGGTTAGCCATAGATTTCTATTTAGATGGAGAGATTTTATATAAAAGGTCATTTGATGGAACCCTGTTAAGATGTTTGGATGAGGCAGATGCTAGAAGGGCATTAAGAGAGGTCCATGAAGGGATTTGCTCAACCCATGCTAGCGGGCATATGATGGCAAGGAAAATCCAAAGGGCTGGTTATTTTTGGATGACACTAGAAAAAGACTGTATCAACTATGTCAGAAAATGTCACAAATGTCAAATTTATAGTGACAAGGTCAATATGCCACCAGCTCCATTGTTTAACTTAACATCGCCATGGCCCTTCGCGATGTGGGGAATTGATGTGATTGGACTTGTAAACCCAAAAGCGAGCAATGGTCATAGATTTATCCTCGTGGCTATTGACTACTTCACAAAATGGGTCGAAGCCGGGTCATTTGCTCATGTGACGCAAAAAGTGGTGAAGAAATTTATCGAGAGAGATTTGATATGTCGGTATGGTCCACCAGAAAAGATTATAACTGATAATGCCCAGAACTTCAACGGCAAGATGATAGTAGAGCTTTACACGAAATGGAAAATCAAGCATTCCAATTCTTCGCCATATAGACCGAAAATGAACGGGGCGGTAGAAGCTGCTAACAAGAATGTCAAAAAGATTATTCAGAAGATGGTAGTCACCTATAAGGATTGGCATGAGATGTTACCATTTGGCCTTCATGCATATCGCACCGCAGTTCGAACCTCGACAGGGGCTACCCCATATTCTTTGGTGTACGGTATGGAAGCAGTGATGCCTTTGGAAGTGGAAATCCCATCGTTAAGAGTGTTAATAGATTCCGAGTTAGAAGAGGCCGAGTGGGCCAAAGTGAGACACGAGCAACTGAACCTGATTAGTGAAAAGAGGATAGCCGCAATATGTCATCACCAGCTTTACCAGAAACGAATGGCTAAGGCGTATGATAAGAAGGTTAGACCGCGGTTGTTTCAAGAAGGAGATCTAGTATTGAAGAAAATATTGTCATTACCCGGAGATGATCAAAGCAAATGGCACCAAACTACGAGGGTCCTTATGTAGTAACGAAGGCATTCTCAGGAGGAGCGTTGAAGTTAGCTAGAATGGATGGAGAAGACCTAGCTCGACCTGTGAATTCTGACTCTGTTAAAAAGATATTATGCTTGATGTAGGCCTCTAAATCAATAAAGCAAAGTTTGGCCATGGATTTCTTTCCTTTTGTGCATTGATCTCACAACAATCATTTTTGCATTAATCCCAACAGTGCATCTCATCACTCATTTAAAAGTCTATAGCATCGATTGAACGAATTTCTTCTCTATATAAAAGCTCAGACTAGGATCACACCCCTACACTGGGGGCATGTACAAAATGTTTTTTTTGAAAAGTTTTTTACGGAAGCCTATAGATTTGAAAACCAAGCTAAAGCATTTGACAAAAAGCATGACAAAAAGGCAATAACAAGTCTTACATTTCTGAAAAGCGGAACTACTGGAGGAAAGTCAAAGACTTCTTCTCCAAGAATATGATAAGTAAAAAAGGGCAACACGGGAGATGAATCCAGCATACGACTTCAAAAGCAAGCTCATGATAAGAAAGAGCTTCATGAACTAGAAGAAGATGATGGGGCCTATGTTTCAAAACCAGGTACGAAGGCATGCATTGCATCTAATCATAAAATCATTGCATGTATCTCTTTTATCGTTACAGGAGGAGATCTTAGTGCACTCCCGCAAGATTGTGGATGAAGAAGGAATCATTGAGTGGATTCTATAACAACAAGAAGAGAAGATAATATTTTTTCAAATCCTGACAGCTGGAAGAACGACATCGATCGCAATCGGTAAAAGGGAATCGCCAGATGGGATTCCAAGTTGTTTGGTTAAAAGAGATCGCCAGAAGGGATCTCGTACTTCAATGAAGGTCGCCAGAAGGGACTTCATATTTCAGTTTTGAATAACAGGGAATCGCTAGATGGGATTCCAAGTTGTTGAGATCGCCAGAAGGGATCTCGTATTTGGATAAGAAGGTCGCCAGAATAAAGGGCCCTCATATTTTTCATAAAAGGAATTGCCAGATGGGATTCCAGGTTGTTAGAGATCGCCAGAAGGGATCTCGTATTTTGGTATTTGGAGGTCGCCAGATGGGACCGCATATTTCATGATTGTTAAAAGGAATCGCCCAGATGGGATTTCCAAGTTGTTTAAAAGGAGATCGCCAGAAGGGATCTCGTGATTCACTATTTGGAGGTTTGCCCAGATGGGACCTCGTATTTCATGTTAGTTAAAAGGAATCTGCCAGATGAGATTCCAGGTTGTTAGAGATCGCCAGAAGGGATCTCGGTATTTTGGTATTTGGAGGTCGCCAGATGGGACCGGCATATTTCATGATTGTTAAAAGGAATCGCCAGATGGGATTCCAAGTTGTTTAAAGGAGATCGCCAGAAGGGATCTCGTGATTCACTATTTGGAGGTTGCCAAGATGGGACCTCGTATTTCATGTTAGTTAAAAGGAATCGCCAGATGGGATTCCAGGTTGTTTGAGATCGCCAGAAGGGATCTCGTGTTTCATATCTTGGGGTCGCCAGATGGGACCCTCATGTTTTTATATTTTCAGGGAATCGCCAGATGGGAACCAATTCCAATGTTTTAGGCCGAAGAGGATTGCTTGTAAAGAAAGATTTTCAGATCGATCAAGCTTCGACCAGATCACTTGCGGGAGTTCAATCGGATTATCTTTATAAAACTTACTGCGCAAAACCCTTGCTCCGTAAGCATTATAAAGAGGGGCAGCTGTTTGTAACCCATTTTTTGGGTCCCCACAAAAAATAATATTAAATAGCCAAAGAAGGTTAGAAAAATAACAGGAGGCAGGAGCGCTCGAAAATGGTTGGAAGATTTGGTCAAGGAGGTTAAAAAAATACCACCAAGATCGGATTTTTAACAGTATATTCTTGGATGATGAGAGTCCTGAATGGATAAGAAAATTTTGAATTTTGAGGAGAAAAGCCCAAATTTGGATGTTTATGGACTTAATTGGATTTTTAATGGATTTTATAGGGGTTTTGATTGCAAAGAAAAATTGATTTTTAAGTCAATGTGGGTTTTAATCAGAAGAAATTTAAGTTTTGGGGCCCAAAATATATTTTTTTTGGAGATTTATTAGACCAAATCAGGGGCTTAATTGCATAAATATTGAAGTTTAATGGCCAATCAGGGACTTAATTAAGAAAATCCGAAACCAGGAACCAAATTGGAAGAGGCGCCGTAAATGGAGGGGCTGAAATTATTCTGTCCAGGGGCCTAATTGAAGAAATTGGAAGTTTATTAATCAATTGAGGGCATAATTGAACAAAAGAACAGAGGCCAGGGATTAGAATGGAAAACGCGGCCGACTTGAGGGGTGGAGGCCGAAATTAGCGGGGGTGCAATTGAATTTTATTCTTAAAATCAGGATCAGATTCCGAGGACTTAAAGAACAAAGGATAAAATTAAGGACTGATTTAAAAAAAAAAAAAAAAAAAAAAAAAAAGGACCGAACGGTGCCGTTTTGAACGGCACTGTTCACCTTTCTTCTTCCCTCCCCCCGAACAGACAGCGGGGGAAGAAAGAAAAAAGAAAGCTTATTTAAATGGCGCTTGTCCCCCTCTAACCTACCGACCGGACCGAAGGCCACACGCCGTTGAAG
Source organism: Populus alba (assembly GCF_005239225.2). Lineage (NCBI taxonomy): Eukaryota > Viridiplantae > Streptophyta > Magnoliopsida > Malpighiales > Salicaceae > Populus > Populus alba. Next base: position 4,925,472 of record NC_133289.1, on the reverse strand, counting down.
ACATTGGACCGACCACCCGCCGCCGCACCACACCGGACCGAAGCCCACACGCCTTGACAGTCGCGCCCAATGGCCGACCAGCCTCCACCTTGGTTCGCCCCAAGACTCCTTCTCCCCCTATAAAAGCAGGTGACCCGAAAGAAAAAGTGGGACGAAAAAAAGGGAAGGGAAGCAGGAGGAGAGGAAAAAAAAAAACCTGTTAGACAAAGAGAGAGAGAGAGATGGAAAGCCGAAGAGAGAAACCACTTAACTAAAAAACCAGAAATAAAAGAACCCAAAGTTGAGAAGCTGGGAAAGCTGACACCAGGAGGGAACCAAAAAAAAAAAAAAAAAAAAATGAAGAAGCCGAAACCGAAGCAGCAAACGGGGGAACGACGACGAATCGTTGATAACAACCGCACCCACCGCCGTTCGAACAGCCGCAGCCCTGCCCGCAGCCACTGTTCGCGAGCCACAGCCACCACCAGCACCGCCCTCCTCGCCAGGTACGCATCTTTCCCCCTGCATTTTCTCCTTTTGCTGCCTAAGTTTTCCTCCTGCATGCAGAATCGTTTCTGCATGCAGGGAGGTGGGGAGGGAAAATAATTCCCTCCCCCCCGTTTATTTGCTGGCCCAGGCTGATGCTGGCCCAGCGTTGTTATTTTCTTCTCTGGGCCAGACTGATTCTGGCCCAGTATAGTTTTGGGGTGGGCCAGAATGGTTCTGGCCCAGCCCTGTGATCTGGGCCGGTCGGCCCAGACCAAGGAGTGAATTTTTAGTTGGGCCGAGATCGGCCCAGTTTTAATGGTGGCCGAATTCGGCCCAATGTTTTTTTCCTGGGCTGTCCGGCCCATTTAGTTGGCCGGCCCGCCCACTTAACCTATTATATTATATATTATTATATATTATATGATATAGTTGTGTGTATATATATTATAAAAATAAAAAAAAAATATTCTGAAAAATCTTTAAAAATATTGTTGATTTTCCTGCATGTTTGGTCAAAAGTGTTTAATGTGGTTCGTATTTTTATACCGTAAAGATACAAAATCAGTGTTAAAATACCCGGTTTTCGTCAAAATATCAAAGATTTTCAGAATAAAAATGTTTTGCTTTTTTTTTTTCCTGCATATTTTTATCAAAGCGGATTAATATTGGTGTTATTTTTATACCGTAAGGATACAAGCTCAGTATTTAAAATACCTGATTTTCGTCAAAACATAAAAAAAATATTTTCCAAAAAAAATTGTTTTTGTTTTAAAATACGGCCTGGTCTCTCCAATATATATATAAAATATTATAAATATCATATTTTCACACAACAAAGAAAAAATTTTCAAAACAATATATGTTATTAGCATGCATTTTGGCTTTAATAACCAGTTTATTCAAGCCATGAGAACTAGGCCAATATTTCAAAAATTCTAAAAATCTTTTTGGTGCTATTAGTAGTATTTGGGATTACGATTTATACGTAAAACGTATTCCTAAATATTATTAATAAAGTTTTGGTATAGACATTAGAACGGTTAGGATTTTACCCGATAAGATAAAGACTTTCTTACCGAGAAGGATTTTTCTTGAACCATAGACAGACCAACAACTAGAAAAACATGAAAATACCTTAGATTTTATCAGACAATAAAACAATGCAGCTTACCTTAGGTAGGGCGTATTTGGGGTACTAATACCTTCCCTTTACGCAACCAGTCCCCGTACCCGATCTTTGAGACCAGTTAGGGTTCCTAGTAACCAAAATACTAGGTGGCGACTCCCATTCCATTTTCCACCCACAAAAGACAATATTTTCTTGTATCCCCATAGATATAGATAGATTTACATTGTAGATAAGAAAATGGGAACAAACTATGTTATTTTCGCCGCGACGCCGCACACGTGCGACAGCGACAATGACTCATTTGTAGAGTTAGATTATCGTGCCTAATTTGCATGTTGTTTTATAGTTCCTTGTTAGATATGGAGTTGTCTTTATGCAATTGATATATGTAAGGAAGCCATGTGTTGTATTTCATGTTGATGGAATGAGAGTGTGAAACTCTCCTTCTATAGAACAACATTTTTTAACACTTGCGCTTGATTAGAGAATCGATAGGGATTTGGAGGGGTTCATGTAGTGGGAGTAGTGGGGAGATCGATTATTCTTTCTTGTCTAGAGTTTCTTCAGCCATGAAAAGAATTTTTAGTAAAGAAAAAGGAAATGAACTAGGTTTTTTTTTTTTAAGATCCCCAAAAACGACATCATTGATTAAGTTGTAAGAAGCTTTAAATTGGATTTGAGCTTTCTAGAATTGTGATTTTGGGCTGCTCTGTGAGTTTTTTAATAAAAAAAATTCCCACGTGGGCATATAGGACATTGACACTTAAATAAGTAAAATATAAAAGAAGAAAATAATACACTAGAAAATAAATGAAACTATGGGGAGCATATTTGTATGTTCTGTGTTTCTATTTATGATTTTCTTGAATGATTGCTTGTAATTTTAAAATTATCAGGTGATTGATGATGATTATAGAAACTGATGGGTGGTTAATAAAAGTTTTAAGAATCGTTGAATATTCAATGATGATGTAAGAAATTGTTCTGCCTGATTTATACCCTGTTCATGAACTTCCCTCGTGGTTAAGATGGAGGTAACTGTTTTTATAAAAAAATTGTGCCAAGCATGCATTGGTGGAGATGCATTGTACGCATACAAAAAGTTGTGTTGCATAGTTCTAGGAATAATAATAAAAAAAATACATAGAGATGTGTGTGTAGGGCAGGAATAGCCTGGCTTGGTGAGTAATGAAAAAAAGGCAGGGAAAGAATGGAGGGGAAAATTTCAGCCATCTAGGCTGCCCCAAATGGCTTTTAAAATAAATAAATAAAAAATCCGTGCACCATCACCACACAAATGCACTAGCTGCAATGAGCAAAAAACAGTTCATGCACATGAAGCCAGGAATGATTTTCTTTTTATCAAGAAAAAGAATAGATGAACGATTTTCTTCCAAACAAGGTGTGTAAGAAAACATAGTAATTGACAGTAAACTCAATCGAGTACAAAAGCAGACTTGTGTCCTTGAAAACTATCTAGGCATGACAGTTAACAGTTACAAAAGCTAAATCAAACCCACGATTATAAACCAATGGGGCAAACAAGCAATGCATTATTGCTGGCTCCTTGACAAATGAATAGCAGATACCATCTCCTGTTGACTGTCGGTATAACAATTGAGTCTAGGCAGAGATTAAGAAAAAGAAGAGAAATCCCTGCAGCTTTATCTTGTCCCCGCCAGTGTAAACAAATGGCAGTGCCGGTTTCTGATAATATTATGCAACGCATTTCCAGTGCTACAAATACAACTCTGATGTTTCTAAAAACACAAGGCTGAAACTGAACTTTAAGGGGAGGATACCTGCAGAACAAGTAACCAAGGTTATTTTGGAGCAAAAAAGGCATTTAACTTCAGATGGAAACAAAGAAATAACTTCATTAAGAAAGCTTAAATTATGATGCGAGAAGCATGCATTAATAAGGTGACAGAGACGATGCAAAGCCTATCACTGGTCTGAACAGTGTTCATAACATGATGATGTGAAACAAGAAATCATATTGGATTCTTGAAAGCCATTTTCATCATCACAAACGATGATGTCCCTTCCTGATGAGAACGAACTCTTTAAGAAGTTGGATCTACCGACTCTAGGAAGCTCGCACTTTCCGAACTGATTAATGCCCAACATGGAGCTACTTGTGAAGTGGTCGCCAACAGATACTTGAAAAGAAAAGAAGGGTCACACTTTAGGTACATCTAATTATATACATTATCTGCTAATATGAAGTTTCCATATAGCATTATGGTAGCTAGCAGACAAGGTGTCACGGAGCTTTTTCCATCTTATGCAAAAGAGCTTGATAATGAGGGAGTTCTTGGCATGCGTGGACATACCTAAGCCAAAAATCACCTATTCAGTATAAAGTATTAAAGTTTTGTTGTATGCAACTCATAAAACCTCCAAGGCATGATATATTTCAGGCACCCCACGTCGAAGTAATGGTTCTAGCCGGAATGTGGGAACCCCATTTCGCCACATCTTAGCTTCATGCATCTCATTCCATGCTTGTACTATCTCATCATTTCTAAACCCTAAACCTGCAATGGTGAATATTGAGCATATATATTTGTCAGCATCTCAGATATAATTTCTTCTTAAACAAAATTTCTAACAAGTAATTACAAGTTATACCTTCCAGAGCACTATCATTTGAAACATGGTTCTTTATCATAACAGCAATATCCATGGAGGAAACTCCAGCAAGATTAAACTTCTCGACGGCAGCTTCCAAACATTCTTGCCAGACTGGTAGGTCTAATTTGAATTCCATGAGTGATCGCTCATATAATATGGTGCCCCATAGGAGGTTAATCTGGGACATCATGTTCCTAGCCTGCTCAGTAGCTTCTTGATCTGTGGACACATCTTTCAATAGCGTGTCCCAACCAGTTTTCTGGGACTGGGATTTAACCTTCGCTGAGTTGGAAAGGTTCAGGTGTTGAGCTACAAATGCTTCCCACATTTCCATGCCCCTTTCCATGTTGTCCTCGGCCATGTTATAGAGCTGCAAAATCTCTTCAGAAGGCCATGTTCCCAAGTCAGCATTGTTTCCAATTGCATAATACCAGGAAAGTTTTGCCCGTTCAAAATGCTGCTGCGCTTGAGCTAGAAGACCTTCATAGAAGTCTGGTTTGATTCTCAATGCTTCTTCATATCTCTGCCCCGCTTTTATATATTCTTTTTGTGCCCAATCATATGAAGTTCTAATCTTTCTAAGTATTGATTCTCTTGAAGCATCTTCTAGGAAACCAAGCCTCTTCCTTGCCCTGGACATTTGAACGTTTCCCCAGTTGAACAGTGCCAAAGCTGCCATCTCTTGGAACTTCGTTGCTGCTGTGTTGAAAAGCTCTTGCGCTTCTACACTCGTAACTGTCTCCTCCATAGCCTCTGAATATACCTTCATACCGAGTTCATGAAGACCCAAATAAGCATCTGAGTCAAACCCAGCATGGTTCTTGAACAGCTTAGCAAACTTCACTATCCATTCATCAATGAAAGACGATCTGTTTTCAGACAGCTTGCCATTTTCCATGTTCCGATTCTCAGTGGCAAGCTTTTGTTTGACATCCAGTTTGTGCACCTCCTCCTGCCCAAGCCTATCAAAGGATGGATCTCTCTTAGGATTGACTTTGACCAGATACAGCCGGATAGAAACCTGGGACTCTGCTGATGCTTCTGCCCACCTCAATTCTTCATCAGTGGTTATTGTAACCAAATCACCTTCATTGTCCCTGTATTTGATATGAATCTCTTCTGAGCCTGGAAACCGATCAGCTATAACTTCCCTAAGTTGCAGGAGTTTGCAATTAAGAGGCAACTGAACCCATCTTATGTCCTCCCCGAAAACTAATTTTATGGTCTTCTTAGGTTTTTCTGTTTTGCTCCTGATTTTCTCCTCCACAACCACCTTATCCTCGGCCATCTTCTCCTCAAGTTGGCTATCAACTTGCTTGTATTTGATTTCATTGCCAGCATTCTTTTCCTCAAATTCACCCTCGGCCATCTTTTCCTCAATTTCATCTGCAGTATTATTTTCTATGTTTTTGACCTTCTTCTTCCTCGTCTTCTGTTTCACTAGTTTAGGTGACGCAACAGGGGATTCAACATATTCTGGAGGCAGTTCAATTACTGTGTCGTTCACTGTTAGCCCCTTCAGCTCAATTGTTTTTTTTACTCTTTCTGAAATCTCTGATGCCATGAAATTATTTGGTTCCATTTTCAAAACCGTACTGACATCTCTCAAAGCCAAATCCAGCCTATTCAAAGCCTCATAACACCTTGCTCTCTTCAACAGTGCCTTACTATACTTTGGTGTGACCTCTAACGACAAATTACACTCATGAATTGCCCTGGGGTATTTACTCAGACCCATCTGCATATAACATGCAGCCATATTACTCCGGAGATTGGATACATCTATATGATTCCTTGGAAGCAACTTGATGGCCTTTTCATATTTCAACATGGCACCTTCATGGTCTCTCTTCTGAAACATCTTGTTCCCTTCCTCCTTCAATTCTTGTGACATGGAAATGAAGATTGCAATGTCCTTATCAAGAGCTTTAGGGCTATCATTCCCACCCTTAGGTTGCTTCATATCATTCTCACTGGATTGTCTTATTACCTGTTTCTTATTCTGTCCACTCTCCTTTGCCATTGCGAATCCAACAATCCAAAATCCAAGAATTACAACTCAATATCAACTGTATTATAATAACCCAAACCAAAACCTCAAAATCCAACCCAATCCAATCAAACAGTTCACAAACTAACAACCAACCTCACCGACAAGTTAAACAATTCAAACCCAACAACCACTTTTGTGCGAAAAGCTTCAAAATTACAAGAATAAGATAGGCTACAACTTCAAAGCATTAACTAAACAGATTAACATACAACAGACCGCATACACAAGCAAACCAAAACCAAGCTCTAACACAGCAGAACCGACAAATCAAATTCAAATTATCCTCCAAAAATGTCCCAATTTCCACAAACTAACCTTAAAAATCTAAATTTCTTGAATCTCAAATGGATTCTTTTCTTTCCAAGCACACAATGACTTCAAAACCAGAAAATCAAATTACACAAACGCAATGCACTTTGTCCATCTCTCCAAACCAGGAAAAAATATTTCTCCTCCAGCCAAAAAACAAATCCAAAATTCAGAGAGGGAAAAAACCAAAACAAAAAGAAAAGAAACCTTATTTCAGCTAAAGACAGCAACTTGACATTTTGCTTGAACAACAGAAATAAAAAACTTATATGGGAATTGAATTCTTGAAAGAAAGCTTGTAATGGAGATTTCCTTTCCTTTTCTTTTTTCTTTTTTTCAGGAAATTGCAGAGAGAAGGTTGAAGAAAGCTTGTAAGCGTGTGCTAAAACAAAGATGAGAAACAGAAAAGAAACCGACCATAGTTACTTTGGTAACGTGTAAGATCTTCACAAGCTCAACGTAAACGCCACAAAAAAAAAAGATCACATATTTTAATTTTTTATTTAGTTTTCGAAGCTTTTAATGTACTTTTGTTTAATATAAGCTTTGGAGCTTTCGACGTGATTTTGTCTTTGGTCAATCACAATTAGAATATTTGGATCACATTGTTACTCCTCAATATGTAAAGGTGGATCAAGGCGAGCTCAAGACCATGTTTAATTGGCCTCAAGCTACGAACATTTTGAAGTTGCGTGGTTTCATAGGTTCCGCAGGTTATTATAGGGAATTTGTTCGCGACTATGGAATACTAGCTCGTCCTCTCACCAATTTATTGAAGAAGGGAAACATTTGATTGGACGGATGAAGTGGAGACTACATTTCATGTTCTCAAACAAGCTATGACTTCCACTCTTATCCTTGTCATGTCTAATTTTAATGAGCCTTTTGTTATCGAATCTGATGCTTCAGTTACTGGTATTGGGGCGATTTTAAATCAACCAAGGAGGCCTTCGTTGGAGGCCGATTCTTGGAGTAAGATGAGGAACAGCAACGACATCTCTATTTATGTACGAAAAGAAAAATGCCCCATAACTATTCCTATTGTATAAGGTAGTTTTGTCAGCAGATTGTATAAGCTTTGTCTTTCCAATCTACACGAAACTACTTTGATTGGGGTTTAAATGAAGGGATAATGTGTTTAATACGACACTTTAAGTAATAAACTACTGCAGGAAACGCAAGATTTCAGTCTGGTGTTCTTCATATTCGAATAACAAGACTCTAAGAGAAACTGCAAGTTGCAACATTAAGCTTCCAGAAATATTCCAAGACCCGAAAACATGAGAGGCCAGGCCGTCGTCTCTGGCTTTGCAAATGATTGATTAATTGAATGGAACAAGGCCTCGTTATGTTAATTAACATAAGCTATGGCCATGGTTCAGTTTCTTGGCAAATGTTCCTTAGGATAAAGAAACAATTTGGGATATAACAAGCAAATATATGGGAATGCAACAGTGGATTTGTTTGCTGAATTACTTGCTTAAAGCTAGACGAGAGAAAAATTTAGCTTCAGTGTTGGAAAGCAAGCATGCATAGGAAATTTTTATGGTGACGGAGTAGTTAATGATATTTTATTAGTTATTTTATTGTTTATTTTAAAGAAAGATAAATACAAGAAAGAGAAAGAAAATTAAATCCATGAACCTTAAAAAATAATAAAAATATTTCTATAATTTCTATCTCATACTTGTATCTAATTATTTTATTTAAAATGAATCCTGAAAAATAACTAACATGATATCATTATTTTCTAAGCATTATAACATTTCTTGTTCGGTAATATTTTAATATTAAAAAAAAACTAAAAAATTAGAGAGTTTAACAAAAATAACGAGTTAGTCCTCATGTTTTTATAAGATATTTATTTAATTTATATATTCTTAAGTCCATTTATAACTTAACCCTCTGATTAATTTCATGCTTTTTATTATGTTTTTTTTTTTCTTTTTTGAAAATTGAAAAAAAAAAAAGAAGGTAAGATGAAAAAACTTGATCAGGAGAGAATTAATTTTGAAACAAAATTTTATTAAATTGAGGATGATAAATTTTAATCAAGATACCACATGATTATTTTTATAATAAAAGGATTAATTAAATAATTTTGATGAAGTATGATAATTATTAAATTATAGTAGTAACTCAGCAAATTATGAAATTATAATATGATTATAACCCAAAATAAACCCATTAGAAAAAAGCCCAATCATCACGAGCCCACTACAGTCATGAGACCACAAGACCGGCAGTATTACACGTCATTATTCTATGACGTGGCAAACTTTCATTGGCCAATCAACGCAACAACAACGCTGCTTCCTCCTCTTCAATTCTCAACACAAAACCCAAAATCTGCATTTTTTTGGAAGTTCTTAGATTATTAGGTATACAAATAAAAGAAAGAAAAATAAAACACTCAAAAGGAGTTTGAAAGATGAGATTTTTATTGTTAACAGTGGTGCTATACACTGTATGCAACCATGTTTTAGCTGATCAGATCTATCCTACTCATGCAGGTAATCAAAGATTTCTGCTTTCATTGTAAATTTGTTAGCTTCATCTATATAAGAGTAACGGGTCTTTGAGATTTTATTGTTTTTGACATGGGTTTTTCTTGTTTCTATTTGGTTCTCAATTTGAGGGTGAGTTTTTGAAGAACTTGGTTTGTTATGATTAATAAATGGGTAATGAGTTTCGTGAGCTGTTTTATTGTTCATGCAATGTTTGTTATTTAAAGCTTATTATGTTTTTGTGTTGAAGACGTTGGAGTGTTTTTTTAAGGGTTTCTTTTTTTAGGGAGAGAATTCAGAGGGGTTAGTAATAGTTTGAAATATGCTAGGAAGCTGAATTGGCTTGACCTTTTTTATTGTTTAGTTGTTTTAGATCAAAGTATGCGGTGCTTAACTGTGTGTGAGCCTTTGAAAGGAACAAATAGATGAACAACTAAATGGTGGGCTGTAATGTAGCCATTACTGATGTTGGCAGTGATCAATCATTAACAAAGGTGGTTTGTGTTTTACATGTTAAGCAAGTCAGTCAAATCAACGTTATTAAGTTGTATCCTTCTCCTGTTTGTTTTGTTTTGTTTTGTATGTGCTTTGACTTTCTACTAATTAACAGGTGGTACGTTCAGTCGTAGTTCTCGTGAACCAAAATATCAGATTGAATTTCATTCAGAAGAGTCTCCTTTTCATCCTGTAAGTAAGCTTGGGATTATTGGCATCTATTTACTTCCGGCCTGCGTATATCTTTGTATTATGTTAGTCTGTTCATTGTCATGGTCATCCACAAGCATGCATGCTATATTTTGAAAATGCCTCCTTAACAGTGCTCTCACCACATGTTCTTGTACTGCTTAAAATTACAATAAGATGGTAGCCTGGGACTTGGGGGTGGTGTTGCACTGTACTTTTGGCTTGAAAAAAATGAAAATCTATCATTAGCATAAGTCTTGGAAGATGAATGGTTCTCAAAAAGTTTGTATGCAAAGAGAGTTGGTATTATTTGATAGTCAAGGAGAGTTTCCTAGTTCATTTTCTGCAGCAGATGGGTATTGGGCATTGAGGGATTGAAAAGTGACACAGTGACATGACGTTGCAAGATGATTAACTCTGTTGTAATATTAAATAGCTGCAGGTTCTGTCTGTGTGTAATCTATTTTAAGCCAGTTTCTAAATGCTCAGACCAGGACTGATGTATTAACTTTCTTCCTTTTTAGCCTCTCCACATCCCATGAGGCTGTTAGTTTTTTTTTTGTTTTTTTGTGAAAAGCATTTCCCTGAAGCAACCTAATGACAATTTGTTGGGTTTCTGATGTGATAGACCATAATTTGTTTCCCTTCTAGTTCCCTCTATGTTGAATATGGTTTCTTTATCTTAATTGCAGAAACAAAGTGTGTTTTTGTTTTAATCCAACATTCTTGCAGGATGATGACCAGGAGTCAGTGGTCATGCCCAACAAAAATGGTGAGAATTACTTATGCTTCTTGCCCAAGGTGGTGAAAGCTAAGAGTGAAATGCCACTTACTCTGCTGAATGTAAGCAGCTTGATTGTGGAAACTGAGAAACGGGTTAAATTGAAGACACCTGATGAGCTGCTTGAAGTACTGAAAGGCTCATGCTTTGTCAGAGTCAGTATCTATTACCAAAAACCTTCTTGTACATGTTCATGCTAAATAATACTCTTATATTTGTTGATCAAAATTGCTACAGACATCATCTGTAACTACATAATTTGCTGCTAGTTGTGCTTTTTTGTTTTCCAATATCAAGATTTTTTGAATAAATTTGTATCAGTCTCAAGACATTTGTCTTATACTGTTGTATCTTTAATGCAGCAAGAGGGTTGGTGGTCCTACGAGTTATGCTATCAGAAGAAGTTGAGGCAATTCCATGTGGAGGACGAGAAAGAAAAGGTAGCCACTTGAGCATGTATGAGTTGTTCTCCTGTTTGATTTTTCAATTTCTTTTGTTTTGCATTCAGGTTTGATGTTTTCTTGCTCTTATAAGTGGAAGCATGCTATTGAGGGCAAAATCTATTCATTTTCAATTTTGTGATTTTTTGTGGCTGATGGGTTAATAACTTTGAAGTTTAAGTGGATTGGATGTCTTATATAGATATTTCTTTGTGGCTTGTTGTAGTAATAGCAATTGTACCAGCCAGTTGCTTTATCATTATTGTATTGAAAATTTTGGTTTATTTTCCAATTATAGACCAGCAGCATAGCGGCTTCTCTTTGTATATTGCACACCTGCAACATGTATTCTATTACCTTAACGATACATGTGTTTCCCATTACAGATTGTCCAAGAATTTATCTTGGGTGTGTATGATGAAGAAGCCACAGCTGCATTCAACCAGAATCTTTCTGACATTTCTACATTGAAAGATCCTCGTTCAAAAGATGCATCTCAAAGGTATGATTGTGAGCCCTTGCAACAAAGTTTGTGTGAGAGAGACTTCAATTGTGGTTAAAGTAAAGCAAAAAAAAGGTAGTAATCACCACATTTCTTTTCTGTTTGTTGTGTTTGAGCAGGTATCATGCTCATCAGTACACAAATGGAACTATATGCGATCTTACAAATGAGCCCCGAGAAACTGAGGTATGGTAAAGGAGTAGCATTTTGGAACCTTTGACTCTCTCTCTCTCTCTCTCTCATGTGGTGTCCATGTTTTCCTTGTGTGCAGGTGAGATTCGTTTGCTCAGAGCCCAGAGCTATGATTAGTTCAATCACTGAGCTATCCACTTGCAAGTATGCACTTACAGTACACTCTCCTTTGCTTTGCAAGCACCCGTAAGTCTCTCTCTCTCTGAGGTCAAAATCACAGATGCTAAAGATCAGATGTGATAAAATCTTGCAACCTTTAAAATGCTTACAGTTCAAATGCTGTTAAGGAATAAAATATATAATGGCATGTTTCAGCCTTCCTGATCAACCTTTTCTCTAATAAAAGTGTGTTGCTAGTTGTTTAAGTTATAATTTATAAAAGAAAATTTGTCTCAAGTTTTAGACTAAACTTGATGGTCTAGGGCAATGAATTGTCCTGCTCGGGTACTAAACTTGATGGCCTAGGGCAATGAACTGTCCTGCTCGGGTAGAAAAACAAGCCAATCATATTGCGATGGCAAAAAATCATCTCTTGTTATGTTAATTGTTATCCTATAAAGGGCCATGTTGCTACTACACAAAATGGGGTATTTATCTATCTTCTGTTCATTGCAAAATGAAGCTCAAAATTTTGATATGAATGACACAGATGGAGAATCTACAGTTTTTAAGTTCCTTGAAAATTCACACTGTAAAATGGAAAATACTCTTTCATACAAAGTAATAATATATCTATATTCAATCTGTTTTTACTTGTTTCTTGTGTAAAAATGCACTTATTTTATCTGTTGAGTTGATGATTGGACTTGTTTTGAACATGAAGTTCACTTCTATCTGGCTTCAAATGGACCATAAGTTTCCTTAGGAAACATACCATTTTCTCCCGCTGAATCTTGTGTGTTTACTTGCATGCACAATGCATTGCATCCACTTTTGACTTTGCAGATTGTTTCAAGAAGAGAGACCAGTGTGGCACACCATTAATTGCAATCTTCTTCCCAAGGATTACAAGGAAGCTAAACCAGATAAGGTCGAAGCCGATGATAAGCAGATCTTTATGGTACCTGACATTGATTCATCTAATCATGATTCGGATGAATAAGCAACGCATTGCAGAGGGACCTTTGTCAATACAAATCAAATTAAACGAGCTAATGGAGTGTATTCTTCATGTTTTATATGGTTCTTCCCTTGCAAGTACAAAACAGTCAATCAATCGCTCTCATGCCATCTGCCCAATGACCGGCTTTTTCTGGACTCAGAAAACATACAGCAAATAGTGCTTGACAGTGTTATTGTAACTTTGGAAAAATCGAAGTAGCTGAAACTAATGGGAGAACGTATGTAAATTCTATGAAAAAAGACATTCCTTAACGGTCTTACCTAAATTTTCTTCCTTTTCTTTCATGGATGGTTCATTTGTTGCTTTCTAATATGTCAAGTTATGCTCTGGCATTCAATGTCGTTTATGATGTTGGTTCTGAGATAAAAAGTTTGCTTCCTGCAAGAAGGTAAAATAAGATTTGAGGAATGTAATTTGGGCCATCCCTCTCTATTTGATTCTTTATTAAGTATTTCGTCCTTTCCATATCGTGTATTTTCACCACAAAACAAAATATTATATCAGTGACAAAAATGATAACTCCACCTCCAAGAATTCTATTAAAATTTGAAGATTTATGCTCCTCTCCCATCGCTATGAATCCTTTAATAAATCCTGAAAACCAACAATAGATGAACGAAAACAAAAATATACTCGAGAAACAAATAATCAAGTAAAAACAGCAAGTGTTTTTCTTTTGGTGTAAATTTCACTCATTAATGAATATCGTTTGCTCTTCTATCAAAAATAATAATAAAAATTTTGTATGGAAATTTCTAATATTATTGCTCTGTTTCTCGTAATAGCTATCTAACAATTAACATGAGAAACCTGAGATTAGCCTAAGATTTTATTCGACTCTTTATGCATTCGGCTCAATCATTGACAAGATCGCATTCCTGTGATTACAATAGGCCGGATTAAATTGAATATATTCGGGGAGACGATGGCATTTCAGAAATAAATAATTTTTTTTAAAAAAACAGGGGAGTTAATATGAATTTCTTCCCTTTGTCGGGGCAACCTTTCGTCTCAGAGAAATCTATAAAACAAGAAGACTTCTTGTGCCTGTGTGGCATCCATCTCCAAAGTGCATTCATTTGAACCAGGAGGTAGGATAAAAAAATTCAAAATGAAAAGGATAGATGCCTGCACCACAACTCTCAAGATGGATGCTGCACAATCTACTGCAATTACGTTTGCTTTCTGTAATGCTGGTCAGTACAACGATGCAACTTATGCTAGTTCAACCCCTAACTCCTAAAGGCTCCCCATCCTATCATTATAATTGCAATTAACATCATTCACATTATATTCACAGATATGCTTCGTTTCATTGTTCCAGTCAGCTTTCCTCTTAGTCGGACAACTGGGAAGACGAAGCTTTTCCATTGCCACCCCCTGAATCCAGCAAAGCGAGGTACTCATTTATGGAATCGCCTTCCCGTGTCACATCAATGTTATAATCTGACAATGCATCGCCTCTTGTGAGTTCATCAGCAATTTCATCCTCCATCTCCAAGTCCCGCTGTTCGGCTGAAGGACCTTCATTACTATTATCAATGCCCAAAGTATCTGGACTAAGATTCTCCACAGCAGGGTTGGTAGGAGTTGAATCAGGAGCACAAGCATTATCGTTAACATTTAAGTCAGTACTTGCATTATTGTTCCCAGAGAAATCATGAGCATTAGAGCTGTCATCAGCTGCAGCTGTGGTGTTTGCTTGGGGATGCGTGAGTAGTTGATGCATGACTTGCTCTAAAGAGCCACCAGCTTGGACAGCACCAATCACTGCAGAATGCAGGCAAAAAAACTGTCAGTAGCCAGTAAAGTAATCCAAATGCCTAAAATTAGTAGCGCCACAAGGCATAGGTGTGTGTATGAGTACCTCTAGATCTTTCAAAGCCCATGGACACAAGCTGTTCAACTGTGGCATCAGTGGCTCGTTGCTGTCTTTTCCTTTTTCTTGATTCTATAGCACGCTGCAGGTCTATCAAAGTTAGTAATGGTAAAAAGTTTAAAATGAAATTCAGACAAAAATATTTGAACTTTCAGGACCTGGAGTTCAGTATTAGCTTCTGGGTTTGTCAAGTCATCCAATGCCTCCTGAGTACCATTCTCATTTTTCCGAAGAGCTTCAGCAGCAAGCTCCTTCTCAAATCTGCCAAGTTGAGGAGCTCTTAGCTTTTATCAGGGATGATAAATGCTAAATGGATGAAATAGGCAACTATGATTGAGCTAGTAAGTGCCAATCTCATATTTACAGAATGTGATTGAAAACATTGAAGAACTGGATAGTCTATATGTCAAAATATTCACGAAGTAAACAGAAATTTCTCATCTAACTGAATATTAAGGTCAGTTACCAAGAATGTGCATGGGAATTTGTAAAACAAATGTTAAAAGAGTACCAAAGGTACAAGCTCAAACATCAGAACTCCAAAAGTAAATCACAAATAAATTTTCCAACAGGAAACCACGTTTCCTCAGTCACACCATTAACAAAAGTATTCCAGTGCTTGCTTACCCTATGGAGACCAACTCTGTCAGTTTCTGGAGATCCACAGCTTTCTTTAAGGGTGTAACTCCATACCGTTTCTGCTCCCTGGAAATCAGCAGAGAAATGAAGGTTACAAACAGAGGGAAATTCCATATAAAACAGAGATCAATTTTATGATACTTGCTTGATTTCTTTTCTTCGACGAATGTCATCTTCCCGTTTCTTTTCTCTCTTTTCCCTTTCCAGTACAAGAAAATTAATGGCACTCTGAACATCCTGATTGCTCATTCTCAATGCTCTTTTTGCATCTTGTTCCCCAAATCCAATGCTCATGACAACTGATAAGGCTTCATCTGGCACTTGTAGCTGGAATCCACAACAGGAGATTGTATTCAGAATGAATAAAAATGGAAGGTAGCTATATAACTTTACAGGAAATGAAAGAGTGAGATGAAAAAGAAGATCAAAGACAAAGTAAATGAAGAGTCCAGAATTACTCACTACTGATAATAATTCAGAAACAGTATAAGCAATATACAAGTGTTCAATTTTGAGATTCAGAAATTTGATTGTTAATGTTTAGACAAAAGCAATAGCCAAAGTTCAGGTCACTTCAAGCACAAAGTCTAAAAATTAGATTTTATTTGCAGACGCATAGGTTTCAATTTTGGTACAAGGTTGCAAACAACATACAGCATTAGCATAGAAAGTGAAAAAATCAGATAACATTCAATACCATCATCCACTATTCTGGAAAATATCAACCAAGATGAGATAAAGTAGTGAAATTAATATGTTTACCCAAACAATTTCATGTTTATATACACACTCATAGGGAAAAAAACTTGTTTGACCTTCAAGAATTTTGCTTGTGCAGAGGTCAAGAACTTCCTAGATTTGTCAAACTGGCCACTGTGATATGCCACCACTCCTTCCAACAATTCCAATCGCAAATATCTAACAAAGAAGTAACAGAGCGGGATTAGCTTCAAAGTGCCAACCAAGACTTTCTATCCAGCTATCAGTAAACATGCTGAAAGTTTACAATAGATACTCACAATGCAAGCTCTGAAGAACAACCAGCTTGAAGCAGTCTGAATCGGGAGGAGTCCTTTCCGTGAGCACGTTCAAGTCCTTCTCTAGCCTTTTCGAGGCGTAATCCTGCCACTGAGAGCCAGGCAATATCTTGGAGCATGAAGTAACACCACACCATGTCTATTTGCAGTATTGGGATATTGTCGACAAGCTGGAAGCAACACATAGCCAAAAGGAAAAAAAGAAAAGGACACGATATTAATCACTTAAGCATAAAAGATACGAGAAACGAGATATAGCATTAACGATCTTAGTTAAGGAAAAAGAATAGCTCACTCACTTCAATAGACTTGGGATTGCATAGAGAGAAAGCCTCCTGCAACAAAGAAATCATTTCATATGTATGAGAAAAAGTTTTAAAATGAACTAAGCCATATAGAAGCAATGCAATGCCAACAGCAATAGACAAGCAGAGGAAATATGGCAAATACAGGGAATTGTGATCAGCTAATTAAAGAAAAGCTATAAAAAAGTATAGGATGTCGATCCAAAAGTTATACCGTTGAGGGCGCCCTCAGAAATTGAAATCAAAATATATCTTAACAGAAGCACCACTAACTTCAAAATAATTGATGAGATCATAGAAGCTAAGTATGCAAATCAATTGAAATGAATTAACCATTTAAATAAATGCAAAAACAAACCTCTCCCATAGTAAGAACTTCAAGTGCATCGCTAAACATTTGCTTTCTGAGAAACCGCTTTCCACTTGTATGAAGCATCAGACCTGTCATTATTGCCCTGCCAAATAATGGCTCAGATCTCACATCTTATAAAGATGGATGATAGACCCTTAAACTCCTAACTAAGGGAATTAGTTTGTCAAGTATTAAAACAATCTAGAAAAGTTCAGAATTTACTAAAGTATCTTACTGTCTATCGGTCTCAGAAAAGTGCACTTTCTTCCCACTCTGATCTTCGAGTTCGATATCGAAGTCTTCTATTGGTAATGCACCATCTGCATGTCTCTTGGACAATGCAGTGACTGCTGCCCTGCCAAGTTAAATGAAACCAACAAGTGAAATGCAACAATTAGCGATGATAGTCAAGCAAGCAAATAATAAAGACCCGTAAAATAATACATAAAGAGACCAAATTCCTTACAAACATCTTAAGAAACTTAACACTTCAAATTTATTCACTAAATTCAAATAAGAAAAAACCTATAGAAAACTCACAAACCCATCACCAGCAACAATCCAAATAAGTCAATAACGAGTCAATATTACAAACAAATTAAAACACACACACACACATATATAAATAATCAAAGATGATAATTGTGACTGAAAGAAACAAGAAAAATAAAACTCACTTGATACGAGCAAGTCTACGGTTTCTTTCATCATCAGCCAACAACTCATTCTTTAAAGTTTTACCCTCTTCCACAGAGACACGACAAGCAAGAATTTTAGAGTTATTTTTAATACCCAATTGAGAAAGACTGTTTTTTTCCTCACTGGTACAGTCTTTCAAGACTTTGCCAGCAAAAATTAGATTGATCGACTCAGTGCCCATGTTTGATCTCTTTGCAATCTCCTCTCTCAACATGAGCACTGTCCAATTCTCTGGTTCTACCTCTAACACTCCAGCCCATGTTCCTGCTACCTTCAGTTTTGCCATTGAAGGAGAAGACATTGTGTTTTGTCTTGTGGGCTTTGTGACTGTCTGTGTGAGGAGGGAATAAAAGTTAGTTTCTTTCGGGTTTTTACAAGGTTGAGTGACCATGAAAGTTTTGTTCTTTTTTGTTTTTGTTTGGCTTTTGTGTAATTTCCTTCCCTGGAGATGACGCTGTTTCGGGTTTTCTGATTGGTTTGGCAATTGTGTTCTGCTTTCTGTGCCGTGATGGATTGGCATGGTATTCATTCGTTTGGATAGGTGTTAATTGTTATGTTTTAAAATATATTTTATATGAAAGTATTTTAAAATAATATTTTTTTTTAAATAGTTTTTAATATTAATATATCAAAATAATTTAAAAAAATAATAAATTTAATTTTAAATTAAATTTCATTGAAACTTTGATGAAGACGTAGCCCGAATGAGTTTAAAAATATGTTTAAGAGTGTAATAAAAATTGTTTTTAAAATTGCATTAAAATAATATTTTTTATTTTAAAAATTTATTTTTGATATTAGCATATCAAAATAATTATAAATATATAAAAAAAAATATTAATTTGAAGCAAAAAAAAAATTAATTTTTTTAAAAATATTTTTAAAACATAAAAATAAACAAAATATAAACAGTATTTAAGTTAAGAATGGGACTTGTGATTAATTTACATTTATGTTCTTGGTCTTTAGTGTATTTAAATATGGTATATGCTTATTTTAGGATAGCTTAATTTAGTACTATCCAAGTAAATATAATTTTTCGGATTATTAGCACTTTATTTTATCCATGAGAGGGCAATTTTAGTTATTTGTTATAAACTATAGTGGATGATAGAGTCATATTGAAAGGATAATGATAGGTGCACGTCATGGATGAACACACACACTGGTTACGTGTTAGTTTATCACTCAAATAATTAACCATTAAATAAAATCTCAAAACTTCTTTCTTCAGTGAGAAGGGTTGTGTCTATGAAGTCAAAAGCTCCAGAATATGTAAAAGGATTCCGATGAATTTGCTTTTTTTACCGACAGCTCCGCCGATATTTTCACTATTTTATTTTTTTGTTTGTTGTTATAATACCTAAACTAACAATGACCACCAGCACCGCCGCCGCGGCGCCGAGCATGTGAAAGATTTACATACCCAAAGATGAACAATTTCTTTTTAATGGGAGGAAGAAGATCATCATTCGACACCCAAGCGGCATCGTCTGAAATAATTATCAATCACTACTTTTTACAGCTTCATCGTTGGGGTGCTCTGAACTGGACCCTAATTATCATCATGGCATCTCAGCTTGAGGAAGATCATGAATATTTGTCTGATGTTTTTGTATCAGATCATCCTCGTTGTGTTTTCATTGACAGAGGTAAAGCTCCAACCTTGTGGCCTTGGTAGAATATAATTTCTCCTTGTATCATCTAATTGAAAAAGGTGTTGAACTTCAATAACATCAAGGAACTATATTAGGGATAGTTCATCACTAAGCCTTGCAATCTTTTTCAAGGAAAGAGCTCGAATTTGGAAGAGGCTCTTCAAGGCAAACCTTCAAAATCTATAACATATGTGGTTTGAATCAAAGCTGACCTAGCTATACTGTGGGCCCACTGCATTGAAAGTCCTATTACCATATCCTAAAGCCTGGTTTCTAGGTTGGGTTGAAGGTCCAGAATGCCTTTCCAAATCAGGCCTGGACCAAAAATATCCTATTTTTGCAAATTAATCGATAATATTTCATGTCAGCTTGAAATTGAAAGCGTGGTAGATAGTGATTTTTTTATTTTTTAAAATTTATTTTTATATTAAAATGATTAAAAAAATTAATTTCTTGGCAAAAACCATTTTTGCCGCCAAACGCCACCAAAAGGATCTTTGAATCGGGGTTGTTGATACTTCTGTAATGAGTATTGTGTTGGGCTGTGCTGCCTTATATATTAAAAGTAACGTTAGTAAAAAAAAAATCATAATTGATTGTTATGCATTTAAATAATAAATCTCACTATAAAAATATTGTATTTTTACTTAAGAAAATAGTCTATCCAATAAATAAATGAAAAAAATCCAATAAATAAATAAAAAAACATGTAACATGATGTTGTTACATGTTTAAAGTGACACTCTCTTTAAAGTTCAGGCAACCACTTGTCTTTGATCATTAAAGTGTTACAGCTTTCAGGAACTCATCAGGAAAAAAAAAAAAAAAAAACGAGGACCTTTTTAGTTTTTACGACTGCAGATGGTCCACGAAGGAACGCATGCAGAAATCAAATGGGGTTGACTACAAGAAATGAAGAGTGACAGAGCCATTTGCTTCGACTCCATTGATAAAAATTTGTTGCTTTCGATGGCTTTTCTTCGATTTTCTTCGACTCCATTGATCAAAATTTGCTGCTTTCGATGGCTTTAATTTCTTCTTTTTCTACAGATTGATCCATGGAGTGTGCTAAGGCCATTAAAGGTGGTAACTGGGATGTTGCAGATTCACTTTTGGCAGAAATTCGATCTCCAGCTCCTAAAGAAGAGAGCATATCGACGAGGAAAGTTGTCAATTAATACTGTGCTGCGGTTCTTGCCCGGCGTGCGTGTCTGTATATGGAGTTCGTCCTCCATGGATCCTTTACCCTTGCTACCTCCATGCGAGCCATCCGATATTTACATATTTTAACCTTTCGACCGGTTTGCTGAAATCACTAGATATTTCGTTGCTGATGCCTTGAGTTCGGGAAATAAAGGACTCGACATTATTGACTTCTCCTCCATCATGTTCGATCCTGGGCGGTGGATTTATTAATTAATTGAAGAGCTCGAAGGGCAATATGCATGGTGGCCTGCAATCAGTCATAATCAAATAAAGGTTTTTATCCCATTAGTATTAGCTCAAACATGTAATTAACATATACACAAGTGATCCTTGCATTTTTAACCTTTAAAAGTGGATGAAATCTGGAGAGAAAAAAGAACCATGCCTCTCTTCTCCATAGATATGAGGGTAACGTGGGAGGGTGATGGTGGAAGAAGAGGTCTGCCTGGTTGCTTGCGATGTGGAATGCAACCACCATAGTTAAGGCTCAAGAGTGAGGACTGTCACGCTGTCTATGTCTACAAATGCAGCATCCAATTAATGCTTTTTAGATCAAAGTTAAATATCTTTAATTATTACAGATTATCAAAATAAAATGGTGTTGACACTTTTCGTATCCGTCAAAATCTGAGATGACTACAGAAGCAAGCGTAAAATCTCATCTCCCATGAAAGAAAGAAATCTTTGCTCACAGTGCGTATTACAGCTCAAGTCACTAGTAGAAATCAGGAGATTTACACAAATGTCATTTATATGATAATAGATCATCACATCATGCATTGAGCACAAATAATAAGAAAGTTGTTAATAAAAAAAATAAAATAAAAAAAACTTTTGGACTTTCACGTGATGATTGGGATTTTGCATGATACTGAATTTAATACAATTGATTAAAAATCCCGTTGTCGGCCACTGCTCTCGTTAACCAACACGTACCTACCCTTGCATGTTGTGGCCCTTGCGTTTTACCAGCTCCTTCCAATGATTTATTAGCCTCATCCATAATCCCGAAAGAAATTAAAAGAAATTATTTTAATTTTTTTTTAAGAAAATCAAATTGTTTTTTAACTAGATCTACCAGACTTAATTGAATCAACTTACTTTGTTTAACTTAAGTATAATAATAACACTGCATAAAATACTTAGATTGAGTGATTTACCCAGCCTATAAATGTGTATCCGCACGTGGAGTTACCACTAACCCTTCATTGTTAATGAAAGAAAGGGCCTCCGCATGCACCGAAATATTGGTGCCTGAAGTCAAAAGTGATAGGCACCAGTTTAGTGAAAAGGCTACATCATTATTTATTTTTATGTTTTCAAATTATTTTTTTTAAAAAATTATTTTTTATTTTAAATTAATATTTTTTAAGTTTTCATATCATTTTAATACGTTGATATTAAAAAAAATTAAATATATATATATATATATATATATATATTATTTTGATGCATGCATTTCTAAATGAAAAACACTTTAAAAAATAATTGTTACTACACTCTTAAACACACATACTCCACCACAAAGAAGAGAGAGCAATCCCATAGTGAGTGACACATTTTATAAGGTGTTTGTATGATAGAGCATGTGAGATGTTTACTCTTATTAGAAGAGAGATTGCTAACTGTTGTCTTATTAATAGACAGTGGTTGTAATTTTAATATTTCATAGTGAAATCCTTCTATACTTGCATGTGGGTGTAATTTAATTGAGTGAATCATGTAAATTTTTATATGTTTTATTTCTCATTTTACTCTGTTCTATATAGCTGCATATTGTTGCTTTTATATGTCGTAACCCTAAAAATAGTATTAGATTCATTTGGTTAAATTCTTGTTCACATGTGATATTGTTCACGTATACAATATTGTTCACATATATGAAAAGTCAATAGATATTGTCTAGGAAGTTATATCTAAGAATATTAGATTTTAAACGGGTCCATTGTGACCTCTCCATTCTTTTTATGGAAACTTATTTAGTAAAAATAGTGTTCACACGATACTATTTTAATATACGTTATAGTTTTTAAGTGAAATAGTGATAGATAAACAAATTATAATGAGTAAAATGACAACAAAATATGAGATTAAGAGTTTTAATAGGAGCAATGTCTCACAATGACAGATAAGAATGAAGGCAATTTAAAAAAAAAAAATTGTTTGACAACAATTGGAGAAAGGCCCAAAGAGATCATTGATAATGCTGAGTGGATTGAAATGGATATCAATGTTATTACTAATATCTATTTAGCATTAGCCAATAATGTATTATCAAGTCTAGTGAAGAAGAAAACAACAAAAAAAAAATATTAGATACTCTGATAAAGTTATATGAGTCTAAGTCTCTATACAAAATGATTTTATTAAAAATAAGACTTTATACCTTTCAAAGGAAAGAAACCACATTGGTGATTAACCACATCAACACAATAAAAACTTAATTTTCTTAACTCACTATGTTAGGTCAACAAATAAAGAAAAATAAACATAAAAAACTTCTACTTCAAAATCTTTCTGATTTGCATGATTAACTCATTATCAATTTGTGTGATGAATAACTACGGTCTAAGAAGCTTTGTCTAAAGAGATTGAGCTTTAAATAAAACTATTTATATCCCCTCCAATCTTTCATTGAAACTTACTTAGTAAAAGTATTGTTCACGAGATATTATTTTTGTATACATTACAGTTCGTAAGTACAAAAATGATAGTTGAACAAATTACAGTAAACAACATAAAAGCAAAATATAAATTGAGATGTTCAATTAGAGCAATTTCTCACTATAAAAGATGAGAGTGAAGGAAAATTTAAGAAAAGATAATTGTTTGGTAGCAATTAGAGATAAACCTATGGAGATCACTAATATTGTCAAGTAGATCAAAGTTGATAGCAATGTTATTGCTGATACACATTTAGCATTAACCAATGAAGTATTATTAAATGTATAAGAGAAGAAAACTACAAAAGAGATATGCAAGACTCTGATAAAGTTATATGAATCCAAGTGTTTACATAATAAGATTTTCTTAAAAATGAAACTTTATACCCTTTAAATGATAGAAACCATGTCAATGACTAGCCACATCAACATATAAGAACATGCAGAGCTTCTACTTCAAAGTCCTTTTGATTCGTATGATTAATTCATTATCAACTTGACCAATAACATCTCATGACTATCTAGTCTTTGATGATGTTACAATTATCTTTGAAGAAAAAAATAGGTGTAAGAACAAATGAGATAGAATTAATACTTCAAAAAAAAATAAAGGCATTATTGATGTCAAAAGAAAGATCAATGAAGTGTGGTTCCAATAGGAGTCAAAGACAAGGAAATTCCAAACCAAGAAGTAAGAATACCATGAAATGCTACAACCATGGAAAAAAATGCACTCTTGGTGTGTAAAATGTATAAAGAATACCTTAAAGTCATCAAAACCTTATGAATGTGTTGCAAACACTTTGAATGATGGGGAAATTTTATATAGCAAAGCAGTAATAATCTCTATAAACAAAAATAAGCTCACAGAGATTTGTTTAATGGATTCGGGAGTAACATGACATATGAATAATAAAGTAGTTTGTTATTATAATAACAATAACAACAATAATAACAACGATGATAATAATAATAATGTTAGTGATAGTGATTATGATACTAATACTAATACTAATACTAATAATAATAACAATGATGATAATGATGATGATGGTATTACTTATTAATAATAATAGGGATAACTATAATTATAGTAATAATAGTAGCAATGATAATAATAAAGATGATAATAACAACAATAATAATGATAATTCATCATTCGATGTTAGATTTTTTAGGGATTGAGTTTCATTATTTTTTCATGAATGATATTTCTAGTCTAATAACCTGAGTTATAAGTTTGAAAAGTTTATGTAACTCAACATCCTCTTTTATTTTTTATCTTATTTTTTTTTCTTGATTTCATCATTAAATATAAGTTTTTTTTTTAAATAAAATTTAGGTTTTCTTTGAATTTATTAAATAAATCAATTAATATTGATCAGTTAGCTATTATATACTTTTATTGGAAACTCGCCTTATGCAAAGATTCAAGTCAAGGAATTTTAAAATTTATCTTTTTTTCCAAGTTTAATAGTATTGTAAAAAAAAAAAAAATCTCAACACTCTTAGTTTTTTTTTTTTTTTTTTTAAAAAATAATTCTGCTTTCGGTAAAGCGCGGGAAAGTAAACTAGTCTAATTTAATCAACATGCACCCCTCTTAATTTTGGGCCCTCATGATCTTAAAGCCCTGTATTTAGTGTTCATCTGTCTTCTGTCTCATTGTAACTGTAGCCGAGACCCTGGTTGGTAGATTTGGTGCTAATTCAATGGTCCTAAGTTTTAATGCATTAGGTTTGAATTAAACTTGAGTTTGAGTAGGTTTCCGACAAATTTCATCAATGATGGTAGTAAGTACTAACTGGTTTTCATTTAATTCTCCATCAATTAGTTTGTATTGTACGTTAATGATTATATTAATGAAATTAAAATTAAATTTAATGCTGCATAATTTGTTTGAAGAAAAATGTTTTTCTTTTTCATATTTTAGTTCAACTAAAAAAAAATAATTTGCTTCAGGAATATTTGAAAATATAATATTCAAGATATTTTTCACTCAAAAATATATTAAAATAATATTTTTTTTCATAACATTAGTCTATCAAAAATAATTTAAAAATATAAAAAAATAATTTCAAATATTATTATTTTTTTTAAATTTCGCTTGAGCCGTGTTTCCAGAAAGCGCCTTCCTTTAAACATAAAACTAGAGCAGCTTAGAAATTTTTGTTTTTCCATGACTTGGTCTTAAATTATTAAGCAAGGACAGAGCAATCGGATTAGGTAACCACTGGAAGTCTGCAAATCTAGTTGCTGATAGGTAAGGGCAAATTTATGAACCATTTTTCTTGTTAGGATTACAGGTAAAATATTGTATTCTTGAACGGAGGATTCTGGTATAATTACCATTTTTCTTGATAGGTAAGCTTTCAAGTGTTTTTGGCCATGGCAATTGACATTCTAGAGGGTTTCAAAGTTCATGTCCGCTGCCTGTTCCTAGAGGGCATCCCAAAATTAATGATGTTCTTAACCACTAATTATTGAGACACAAATTAAGGCTGATTTTTTTGACGAAGCTCAACCTCCACATTACTGTCATTGTCAATTTCAACTGCCATACAAATTTCATAAAAAGACAACACTTTTCCATCCCCACTAACCCGATTCATTTACTTGGCCTTCTTATCTGTTTATATATGTGTATCTCAAGGACCACTCTTCACATGCAGGCATATCTCATATAGCACCACAACACCTTACATTTTTGCATCATGTAACACAGCCAAAACTTTGTTATCTTCGGCTATGGACTGGTTCTCTTGGTTGTCAAAAAGCAGCCTCGAGCCCTCACTGATCTATGAGTATGGTCTTGCCTTTGCTCGTAATGAGCTCCAAGAAGAGGACTTGACGTACTTGAACCATGAGTTTCTTCAAAGTATGGGTATTTCAGTAGCCAAGCACAGGCTAGAAATACTCAAGCTTGCCAGGAAGGATGTTGCGGGAGGTCCACATGGCCTCTCTAAGTTCATTATGGCAATCAACAAGACCAAGAAGAGCATCCAGAAGTGTATCAATAAGTTGGTTTTTCATCGGGATTCTGCAGCATTTAAGACTGAACTAGAGCCAGAGCTAGCTAGATATCAAGGACAGTGGAGAAGAGGAGCATTGACAAGGAAGTACAGGAGTGAGAAGGAGTTGATCAAAGTAGAGCAGCCTCAAATACTCAAAATCAGGAGACAAGCAAAATCTGGTCCTTTGGATACTAGGATGCAAGAGAATTTGGTGCATGCCAATAGATGCTTGAAGCTGTCTGGTCCTCTGGATGGGAAAGTGCAGGAGAGATTGGTGTTTGCTTACAGGAGCCCAAAATTATATGGGACTCCAGATGGAAGGGTGCCACAAAGTTTGATGATGACTAATAGGAGCCCGCAAGTACGTAGCCCCTTGGATGCAAGATCCATAAGCCCAAAAGTTCATTGTGATTACAGCAAGGAAAGAAGAGAACTGAACGGTGATTTTGACGATCAGTCACTTTGGTCTGCACTATTTCAAGACATGAAACCCACTTAATCGAATGATTGTTTTCTTGGTGTGTCTTCCTTTTTTTTTTTGTTCCCAATGTGGAAACAAACTCTTGTATGTTTATGTGCTTTTACTTGCATCTCTTTTTCAGCGTGATTTGGAGGTTTACCTTCAGACATCAAAACATAGTATGGCATTCTTCGGTTTTTTTCAATAATTTGGTATTCATTTGGCACAGTTGCTTCCACCAAGTCATTCTTCAGCTCTAATCCTGCTTGTCTATTTTTTGCGTTGGAGCTGAAATATTTAAGTTGAAGGACAAAAGTTTAGATAGGTTAGAGATTCATGGACCCAGTGACGAGGATATTGTCCTATTCTGGTCAGTTTGGCCACCCAATCAATTGCTCTACCAGCAGTTCTAGCTATTTTTCAAACCCAACAATGAACAAAATTATGCATGAGAGCTCTGTTTTTTTCTTTTTTCTTTTTTAGAGCTCTGTTTTTTAAATCTGTGAGTGACGGGTCTAGACAAAACAGTCCTTGTACATTTCACAGCCCAGGTGGTGGGTTAAAGATACGGCATTGAGGTCTCCTCACTTCTAAGCATGCTCCACGAGGCATGGTTTAATGTCTGAGGAAATCCAAAGTTGGTCTTTCCTCCTGGTAGAGCTAGGACGAAGCGTACCCAAACCCAAGGCCAACTCTTAGCTTTTTTTCTGATTGGCCTAGGACAAGCTATGCCCGAATCCAAGATCATCTCTTAGCCTTCTCTTAATTAAACTCGATCACTTTTACATCTTTGCTTGATGATCCCCTACATTATGCATAGGATTTGTTTTGCAGGAGATCATGACTCTCATGTCAAACTGTTCTCTAACAATTTCAAAGCTCGTCAACTAGTCTTGAAAAAGCTTAGCATCGTTTACTCCAGACTTTGTCGCTACGCAATCAAGATTGTATGAGAATCAAACAAAACTGTCACTTCTTCTGCAACTGCGGCTGAGGAAACTTTAGCCATTTGAATACTACAAATGGTCCCTATACCAGCCAACTATTTGCATATGTAAATGATGCATCGAAATTGATCTTAATCTAGCTTTTTTGAGGAAGGACCCATCTGCTCTGTATCTGATGAGCTGCCATAGTTGGAGGCCTTGGTTCAGGGTCAGAATCGGAGAAGCTCTGTATTTACTCTGCTTGGGCTGCTGCCTTTTCTGGCTACAAGTTCCTCTTGTTGAAAACAAACTAATTTCTCGCCTTCCATATAGCTCAACAGAGCTTCTAACTGCTACTCTGGCCTACAATATTCAAGCTGCATCTCATCAAAGAATCAATGGTGTCTTGTCCCATTTGGTGTTAAAGACCTTTTCTTACCTGATTCTAAACTCTACTACTTCAAATCAGTTACAATGACCAAGTTGGGCGCGGCGCCTTGGGTGTAAATTTAGAGCTTCTATCAAATCCAATCCTATCGTAGACGGAAAGCATATCGATAGAGGAACTTATTGGTTGCTGAAAAGAAATGATTTCGTCATCACAAATTTGCTTTGTCCATCCAAGGAAAAGGAAACACTTGTATAAAGAGCACAACACAAGTTTTCAGACATAACTTGTACTGATACGATAAGATTGAATTCAATCTTGAATTTGAAAAGTAGAAACACCACACATGCTAAAAATATGTACACAAAAGGTTTCGGACCTCTAACCAGGATGGCATATGAAGATTGTCCACAAAAAAGTAGGAGCAATTATTGATGCTTTGTTTAAAGAAATAAAACCATGCTCGTCTCCAGTTGGGGTTTATGTACAAAATTGCAGCTGTTACCAACAGCATCACGATGTATGTCACAACAAAGCTCACATAGAAAACATCAGCATCCATGAAGCCACTTTCTTCTATATCATCCGTTGAAGTCCTTATCGGTAATGGCAACGCTTCTTCTTCTGGGGTGCAATTTCTTGAGAGTGGTGGTCCACAAAGGAGAGGATTTCCCTCATAGCTACTCTTGTTGAATGTTGAAAATTGTGGAACCATATCAGGTGTTCTACCAGATAGGTTATTGTGGGCTACACTAAAAACTTCCAGAGAATGCAATTGTACAAGTCCAGGAGGGATAGCCCCAGTCAAGCTGTTATTGGAAAGATCCAAGCTCTCAACTTCACTCAAATTTGAAAAAGTTTGTGGGATAGGACCTATCAAAAAATTATTTGACAGGTTCAGTACATGGATATGATTAAGGTTTCCAATTTCCGGAGGAATCTCACCTGTCAAATTGTTGCAAGAGAGATCCATTCCAGACATGATGTACAAAATGCTTATCGGGTAAGAATAGGATACACTCTTTGTTGTAATCTCTAAAGGCTCTCGAATCAAATACCTATCAGGATATATTTTAAGATAGCTGTACCAAATACTGCTTCTAAATCTTATACAAGGGAGGATATGACCAGAAAACTTATTATGAGAAAGATCAATGAAACTCAATTTGTCCAACTGGCACAACTGGATGGGTATTCTGCCTTCAAGGTTATTATAACCCAAGAGAAGAAAGCTCATGTGGGAAAACTCACCAATCCATTCCGAAATGTTGCCAGTCAATTGATTATGGCTAAGATCCAATGTAATTAGCTCGAAGGAGTTATGAAATGCATCCTCCAAAGACCCCTGTAATTTATTTTGTGACAAATAAACATGAACTAGTGGCAAAGAGCTAAAACAAGATGGCAGCTTTCCGGAGATGTTGTTTCCTGAGAGATCCAAAACTTGAAGAGAAGACATACTGCCAAACGAAGAGGGAATGCTACCGTTGAAGTGGTTTTTAGACATGGATAAAAATGTCAAACTTGGGAAATATGCTCCAATTTCTGTTGGGATGTGGCTGTCCAAGTGATTGTCAGAAATATCTAATTGTGACAAACTCACATGGGGATGAATCGGCAACTGGAAAGGTCCTGAAAGAGAATTGTTGACCAGGAAAAGTTCTTGTAGGTTTGTGTTGTTCTCTAGCAACCAATTTGGAACCCCTCCCCTCATTTTCATGTTAGAAAAATAAATTTCCCGCAAGTTGTGTTGATAGAAGAGGAATTTGGGAAAGGGCAATGCTCCACCATATGCTTGACCAGATAAATGAAGTCTCTCTAGTTGGAACTTTGGGATCAAATTGTGCTCCTCTAGCTCTGCACAGATTTCATTATTATAACCAAAGAAGAATTTGAGTTCCGAATGGTTGAAAAATGACCTCAATGAGATGGGGATTTGAAAGCGATTGTCCGAAAGTCTTAATTCTTGGATGGATGTCAGAGTTGTAAGAGGAGACGAGGAAATATCTCCCACAAAGTGATTGGAAGAGAGATCTATTTGTTTCAGGGCTGTCAAATTTGCCAAACAATTAGGCAAGACACCGCTGAGAGTATTATTGCTGATATCAAGACTTTGAAGATACTTTAACTCGCATAGACCTGAGAATTATCAATTTACAAAATATTTAACCTGAGAAAAAAGAGAGAGAGAGAGATCAGAAAGGACCATCAGACTTACCCTCGGCTATAGGTATGTTGCCACTGAGTCTACAACCATTCAACTTTAAACTCTTCAGAGTGGTAATCCTTCCTATTGTTTGCAGAAAGGTATTATTGAGAGTAGAGGAACTCAAATCCAACTTTTGCAAATTCTTGAGAGAAGGCAAGGCTACGATAAAACAAACCGACAAGAAATGATTAGTATTTTTGAAGAGGATAAAGTAAGGGATACCAATTAGGAGAAGCTCAAGTCTCTATAGCCAAATTAGACATCAGTACATATTGCAACTCACCTTGAGCTAATATTGTTCCTTCGAAATTATTGTTCCCCAGATCAAGTGTCTTGAGGTTTGGGAGTTTTGCCAATGATTGCAGTAATGGAAGTGAAATTCTTCTTCCATTTGCGGTGATATTAAGTAAACAAACTCTGCTTAGATTTCTGAAACCTCTAATACCTGCAAGAGAGAAGAAGAAACAAAACAAGTTTCACACCTTACGAGCAAATCAAAATCGTCCTTACTGCATGGAATCTTGGGTAAAAAGTTAGGTGGGTCGATCGATCCGTGAAGCCACCATCGTTCATGTGGAATATTTAAGTACTACCTTCTGAGAACACAAACTCGTCAATCTCATTTCCGCTGAGATACAGCTTCCTCAAGTTGCTCAAAGCTTCCAATTCTAGGTTGCAGGAAAATAGAACTGATTAGGTCACAGCAAAGCCTTGGAACTCATTTTTTGAAATGGAATAACGTGTGGGCAATAATTGGTTTCTAAACCTTTCATATTGAATGTTCCTTTCAGATGGTTCTTTGCCAGATCGAGATTCTTGAGAGATGAAAGACCCTTGAAGGATGATAAGATACTGTTATCAAAGCGATTACCTCCCAAATCAAGATACTCCAAATTGCTCAGTTTCAGCACTTCATCCTCACCACCTGTAAGAAATTAATAATTGTACAAGGTTTGATGTAAAAATAGCGAAACTGTGAAAAGATAATGCATAACTCAAAAATCTTTCGTACCATGAAGGGATTTAAACCCTTCAATGTGATTGCTCGCAATACGCAGATTCCTTAAGTTTGTCAGATTATTCAATCCTGGCAATACGTAGAACATAAATTAATGCTATATATAATTGCTTTGGAATCATGATTGTGTTTGAGACAATTAGTTTAAAAACTGAGATGAGAAGAGCCAGGCTCACCTTCCACGCTAATTGTTCCTTCGATTTCATTATTGTGTAGAGATAAATATTTCAAAGATGAAAGACCACCTAAGGATGAAAAGATGCTGCTGTTGAATTTGTTTTGCCCTAACTGGAGTATCTCCAAATTGCCAAGGACTGATAGTCTTTCAAAACCTGCATGAGAGTGCATGGTTAGCGTTTAAGCATTAAAGTTATAAAACTTGTATCAATTTCTAAAATTGCAGCTAAGAGGCAAACCTTCATTCTCAACACATCCCGCAATACGATTTCCATACAAGTAAAGAGCGTTCAGCTCTGGGAATGGAAGAAACAAAGACGCATTCAGGAGCCCGTCTCCCAGCTCCCAACCCCTTGAGAAAGAAAGGTCTATTTCGACAACTCGAAGTGTGCTGGAGTTGCAGTGGACTTGTTTCCATTCGCAGCAGTTAGCATCTCTTCCCCAGGAGAGCAGGAATCCGCCATTTGGGTAACCAAAGGCATCTTTGATTTGCAAGAGAGCAACTCTTTCTTCCTCCAAGCAACCATGGCACCGCCACCCTTGTATTAAAACCACCACATTTATAATCATTATCACTACTAAACACAGCCTGTTCAACTCCATTTGAAGAACTTTGCTATTAGTAAATTCTCAGAAAAAAAATACAAAATACACCTCTGTCGCCATAGAAAGTAACTGTCAGAGGTTCTCTTATAGGATAGGATAGCGCAAAGCTTACGTTTTTACAAGACCACGGTGTAGAGAAATTAACGAGAATCACTCCGCGTAATGTTCAACAGATTTTCTTTTTATTGTTTATTTTTTATTTTTACTTTCAAGTACGTACGCATAAGATCTACTTTGTTTGACTTCTCATTTATTGGTTTCAGACTTGGCACGCGTTTTCTTTAAGAAAAAGAGGAAAAATTAGATATATGCCCTGTTACTGCTGCATTTACTGTGGTGCGTGCCTCAACTGCACTGTACATAGTTAAATAAAAAATAAATTCTAGAAAGTTCTCTGTTGTATATAGCATCATGGGTAATATTTCTTGAAAGAAATAGTAAAACAAAACGGTATTTTATTGTTTTTCCAAGTTATGATGTATTCATGATATAAAAAATCATCTCATTATTAAATTGATATTTGATATTTCACAATATAATTTAATTTCATCAATTAATTACAAAAATTGAAACAAAAGGGGCAAGATTTTAACACTTAACAAAAAAAACAGCTTTTTCTATTGTTCATCGAACATGAAAAATTAATTATAGTTTTATCCTCTGGAGACGGAAACAGAGGAGAGGGTGAGCATAAGAAACGAAAAAGCAAAGAAAAAAAAAAGAAAAGACGAAACAGAGATCAGCACAGGAAAAAAACCGGAGGGGAACGACAGAGGGAGAAAAAAAGGGGAGAGATCCGCACCAGCACTGCCCATGCCATCGTCAACTCATCATCTTCTTCGTCCAGCAGCCACTGCTATTCTCCATCACCACCGCTAGAACTGCAGAGAGGCAGGAACACCGTTGACAGGAGGGAACAAAAAAAAACAGAGTAAGAAGACAGCATAACCGAAATACGGGGAAGAAGAAGAAAAACTGCAGAAAACACTGCCCGCCACCGTCATAACCACCGTGAGCCATCGTCGGCTTCCACTCCACCGCCACCAGCATCACTGTGAGTGTAAGCCGTTACCATCGTCTTCGACATCGTTTCCGCCACCAGGTTTGTTCTCTTCGTCGCTGTGCATGCAAATTTCATTTTTTCCATTTTCACTGTTCAAGTGAATTATAATTCACCTGAACAATGAGATGCAAATGTTCCGGGTCACTGGCTTGGGCCAGTGACCCAGTTAGGGCTGCTGGGTCCAACCCAGCTCAAAAAATATCAAAAACTTATTTCAAAAATTCTGTGATTTTGAGCAATTCTTTTTTACTGCATTTTAATTAATATCGGTTTGTATTTTTATACAGTAAAGATACAAATACGATATTAAAATACCCGGTTTTCATCAAGACATTGAAAAATAAAAAATAAAAAAATATATTTTTTATGCATACGGCCAAGTCTCTCTAAAAAAATAAAATAAAATAAAAACATATTGTATCTTCATAAAAAAAAAAAGGGTTTTAGCATGCATATTGAGCTTTAATAACTAGTTTATTAAAGTTACGAGAACTAGATTAATATTTCAAAAATTAAAAAAAAAATTATTTTGTTTTCAGATTCAAAAACTAGGGTTATGATTTTATACGTAAGACATACTCCGAATATTAAATTCTTTTGTTGAGGTTATAACGGTTAGTTTTTTCCCCCCTAATAAAATAAGGATTTCCTTACCGAGGATAATTTTTCTTAAATCACAGATGGACCAATAGCTAGAAAGCACGACAAGACTTTAGATTTATCAGACAATAAAACAATGCAGCTTACCTTAAGTAAGGTGTATTTGAGGTGTTAATACATTTCCTTTACGCAATCAGTTTCCGTACCCGATCTCTGAGATCAGTTAGAGTTTCTAGTTACCAAAATATTAGATGGTGACTCCCATTCTATTTTTCCACTAATAAAAGACAAGAATTCCTTATCTCCCCACATTTGCTACATTAGATAACGATTTGAGAGTGGATGTTCTCGCTGCAACGCCGCACATGTGCGACAAGTAGCATATACTCTTTGTTTTAAAATCTAAAGATGTCTGAAGAGAAGGGTCTTCCATGGGGATGGGATTAACGATTCAGCTGCTGAAGCGATTCCAGAAGGATTTGAAATTGCTTCACGTTCCCTCTGCCAATTACTGCTAGATTTTAGGCATGGAAGAATATGACCATATAAATTATTATGAGACGGATCAATCAAACTCAATTCCTCTAACTTGCACGACTGGATTGGGATTTCATCTTCTACATTATTATAATTGGTGTCTTTTTTTCTTTTTCTTTTTAAAGAACCAACACATATATTATAAAAATTGCCTATACATTTTGTCACTGGCAAATCAAATATACTCTTTTTTATCAATTTTGTCATTAAAATCTTGAACAAGAATTTTGAAACAAGAAAATTGTCAAAGAACCAATTCAACCCAAAAACTTAAGCTGTTAGGTGAGGCACCAAGATATAATTTATATTATTCTTTAACACATCCCCTCAAGTGAAAACCTTTTCGGCTTGAAACTTGCACAAGTCCACATTACCTTGTGCTTAATTTTATCAAATAAATGGAGATGGTGAGATTCGAACTCGTGACCGCTTGGTCATTAAAGCTCTGATACTATTGTCAAAGAAACCAATTCAACCCAAAAAGCTTAAACTGTTAGATAAGACCCCAAGATATGATTTATATTATTCTCTAACAAAAATTAAAATCCTATATGAATGGAATTGTTGATTTATAGGATAATTTTGATATCTCCAAGAGCATGATTATTTGCACTTTTGCTATTTGATAACAATATCAAAGAAGGGAGACATGATAGCTGAGAAGGATTTAGAATGGTGAAGGTTTTGAAAAAAAATAAAATGAAAGAAAGAGTTAAATTAATTGAAATCTTGATTTTCATTTAACTATATTATTTAAATTAATTTGAATCTTGATTTTTATTTAAATATATTATTAACAAATAAAAAGACGATGTTGCTAAGTTAGAATTGACATTGGTAGGATTTGAGAATTTCTTGATAAATAACCTTCTCAAGTTTCACCTGACCCACAATCCAAGATTTGCTCCAGATCAACCTTGGATAGGGTTCAAAAACCACAGCGAAAAGTAAAAGGAACGTAACAGAGAGACGAGAGTCATGTGTGTTACCGGCCATTGAATTAATATTGATGTAAAGCAAAAACTTGGGAATTTCCTCGAAGAATCAATGGGACATTAAGCATAATAAAGAAGACTTTATTACATATGGAAAATCATGAGATGTCGACGACCAATTCCATCCAAACCACAGGGTAGATAGCGTGGAATTGAATTCCAGTGCCATACAATTCACTAACGAACACTTTCTCAACTTTTTCATTGTAAAAGACAACATTCATTGCAACAACATGTAGGGAATTTCGACCGGTGATGTTCTGATATTTGCTCATTGGAGGCTAAGCACACTGACACAATATTTAACGTGGTTCGGCAAATCGCCTACATTCACGGGAGAAGCCATTTGTTTATATAGAGAGAGAACAAGATTTACAACAATAGAGGAGGAGGAATTATTTCCTCTTTAACAAGTCTCAACCTCACTCTATTTCTCTCTTCTTGGTGCTGCAATGGCAGCCCACTCTCTCCTATATTTCTCACATCTTTGGCTCTAATATCTCTCACTCAACTCTCTCATTTTGCTCTCTAAGGTCATGCCTCTTTTATAGGCATCAATGGCAGCTCCTCTTACTCCTTTGTCATCAATGGTGGCTGCCAAACTCATCTTTTCTTCAACAAAGGCTGCTGTCAACTTCTTCTCTTCTTCAACAATGGTGGCTACCAAAGTCAATGGTTTTAGCCACCATTTGTTGCACATGTAATGGCAACATACCTAACACAACAATCATAAGATCGAGCTTGTACAAAGCCAGCGGTATACAATTTAATTCATCAAGTATTTCAAATGGGTTAAGCAGGTTCTCTGTAGTAGTGATAAAGCTGATCTTCATTGTTTTATTACCAGGGTGGTGGTGCCATTTGTGCTTGGAGGAAGAGCGAATTGCTCCATCGGAAATAAAAAATTTCCTTTTACCTACCCCTTCCAATCCCCGTGACGCATTTATGCACAAATCTTCCAATTCCCAACCCCTTATTAACGAAAGATCGAGTGTGTTGATTCGTCTTGTAGTTTAAAGAGCCGGCGGTATATTTGTATACAACCAAAATTCTGCATAGGGCTCATCATTTATTTTAGCATTTGGGTTTTAGGTAGCGATTGGTTAATGTTTCAGGTTAGGTTGAGGAGACCAAGATATAGACAAAAATAAATCTATTCTTGAGATAATTTTAGAGTAAATTTTTGTATTTATAAAATAAGAGATATAATAGGGTTAACTTGAGTTAACTTCATTTTTTTTAATAAAAAAGGAACATAACGACTTTGTTTGGATCATTTTTTATAATTAATGGGTTCTTACTAGGTTTTATCCTGGGTTGAACAAGTTGTGGTTCAATCTAGTTTTTGACTGGGTTGGGCTTAGTCAATCCCCTATATTTTCATAAACCTGGATCTCAGTAACAGGTGCTAGGCTGGCCGGGTCCTAAGTCGACCTGCAGGTAATTCAGGTTTGTAACTAGGTTATTATACTATTATTAATTTCAATACTTAATATAAGCTAAGAAAAAAAATATAATTATTTTTTTACAAGTTTGTAACTTTGACAATATATATATATATATATATATATATATATATATGATGTTTAATGTTGTAAAGAATAACAATAACAACAATAAAAACCAGTTTTAACTACAGGTTGGTCAAGTTTCAGTATGCATTTGCTCCTGCACCTCATATTATGTATGGGCATCATACTAATTCTATTTTGGATATCTTTCTCTGCAGGAGTTGCTCGGGTTACTGCACAATAACTAGATTTTTTTTATATATTACATGCAATACAACTCAGACTACACAGACTAACAATCTAGTGATTATCTATGGTGATAAAGAAAAGGATACCACTGAATTGATAGATGATGCTTTTTCAAAAAATATCTCTACCATTCTCCACTAGAGTATGCTGGCATGAAAAGGGATACATGTGATAAGAAAATCAGCTCAAATTTTCAAACGTGGTGAAGCAATATTTATTAATGGTTAATGGGACAATATGCACGTACGTGAAAAAGTTGCCGGTCGTTCTTGATTGAATTAATCTATTAGGAAATCACTTGAATTTGGTTCTCTGGATTTCAATTTCTTTCTGCAAATATTGATTTGTTATTCAACTTTACATCTCCCTCTCACTCTTGTTTTGAAATTGATAGTTTTGTTTGACCTATTGAACTATACATTGCATGCACATTCTTTGGTTTTGATCTCTTGTTTTTCCTCTATTTTTGGCTTGGATTTTTACCTTTATCTCTCACATTTTTAGAAATGAGTGAAAGGTCTCGTCCTCTTTCGAAAAGGAAGCAACTTTTCTAGTTGAGATCTCCTCCTAGTAAGGTATATGATGATGAAAAGTGATGCATATATGACCTTCAAATTTGGCTTTTGCTAAGCCGAATAGGAAGTGGAAGTTTTAGTTTGCTTTTACTAAAGGGTAGTAAAAGCCGTCTTGCAAGTTAATACTCGAGAATTTTCAAGGCATCACAAGGTCAGTGCTATCATGGAAAGTGCAAGAATCCACTAAGCAAGGTCTCTCCATGGCTCTCACGTGGAAGCTAATCACTTGGCATTTGAGGCAGCTTAGCACATGCAAGTAAGCAGAGCCCAAGACAGATCCAGGTTGGTTTTTGTTTATCTACTATTTCTTTCTTACCAGGACTCTTCCGTCGTGGGCTCATTCTGAACCATCTACAGATGTCTGGAGAGAAGGGTCTTCCATGGGGATGGGATTATCGATTCAGCTGCTGAAGCGATTCCAGAAGGATTTGAAATTGCTTCATGTTCCCTCTGCCAATTACTGCTAGATTTTAGGCATGGAAGAATATGACCATATAAATTATTATGAGACAGATCAATCAAACTCAATTCCTCTAACTTGCACAACTGGATTGGAATTTCATCTTCTACATTATTATAATTGTTTT
The DNA here is from genome assembly GCF_005239225.2 of Populus alba. NCBI lineage: Eukaryota > Viridiplantae > Streptophyta > Magnoliopsida > Malpighiales > Salicaceae > Populus > Populus alba. The sequence continues at coordinate 4,887,296 of NC_133289.1, read as the reverse complement.
TTTTTTTTAAGAACCAACATATATATTATTAAAAATTGCCTATGCATTTTGTCACTAGCATTTTCAAATATACACTTTGTTATCAATTTTGTCATTAAAATCTTGAACAAGAATTTTGAAACAAGAAAATTTAAAATCCTATATGAATGGAATTGTTGATTTGTAGGATAATTTTGATATCTCCAAGAGCATGATTATTTGCACTTTTGCTATTTGATAATAATATCAAAGAAGGGAGACATGATAGCTGAGAAGGATTAGAACGGTGAAGGTTTCGAAAAAGAAAATGAAAGAAAGAGTGAAATTAATTGAAATCGTGATTTCATTTAACTATATTATTTAAATTAATTTTGAATCTTGATTTTTATTTAAATATATTAGTTAACAAATAAAAAGACATTGTTGCTAAGTTAGAATTGGACATTTGTATATTTGAGAATATTCTGATAAATAACCCTTCTCAAGTTTCACCATGGTGAAATAGTAAAGGAACTAACAGAGAGACGAGAGTCATGTAGTGTTACCAGCCAGTTGAAATTAATATTGATGTTAAAGCATAAAACTTGGGGAATTTCCCTCGAAAGAATTCAATGGGCAACAATAAGCCAAAATTAAAGAAGACTTTATTACATATGGAAAATACTGTGATGACGACACCAATTCCATCCAAACCACAGGATTGAAATGTAGAATTTCAAATTCTTACTAGTTTTGTTTTTTATTTGAAAATATATTAAATAATAATATTTTTTTAATTTTTTTTTTAATATTAATAACATCAAAATAATTTAACAATTAAAAAAAAAAATAACTTAAAGCCAAAAAAATAAAAATAAAAATATATTTTAAAAGAACATTTTAAAATAAAAAAATAAACATGTCTTAATAGCCACCATCAATGCTTTTAAACTAACGTTTCAAAACCGTCCAATAAACAAATCTAACACTAAATATGAACTATATGACTATGTAAAGAAAAACTAATCTACAAAGCATAAATGAAAAAAATCATTCGTTCTGCTGCAACTTTTGCTCTGTAGATAATGTTACGGAAAAAAAAAAAAAAAACCAGAGCTTGGCCTGCAAACAAAGTTGCGAGTCTTGTTAAATTGAAAATTTTTTTTTATTTATAAGTAATATTTAAAAATTTAAAAATATATTTAATATTATTTTCAAGTAAAAAATTATTACACCATAATATCCAACATTTATTTTATTTATTAAAATACAATATTTAATTAACAATCCTATACCATTATTATAAATTCAATTTGACTCAAGATCATATTATTTTAATTTTTTATTGTTTTTTTATTTATTTGGATTAATTAATATTGAAAATATTAAAAAATATTTTAATATATTTAAGTAAAACATTACATCTATAATATCAAACATGCAATTTATTATAAAAATACCAATATTTAACACTATTATGTTCATTATTATATTATTAAATTCAATTTGCTCAACTATCATATTATTTAATACCTTTATTTTCAGACTGAACGTTTATATATATTATAATTAAAGAAACGTATTATGAAACCTAAATTGCATTAGGACAGTCTTTTTTTTAAAAAATAAAACTATATTATTTAAATTTTAAAAGAAATATTTGAATGTCTATAAATTAAAAACATTAAACCCTATAAAGATTTGTAGAACGAACTTGAAAATATAATTAAAAAAAGAAAAGTAAAAACCATTTTGTAAAAACCTAATGAACCAAGCCAATGACATAAGTGGCAAGATGCTGTTTTTTCAAAATATTTCATTAGTTTTCAATTTTTTATTCGAATTTTTTGCGGAATTAGTTTCAACATCCTCTTGTAAAAATCTTCACTTCCAGCTTTTTGGAGTGTGTCCACAAAGCAAAGGATTTCACCCGTAGCTAAGACTATTTAATTTTTCTACTTACCATTTAAACAAGACTGACACTGATTCACTGTTTTTGCGCATGCGTGATGGACCATTTTATTTGTCTTATGCTCTCTACTTATTGTTAGAAAACAAAAAAAGAGGATTGTCCAGAAATCCTTTTAAATTTAAAAAAATCCTTCCAACCTCATACCAGCCTAGCACTTTCCCACGAAGAATATGAATTTGGAAAATAAGCCGAAAGAGAGACTTTGTCTATGGCCCGTGGAAAATTAATGACATTTGATTGTGAATTGCAAATTGCAGTCCAACGATCTTATTATAAAGAGCCTCTGACCGTTGTTTTTCGATACATAATTTTCATCGAGGAGTCCAAATGGGTTTAAAACAGGTTCTCTTCTTTAGCAGGGGACACTGATGATTTATGCTATGGTTTTGTCACAAAAGCTGTGGTCATGTCACGGTGTTTAGACGAAGAGAGAAGTGCTCTCTTGCGGATTAAAAGCTCCTTTAATTACCCAATCTTCCTTCAATCTTGGGGAAAAGTAGCTAACTGTTGTTCTTGGGAAGGCGTTGACTGCAATTTCACTACAGGACGAGTTGTCGAACTTCATCTTTCACGCATAAGGGAAGAGGAAATGGAGATTTGTTACCTAAATGTCTCTTTGTTCGTCCCTTCCAAGAACTGCAAATATCTTTATTTAAGTCGAAATTTTTATAGTTGTTGTGTTGAGAATGAAGGTTTATCTCTTGTTTGCGTGCTACTGCCAATTTCAAACAGGAAAAAAAAAAAAAAGAAAAAGAATAATTCTATATTTTTCAAGCTACTGATTGAAATGCCCATGCAGGTTTTGAAAGACTATCAGGACTTGACAGCTTGGAGTTCTCAAATTTAGGCGTAAACAAATCGACAACAGCATCCCTTTCATCCCTTGGTGGGCTTTCCTCTTTGAGATCCCTGTATCTATATCGTAACCAACTCAAAGGAGCAATTAGTGTTGATGGTAATTAAGCTTGATCACTTCTCTCCTTTTCTTTCTCAAATAAAACCATGTTTAATTACTGCCCTTTTTTTTAATTGTTTGTAGTCTTTGGTACAATTATATTGGCCAGAACTGAATAATCTAACAAGCTTTGCCGGTCGTTGGATTCGCGTTGGTGGCAATGAAAATTGAAAGCTTTAAATCCATTCATGGTATGAAAGGGAGTTGTGAGTTGATTTGAGCAATTTGTTTTTCACACATACATAGTACTTCCATTATCCTTTCAGGTTACATGAAAAGCTTATTGTATTTTTATAGGTACTAGTGACGACTTACTGAGGTTAAGAAATCTGGAATCCCTTGGTTTGAATGTTAATCACTTCAATGACAGTGCCTTATCATCCCTCAAGGGTCTTTCATCTCTCAAATCCCTGGATATAGGGTACAACCAACTGAAAGGATCATTCAATGTGACTGGTAACCTCACCTTTTTCGATTCCTAAAAACCAATTTGTGATTTTTGCTGTGATGTAATATTAAATTTCTGTTTTTCGACAACCTAGAGCTGGATGCTTTGATCAACTTAGAGGAAGTGTATCTAGATGGAAACGAGATTGACAAATTTGTGTTATCCAAAGGTATTGATTGCTTTCCACACTGATTGATGGTAGCTTTACCGCTTCATCAACCTAAAATCTCATTAATTGAATTGTATTTTCGAGGATGATTTTGCTCTGGAATAAAAGCTCAGAAGGTTTTAAAACTTGTTTTACTTTTGCTGTCCCCTGTAGATACTAGAGGTTTTGGAAATGTAAGCCTCATTTCATTATCTAATAGCACCTCAAATGGAAGAGCTCTTCCATTTACATTGCTGCAATCGTTGACGAAATTCCCAAACCTCAGGACCCTTTCTTTGGATGAGAATAATCTTGAAGGAAGTTTCGGAACAACATTAGATAAAGGTAATTTGTGGTATTGATGCCTTAAAGCGATCATGAATATCTGTTAATTGTTCTTTTTTTCTTTGTAAACGTGCTTTAAATCATATTTTCCTAGTTATAGCAATTTAATTGATTGTAGCGGGGACATTATAATGGAGCTTCTTGTTGGTTTCATCATCTTGTTTCCTTATCATTATCCGGCTCTTGAATACCAAGCATAATTTCTTGTGGGTTTGATTATTGTAGACTTGGCTTCTCTCAAGAATTTAGAAGAGTTGGATTTGAGTTCCTCCACTGTCGATAATAGCTTTCTGGAAACAGTCGGGAAGATTACTACTCTAAAGAGTTTAAGATTGAATGGCTGTCGACTCAATGGCTCCATCCCTAAAGGCAAGTCTGACCACCTTTCCCCTCCTTAGGCATTCTGCTTCTTCTCTGACTAAAATTTTTATAAATCAATAAATTCTCAGGCCTATGTCAGTTAAAGCATCTCCAAAATCTATATATCACGGGGAATGATCTCAGTGGTGCTTTGCCTTGGTGTTTGGCAAATTTGACATCCCTTCAACAATTAGATTTGTCTTACAATAACTTTATTGGAGACATTTCCTTCTCTCCTCTTACAAGTCTCACATCCATCCGTGTGTTATCACTTTCAGACAACCACTTTCAGATCCCCATCTCATTGAGCTCATTTCTCAACCATTCACAACTCAAGAATTTCGATGGTAGCAATAATGAAATATATGTTGAAGAATTAGAGGAGCATAATTTGGCCCCAAAGTTCCAATTAAAGCGTCTTGATTTATCTGGCAATGTACATGGTGGAGCATTTTCCTTTCCCAAATTCCTCCTCCATCAATACAACCTCCAAGAAATTGATTTTTCTAACCTAAAATTGAGGGGAGGGTTTCCTATTTGGTTGTTAGAGAACAACACAAACCTAAATGAACTCTATTTGGCCAACAATTCTCTTTCAGGGACTTTTCAATTGCCAATTCATCCTCATCAGACTTTGTCTGAATTAGATATTTCTAACAATAACTTCGAAAGCCACATTCCTAGAGAAATAGGATCATATTTTCCAAGTTTAACATTTTTATCCATCTCTGATAACCACTTCAGTGGTCGCGTTCTCTCTTCATTTGACTCTCTGTTGTATCTTCAAGTTTTGGACCTCTCAAATAACAACATCTCTGGAACCTTACCATCTTTCTTTAACTCTTCAAACCTCCAACATGTTTATCTGTCACGAAATATGCTACAAGGATCCCTAGAACATGCATTTCAGAAATCCTTTAAGCTAATAACGTTGGATCTTAGCCATAATCATTTGACTGGTAGCATTCCAAAATCGATTGGTGAGTTTTCCCAACTAAGGTTTCTTCTCTTGGGTTATAATAATCTTGATGGCAGTATACCCACGCAATTGTGCAAGTTGAACAAATTAAGCTTCATTGATCTTTCTCATAATAATTTTTCTGGTCATATTCTACCTTGCCTAAGATTTAATAGCTTTGGTTGGATCCTCTTCCGCAGACGATATTTTTATTTGTATCCTCTTCGAGAACCATTGGTTATTGCAACAAAGAGTATGTCCTATCCTTATCCGCCAAGTATTTTGTACTTCATGACCGGAATGGATCTCTCTTGCAACAGTTTGTCAAGTGTGATTCCTCCTGAAATTGGGAATCTCAACCACATTCGTGTATTGAACCTGTCCAACAATCATTTAATAGGCCCAATCCCACAAACTCTTTCAAATTTGAGTGAAGTTGAGAGCATGGACCTTTCCAATAACAGCTTGAATGGGGAAATCCCTCCTCAACTTGTACAATTGCATTTTCTTGCCTATTTTAGTGTAGCGAACAATAACCTGTCTGGTAAGGCTCCTGAGATGGTTGCACAATTCTCAACATTCAATAAGAGCAGCTACGAGGGAAATCCCTTACTTTGTGGACCACCATTGATTAACAGTTGCACCAAAGAAGTACCACCACCACCACCTGGGCCATCTACTGATGAGAAAGAAGAGAGTAGCGCCTTCATTGATGCAAAAGTTTTCTGTGTGAGCTTTGTTGTGACGTACATCATGGTGCTATTGGGAATAGCTGCAGTTTTGTATATAAACCCAGACTGGCGGCGAGCATGGTTTTATTTCATTGAGAAGAGCATCAACACTTGCTACTACTTTGTTGCGGACAATCTTCTTAAGCCATTCAGAATCAGAGTTTGGAAGCCTTTGGTATAAATAAATCTCAACTTTGCATTGTTTCTACATTTCAAAGGGAAGATTTAGATGGTCAATCTTATCTCATCTCAGTAGTATAAATAATGTCTAAAAAGTTGTGTTCTTTGTAGCAATGCAATGAAGAAAATCATTTCTTCACAATTTTGCTTTCAGCATTCAGCAAGTTCTTTCTCATATATCTTCCTTCAAATCGTAAGAACGAGTAATGGATATACCTAAGACAAACCCAAGGCATGCAACTCAGTGTAGTTTATTTGTAGGAGTATCTGTTGAACAAGGCAGAAAATGGTAAAGTTTTCATTTACCCCGTGTTATAATTCAAGGAAATGTCAACTGGAACAGAGTAGCTCTGGAATTTATTTTGTGTGAATGCTCTGGAATTGTTAGTTGGACTGAATTGAAGCTTTGAAACGATTCGTATGTACTTCATGTTGTTACTCATTTTTGGACCCCCACGTGCTAAAGACGGTGTATACCTCTTTTGAATAGAGTGTAGGAGTTTAGCTCATGTTCGCCAGAAGATTGACAAAAGCACATAAGAAATATTTTTTTCCAAAAAAACCTGGTGTGAGCTATTTTCTGTTCTTTTTTAGCTTTCCCCTTTACTACCAAAATCATTAGGTTTTCTTAGGTTGATCAGGAGTCTTCAAAATGCTAAATTCATTCCTTCATTATCTGGTCTTTAAGGTTGAATAAATCCCTTAGAATTTGCACTAAAAAATGGTTTTGCTGCTATTGCAATTTTTTATTCCAACTTAGGCTCTGATTCTAACTTAGTTCGTACGATATCTGACCATCCTAGGTGTTGCTACCCAATTTTTGACCCATGTTTTGATAAATTTTTAGAAAAATTCAAAAATAGAGAAAAAACAATGAAAATCCAAAAAAATAGGATTTTTATATATTCTCGTCATTTTAGCATTTTCAGCGTCGTCTAAAAAAAGAATTTAAATTTTCAAAAGATTTTCAAACGCGTTCGACTTTTCACGCGTCATTTTTAAAATCATTGATTTTCCTCATTGAGTCGACGTTGATATTGCTCGTTTTCAAAAAAATACAAAAAAAATTAATTAAGAAAGAATCAAATTTACAAAAAGAAAGAAGTTGAGGGACCAAGTTGAAAAACCTAGCAACATTTCACCTATAAATACTAGTCTTTTCAACACATTTAGAGTGGGAGGCAATTTTGAGATTGGAGGGGGGAGACAACACAAGAACAAGAAAACCCTAAACCTAAAAGACTTCCCCCCCCATGCAGCCGCTCACCCAAGCGCAACCAGCCAAACATCCACCCCCCAAAGCCCCCCCGGATTATTTTTCTTCTTCCTCTTCTCCGGCCGGCTTGCCAACAACAACACAGCCGCCCCCATCTCTTCTTCATCTGATCCCCACACTTGAACCCGGCCGATCCAACCATCTCCTTCTTCCTTTGAAATCAAAAGCCAGCAGCTTCTCCTCTCTCAAGCCTCACCTCACAGAAGACAGCCCCTCTCTCACTCACGGGGTTCCTCCAACACCGGACAAGCTCGCCTCTGTCAGCCGCAACAACGGCCACAGAAACCACAACGCCTTCCCCCTTCGCTTTCCCCTCTCGCCGGCCGCCTGCTTCTCCTCCCACGATCTCTTCATCTCCATCGACAACGAAGCCGCTGAACGGACGACAGCAGCAGCGACCCCAACAGCGCTGCCTGAAGTAGAGGCTGACCCGGGGCAAAGTCGATCTGAAGAAGGGCGAACCGATCTGCAGATCAAAGAGAAGCAGATTTGAAACGAAAAGAAAAAAAACAAAATAAAACCGACTGTTTGTGGTGTTTGCTTGGCTTTGCAGGTGACGGTGGTCTTCACCGCCGGTGAGGAGAGAAGCCGAGCGTGACCCACCTCCTGTTTTTGGAACAGTGGCGGCGCGTGAACCCACACGCCGCCAGTGGCGGTGGCGCGTGGAAGGACGCGCCGCCACTATTCCCGAGCACTGTTCCAGTACCCAGAAACCTTTCAACACTGTCTCGGGCCTTCCCTGCAGTTACTGTAGATTTTTGGGTTTTTATTTTGTAATTTTTAAAATGTAATATTTTTATTTAGCATTGATTTTTTTTTATTTGTATTGTGAATGTAAAAGAAAAGAAAAGGAAAGGAAAAGAAAAGAAACAAAAAAATAGTGAAAAGTGAATATGTGTGTTTGTATTTTTATTGAATGATAAAAATAAAAATAAAAAAGGATAAAAAGAATTAATTGTTAATTTAAATATGGTTAAATATCTCAAGGACAAAAAAAATCAAGTTGTATGTTCCACGAAAATGTAAGAACAAGTTTCTACATATATTCGGGGATTTAATAACTGATTTATTAAAGCTTTAGAATTTAATTAATATTTTAAATTTTCAAATCACATCAGAACACAAAGCAGCTTATCTCAGGTAGGGTGCGTTAGGGGTGCTAATACCTTCCCTAGCCACAACCAGTCCCTTACCGGCAATCTCTAACAAGACCAGTATATCAGGTTTCCTAGTAGCCCTCAATGAATTACTAGGTGGCGACTCCAACGAACGAATTCAAAGCAAACGCAACAACGATAAAAATTGTCAGCCCGATGCCGCGCGTGGATTTTTTGACGTGCGACACTAGGTATATTCTGTCACTCATTACACATTAAAAAATTGATGTACACATTTAATAGGTCCTAGGGATCATTGTTCTTACAGCAGATTCTCAATCAGATTTGGATGCTCAACATTATCAGATCAAGAACTTTTTTGACCAACTAGATTACTGTCAGATTTTGTTCTCTAAAATGATTTTATCTCACTTCGAATCCTTCATCAAAGATTAGTCCTGGACGCGTAGATAAATTTGGGCTTTGAATCGATTGATTTCAATATCAGAAGCTCAAGATATTCCTGTTTGAATATCTAACGTGAAGAAAGAGAATTCTGCCGCGAGAAGGATATTGACCCGTGTCTACACTAAAAAAACTCTATTTTTGGCCTAGTTTTTGTGATTTTTGTTCTTAGTTCATACTTTCAGTCATATTAGGATACTCGGCATTCGTCAGTTTTTGAGTTAGACCTGGAGATCCCTTTTGACCAACTAGATTACTGCCAGTTTTTGTTCTATAAAATGATTTTATCTCACTTTGACTCCTTCATCAAAGTTGTAGTCCTAGACACGTAGATGAATTTGGGTTTTTGAATCACTTGATTTCAATATCAGAAGCTCAAGATATTCCCATTTGAATATCTAACGTGAAGGCAGAAAATTCTGCCGCGGGAAAGATATAGCCCAAGTTTGCGGGGCTGATTCGAAGGATTTTTTTTTGGGACCAGGGACTGATTCAAAAATTGTTAAAATGAGGGATTGAATTGAAGAAGGATATTGAAAGCTGGAGAGGGGGCTGAATCATCATAAATGACAAGATTTTTACCACACTGAATAAGGAAAATAAGACTTTGCAGCTGCACCCTCCATCTGTTTTCTTTCCTTTTTTCTCTGCTGTTTTCCTTTCTCATCACGCGTAATTTTTGGAGTTGAAGACCACGTTTTTGTTGCCTCATTTCAAAGGGAGCAGCTGGCCTTATGGAAGGAAAGAAAAGAGCCACACCATCCTCTAAAACTTGAAAGAAATCAGACGTAAAGCACCAACACAAAATCAGAATATTGCAGTTTCCTTTTTGCGTTTTTTCTCTGCAAATCAGTAGGGATTTGCGTCCTAGGATTAATGCATTGAATCCTTCCTAAATAGAGACATATTTAGACTATATATCAGCCCTTCTAATGACCTAACGGGGAGAGAAAAAAAGAGGGAGGAGAAAATAGAAAAAAAAGAGCACAAAAAGAAGATAAAAACGGAGAGAAAAGGGCAGAAAAGAAACAGCCAAAGACAGGAGAAAAACGCAGAGAATAGAGAAAGTTTCTTTCATTCGCCAGTGTTACTATGAGGTTGGGAAGATTGACAGTAGAAGAGAAAAAGGGAAAAGAGAAGAGAAACCATAAACCAGCAGGGACTACCTGTTGGTTTTGATATTGTTTTTTTGCATATAGGATATGCAGCAGGGACGAAGGAAGTGCAGGAACCCGTTGGAGAGGGACTGACGAAGACACAGAGGAGAGAAAAAAAACCAGAAAAACAGGCGCAAATACAGAGCAGGAGGAAAAGATTTGAAAACAGACGAACACAGATCAACCATCACGCCTTCAACGTCGCTGCAGCTTCTTCGCTTCCGTTCCCAGGTCTGTTTTTCTCTTCACCCCGCAGCATGCATTTTTCTGTTTTGAGTTTGCACTGTTCAAGTGAATTAATTCACTTGAACAGTGTTCACCAGCCTTCTTGAGTTATAAATTGCCCCCCCCCCTTTGTGTCCAACCGGGTCACTTGTTTGGGCAAGTGACAGCCGGACTTACTTTAAAAAAAAAATAATAATAATAAAGAGAAAGAGATTTATTTTCTGGAATATTTATTTTAAAGTCTGAATTTTTCTTTATATATATATATATATATACAAAATTTGTTTTCTTGAGTGTTGCATACGGCCAATACCCTAACATGTTTTGAATGTTTTTTTTTTCTATATATACAAAAATATTGGAAGTTTTAAAAATGTGTTTTCGCATGGATTTCGTAAATACAACAAAAAAATTTTTTTTTTTTGCATTTTTGGATTTTACAACATGTTTGTAAAACTCCAAAGGGTATTGGCCAATATTCCAAAAAAAATATAAAAATCTTATTTTTGGGGGAATTCATCTATTATTCACCGCTAATGTTTGGATAAAGAAATCCTTAAAGGACGAATATCCAAAATATTATTGGGAGTAATAAATCCGCATATATCTTTGAAAAAAGCCTTGATTATAATCGAGGACATTTCAATTTATTTGTTTTTGCTCCACAGTTTACAAGCCGTGAGAGTATAAAATACTAAAAAATATAGGGTTTTTTTTAGCGCCCTAGATTTCTAAATTTTTTGTCCCTCCTCCTTGCGATTTACGAGTCGCAAACTCTTAAAATACTAAGGGAAAAATGAGCTTTCAAAGCACATGGAATCTCCTTGGATTTCTATCCTATTAAATTTTATTTGAATCAAACCTAGGAAAACTGATGGGATTAGAAAACACCAACACCATAGCAATTATAGAGCAAACCAAACACCAAGCAGCTTACCTTAGGTTGGGCGTACTAGGGGTGCTAATACCTTCCCTTTACGCAACCAGTCCCTTGCCTTAGAATCTCTGAAAGACCAGTTAGGGTTCCTAGTGACCAAAATACTAGGTGGCGACTCCCTTATTCACAATAAAACAAAAGACCTCGAAATTCAATCGAAAGTCGCCGCGCTCTGCCGTGAGGGTGCGGCAGTTCAAATTAGGTAGACTAAAGTTTGGGAGCTTAATTTGGGCTTAATTGAGAAGATTGGAATTTTAAGAGACCAAATTTAATTTTTACCAAGTTAATTGATTGAAATCAGGAGCAAACTTGCAAGAAAATTGAAGCTTTGGGGCAATTAGGGGTTAAATTGACAAAATCGGAGACCAAGGACCATATTGCAAGGGGCGCCACACTTTAGGGGCTTAATTGACAAACATCGGGGGCTAAATTGAAGAAATTGAAAGTTTAATGGTCAATTAGGGGTTCAATTGACAAAATCCGAGACCAAGGACCATATTGCAACAAGCGCGTAAATACAGGGTTGCAATTGAACTTCATCAGAGGTTTAATTGCATTAAATCAAAAGTTTAGGGCCAATTAGGGGTTCAATTGCAATCAATTGAAAGCTAGAGGACTAAATTAAAAATAACTTAAAAATCCCTAATTCAGTCCAAAACAACGCCGTTTTACCTAAAAAAAAAAGAGGACCAGACGACGCGTTGTCTGGTCACTGTTCATTGTCTTCTCCGTTTTAACCGAAAGAAACAATGTGGGAGCCTACTTTGCAGGTGTATTTAATGCTTGATTTCTTCGTCAAATCGAACCAAACTTGCCCAAAACGGATCCCCTGCAGTTCCTCTACAACCCTATGTGAACAGTTCAGAATTAGTGACAACACGACGACGCCGGTGACGGCGTGAAGAGGTCAACTCAGGCAGCCTTTTCCTGCAGATTTGACAACTCAGGGAGGCTACTTTGAACCAACGGTTGGGATCCTTCCCAAGACAATCAAGGGCTCAAATTTTACCCAGTGAAGACGAGATTACCCTCTTCCACCGAAGTTAATGGCCTGAGGGAGGAGAAAACCGAGTCCAAAGTTGACAAAAAACCAGCCTCCCACTACCCCGTTTCTACAGTCTCTCTCTCCCTCTCTCTCCCCGCCATTCCAGCTACCAACCGGAGCCACCATCAGCTTCACCATAGAATCCTTCCTCCTGCACCAAAAGACAGTTTACCAATGGTGGAGCAGCCACCGTGAACGTCTCTCTCCCCTGCAACTTTTCTTCTTCAGCTGTGATCAACGCCGGCCTCCACTATTGTAGCCTCCAGCGCAGACACCATCCTCTCCACCAACACGACCACATACCCTCACCACCTCAGGTGGTTCTCCTCCCTGCGTCGCCTCCTTCTTCTTCGTCGAGGCCGCTGCATGCAGAATTCATTTCTGCACGCAACGGCAGAACATTTAAAATGCTATTGGGCCGGGCCAGTTTTGGCCCAGCCCAAATAGCTAGGCTGGGCTGGTATGGCCCGACCCCTCCCCTTTTTTTTTTTTTGAAAAAAATCCAAAATTTTTCAAAAATCATTAAAAAAAATCATAATTTTCTCAAATATTTTTCTATCCATTTTGCATAATATCGGGTTGTATATTTACACTGTAAAATACAAATTCAGTACCCGATTTTTCTCCAAAATATTTCAAAAAAAAACCAATTTAAAAAAGAAACAAATATTTTATTGCATACGGCCAAATCCTAAAAAAAATTTTAAGCATATTTTTCATTAAAAAAAAAAGAAGAAAAACATTGATCTTTTTCATGTTTTTTTTTTTAAATCCAAAAATGGATATCATAACCGGTTTATGATTATCTATTAGGATTTGGCCAACATGTCAAAAATATTTTTCTAATTTTTTTTTTTGATCCAGATGTAGACTTTAATATTTGTGGGGTGTAAAATTATACGATAAATTACGCCCTCGGGTATTAAAGATACAAGGTGTAAATGCAATGCTAAAATTTAGACTTTAGAACGGTTAAGATGTAACCCGATAAGGTAGAGACTCTCTCATAAAGAGAGATCTGCCTTGAACCTTCGAAAAGACCAACCCGACTTAGAAAAAATAATCAAACAACAATGCAGCTTACCTTAGGTAGGGTGCACTGGGGTGATGCGTCTTCCCCTTGCACAACCAGTCCCTTACTCAGACTCTTGCAGACCATAAGTTCCTAGTGACCATAATACTAGGTGGCGACTCCTGACATTAATCATAATTTTATGATTAAATCCAAAAACCTTTCCCAACATACAACACACCTCACCACAGGAGGCACGACAAAGAGCCTCCACCGTCGCCAGACAATGTCGCGACCCCCCGTGACAGGATGGCGACTCCATTGGGGAAAGCCATATCTGGTTGGACTAAGCATTGATTGTTTGATTATTTTCCTTTTATTGGTCTTTAATTTTAACTCGTATTTTTATTACTTTAGCATACAAATAAACCTAATTCTAGGTTAGGTGGGGAGTAGTAGTCTGCCACTTCACTTTCAGTCGGGGTTCAGATTGGTGAAACATCCAACTATGAGCTGAGTGTTTACTTGGTAATGGCGATCACATTGTGCCCCAACCATTCCTTGTAAACCCCTACACTGCCTTCACGTAAGGTAGTCACTGAGCAGTTCATAGACCTTTTTAAGACCAGGTAGAAAGCCTACCCATCATGTAATGACCTCGAACTTTAGAGCATGAACTCTCTTGTTATTCATTTTGCATGGGTTTTTGCCATTCATACCCAATGTGCATATACATACATTTGCATCCATACACATACATCAATCCATTGTAAATAACATACATACATGCAACAAGTCAAAATATAGGTCCTCTAAGAGTCTACAACACCCGACTCCAAGCAAGAAACATGGAAGGTGAAGAGCATGCTCACCGTGACGTCCATTTCCAAGAAGAGTTAGAGTCTCTGAGAGCAAGCGTGGCTCGCCTCACTAGCTTACTCGAGCATACACTAAGAAATGCCTCTGGTGAAGGTCCTTCTAACCGGCCAGCTATTTTTGTTCAGCCTCCGACAACAACTCAACCCAAAGAAACAATGAGTGAACATGGTCAAGAACTTCCACACAATCCAGCATTTGTGCACTCTATGCCATCAACACCTGCCCCTGCAATCATAGATCTATTTGCCAATGAGTCCCACAAGACCAAGTCATCCAATGGCATTGATCAAGATAAGATGGCGGCGTTGGAAGCTCGAATTAAAGCCATTGAAGGGGCAGACTTGTATGATCCAGTACGGGCAGCAGAAATGTGTTTAGTCCCAAATGTGGTTGTCCCGAAAAAGTTTCATGTTCCTGAATTCATCAAATATACTGGAACACAATGCCCCATGACTCATCTGAAATCCTATTGTAATAAAATGGCAGAAGTAGTACACGATGAAAAACTACTGATGCACCTTTTCCAGGATAGCTTAAGTGGGGCAGCGTTAAGCTGGTATATGAGATTGGACAACAATAAAATTCGCAAATGGAAAGACTTGGTGGATGCATTTGTGAAGCAATACAAGTACAACATAGGCATTGCTCCTGATAGAACCAGTCTATCCAATCTAGAAAAAAAGGACAAGGAAAGCATAAGGGAATATGCTCAAAGGTGGAGAGACCTAGCTGCTCAAGTACATCCTCCGCTCTTGGATAAAGAGATGGTCACTCTGTTTTCCAACACGCTCAAGGACCCATACTACGAGCATGTTATGGGTAGTTCGGCCCAACAATTTACTGATGTTGTGGCAGTAGCTGAACGCGTAGAACAAGGAATAAAGAGTGGTAGAATCTTTGCACCTGTGGAGAAAAGGGGCTTCGAAGGTAAAAAGAAAGAGGTTGACCATGTTGAGGGTAGGAAGAACCCATTCCAAAACTATTACACTCCATCATCTTCACCCCAAATCGCCAACATCAATTTCAACTCTTCCTTTCTTATCAGGAAACATGAGCTTCAAACCAAGCACCAAAGAGCCCAAGAACAACTACCTCCATTACCGCTGCCCTTAAATGAGATGTACCAAAAGCTACTAAGCATCGGGTATATAGCTCCAGAACCCTTGACACCTCTACAACCACCTTAGCCCAACTGGTACAAGCCAGACCTCACTTGCGAATATCATGCTGACGTTGTGGGACATAGCATTCATACCTGCAGTGCCTTTAAGAAAAGGCTCATGCAATTAATTAAAGCAGGATGGATAACCCTCGAAGGAACTTCAAACATGAGTTCAAACCCTCTACTTAATCATGCTTCAAGTACTGGATCGGTGAATGCACTAGAGGTGGAATGCTCCGAAAACCTCAAAGCACCAATAGCAACAACAAGGTGTGTGCACTCTCGAGGATAGAGGATAAAGTTCTACTATAGAATGGGAGGATGAAGCCTACCCAATTATTTCCTTTTGTTTGATCATGTCTGTTTCAACTTGTTTTAGTTTTGTTGGCAATTTGGCTCATAATGCTACAAGACTCTCTGTCAAATGAGCCTTTCCTGTTAATAAAATCATGTGTTCATGCAAATAACATACTAAGCACACCCTTCACTCATAAAACCACAAATTCTTTGGTGTTTTCTTTTCCCCATAAAAAAAAAAAAACCATGACCCAATGTTTTCACAAGGATTTTTGGGAAATCAAAGTTTTAATACAAAAACAAAAATCAAATTGGTGTTTGTTCTAATAAACAAGTTCTGAAAATTCAAGTGATATTCTAGCATTTAAAAAATCTCAAAAACAATTCGAACACCATGAGATAACTTCAAAGCTGAGTTTTGATTGCATGAATAATGTGAAACCATGCAAAGCCTGTTGATTCTAATTGCATGCATTTGAAATGAAGAAAGACCATCTTTGATCATTCTTTCACAAAGTCTAAAAATCCCTTGCAGTCCCTTTTTGAGCCTAATACATATTTCTTGAAAAAATAACCTTGGCTAGGATCACACCCTACACTAGGAGAGCAAGTGCAAAAAAATCCATAAAGACTAAAAATGCCCAAACAACCCTGGGGGGCATAAAAAGTCCTCAAACGATAAAAGTCCTCAAACAACACTGGGGGGCATGAAACGAAATCCTCATTTATCAAAAGTGCCCAAACAAAGCTGGGGGGCATATAAGAGTTCCAAAAAGATTTGAGTGTGCCATAAAAATCACTAATATAATGATGCTCAAAACCAAAAGAAGAAAAAACCCAACATTGGGGGGCACCATATACCATTTTTCAAATCAATTCCAAGGTTCGGAAATCCATGAAAAAAAGAAAAAAAAAAGTTTGGGATATAAGCACTAGTGATCCTTAGTCTTGAAATCCCTTAAACACCTTTTTGAGCCTATAAATATCCTTTTTCTTCATAGCCAAGAGCCAAAGCCTACGTTACGTGCCCAATCAAGCCATTTCTGATCAAAGGCAGTCAATTTGGATTGGTAGACTTTGCTTTCCTATGTGAAACAAGTCATTATTCATGCAAGAAAAATGAATGCTTCAAAAACTGGTTCTTTGAAACCCCCATATTGAAGATTGAACCCTTTTGACCAATCAAACATCACTTCACTTCACCTAAAGCAGAACAAAATTTTTCAGCACTCATGCAAACCTATCCATGAGAATTGCTTGAATTTTTCAGAACAAGTTTGTTTTGAACAAACATCAAAATGAATTTTTTGAATAGCTTTGAAATTCCAAAAGTTCTTCGTGTAAACAACTCCTTGTAAATAATCAGATCTTCTTCCACATAGTCTCATCCCCAAGGAAAACTCGAATTGAACACTGGGAAACATGATCAAACTAAGAGAAATCTACCAAAACATATAGGGTTGGCTCCATGATTCCTCTTCTTAAAAAAATGAGATATAGTGCATAGCTGGCAATCCTTCAGATAAAGGTTTGGGGGGAAATAAGATATATGCTCATGTCATACCCTTTCCAGAGGTTAAGATCACAAGACATGACTCGAGTAAGCAAGAGCGAAAAGAGCCATCAAAACTTACTATCGGAGACTCAGACTTTTGAGAAGATAAAACTCCACAAAGAAAAGGGGACCTATATTTCTCAGGTAAGTATACATGCATATTGATCATGATGCATTACTTTCATCCCTGATGGATTGGTGTCTTATCTTCACCTCTTTTAAGCGGGCTGTTGAGCCCTCATCATATAGATATTATGCTTTTAGCCCTATCTTCCTTCCCTTTTGAGTGCGCCTTAGAGCCCTCTACCACCTTGGGTAGTGTGTTTGCAAACCATACTTCATTTTGAATGCGCCTTAAAGCCCTTGACCACCTTGGGTAGTGTGTTTACAAACCCTACCTCATTTCGAGTGCGCCTTAGAGCCCTCGGCCACTTTAGATAGTGTGTTTTCTAACCCTACCTCATTTCGAGTGCGCCTTAGAGCCCTCGACCACTTTGGGTAGTGTGTTTTCTAACCCTACCTCCTTTTAAGTGCCCCTTAGAGCCCTCAACCACTTTAGGTAGTGCGTTTTCCAACCCTATCTCTTTTCGAGCGCGCCTTCGAGCCCTCACCTCATGGGTAGTGTGTTTTCTAACCCTACCTCCTTTCGAGTGCGCCTTAGAGCCCTCGACCACCTTAGGTAGTGCATTTTCCAACCCTACCTCCTTTCAAGTGCCCCTTCGAGCCCTCACCTCATAGGTAGTGCATTTTCTAACCTTGCTCCTTTCGAGTGCACCTTTGAGCCCTAACCTCTAAGGTAGTGCGTTTTCTAACCCTACCTCTTATCAAGTGTGCTTTTCAGCCCTCGTTCCCCTTTCGAGTCCTATCTCTTTTTGAACGCTCATTTGAGCTTCCATCTCTTGTATAGTGCGCCTTCGAGCCCTGTCATGTCGTCACTTTGAAACTTTCACCTAGGCAAGTCGCCCATTACAACAAGACAACTTTGAAAAATCTCTGTATTTTTCACCACTTTGAAAATCATCGTATTTTTCAAATCTCTTTATTTTTCACCACTTTGAAAAATCTTCGTGTTTTTCACTTTGGTAGGTCACCCATTACAATAAGACCACCTTAAAAAACCTTTTTTCAATTGCCTTTGGGTAGGTCACCCATGACAATTCGACCACTTCAAAATCTCTGAATTTTCAAAAGATAAATCTTCCAGTTTTCACTCTAAGTGCGCTTTCTAGCCCTCAAAAGGATTCATCATTCCATCACCTCTCATTCTTCTTTTTCTTCTTTACAATGCTTACTATCTAAAGTCTCTTACGAGACTTTCTATCGTAAGCCTTGTAAAGAGGGGGGCAACTGTCATAACCCAATTCTGGGTTATTCCCCAAAAATAACTTCTTTTTTCAAAATAAAAATGAACAAAATAAAATAAAGGCTGGCAATATGGAGAAAGTAGGCCGGGGAATCAAGCTGTAATTGTTTGGAGGAAATTCAAGGCCTAATTGTACCATATTATACCCAAAAATGGAGAAAAATGCAAATTCAAGGTCAAATTAAATGATTATTGGACGAATTTGCATAAAAAATAAGTCCAATGGCATAATTAAATTTTTAATAGACCAATTTGACTTAATCATGAGCCAAATTGAATTTTAATTATGTTTGAGAATTAATTTTGATTCAATTAAAGGATTTAATTAAGTGCAAGGACTTAATTATACTTTAAATGGGTCAAATTAATTTTATTTGGGGCTTAATTAGTGAAAAATTAAGTCTAAGGACATAATTAAATTTTTAAAAGGCCAATTTGATTTAATCATGAGCCAAATTAAATTTTAATTATGTTTAAGAATTAATTTGGGTCCAATTGAAGAATTTAATTAAGTGCAAGGACTTAATTATACTTTAAATGGGTCAAACTAATTTTTTTTTTGGCTTAATTGGTGAAAACATAAGTTTGGGAGCTTAATTTGGGCTTAATTGAGAAGATTGGAATTTTAAGAGACCAAATTTAATTTTTACCAAGTTAATTGATTGAAATCAAGGGCAAAAATTGCAAGAAAATTGAAGTTTTGGGGTCAATTAGGGGTTAAATTGACAAAATCCGAGACCAAGGACCATATTGCAAGAGCACCACACTTTAGGGGCTTAATTGACAAACACCGAGGGCTAAATTGAAGAAATTGAAAGTTTAATGGCCAATTAGGGGTTAAATTGACAAAATCCGAGACCAAGGACCATATTGCAAAAAGCGCGTAAATACGGGACTGCAATTGAAGTTCATCAGGGGCTTTATTGCATTAAATCAAAAGTTTAGGGCCAATTAGGGGTTCAATTGCAATCAATTGAAAGCTGAAGGACTAAATTGAAAATAACTTAAAAATCCCTAATTCAGTCCAAAACGACGCCATTTTACCTATAAAAAAAAAGAGGACCACACGACGTGTCGTCTGGTCACTGTTCATTGTCTTCCCTGTTTTACCCGAAAGAAACAGCGTAGGAGCCTACTTTGCAAGTGTATTTAATGCTTAATTTCTCCGTCAAATCGAACCAAACTTGCACGAAACGGATCCCCTGCAGTTCCTCTACAACCCCATGTGAATAGTTCAGAATTATTGACAGCACGGCGACGCCGGTGACGGCGTGAATAGGTCAACTCAGGCAGCCTTTTCCTGCAGATTTGACAACTCGGGGAGGCTACTTTAAACCAACGGTTGGGATCCTTCCCAAGACAATCAAGGGCTCAAATTTTACCCCGGTGAAGACGAGATTACCCTCTTCCACCTTCTATAAATAGAGGTGGAGTTAATGGCCTGAGGGAGGAGAAAACCGAGTTCAAAGTTGACAAAAAACTAGCCTCCCACTGCCCCGTTTCTGCAGTCTCTCTCTCCCTCTCTCTCCCCGCCATTCCAGCCACCAACCGGAGCCACCACTAGCTTCTCCAACATGTCAAAAATATTTTGGCCAACATGTCAAAAATATTTTTCTAATTTTTTTTTTAGGATCCAGATGTAGACTTTAATATTTGTAGGGTGTAAAATTATACGATAAATTATGCCCTCGGGTATTAAAGATACAAGGTGTAAAATAATCAAACAACAATGCAGCTTACCTTAGGTAGGGTGCACTGGGGTGATGCGTCTTCCCCTTACACAACCAGTCCTTTACTCAGACTCTCGCAGACCATAGGTGCCTAGTGACCATAATACTAGGTGGCGACTCCTGACATTAATCATAATTTTATGATTAAATCCAAGAACCTTTCCCAACATACAACACACCTCACCATAGGAGGCACGACAAAAAGCCTCCGCCGTCGCCAGACGACGTCGCGACCCCCCGTAACAATCCCCAAGCCACTCATATATTTCCAATGTTTTGGTGGACTTGCATCCTTTTGGAACTTCAATGAATGAAAGGACCCTTTCTGTCACGATCGTCATAGCGTGTAATTTTCCACAACCACTAACAAGACTGACAGCCACTGCATTATTCTCGGCCGTAGGGAACACATCGCGCGCGATGACCAGTTCATCTGTCTCTTGTAAAAAGTAAGAGTAAAATGCAAGATTTTTCAAGGTGTTCTTCAACAGTCCCTAGATCTTGGTGTCAAGGTTTGATCAATCAACCTGTGGGTTGTATTATTATAGCTTTTTGACAAATTGGTCCCTCTATTATTTTTTTTAAATGTAAAAACAAACATGCTCTTGATAGCCACGGTGAATGCTTTTAAAAAATTTTATTATGAATGGGTTCAAGTTTGACTAAACTAATGTTTCATACCGTCCAATAACAAATCTAACACTAATATAACGGGACTTCAAAGTGAATATATCAGATCAAACTAGGTTTCACATCTATGAAAAATAACCTACTAAGAAAATTCACAAAAACTATAAATAAATAAACAAATAACTGATTAGTTTCTGCTGACTGGATCATGTTTAGACTACTAGGAACAAGCTTTCTTCATAAGAGTGGAAATCTGAAATCTTAAAGTGTGTATTTAACCATTTGAATCTCCCACGATTTGTCCTGAGCTTCTGGAGCGAGTCCCATCATGAACTCTGCTGTTTCTTTCATTCCTAGCTCCATATACAGTTGAGTGGCAGAGATAATTGTATAATAGCTATAGATTTTAAAAATCAGGAAAATGATGAGAATTGCACACATTCTTCTAGTGGTATATATAGGTAGCATTATGTTTAATTTGAATTCAAAAAACAGATAGAATCTATTCTGTTTTGATTCAAATAAAAAATTGAAAGAAATATAAGCTAGCATAAATTTCAAAATAACAACTGGCAAATAAGTCTCGGAAGCAAAATATTCTGGAGATTTAACATTGTCCCATGAATTTTAGCTTGTCAATCACCCACATGTCTGCAAATTCCACACATCTGCAACAGAAATCTCCAAATTGCACAAGAGAATTGCACCATTGGAAAGGTACAAAACTCTATTTTTCTTGCAAATTATAGCTGCTAGTTGCTACTGTGCCCCACAACGCTCACCAAAGCACACAACAAAAATCAACCATTGTTGTCTTGTCCATGCCTTTGGGTCCTGGAACTCGTTTCTCTTTCAAACATCAGAAAGTAAGTAGTTTTAACAAATCCTCAATTCTAAGGAAGGTGGGGACTTTATGACTAGTAAAGGAACTAATCTACAAAGCATAAATGAAAAGAAATGATTCGTTCTGTTGCAACTTTGCTCGGTAGAAACGTTAGAAAAAAAAAAAAGCAGAGCTTTGCTGCAAGTACAAAGTGTTTTGAACATTTATTTACTCCGTTTATTTAATAAACTATACCGCTAATAAAAGATTATTTTGTTGTAAAAAAATCATTTGAATAAAAAAAAAAATCTTATTTTTTACTAATTTTTTGGTGGTTGGTCACGAGTTCGAATCTCACCATCCCCATTTATTTGATAAAAATTAAGCACAAGGTAATGTGGGCCTGTGCAAGTTTCAAGCCCAAAAGGCTTTCACTTGAGGGGGTGTGTTAGAGAATAATATAAATCATATCCTGGGACCTCATCTAACAGCTTAAGCTATTGGGTTGAGATGGTTCTTTGACATCCGGTGCTTCCTTATGGAGGGCCCAAACCCCCTGTGCACAGTCAATCCTGGAGCATCCATGATGGAAGCTCTACGCCTTGACTCGAAGTGAACTGAGGAAATCTAAACCATCTTTTTTTCAATAGACTTTTTAGATGGCTTTACTGGGTTCTTGATACACATGAAGAAGAACACGCAATCATCATTTTTCCCGTTTATAAACGCCAAGATAGTAAAATGTGTTTTTCATAGGAGGAAAAAAGCTTGCGGGCACATCGTGGCTGGCAATTTTGACCACTGTTAACAGCTTTCTTTTCTTTTTGTCTTAGCAGGTGGCCCATCGAGCCATCATCAGGTCAAGCGATGAATGAATGCAGCAACCTTCTTCTTCGTCATAGCGTGTAATTTTCCACAACCACTAACAACACTGACAGCCACTGCATTATTCTCGGCCGTAGGGAACACGTCGCGCGCGATGACCAGTTCATCTGTCTCCAAATTGCACAAGAGAATTGCACCATTGGAAAGGTACAAAACTCTATTTTTCTTGCAAATTATAGCTGCTAGTTGCTACTGTGCCCCACAACGTTCACCAAAGCACACAACAAAAATCAACCATTGTTGTCTTGTCCATGCCTTTGGGTCCTGGAACTCGTTTCTCTTTCAAATATCAGAAAGTAAGTAGTTTTAACAAATCCTCAATTCTAAGGAAGGTGGGACTATATGACTAGTAAAGGAACTAATCTACAAAGCATAAATGAAAAGAAATGATTCGTTCTGTTGCAACTTTGCTCTGTAGAAACGTTAGAAAAAAAACAAAAAAAAAAAGCAGAGCTTTGCTGCAAGTACAAAGTGTTTTGAACATTTATTTACTCCGTTTATTAAGACTAATTTATTGATCAATCATGAGTTTGAAATGTAGACACTAAACAGAATACAAACAAACCCAATACCATTTTACACACAAGGCTGAAATCCTTTGAACCTGGCTGACACCAGAGAGGTAAGTTGAGAATCATTCCCTTGAAGGAGTAGCATATACTCTTTGTTTTAAAATCTAAAGATGTCTGAAGAGAAGGGTCTTCCATGGGGATGGGATTACCGATTCAGGTGCTGAAGCGATTCCAGAAGGATTTGAAATTGCTTCATGTTCCCTCTGCGAATTACTGCTAGATTTTAGGCATGGAAGAATATGACCATATAAATTATTATGAGACAGATCAATCAAACTCAATTCCTCTAACTTGCACGACTGGATTGGGATTTCATCTTCTAGATTATTATAATTGGTGTCTTTTTTTCTTTTTCTTTTTAAAGAACCAACATATATATTATAAAAATTGCCTATACATTTTGTCACTAGCAAATCAAATATACACTTTTTTATCAATTTTGTCATTAAAATCTTGAACAAGAATTTTGAAACAAGAAAATTAAAATCCTATATGAATGGAATTGTTGATTTGTAGGATAATTTTGATATCTCCAAGAGCATGATTATTTGCACTTTTTCTATTTGATAACAATATCAAAGAAGGGAGACATGATAGCTGAGAAGGATTAGAATGGTGAAGGTTTTGAAAAAAAATGAAAGAAAGAGTGAAATTAATTGAAATCTTGATTTCATTTAACTATATTATTTAAATTAATTTGAATCTTGATTTTTATTCAAATATATTATTAACAAATAAAAAGACGATGTTGCTAAGTTAGAATTGACATTGGTAGGATTTGAGAATTTCTTGATAAACTATTGGTTACCAGATGGGCAACGATTATGCGACCTAGTGTATTTTAGGATGCTCGCTTATACTAAGTTGTCATGGAATGCTAAAGTCTTATACATCATTAAGAGGGATACTTGGGTTTTTCCATTGGGTACTCTAGAGCTCCAGCCTATATGGGACTCGATTACTTTTAACCCAAGAGTACCTTACCAAACCATTATGTTTGGAATGGTAACTCATTGGGGGAGGTTCTCTATTGACTCGGCATGGGAGGTTCTTAAAGATTCCACACCCACAGACTATATACACCATCTTCTCTGGTTTTCAGGTTTCATCTTGAGACTGTCTTTTATCATGTTGTTTACCTTTATAGGTCGTCTCAATATCATGAATAGACTACATGCTTTTTAGATCATTCCCTCTTCAACATGTATCCTTTGTGGGTTACAGGTTGAAACACATGAACATTTATTCTTTTAGTATCCTTTCTCTGCTACAGTTTAGGGTGCTATCACGAATATGACCCTTATGGGTTGGCTTTCTTTGACATGACATCATCTACTTTAGTAGGCATACAACTACTTAAAGAGAGAGGGAAAAAAAAAAAAAAAAGGACTTTACGCATTTACTTACTTGGCCAGCCTTCTCTACCTCAATTTACTTCATTTAGTATGTGAGAAATAATCAAGTTTTTCATAAGATTTATTGATCTCATCAAGATGTTTGCAAAGACATTTTTTATTTGGTTCAGTCCTGTTTGGTGGAGCTCGAACCAGGTTTCATATCACAGCTACTTTCAGGTCCATTTGGTGCTTCTGAGAGTCATGAAATATAATTACTCTTGCTAATTTCAAGATTCTGTTTAGCACAGTTTTACATGTAATCAACCGGTCACTGATTTATCTACTGTTTATCTTCATAATATGCTTTTGTCCTTTTTCAGGTTTTTTTTATAGCTTTTGCTTCTTTTTCTTGTTATTTTTTGTCAAATAGACTAGGTAACAAGCATTTATACTTTATGAGGTATGCTCCTCGTGCTCTATATAGTTTCTTCCCTTTAATACAGTAACTTTTATCCAAAAAAAATAAAAAAAAAGAATTTTGTTTTGCTATACATTGCAAGTTTTAATGTTTATTTAATATGCATGCTATGATTTTATTTTGATCAAGATGAACTTAATTATATAAAATTAAATGCATGCAATCTAAACTAAATTATAGATTGAAAACAACAGTTATCCAATTCAAAAAAACCACTCAAAGATTTGAGATGAACCATTACACTAATGCAAAATTATTCTTCATCAAAGAAATTTAGAAGTGCATTTTCAAGGAAACCAAAAATAATGGATACATGAACCTTGTTCGGTATACTTCTAGCTAAAACAGGATATCAATCATCGATAACTATCCTCCTCGATTGCATTTTAGCTGTCATATGGAGAGGAAGACTTTATCATCATAACTAGTATAAAATGAATTAGATGACTGTTGATTTCCTGGGTTGGCACTCAAACTTGCAACGCATTGTGCAAATTCTAAAAAAGTGAATTTACATAGCCGGAATATCTACTATGTCATGTGCTTCAGGAGAATGGCTTCCCATGGCCTCAACTCATCATATTCCACTTCGAGCAGCTTAGTGATTTGAAGTTTGAGGAAGCCTGAAAGAACCCCCAGCATAAAGCATCTCATAGACAGGCCTTATCCTCATAGTTAGAATAATGCTCAAGATGGAGCCCAGACCGCAGGCACCAGCCAGAACCAAGAAGGTGAGCCTGAAGCAATTTGGACCCAAGCAGGAGATGCTTGAACTGGACAGCAAATTTGGTACCTGCTGCTTTGCTGCCTCGTTATCATATACATAGCCTGCCAGGAGACCTGAGAAAAGGAACGCACCGAGAGGATTTCCTAGTGACATGAAGTTGTAAAATAAACCAAAATGCTTCAAGCCGAAAAGCTCAGAGACAGTCGGTATCATTATCGAGAACTGAACTCCATAGCAGATCCCGAGTAATGCTGTTGCAGCAAAAAGGGTACCATCAATTGCAGAAGCAAACAACAGGTACGTTATAATCATCATTACTTGAGTGCATGTCATCCATATTGTCCGAGGGATTGTTTTTGATCTGCAAGGAATTAATGTCCAGCACATCAAAGTAATACAACACCACAAAAATATTGTAGCCTGTGCAGTCTGTATTCTTTTGGATCCGACAGTCAGACAATTACAATGGACTGATAAAGAAATTTGAGGATGTGCCAAAGACAAAAGTGTTACCATATATGTATACAATTAGGACTCTTAATATTAACTATCAAAGATTATCTTATCATAGAGACCTTGTATAGCAAAATAACCTTCTATGTAGACTCCTTGTATGGCAAAACAACTTGCAATGTATAAAAGGCTCCTTGCTGCCGAGTGCAGAGGGAGGAGGCTAAAACGTTAATAAATTGATTAACTCTTTTGGTACTCTAGTTTTGAGCTTGAATATATTATCATGGTATCAGAGCTTCTTCCAAGTCCTTGCTCGCCTCTGTCTTGAATATTCCTTTGGCTTCTGCTGTTGTTGCCTTACTCATCTTGGACCCATCCTTTTCATATTACTCTCGGTGGAAATTGGAAATTGTGCAGGCGAGAGAGAAGGAGTGATTGTTGGATCTTTATTTCCAACTTTGTGTTATTCTTATTTTCTCTGCTGCTATTCTTGACAGTTCTTGGTTTCAAAATCTGCAAATCTGTCCTGCTTCTCTGGTGTTATTTTTGGCAGCTTCAGATCCTCTTTCTTTGGGGGTGTTCTCGGTAGTTTCAGAATCATTCTTCTTCGTTTCAGATATTGGGTTTGTAGTGCAACTCTTGGCTGTTTCAAATCTTGGTTTTCTGCTGTTATTCTAAGAGTTTCAGATCAGTCTTTTTACTGCTATTCTCGGCAACTCTTGGCTTCAGAATCTGGTGTGTATCCCTCTTCCATTGCACTAATTCCCTGTCAGTTTCAGTTTCAAAATCTATTTCTTTTCAGCTTTATCATGTCTTCCGATAAGCTAGACTTGTTCCATATCCGTCTTAATGGGAAAAATTATTCTGCTTGGGAGTTCCAATTTCAATTATTCGTCAAAGGGAAAGAACTATGGGGGCATATTAATGGGAGTAATCCTGCACCTACAGATGCCGATGCTTTGTCTAAATGGGAAATCATGGATGCTCGGGTTATGACTTGGATTCTTAGCTCAATAGAACCTCATCTTGTTCTCAATTTGAGGCCTTATAAAACTGCTGCTGCTATGTGGAATTATCTAAATAAGGTTTATAATCAGGATAACACAGCTCGGCGTTTTCAATTAGAGTATGAGATGGCTAACTTCACACAAGGAAGTCTCTCTATTGAGGAATACTTTTCTGGTTTTCAAAATCTTTGGGCTAATTATTCAGATATTGTTTATGCTAATGTTCTTGCTGCAGCTCTCTCTGCTGTTCAAGCAGTGCACGACACAAGCAAGAGAGATCAATTCTTGATGAAGCTCCTTTCTGGTTTTGAAATTGCACGCTCTAATTTGATGAATCGTCATCCTGTACCATCTTTAGATGCCTGTTTGAGTGAACTTCTTCGTGAGGAACAACATATCGTAACTCAGGCAGTTATGGAACATAGGGCAAATGTTAGTGCACCTGTTTCTATGGCTTATGCAGCACAGGGGAGAAATAAAGGTAGAAATATGCGTGTTGTCCAATGCTTTAGTTGTAAAGGTTTTGGTCATATTGCTCGGGATTGTCCCAAGAAATTTTGCAACTACTATAAGAAACATGGTCATATTATCTCTGCTTGTCCTATTCGACCTGAAAGGAAACAAGGAACTGCTTATCATGCCTCCATTGGTGCCTCTAGTTCTGCTGCATTGCCTATGGCCTCACCTATTGTTCCTATTCCTACTCCTACAGGTTTAGCAAACTCGAATACACTCACTCCTGAAATGGTAGAACAAATGATCATTTCTGCTTTTGCTGCTCTTGGGTTCTCAGGTAATCATAAACTTCTTTTTAAGCCATGGTATTTGGACTCTGGTGCCTCTAACCACATGACCAATACTACCGTTCCTCTTTCCAATGTCAAAAATTATGATGGAAATCTGAAAATTAGTACCGTTAATGGCAGTTCTCTGCCTATCAGTGCAGTTGGTGATCTTTCTCCTTCCTTAACTAATGTTTTTGTGTCTCCTGACCTCTCCACAAATCTTATTTATGTTGGTCAATTGGTTGATAATAATTATGATGTTCATTTTTCCCATTCTGGTTGTGTTGTACAGGATCAAGTGTTAGGGAAGATGATCGCGAAGGGGCCTAAAGTGGGACGACTCTTTCCTCTTCATATTTCTCATTCCACCAGTATTTCTAGTTTTCCTTTATTTTCCTTTGCATGTAATTTTATTGGTTTTGAAAATAAAAGATGGCATAAACGTTTAGGCCATCCAAACTCTGATGTACTTCGCACTTTGATTAATTCTGGATTATTAGGAAATAAAACATGCTCTTCTCTTGATCTTTCTTTTGATTGCACATCATGCAAACTTGGTAAAAGTAAAGTTTTACCTTTTCCTCATCATGCATCTCGTGCCTCCAAATGTTTTGATATTATTCATAGTGATGTTTGGGGGATTGCACATGTTGTTTCTCATGCTCATTACAAATACTTTGTTACTTTCATTGATGACTTTAGTTGTTTTACGTGGGTTTACTTCCTCCGAGCTAAAGCTGAAGTTTTTTCAGTTTTTAAGCGATTTCTTGCACTTCTTGAAACTCAATTTTCTGCCAGCATCAAAGTCTTGCGCTCTGATTCTGGTGGTGAATACATGTCTAATGAGTTTCAAGGCTTTCTTTAAAGTAAAGGAATCATCTCTCAGCGTTCTTGTCCTTCGACACCACAACAAAATGGTGTAGCTGAGAGAAAAAATCATCACCTTCTTGATGTAGTAAGAACTCTTTTACTTGAATCATCTGTTCCTCCTCGTTTTTGGTGTGAAGCTCTTTCTACTTCAGTTCATTTGATTAATAGTTTACCTTCTCCTACATTAAATAATGTTTCCCCTTTCTTTAAGCTATTTGGTCATTCTCCTTTATATTCTGATCTTCGTACATTTGGTTGTGTTTGTTTTGTGCATCTCCCTGCTCATGAACGACATAAACTTATTGCTCAATCCGTTAAGTGTGTTTTTCTTGGTTATGCTATCCCTCAAAAGGGTTATGTTTGTTATGATCCTCATGCTTGTCGTATACGAGTTTCTAGGAATGTGATTTTCTTTGAAAATCAATATTTCTTTCCATCTCATGTTGAATTGCCATCTGCATCTTTACCTCTTTTACCTAGTTTTTCTAATTCCACAACAATGATGGAAAGGTTCAGACCTGGTTTTGTTTATGAAAGACATCGTCGACATGAGTCTGATCCCACTTCCCTTGTGCCCCCTTCCGATCTTGACCCAGTGCCTGATCCTGCTCCTATTTCTACCACTCTTCGTCGGTCTACTCGTCTTTCTCGACCCCCTGATTGGTATGGATTTTTCACTCCTGTCTTTCTTGTCACTACTTTATCCACTATTTCTATTCCCTCTTGTTACAAACATGCCATGGAACATACATGTTGGCAAAATGCAATGCAAGCAGAACTTCAAGCACTTGAGGAGAATCATACTTGGGATATTGTTCCTTGTCCTCCTACAGTCAAACCTATTGGGAGTAAATGGGTCTTCTCTGTAAAACTACGTTCTGATGGGTCTTTAAAACATTACAAAGCTCGCCTCGTAGCTCTGGGTAACAAGCAAGAATATGGGGTTGACTATGAGGAGACATTTTCTCCTGTTGCCAAAATGACCACGGTTCGAACCATCTTAGCTATTGCTGCTTCACAGTCATGGCAACTGCATCAAATGGATGTGAAGAATGCCTTTCTTCATGGTGATCTCCAAGAAGAGATTTACATGAAGCTCCCCTTTGGTATGACTACTTCTTCTCCTCACAATGTCTGTAAATTGAGACGTTCTTTGTATAGGCTCAAACAGGCTCCCCGAGCTTGGTTTGAGAAGTTTCGCAGTGCAATTCTTTCATTCAATTTTACACAAAGTCAGTATGACCCTTCTCTCTTCTTCCACACATCTGTATCCGGTATAGTCCTTCTATTGGTTTATGTGGATGATATTATCATTACTGGCACTGACTGTGGTTTGATTACTAAACTTCAACAGCAATTACATGCAACTTTTCATATGAAAAATCTTGGTCAGCTCACATACTTCTTAGGATTAGAAGTTCATCACCAACCCAATGGTATTTTCGTGAATCAGCATAAGTATATTCAAGATCTTATCACCTTGGCTAATATGGAGGACACTTCTTCTGTTGATACTCCTATGGAAGTAAATGTTAAATACAGAAAAGATGAGGGGGACTTGCTAGATGATCCTACTCTATATAGGAGCCTGGTTGGAAGTCTTATATACTTGACCACCACTCGACCTGATATATCCTATGTTGTCCATCAGGTCAGTCAGTTTATGTCTTCTCCTCGGCATCTCCATCTTGTTGTAGTTTGACGCATCATTCGCTATCTTCGAGGCTCACCTAAACGTGGGTTGTTCTTCCCTACCGGCTCCTCTCTTCAACTTGTTGCCTATAGTGATGCTGATTGGGCTGGATGTCCAGATACACGTCGATCTACTACGGGTTGGTGTATGTTTTTAGGTAATGCCTTAATTTCTTGGAAATGTAAGAAACAAGATCGTGTTTCTAAATCATCCACTGAGGCTGAGTATCGTGCCATGTCTACTGCTTGTTCTGAAATTGTATGGCTGCGCGGTCTTCTCGAAGAGCTTGGGTTTCCTCAAGTCACTTCTACCCCACTTCATGCTGATAATACTAGTGCTATTCAGATTGCCACAAATCCTGTTTTCCATGAACGCACCAAACATATTGAGGTTGATTGTCATTCTATTCGCAACACCTTGGAAAATCAGGTGACATCTCTTCCTCACGTATCTTCTGATCTCCAAATAGCTGATGTCTTCACTAAAGCTATGACTCGACAGCGACATCAATTTCTTATTGGCAAATTGTTGTTGGTTGACTTACCAACATCAATTTGAGGGGGAATGTTACCATATATGTATACAATTAGGACTCTTAATATTAACTATCAAAGATTATCTTATCATAGACTCCTTGTATAGCAAAATAACCTTCTATGTAGACTCCTTGTATGGCAAAAAAACTTGCAATGTATAAAAGGCTCCTTGTTGCCGAGTGCAGAGGGAGGAGGCTAAAACGTTAATAAATTGATTAACTCTTTTGGTACTCTAGTTTTGAGCTTGAATATATTATCAAAAAGTTCATGGAAATATGTCAACATTCATATGACATTTTGGCAGAACATGAGCTATGCTTCTTATGCATATGTTTTCTCCGTCTACGAGCATCAATATCTGGAGCATATAACAGAAGAAAAACCGATGCAACTTAATTCTCAGAGGACGCTCGCAATGTCCAATAGATGGAGTGACAGTACTATTCCTAGAACTAAGCCCCATCATGACACAATTTGAGAATGAAAATCATCTTGGCATCCTTTGATTTGGTTTTTCTGTGTTTTATATTTTGTTTATAAAGTCACTGGCTCTAAGCCAAGACTTGCATGGTATAGATGATTTGGTTTTTTTAACCTTTTAAATGTAGAGCATGTAAATCAATTAGGCATCAAAATGCAGAAAACTTCATTGTAATGAACTTAATGATTAGCCAAGAAGGAAAGAGTGTAGTAACCTGACAAAATGTTCAGACACAATACCCCCACCAAGACGCCCCATAAAATTGCAAAAGCTGAAGAGCGACAACAAGATGGTAGTATCATGCACGCCTTGTGCAATTCCTATCTAGGCCAGATTATTGAGCACCGTTACCCCAGATCCAACACCCACAAAGTACACAAAGAAAAGAAGCCAAAAATCAGCCTTTATTAGGGCTTCAGTAAATCTGAAATCCTCCCCTCTTTTGGGTCTCCTCTTCTTCTTCACAACCCCTTCACCCTCAGCTAGAAGCATAGCCACCTCAGATGCCTCAACATTTTCCCGAAAACTTCCGAGGGTTGTTGTTGATGAAGATGATTTCAGTAGTGGTTCGGTTTTGTCTGCGTTGTCTTCTTGTATCACACTGTCTGGAGTCTCAACTGGCTGGTGATGCATCTCTGGTTTACTGACTCTCATGCGGTGAAATGTCATTTTTATGGGTATTGCAAATGGAGCCATGAGCAGGACAACCATTATAACAAGAAAGGAATTAGATACCAGAGCACTGAAATGAAATATGTGATTCAATATGGTGGTTGTTAGGACATATAAGCCGAGTACAATAAGAGCTCCTTGAGTGAAAAGAAAATAGGCGTGTTCTGTGTTAAGCTATGTCAATTGATTAATATGATCTATAATTCTGCAGAAAGAATGAAGAAACAGAGAGATTGTAGTAGAAGAGAATACTGGACAATAGTTCTTATTTTGCATACTGCATATATCACGAGATAGTTATGTTTATATATCTGTTCAAAACAGACTAACAGACTTGTGCTAATTAACTAACTATCCACTATATTAAGATTGTGACAAGTGTCACAATCTGAAGCAATGTACTCTAATATACTCTAACACCCCCCCGCAAGATCAAGCGGTGAGGAACCAAGCGTGAGATTGCAACAATGAGTGTGAAACAGAGGAGCACTCAGCCCTTTTGTAAGGATATCAGCAAACTACTCTTGGGAAGACACAAACTGGACCGAGAGTTGTTGACGTGAGACTCTTTCGCGGACAAAATAAACATCCACTTCGATATGCTTAGTCTTTTGATGCTAAACAGGATTGAAAGACAAAGCAATGGCAGACAGATTGTCACAAAAGAGAACAGGCACGCCAGGCAACGAAATGTGTAGAAAGGCTAATAATTGTTTTATCCAATCCAACTCAGCTGAGGTGAAGGATAAGGCACGATACTCAGCTTCGGTGGAAGATCAAGAAACAGTTTGTTGCTTCTTAGAGGACCACGAAATGGGATTGTTACCCAAGAAGACCACCAAACCAGTAGTTGATCTCCTGTCATTAGGATCCCCTGCCCAATCAGCATCACTAAAAGCCTTTAACTGTAACTCACCTCGAGTATAGGAGAGACCAAACTTAAGAGTGCCTTTTAGATATCGTAGGATTCGTTTAACAGCAGTAAAGTGAGACATCATAGGGTGCTGCATAAACTGGCAGACTTGATGAACAGAGAAAGCAATATCTGGTCTGGTGAATGTGAGGTATTGCAGAGCTCCTACAAGACTTCTGTACAGCTGAGGATTGGGATAAGGCTCCCCATCGTCTTTGAGAAGTCGATGATAAGGTAGACAAGGAGTATCACATGATTTAGCCTCACTCATTTCAGATTTAGTTAACAAGTCCTCAACGTATTTGGTTTGGGACAGAAATAAACCAGTAGTGGTGTGAGTAATTTGGATGCCCAAGAAATAATGGAGGGAGCCTAAATCTGTGAGATCAAATTCAGAAGTAAGAGCACCAATGACTTGCTGAATCACACCAGACGCACTCCCAGTGATAATGATATCATCCACATAGAGAAGTAGCACCACAATCTCATGACCAACATGTTTGACAAATAACGAAGAATCAGAATAAGTGGTTTCAAAACCCAAAGAAGGAAGGAACTAAGTAAACCTGTCATTCCAAGCGCGAGGAGCCTGTTTGAGGCCATACAAAGATTTATGCAGTTTACAGACGAGTTGAGGATGATTGAGATCTTCAAAACCGGGAGGTTGAGACATATAGACTTCCTCTTGGAGAATACCATACAAAAATGCATTTTTGACATCTAATTGTCGTAGAGACCAGTTAAAATGTGCAGCAAGAGCCAAAACTAACCGGACTGTGGTAGGTTTGACTACAGGACTAAACGTCTCCCCATAATTCAATCCAGGTTCCTGACTAAAGCCCTTAGAAACTAACCTTGCTTTGTGTCTGGCAATAGAACCATCAGAATGTCTCTTGATCTTAAAAATCCACTTACAGCCAACAAGGTTCCTGTTTGCTGGAAATGAAACTAAACTCCAAGTACCTTGAGTATGTAAGGCATCAACTTCTGCTTTCATGGCCTGTAGCCACACAGGAATTTTAAGGGAAGCCTTGTAATTGGGTGGTTCAACCAATTGCAGGTCAGGGGCCGCAGGAACGTGGATAGTGGCTAAGAAAGCCTTCTGTTTGATAATCCCACTCTTGCTTCGAGTCTGCATCGGATGAAGATTAAGTGGAGGAATGGACAACACCACTTGCAGATTATCAGGAATAAAGCTATGAGAAGCTAAATCAGATTGCATACTAATATCAGGTGCCACAGGGAGCAGAGGAGAGGCTGAAGGTGGAGCAGTAATGGACTGTGGACTAACAGAGTCTGTAGATGGGGCAGGGGTATGAGTGGGAGATGGGTGAGAAGGAGATGCTAAGCTGGTTGAGACAATGGAATTTATGGGATTGACAACAGTCACAGGACAAGAAGACAGCGGACTGGATGGTAGTGTGTTGGAAGGTGTAGACACTAAATCTAAGTATGGAAACTGGTGCTCATCAAAGATAACATGCCTAGACACAAACATTTTCATTGTTGGGACATGATAGCATAGATAGCCTTTATATTGTGTGGCATATCCAAGAAACAAACATTTGGTAGTTTTGGCCTGCAATTTGGTGTTATTATAAGGCTTGAGAAGAGGAAAACAAGCACATCCAAAAATTCGAAAATGTGTAATAATTGGAGAGGATCCAAATAGCATCTCAAAAGGTGAGCTATTATGTAGAACAACAGTAGGCATATGATTGATTAGATAAGTGGCTGTTTGACAGGCATAAGACCAGAATTTGGATGGCAATTTAGCGGTTCGTAATAAGGTAATAGTGGTTTCAATTATGTGTCTATGTTTTCTCTCTGCGACCTCATTTTGTTCAGGAGTATATGGACAAGAAAGGCGATGGGAAATGCCCTTGTTAAGAAGAAAAAGCTTCAATCGATTGCTGGTATACTCACCCCCCCCCCATCAGTTTGAAGAGTTTTAATGGTCGAGGCAAATTGAGTAGAAACAAAGGAATAAAAATCAACAAAGGTAGAAAACAAATCAGATTTATTTATTAAAGGAAAAAGCCAGCAATATCTGGTACACTCATCAACAAAGATAGTATAGTATCTATAACCATCAACTGAAATAGATGGTGCAGGACCCCACAAATCAGTATGAATAGTATCAAATGGAATTACAGACTTATTGACATGCTGTGGAAAGGGTAGTTTACTAAACTTGCCTTCAAGACATGGATGACACATGAGAGGTGTAGGTGTTTTGGAGACATGCATGTGAGCTTTATTTAATATCAAGGAAACAATATGATTTGTAGGATGACCTAACCTATGATGCCATAAGGTGGACTGAACAAGTTGACCAAGATAAGTTGTAGCTTGATAAGACTTTTGAGAGGTTGCAAGCGAGAAAGAGTGGATAGGGTACAATCCATTACTGCACAGCCCTTTGTAAAGGATCCTCCCTGTGGCTTTGTCCTGAATCCAAAAACAGCAAGCATCAAATATGAGTTGACAGTTATTATCAAGACAAAGACGATGTACTGATAGCAGATTCTGAGTAATTTGAGGAACACAAAGCACAGAATGCAATTTGATTGGAGACATTGATGAATGAAGAGTAGAATGACCAATGTGGGATACTGTCAGACCTTCACCATTGGCAGTATGAATGGTTTCAGTGGAAGGATATGGGGAGGCCAGTGATAGATTCGCCAAATCAGCCGTCATATGATTCGTGGCACCAGAATCGGTGAGCCACACTTGAGAAGATCCAGGGGAACAAGATGCTGGAGAGGCAGAGTGAATCATTGTATGCATAGCTTGCATAGGAGATTGTTGTACTTCCCGGTTCTGGGAGGATGATGCCTGATATGGAGTATATTGCTGCATAACTTGCATAGGAGATTGATGTACTTCCCTGTTCTGTGAAGAGGAAGCTGGATATGGAGAATGCTGTGGAGACTGTGGCTGCAGAGAAAAGGATGATTGTGGAGAATACGAAGCAATGTAATTCGGACCCTTATCATTATAGAAGCAATACCAGGAGGTATGATTGCTTCTACCACAGATGTTGCATCTGGCTCTCTTAGGAGGAGAAGCTCCACAGAAAGGAGCAGTGTGTCCCTCAGAATTGCATAGCTGACAGATTGGAACCATGAGTGCAGAAGGATGTTGAAATTGTGGAGCAGGGGAGTGACCAAGGAGTCCAGAATTTGAGTTGGGAAGCACAGGTGCTATGGAGGAAAAACCTGGTCTAGAAGCAAAGAATCGAGAGCCCTGAGGAAATCGACCTTTACCCTTGTTCTTGTTACCATTATATGGCTGAAACTGTCTAGTAGGCACCTGAGACTGCCCATGATGTGAAGAGAAACTACCTTGTGTATATGTATCACCGGTGCTAGCAACCATGGCTGATAGGAACGGAGAATTAACTGAAGTGTCAATGATCACTTCCTCTGCAAGCAATTGTGAGCGAAAGTCCTTCAATGATATCACACTTTCTCTTCCCTGTATAACACATCTAAAAGTATTATACTCAGCAGGTAAGCCATTCAAGGCAAGAATCACAATGTCTTCATCGGCAAAATATACCCTAGCAGCAGACAAGTAGTCCCTAGCCTCTTTAATTCGATGGAGATACTGTGAAACTGAATCTGAACCTTTTTTAATGGTTTGCAAATTGGATTTCATCTGAAAAATACTAGTCCTAGACACAGTGGAAAATTGTTCCTTTAATCTAATCCACAAATCTTTAGAACTAGTGCTGCCAATTGCACAGGACATAGCAATCGGTGATAATGTGGCAGTAATTAATTGCATAATTGCTCTATCATGCATTTTCCATACTATATAATCATCAGATGGAGAGGAAGAAGAGGTGATACCAGATTCAGCCGAGATTGAACAATGTTGAGGTGGACAGGGGAGCAAACCATCAACATACCCCATAATTCCATTACTTTCAAGTAAAAGTTGCATCTGGAAGTTCCAATTGAGGTAGTTCGATTCATCAAGTTTGACATTGACTGATGTAGGAATGGAAGAGATGAGAGCTGTAACTGGAGATTGAAGCAACTGGAGTTGCATAGCAGTCACCATAATGATTTCAAGTTTAATATGTGGATGAGACAATACACCAAACACTTGTTGTGCAAGTTGCACAGAGAAATACAACTCAAGATGAAGATCACAACGAAGCACTATTTATTCCAAATAAAGATCAATATATGAGTGCAGAGAAGAATAACAGCGGAAGCAACAGAAGTTCAAGAAAATTTCAAGCGTGAGCAATAGTGTGCTCTGATACCATGTTAAGCTATGTCAATTGATAAATATGATCTATAATTCTGCAGAAAGAATGAAGAAACAGAGAGATTGTAGTAGAAGAGAATACTGGACAATAGTTCTTATTTTGCATACTGCATATATCACGAGATAGTTATGTTTATATATCTGTTCAAAACAGACTAACAGACTTGTGCTAATTAACTAACTATCTACTATATTAAGATTGTGACAAGTGTCACAATCTGAAGCAATGTACTCTAATATACTCTAACATTCTGAAGAGTCTTCACCTGATGCAGGGGTACAAGCTCTTACAAAATACATGACTATGAAACACAGAACAGGAATTCCAAGTGCAAGAAACATCAGAAGCTTAGATGAGGAATTGCGGAGCAGAGTACTATAAATTTCAGTAAATACTGCAGCACAGATTCCACCGTAACCTTTAAGAACACCAGCAACAGTGCCTCTACTAAGAGGAAAGTTTCTCATGTTGGTTACAAGAACAGCTGTGCTCAACCAAGCACTACTATTGGTGGCAACACAGAAAGCAAGGCATAGCTGCAATATCGTAAAGTGAAAACAAAAAACGTGACTATTTGTCTGATGTTTTTGTATCAGATCATCCTCGTTGTGTTTTCATTGACAGAGTTAAAGCTCCAACCTTGTGGCCTTGGTAGAATATAATTTCTCCTTGTATCATCTAATTGAAAAAGGTGTTGAACTTCAATAACATCAAGGAACTATATTAGGGATAGTTCATCACTAAGCCTTGCAATCTTTTTCAAGGAAAGAGCTCGAATTTGGAAGAGGCTCTTCAAGGCAAACCTTCAAAATCTATAACATATGTGGTTTGATTCAAAGCTGACCTAGCTATAGCGTGGGCCCACTGCATTGAAAGTCCTAGTACCATATCCTAAAGCCTGGTTTCTAGGTTGGGTTGAAGGTCCAGAATGCTTTTCCAAATCAGGCCTGGACCAAAAATATCCTATTTTTGCCAATTGATTGATAATATTTCGTGTCTGCTTGAAATTGAAAGTGTGGTAGATAGTGATTTTTTTATTTTTTAAAAAATTTTATTTTTATATTAAAATGATTTAAAAAATTAATTTCTTGGCAAAAAGCATTTTTGCCGCCAAACGCCACCAAAGGATCTTTGAATCGGGGTTGTTGATACTTCTGTGATGAGTATTGTGTTGGGCTGTGCTGCATTATATATTAGAAGTAATGTTAGTAATAAAATGCGTAAAATCTCATCTCCCATGAGAGAAAGAAATGTTTGCTCACAGTACGTACGTATTACAGTTCAAGTCACTAGTAGAAATCAGGAAATTTACACGAATGTCATTTATATGCTAACAGATCATCACATCATGCATTGAGCACAGATAATAAGAAAGTTGTTAATAAAAAAAAACTTTTGGACTTTCACGTGATGGTTGGGATTTTGCATGATACTGAATTTAATACAATTGATTAAAAATCCCGTTGTCGGCCACTGCTCTCGTTAACCAACACTTACCTACCCTTGCATGTTGTGGCCCTTGCGTTTTACCAGCTCCTTCCAATGATTTATTAGCCTCATCCATAATCCCGAAAGAAATTAAAAGAAATTATTTTAATTTTTTTTAAGAAAATCAAATTGTTTTTTAACTAGATCTACCAGACTTAATTGAATCAACTTACTTTGTTTAACTTAAGTATAATAATAACATTGCATATAATACTTAGATTGAGTGATTTACCCAGCCTATAAATGTGTATCCGTACGTGGAGTTACCACTAACCCTTCATTGTTAATGAAAGAAAGGGCCTCCGCATGCACCGAAATATTGGTGCCTGAAGTCAAAAGTGATAGGCACCAGTTTAGTTAAAAGGCTACATCATTATTTATTTTTATGTTTTCAAATTATTTTTTAAAAAAATTATTTTTTATTTTATTTTTTTTTTATTTTAAATTAATATTTTTTAAGTTTTCATATCATTTTAATACGTTGATATTTTAAAAAAAATTAAATAATATATATATATATATATATATATATTATTTTGATGCATGCATTTCTAAATGGAAAACACTTTAAAAAGCAATCGCTACCACACTCTTAAACACACATACTCCACCACAAAGAAGACAGAGCAATCCCATGGTGAGTGACACATTTTATAAGGTGTTTGTACGAGAGAGCATGTGAGATGTTTACTCTTATTAGAAGAGAGATTGCTAATTGTTGTCTTATTAATAGACAGTGGTTGTAATTCTAATATTTCATAGTAGAATCCTTCTATATTTGTATGTGGGCGTAGCCTAATTGAGTTAACCATGTAAAATTTTATATGTTTTATTTCTCATTTTACTCTCCTCTATATAGTTGTATATTGTTGCTTCTATATGTCGTAACCCTAAAAATAGTATTAGATTCATTTGGTTAAATTCTTGTTCACATGTGATATTGTTCACGTATACAGTATTGTTCACATATATGGAAAGTCAATAGATATGATCTAGGAAGTTATATCTAAGAATATTAGATTTTAAACGGGTCCATTGTGACCTCTCCATTCTTTTTATGGAAACTTACTTAGTGAAAGTAGTGTTCACACAATACTATTTTAATATATGTTATAGTTTTTAAGTGAAATAGTGATAATTGAACAAATTATACTGAGTAAAATGACAACAAAATATGAGATTAAGAGTTTTAATAGGAGCAATGTCTCACAATGACAGATAAGAATGAAAGCAATTTTAAGAAAAAAAAATTGCTTGACAACAATTGGAGAAAGGCCCAAAGAGATCATTGATAATGCTGAGTGGATTGAAATGAATATCAATGTTATTACTAATATGCATTTAGCATTAGCCAATAATGTATTATCAAGTCCGGTGAAGAAGAAAACAACAACACAAAATATTAGATACTCTGATAAAGTTATATAAGTCTAAGTCTCTATACAAAATGATTTTATTAAAAATAAGATTTTATACCCTTCAAAGGAAAGAAACCACATTGGTGATTAACTACATCAATACAATAAGAACTTAATTTTCTTAACTCACTATGTTGGGTCAACAAATAAAGAAAAATAAACATCAAAAACTTCTACTTCAAAATCTTTTTGATTTGCATGATCAACTCATTATCAATTTGTGTGATGAATAAATACGGTCTAAGAAGCTTTGTCTAAAGAGATTGAGCTTTAAATGAGACTATTTATATCCCCTCCAATCTTTCATTGAAACTTACTTAGTGGAAGTATTGTTCACGCGATATTATTTTTGTATACATTATAGTTCGTAAGTACAAAAATGATAGTTGAACAAATTACAGTGAATAAAATAAAAGCAAAATATAAATTGAGATGTTCAGTTAGAGCAATTTCTCACTATAAAAGATGAGAGTGAAGGAAAATTTAAGAAAAGATAATTGTTTGGTAGCAATTAGAGATAAAGCCATGGAGATCACTGATATTGCCAAGTAGATCAAAGTTTATAGCAATGTTATTGCTGATACACATTTAGCATTAGCCAATGAAGT
This sequence comes from Populus alba, assembly GCF_005239225.2. Classification (NCBI taxonomy): domain Eukaryota; kingdom Viridiplantae; phylum Streptophyta; class Magnoliopsida; order Malpighiales; family Salicaceae; genus Populus; species Populus alba. The sequence continues at coordinate 4,846,377 of NC_133289.1, read as the reverse complement.
ATTATCAAATGTATAATAGAAGAAAACTACAAAAGAGATATGCGAGACTCTGATAAAGTTATATGAATCCAAGTGTTTACATAATAAGATTTTCTTAAAAATGAGACTTTATACACTTTAAATGATAGAAACCATATCGATGACCAGCCACATCAACATATAAGAACATGCAGAGCTTCTACTTCAAAGTCCTTTTGATTCGTATGATTAATTAATTATCAACTTGACCAATAACATCTCTGATGATGTTGCAATTATCTTTGAAGAAAAAAATAGATGTACGAACAAATGAGATAGAATTAATACTTCAAAAAAAGTAAAGGCATTATTGATGTCAAAAGAAAGATCAAAGAAGTGTGGATCCAATAGGAGTCAAAGACAAGGAAATTCCAAACCAAGAAGTAAGAATACCATGAAATGCTACAACCATGACAAAAAATGCATTTTTGGTATGTAAAATGTATAAAGAATACCCTGGAGTCATCAAAACCTTATGGATGTGTTGCAAACACTTTGAATGATGGGGAAATTTTATATAGCAAAGCAGTAATAATCTCTATAAACAAAAATAAGTTCACGGAGATTTGTTTAATGGATTTGAGAGCATGCATAGGCTAGAAATACTCAAGCTTGCCAGGAAGGATGTTGGGGGAGGTCCACATGGCCTCTCTAAGTTCATTATGGCAATCAACAAGACCAAGAAGAGCATCCAGAAGTGTATCAATAAGTTGGTTTTTCATCGGGATTCTGCAGCATTTAAGGCTGAACTAGAGCCAGAGCTAGCTAGATATCAAGGACAGTGGAGAAGAGGAGCATTGACAAGGAAGTACAGGAGTGAGAAGGAGTTGATCAAAGTAGAGCAGCCTCAAATACTCAAAATCAGGAGACAAGCAAAATCTGGTCCTTTGGATACTAGGATGCAGGAGAATTTGATGCATGCCAATAGATGCTTGAAGCTGTCTGGTCCTCTGGATGGGAAAGTGCAGGAGAGATTGGTGTTTGCTTACAGGAGCCCCAAATTATATGGGACTCCTGATGGAAGGGTGCCACAAAGTTTGATGATGACTAATAGGAGCCCACAAGTACGTAGCCCCTTGGATGCAAGATCCACAAGCCCAAAAGTTCATTGTGATTACAGCAAGGAAAGAAGAGAGCTGAACGGTGATTTTGACGATCAGTCACTTTGGTCTGCACTATTTCAAGACATGAAACCCACTTAATCGAGTGATTGTTTTCTTGGTGTGTCTTCCTTCAGACATCAAAACATAGTATGGCATTCTTCGGTTTTTTTCAATAATTTGGTATTCATTTGGCACAGTTGCTTCCACCAAGTCATTCTTCAGCTCTAATCCTGCCTGTCCCTTTTTTGCGTTGGAGCTGAAATATTTAAGTTGAAGGACAAAAGTTTAGATAGGTTAGAGATTCATGGACCCAGTGACGAGGATATTGTCCTATTCTGGTCAGTTTGGCCACCCAATCAATTGCTCTACCAGCAGTTCTAGCTATTTTTCAAACCCAACAATGAACAAAATTATGCATGAGAGCTCTGTTTTTTTTTTTTTTTAGAGCTCTGTTTTTTAAATCTGTGAGTGACGGGTCTAGACAAAACATTCCTTGTACATTTCACAGCGCAGGTGGTGGGTTAAAGATACGGCATTGAGGTCTCCTCACTTCTAAGCATGCTCCACGAGGCATGGTTTAATGTCTGAGGAAATCCAAAGTTGGTAGAGCTAGGACGAAGCGTACCCAAACCCAAGGCCAACTCTTAGCTTTTTTTCTGATTGGCCTAGGACAAGCTATGCCCGAATCCAAGATCATCTCTTAGCCTTCGCTTAATTAAACTCGATCACTTTTACATCTTTAATTGATGATCCCCTACATTATGCATAGGATTTGTTTTGCAGGAGATCATGACTCTCATGTCAAACTCTTCTCTAACAATTTCAAAGCTCATCAACTAGTCTTGAAAAAAGCTTAGCATCGTTTACTCCAGACTTTGTCGCTAAGCAATCAAGATTGTATGAGAATCAAACACATTCAACTGCCACTTCTTCTGCAACCGCGGCTGAGGAAACTTTAGCCATTTGAATACTACAAATGGTCCCTATACCTGCCAACTATTTGCATATGTAAATGATGCATCGAAATTGATCTTAATCTAGTTTTTTATTTTTTTTTTGAGGAAGGACCCATCTGCTCTGTATTTGATGAGCTGCCATGGTTGGAGGCCTTGGTTCATGGTCAGAATGGGAGATTTACTCTGCTTGTTTTATTGCTTGGGCTGCTGCCTTTTCTGGCTACAAGTTCCTCTTGTCGAAAACAAACTAATTTCTCGCCTTCCATACAGCTCACATGGGGATGAATTGGCAACTGAAGATGGCATATGAAGATTATTCCATACAGCTCTTGATGGCATATGAAGATTGTCCACAAAAAACTAGTAGCTATTATTGATGCTTTGTTTAATGAAATAAAACCATGCTCGTCTCCAGTTGGGGTTTATGTACAAAATTGCAGCTGTTACCAACAGCATCACGATGTATGTCACAACAAAACTCACATGGAAAACATCTGCATCCATGAAGCCACTCTCTTCTATATCATCCGTTGAAGTCCTTACTGGTAATGGCGAAGCTTCTTCTTCTGGGGTGCAATTTCTTGAGAGTGGTGGTCCACAAAGGAGAGGATTTCCCTCATAGCTACTCTTGTTGAATGTTGAAAATTGTGGAACCATATCAGGTGTTCTACCAGATAGGTTATTGTGGGCTACACTAAAAACTTCCAGAGAATGCAATTGTACAAGTCCAGGAGGGATAGCCCCAGTCAAGCTGTTATTGGAAAGATCCAAGCTCTCAACTTCACTTAATTTTGAAAAAGTTTGTGGGATAGGACCTATCAAAAAATTATTTGACAGGTTCAGTACATGGATATGATTAAGGTTTCCAATTTCCGGTGGAATCTCACCTGTCAAATTGTTGCAAGAGAGATCCATTCCAGACATGATGGGCAAAATGCTTATCGGGTAAGAATAGGATACACTCTTTGTTGTAATCTCTAAAGGCTCTCGAATCAAATACCTATCAGGATATATTCTAAGATAGCTGTACCAAATACTGCTTCTAAATCTTAGACAAGGGAGGATATGACCAGAAAACTTATTATGAGAAAGATCAATGAAACTCAATTTGTCCAACTGGCACAACTGGATGGGTATTCTGCCTTCAAGGTTATTATAACCTAAGAGAAGAAAGCTCATGTAGGAAAACTCACCAATCCATTCCGAAATGTTGCCAGTCAATTGATTATGGCTAAGATCCAATGTAATTAGCTCAAAGGAGTTATGAAATGCATCCTCCAAAGACCCCCGTAATTTATTTTGTGACAAATAAACATGAACTAGTGGCAAAGAGCTAAAACAAGATGGCAGCTTTCCGGAGATGGTGTTTCCTGAGAGATCCAAAACTTGAAGAGAAGACATACTGCCAAACGAAGAGGGAATGCTACCGTTGAAGTGGTTTTTAGACATGGATAAAAATGTCAAACTTGGGAAATATGCTCCAATTTCTGTTGGGATGTGGCTGTCCAAGTGATTGTCAGAAATATCTAATTGTGACAAACTCACATGGGGATGAATTGGCAACTGGAAAGGTCCTGAAAGAGAATTGTTGACCAGGAAAAGTTCATGTAGGTTTGTGTTGTTCTCTAGCAACCAATTTGGAACCCCTCCCCTCATTTTCATGTTAGAAAAATAAATTTCCTGCAAGTTGTGTTGATAGAAGAGGAATTTGGGAAAGGGCAATGCTCCAGTACCATATGCTTGACCAGATAAATGAAGTCTCTCTAGTTGGAACTTTGGGATCAAATTGTGCTCCTCTAGCTCTGCACAGATTTCATTATTATAACCAAAGAAGAATTTGAGCTCCGAATGGTTGAAAAATGACCTCAATGAGATGGGGATTTGAAAGCGATTGTCCGAAAGTCTTAATTCTCGGATGGATGTCAGAGTTGTAAGAGGAGACGAGGAAATATCTCCCACAAAGTAATTGGAAGAGAGATCTATTTGTTTCAGGGATGTCAAATTTGCCAAACAATTAGGCAAGACACCGCTGAGATTATTATTGCTGATATCAAGACTTTGAAGATACTTCAACTCGCATAGACCTGAGAATTATCAATTTACAAAATATTTAACATGAGAAAAAAAACAGAGAGAGAGAGATCAGAAAGGACCATCAGACTTACCCTCGGCTATAGGTATGTTGCCACTGAGTCTACAACCATTCAACTTTAAACTCTTCAGAGTGGTAATCCTTCCTATTGTTTGCAGAAAGCTATTATCGAGAGTAGAGGAACTCAAATCCAACTTTTGCAAATTCTTGAGAGAAGGCAAGGCTACGATAAAACAAACCGACAAGAAATGATTAGTATTTTTGAAGAGGATAAAGTAAGGGATACCAATTAGGAGAAGCTCAAGTCTCTATAGCCAAATTAGACATCAGTACATATTGCAACTCACCTTGAGCTAATATTGTTCCTTCGAAATTATTGTTCCCCAGATCAAGTGTCTTGAGGTTTGGGAGTTTTGCCAATGATTGCAGTAATGGAAGTGAAATTCTTCTTCCATTTGCGGTGATATTAAGTAAACAAACTCTGCTTAGATTTCTGAAACCTCTAATACCTGCAAGAGAGAAGAAGAAACAAAACAAGTTTCACACCTTACGAGCAAATCAAAATCGTCCTTACTGCATGGAATCTTGGGTAAAAAGTTAGGTGGGTCGATCGATCCGTGAAGCCACCATCGTTCATGTGGAATATTTAAGTACTACCTTCTGAGAACACAAACTCGTCAATCTCATTTCCGCTGAGATACAGCTTCCTCAAGTTGCTCAAAGCTTCCAATTCTAGGTTGCAGGAAAATAGAACTGATTAGTGTTGGAATATTGCCAATTATGTTGACATTGTCAAAGAAGGAGGCTTGTTGGTGGCAACCACCAACCTTGACTTTGGTAGCCACCATTGTTGAAGAAGAGAAGAAGTTGGCAGCCACCTTTGTTGAAGAAGAGATGAGTTTGGCAGCCACCATTGATGACAAAGGAGCAAGAGGAGCTGCCATTGATGCCTATAAAAGAGGCATGATCTTAGAGAGCAAAGTGTGAGAGTTGTGAGACATGTAGAGAGAAGAAGAGAGAAAGAAAGAGAAGGGCTGCCATCAGCAGCCCTGCTGCCACCAGCAACTGCTGCCCTATGTAGCAATGAGAGATGGGAGTTGAGTGAATGTGATCCTCCTCCATGTGTTGTATTCTTTCTCTATCTCTAAATAAAATGAACCTCTCCCGTGGATGTAGGCAATTTGCCGAACCACGTTAAATATTGTGTCTCAGTATGCTTAACCCTCCTATGAGCAAAGATCAGTACATCACCGGTCCCGGATTCCGCCCCATCAATTAGGTCACAGCAAAGCCTTGGAACTCATTTTTTGAAATGGAATAACGTGTGAGCAATAATTGGTTTCTAAACCTTTCATATTGAATGTTCCTTTCAGATGGTTCTTTGCCAGATCGAGATTCTTGAGAGATGAAAGACCCTTGAAGGATGATAAGATACTGTTATCAAAGCGATTACCTCCCAAATCAAGATACTCCAAATTGCTCAGTTTCAGCACTTCATCCTCACCACCTGTAAGAAATAATTGTACAAGGTTTGATGTAAAAATAGCGAAACTGTGAAAAGATAATGCATAACTCAAAAATCTTTCGTACCATGAAGGGATTTAAACCCTTCAATGTGATTGCTCGCAATACGCAGATTCCTTAAGCTTGTCAGATTATTCAATCCTGGCAATACGTAGAACATAAATTAATGCTATATATAAATTCTTTGGAATCATGATTGTGATTGAGACACTTAGTTTAAAAACTGAGATGAGAAGAGCCAGGCTCACCTTCCATGCTAATTGTTCCTTCGATTTCATTATCGTGTAGAGATAAATATTTCAAAGATGAAAGACCACCTAAGGATGAAAAGATGCTGCTGTTGAATTTGTTTTGCCCTAACTGGAGTATCTCCAAATTGCCAAGGACTGATAGTCTTTCAAAACCTGCATGAGAGTGCATGGTTAGCGTTTAAGCATTAAAGTTATAAAACTTGTATCAATTTCTAAAATTGCAGCTAAGAGGCAAACCTTCATTCTCAACACATCCCGCAATACGATTTCCATACAAGTAAAGAGCGTTCAGCTCTGGGAATGGAAGAAACAAAGACGCATTCAGGAGCCCGTCTCCCAGCTCCCAACCCCTTGAGAAAGAAAGGTCTATTTCGACAACTCGAAGTGTGCTGGAGTTGCAGTGGACTTGTTTCCATTCGCAGCAGTTAGCATCTCTTCCCCAGGAGAGCAGGAATCCGCCATTTGGGTAACCAAAGGCATCTTTGATTTGCAAGAGAGCAACTCTTTCTTCCTCCAAGCAACCATGGCACCGCCACCCTTGTATTAAAACCACCAAATTTATAATCATTATCACTGCTAAACACAGCCTGTTCAACTCCATTCGAAGAACTTTGCTATTAGTAAATTCTCAGAAAAAAAATACAAAATACACCTCTGTCGCCATAGAAAGTAACTGTCAGAGGTTCTCTTATAGGATAGGATAGCGCAAAGCTTACGTTTTTACAAGACCACGGTGTAGAGAAATTAACGAGAATCACTCCGCGTAATGTTCAACAGATTTTCTTTTTATTGTTTATTTTTTATTTTTACTTTCAAGTACGTATGCATAAGATCTACTTTGTTTGACTTCTCATTTATTGGTTTCAGACTTGGCACGCGTTTTCTTTAAGAAAAAGAGGAGAAATTAGATATATGCCCTGTTACTGCTGCATTTACTGTGGTGCGTGCCTCAACTGCACTGTACATAGTTCAATTAACTACAAAAATTGAAACAAAAGGGACAAGATTTTAACACTTAAAAAAAAAACAGCTTTTTCTATTGTTCATCGGACATGGAATATTATAGTTTTATCCTTGAAATTTTTATTATTTGTTTTCTATGTTTTGAATGTTTCTTGTTTCATTTGTAAACTTTATTTGTTTTTAATAAAAAGAAAGTCATTGAAAAAAATAAAAAGAAATGATTGATTAGCTATATTTTAGCCATAAAAAAAAATTAATTTTGATGTTAATAAGTTCGTATTGAATAAAACAATTTAATAGAGATAATAGTGTTTTTATTTTAAAATTACAACAATAATGCTTCTCATAAAATAAAAAAAAATATACATGATTTCATCAAAATAAAAATAAAATGTTTGAATAAAAAAATTAGATTTTGATTAAAAATATGTTTTTTTTTCTTTTTTAGTTAAGATAAATGTTGTTTTTCTGAATATTTCCTTGATTGTTGTTTCTTTTTATTTAATAAACTATACCGCTAATAAAAGATTATTTTGTTGTAAAAAAATCATTCCAATAAAAAAAAAATTAACAAAGAGATCCGGTGTTTCCTTATGAAGGGCCCAAACCCCATGTGCAAAGTCAATCCTGGAGCATCCTTTTCTTATCTATGATTGAAGCTCTACGCCTTGACTCGAAGTCAGCTGAGGAAATCTAAACCATCTTTTTTTCAGCAGACTCAAGGTCAAGCGATGAATGAATGCAGCAACCTTCTTCTTCGTCATAGCGTGTAATTTTCCACAACCACTAACAACACTGACAGCCACTGCATTATTCTCGACCGTAGGGAGCACGTCGCGCGCGATGACCAGTTCATCTGTCTCTTGTAAAGAGTAGGAGTAAAATGCAAGATTTTTCAAGGTGTTCTTCAGCGGTTCCCAGACCTTGGGGTCAGGGTTTCATCAATCAACCTGTGGGTTCTATTATTATAGCGTGTTGGCATATTGGTCTCTCTGTTTTTCTTTTCCTTTGACAATTGGGTTGGGCCGAGACATGCAATGTCTTCTCTTTTTTTCCCTTTGGAAGTTCGGGCTGGGCCGAGACATGCAATGTCTGTTTCTTTTACTTTGGATACTTGGGCTGGGCCATCTCAAATCATTTGGAAGCCCATGAATATCATCTTAACTCTCCATATTTCGACCGCATTTGCAAGTCTTTTCATCTCTTTCTATGGCCTCATAAAAGTTCATGATACGTAACCTGCTAATTTCAAATCCCACATCTCTTTTATCTCTTTCTATGGTATTTTATTATCTTGTTTTTTATCTAAAAATTATTAAAAATATATATATATTTTTAAATTTATTTTTAATATTATTACATCAAAAAAAATTTAAAATTTAAAAATATATTAAAATAATATATATTTTAATATATAACCTGCTAATTTCAAATCCCAAATCTGTAAGTTTTAGAGTATTATTATCTTGTTTTTTATTTAAAAATATATTAAAATAATATATATTTTTTAAATTTATTTTTAATATTAATACATCAAAAAAATTTAAATTTTAAAAAAAAATAACTTGAATCCAAAAAATAAAAATAAAAATATATATTTAAAAAAACATTTTTAAAATGCAAAAAACACACATGCTCCATGCTCTTAATAGCCACAGTCAATGCTTTTTTAAACTAATGTTTCAAACCGTCCAATAACAAATCTAACACTAATATAATGGGATTACATGACTAGTAAAGAAACTAATCTACAAAGCATAAATGAAAAGAAATGACTCGTTCTGATGCAACTTTGCTCGGTAGAAACCGTGTATATATATATATATATATATATAAAGCAGAGCTTCGCTGCAAGGACAGAGTTGCATTCTTGTTAAATTGAAAAAAATTTATTGCTTCTTTATTATTTGATAAGTTAATGTTAAAAATTTTAAAAAATATTTACACCATAATATCATACATTTATTTTATATTAAAATAAAATATTAATTAACTAATTATACCATTATAATTAAATTCAATTTGACTCAAGATCATATTATTTTATTTTTTATTGTTTTTTATTATTTGATAAGTTAATATTGAAAATATAAAAAATTTAAAAAATATTTTAATATATTTTTAAGTAAAAAACATTTACATCATAATATCAAACATGCATTTTATATTAAAATACAATATTAACTAGCTGATTATATTATTATTATTATTATTATTAAATTCAATTTGGCTCAACATCATATTATTTTAATACCTATTTCAGACTGAACGTTGATAAAATATATATATATATATATATATATATATATATATAATTAAAGAAACGATTAGTGAAACCTAAATGATTAGACAGTCTTTTAAAAAAAAATGAAACTATATTATTTTAATTTTTTTAAAAGAAATATTTTGAATGTCATAAATAAAAACATTAAGAACCCTATAGAAGATTTGAGAACGAACTTTGAAAGATATATTAAAAAAAGAAAAGTGAAAAACCATTTTGTAAAACCTATGACCAAGCCAATGAAATAAGTGGCAAGATGCTGGTTTTTCAAATATTTCATTAGTTTTCAATTTTTTATTCGATTTTTTTGGGAATATTTTCAACATTCCTCTTGTAAAAATCTTCACTGCAGCTTTTGGGGAGTGGTGGTCCACAAAGCAAAGGATTTCACTTGTAGCTAGACTCTTTGAATTTTCTACTACCATTAACAAGACTGACACTGATGGCACTGTTAAAGTTTATCATGTATATTCTCCCCTTTGTACCCATCATATTTATTATTTATTATTAAATTAAAGTTAAAATAGCAACTTGTTTATGTGTGGTTGAGATGACTTACGTGGCTTAATTTGACAAGGAATCTCAAGACTGACTTACACTGACTTGCATGCGATGACCATTTCATTTGTCTATTTCTCTATTATTGTAGAAAACAAAAAAAGTTTATTTTTTTTTATTAGAGAGGTTGCAATCATTACTGAAAGTATTCATTTGTCTATTTCTGAATTTTAGTTGTAAACACGTTATGTCATTTTCTTTAAACCCGAACTTGTTTGATTGTATGATTATCATTATTTTTTAAATAATTTTTTATATTAAAATATTTATTAATAATATTTTTTTATTTTTTTAAAATTATTTTTGATATCAACATAAAAAATATTAAAAATATATTAATTTAAAGTAAATAAAAAAATTAAAAAAATTTAATTTTTTTTTAAAATATTTTTAAAACATAAAAATAAACAGGCTATAACGAGACTGATATCGATGGCGCACTATCTTTACCGTAGGGAAGACATTGCATGGAAAGACCATTTCATTTGTTTTATGTCTCTATTATTGTAGAAAACAAAAAAAAGTTTATCTTTTTTTATCGGAGAGGTTACACTCGTTACTGAAAGCATTCATTTGTCAATTTCTCTTTGAATTTTAGTTACGTTACGCGTTATGTCATTTTCTACAAACACGAGCTTGTTTAATATTATAATTATAGTTGTTTTTTAAAAAAAAAATTTCGTCAAAATATATATTAAAAATGATTTTTTATTTTTTTAAAATTATTTTTAATATTAACACATTAAAGTGATTTGAAAACATTAAAAACATATTAATTTAAAATAAATTAAAAAAATTTAATCTTTTTTAAAAATACTTTTAAAATATAAAAATAAGCAGGCTCCATGAAGACTAATATCGATGGCGCACTATCTTTGCCGTAGGGAAGACATTGCATGGAAAGACCATTTCGTTTGTCTATGTCTCTATTATTGTAGAAAACAAAAAAAGTTTATCTTTTTTGACTAGGAAGGTTGCACTCGTTACTGAAAGCATTCATTTGTCTATTTCTCTTTGAATTTTAGTTGTGTACGCGTTATGTCATTTTCTACAAACACTTATTGTTTGATAGTGTAATTATAGATGTTTTTTAATTAATTTTTTGTGTCAAAATATATAATAATAATGTTTTTTTATTTTTTTTAAATTATTTTTGATATCAGCACATCAAAATAATTTAAAAACATTAAAAACATATTAATTTTAAATAAATAAAAAAATTTAAAAAAAATTAAATGTTTTTAAAAATACTTTTAAAATATAAAAATAATCAAGCTAGCACTTTCCACCAAGAATATGAATTTGGAAAATAAGCCGAAAGAGAGGACTTTGTCTATGGCCGGTGGAAAATTATGACATTTGATTGTGATATTGCAAATTGCATTCCAACGATCTTATTTATAAAGAGCCTCTGACCGTTGCTTTTCGATACATAATTTCATCGAGGAGTCCAAATGGGTTTAAACAGGTTCTCTTCTTTAGCAGGGACACTGATGATTTATGCTATGGTTTTGTCACAAAGCTGGTGGTCATGTCACGGCTGTTTAGACGAAGAGAGAAGTGCTCTCTTGCGGATTCATAGCTCCTTTAATTACTCAAGCGGCACATTCCTTCAACCTTGGGGAAAAGTAGCCGACTGTTGTTCTTGGGAAGGCGTTGACTACAATTTCACTACAGGACGAGTTGTCGAACTTTATCTTCCAGGCAAAAGGGAAGAGGGATTGGGAGATTTGTACCTAAATGTCTCTTTGTTTCGTCCCTTCCAAGAACTGCAACATCTTGATTTAAGGGGAAATTTTATAGTTGGCTGTGTTGAGAATGAAGGTTTATCTCTTGTTTGCGTGATACTGCAATTTCAACAGGAAAAAAAAAATAGATTCTATATTTTTCAAGCTACTGATTGAAATGCCCATGCAGGTTTTGAAAGACTATCCGGACTTGACAGCTTGGTGTTTCTCGATTTAGGCGAAAACAAATTCGACAACAGCGTCCTTTCATCCCTTGGTGGGCTTTCATCTCTCAAATCCCTGGATATAGCGTACAACCAACTCAAAGGATCGTTCAATGTGACTGGTAACCTCACCTTTTTCGATTCCTAAAAACCAATCTGTGATTTTTGCTGTGACGTAATCTTAAATTTTTGTTTTTCGACAACCTAGAGCTAGATGCTTTGATCAACTTAGAGAGAGTGAACCTAGCGGGAAACGAGATTGACAAATTTGTGTTATCCGAAGGTATTGATTGCTTTCCACACTGATTGATGGTAGCTTTACCTCTTGATCAACCTAAAATCTCATTAATTGAATTGTATTTTCGAGGATGATTTTGCTCTAGAATAAAAGCTCAAAAGGTTTTAAAACTTGTTTTACTTCTGCTGTCCCCTGCAGATACTAGAGGTTTTGGAAATGTAAGCTTCATTTCATTATCTAATAGCACCTCAAATGGAAGAGCTCTTCCATTTACATTGCTGGAATCGTTGATGAAATTCCCATACTTCAGGACCCTTTCTTTGGCTAAGAATAATCTTGAAGGAAGTTTCGGAACAACATTAGATAAAGGTAATTTGTGGTATTGATGCCTAAAAGTGATCCTGAATATCTGTTAATTGTTCTCTTTTTCTTTGTAAACGTGCTTTAAATCATATTTTCCTAGTTATAGGAATTTAATTGATTGTAGCGGGGACATTATAATGGAGCTTCTTGTTGGTTTCATCATCTTGTTTCCTTATCATTATCCGGCTCTTGAATACCAAGAATAATTTCTTGTGGGTTTGATTATTGTAGACTTGGCTTCTCTGGCTTCTCTCAAGAATTTAGAAGAGTTGGATTTGAGTTTGTCCACTGTCGATAATAGCTTTCTGCAAACAGTCAGAAAGATTACTACTCTAAAGAGTTTAAGATTGAATGGCTGTCGACTCAATGGCTCCATCCCTAAAGCCCAAGGTAAGTCTGACCACCTTTCCCCTCCTTAGGTGTTCTGCTTCTTCTCTGACTAAAATTTTTATGAATCAAAAAATTCTCAGGCCTATTTCAATTAAAGCATCTCCAAAATCTAGATATCAGCGGGAATGATCTCAGTGGTGCTTTGCCTTGGTGTTTGGAAAATTTGACATCCCTTCAAGGATTATATTTGTCTTCCAATAACTTTATTGGAGACATTTCCTTCTCTCCTCTTACAAGTCTCATATCTATCCGAGATTTATCACTTTCAGACAACCACTTTCAGATCCCCATCTCATTGAGCTCATTTCTCAACCATTCACAACTCAAGTATTTCGTTGGTAGCAATAACCAAATATATGTTGAAGAATTAGAGGAGCATAATTTGGCCCCAAAGTTCCAATTAGAGCATCTGTATTTATCTGGCAATGGATATGGTGGAGCATTTTCCTTTCCCAAATTCCTCCTCCATCAATACAGCCTCCAAGACATTGATTTTTCTAACCTGAAATTGAGGGGAGGGTTTCCTATTTGGTTGTTAGAGAACAACACAAACCTATATGAACTCCATTTGGTCAACAATTCTCTTTCAGGGACTTTTCAATTGCCAATTCATCCTCATCAGAATTTGTCTGAATTAGATATTTCTAACAATAACTTCGAAAGCCACATTCCTAGAGAAATAGTATCATATTTTCCAAGTTTAACATTTTTATCCATGTCTTATAACCATTTCAGTGGTCGCGTTCCCTCTTCATTTGACTTTCTGTTGTATCTTCAAGTTTTGGACCTCTCAAATAACAACATCTCTGGAACCTTACCATCTTTCTTTAACTCTTCAGACCTTATGCATGTTTATCTGTCATGAAATATGCTACAAGGATCCTTAGAACATGCATTTCAGAAATCCTTTGATCTAATAACGTTGGATCTTAGCCATAATCATTTGACTGGTAGCATTCCAAAATCGATTGGTGAGTTTTCCCAACTGAGCTTTCTTCTCTGGGGTTATAATAATCTTGATGGCAGTATACCCACGCAATTATAGGAGGAGAGCGCAGTACTGTACCCTACAACCAGCGACGTTGCGCGTTCATATTAGGAAGAGCCCTTATTAAGGCACTGTAATTCAATTCCACGCTATCGACCATGTGGTTTGGATGGAATTGGTCGTCGTCATCACATGATTTTCCACGCATAATAGATTCTTCTTTATTTGGCTTATTGTCCCATTGATGCTTCGAGGAAATTCCCAAGTTTTAGCATTACATCATGCATGGTGCCAGCAGAAAGATCATCAATTCAATGGTCGGTAACACAGGGGTCTCGCCCCCCTCTGTTACGTTCCTTTTACTTTTCACTTTGCCTTGGAATGACAATAAAAAAATATCGGAATATCGAGATTTAATCTTGTATTACTAATTTTATTTTTTTTATTAGATCATAAAATAACTTTCTTAAATTACTTATAAGAACTAGAAATAATTAAGGGTTATTTCTCAAACAAAAGAAAAGGTAGTGGCACCGTAAATACACCATGCCTAGTTTAGAAATTTATACAATGATTTATGCATATTCAAGGTTGATAATGCAGTTTAACAAGACAAAAATTAAGAATTTGGAGGGTTTATTTTTATCGACTAAACTAATAGAAAGAGTCGAAATCTAGACGGAGGAAATCACAAATAATTATTGAAGTCACAAAACTTAAAAGACAAGTGAAAATCAATGACCCTACCAAAGTCAAGTCAACCGTGAAAACAACCTTTAATCATGTGACTTCTCATATGCGGATGAAAAATTGAAATAGAACATCTTAGTTACTGTGAAAGATAATATTTTTTTAATTTGATCAAATAATTTATTGATATTGAGATGTTTTGTCTCCTGATTTAGAATAAAATTTAAATTTTCACATTACCGAGAATATTTTTATTGATGTTGATGTTAACCTTGAGAAATTAAATAATGCTTTGAGAACCGACGAACATACAGAACCAATATAGAAAATTATGATGGAGATGATGATGACAAATATGAAATTGAAAAAGACAATTCTGATTAATTTGCACAACACATGAATGTGTAATGAAATTATTTTTAGTGTAATGACAATGACATGCATTTATTATTACATGATGAGAAACACATTTATTTTTTGTAATTTTTTTATTTTACATGGAACTGGTAATTTATATTGTGTGCGTTGTTGTATTTTTAAATATTTGCATGATGGATAGATAAAGAATATAGATACAATATGGCCACATATATTGTTTTATACAGATGGCATTACTGATATACTATAAAATACCAATAAATATACTGAAAGATTAAGTATGTTGGTTTATTTCATAGAGGTTTGAAATTATTCATTTCTCAATGATACTATTCATTATATTTATTACATATGGAATCACCAACAGATTAAGTCCATCAATATTTTCTGGAGAGCTTTAGAGTTGTTTATTTCTCAATTACACTATTAATTATTGTTTATTGTAGACATAATTACTAATAGACTAAAAAGTCATCGGTGATATTTCAAGGGCTTTGAAAATTTTCAATTACATGTTGCAGACAAAAATACCAAGAAAAATGTTAAAAATATTAATATTTAATTATCCATCAATAAAACCTTCCATTAAAAAAAACCAAATAAAGACCAGATTCTCTAATTTCATAAAAGACAAGCATTTCTTCTTCTTATCTCTTCCTCTTTTGTAAAAAACAAAAACGTTTATCTCTCTCTTTCTCTCATTCTTAACTCCTTCTCTTTTTCTTTTTCTTATTTGTCTTTTATCCCTAACGGGTAAGTCATTCTCTTCTCTTCTTTTTTTTCTCTGCTCAGTTTTTTTTTTTTTTTTAATGAACATATTATGTGAATTTGTTTTTTTTTCTCTGCTCAACTTCACTCACAACAAAATTAAAGTAGGATTTTTCTTTTTTCTTTTTTTTTTTTTATGTTTATTTTGCATTATATATTTTTTCTTATTTTTTGTTGAATTTTTCTGTTCAATTTTGTTGTTGGAATTGTTTTCATACAAGAATAGTTTTTTTTTTAATGAAGAGAGTCATGGTTTCTTCCTATCTTCCAAGGTTCTTCAATAGGGTGATCCTTTATCCCTTTATTTGTTTATCCTGACTATGGAGAATTTAAGAGGTATTTTTAAATAGGCATCATAGAACTCGAGGTTTCATTATCACTGGCAGTGCCAACAGAATATCATTACTCACTTGTGCTTTATTAATGACCTTATCATCTATTGTCAAGCAAATAGAACTCAGTCAAGATTGTGAGGAAGGCTTTGGATGATTTTGCAGGGTTGTTTGGTCTTGTTATAAATCCAAAGAAGAGCCCAATCTTTTTATCAGGAGTTAATGATGAGCTTGGGACCTCTTTACAAGATCTTTTGGGTTTCATGTTAGGTTCTTTGCCAATAAGATACCTGGTTGTTCTATTAATATCTATTAAACTAACTCACTCTGATTATAAGCCTTTAGTAGAGTGGATTCTCTCCAAGATTAAGCTGTGGACCTCAATTTTTTTTTACTTATATTGGGTGTCTTCAACTAATCAAATCATTTCTCTTCTCCATTCAGGTTTATTGGTCCTTCATGTTTATTCTCTCTTGCTCTATTATTAAGAGGATTAAGGATATCTTGGTTGCCTTTTTTTTTTTTTTTATATAAAAGCTACTCTATCTCCCACTCAAGGACTAAGGTGGCTCCGATCTATGTTTGATATCCTTTAAAAAGGGTGGCCTAAGAATAAAGAGGGCTTAAACTTGGAATGAAATGGTTATTCTCAAGCTAGCGACTACTATCAGATAGATCATCAGTTTGGTCATTGACACGACCAAAAGATTGATGTATTCTCCCAAGTGCAGGAGTGTCGAAGTAATAAATAACCCGGCAAGACCGGCGTCGAACCACAGAGAGGTTAATTGTATAAATTATAAATAACAACACAACAATAACAATAATAGCAACAATAACAACAACAACAACAACAACAATAATAATAATAATAATAATAATAATAATAATAATAATAATAATAATAATAATAATACTCAGTACGTGGCGTTGTTATACCTGAGAATGATCTAAAAGATCGGGTCACAGGTTTCCAGCTTATATACTGAGTTTATGGAAAGATCAAAGAGATATATTATATAATATAAACAGATTTATGATGCGGATGAACAAGGCAAGACCAACAATGTCAGGATCCTTGATCAAACACAGAGCATACTTAACATACATAAAATATAACAAGAATGTAAATAATAATAATAATAATAATAATAATAATAATAATAATAATAATAGTAATAATATTAGTAGTAATAATAATAATAACAATAAAAAAAAGAGGAGGAAGAAATTAATGAGAACTTTGAGATGGAAGATTAATGTAGGATTAAAACAATGATAAAAATAAATGTCAAGGTTAGAGGATCCACCAATGGTATTTCAAACAAGTATAGTATAAACTCTTATTACTCAATTTGGAAACCACACACGAAGGAGGTTCCATTCGGATGATTTGTCATTAATAGCTCATTATAAATTATTAACATGATCATATTAATTATCTCATTTACATAACACCAAAATTTTAAATATTATCAGGAATTCATGATGTTAATTGATGTTAACAACAAATCACGTACCTTTCATAGCCCAGGTGTAGGTAATACCATACGGTTAGGCTATGAGAGTGCCAAGCATTTGTTGTACCAAGTATTATACAACACAAATTTAGATTAACCATTTAACAAGCAAGGTATTAAGAATTAGTAAGATAAAAAGATAAGACATGTTAATATTAAACATTAAGGTTCATATTGAGTTTATACCATACTTGTTCTTACACCATTAGTGTAACCTTTTCACCTTGACATAATAAACTTAGCCAAACATAATGAAGAAAAGAAACATAAATAAACAAAACAAGAACATAAATAAAATACAAGTTAACTAAGGAAAGGAAAGGAAATGAAAAGCATAAACAAGAAATTAATGAAAGCAAAACTTAAGAATTACAAAAATATAAAGAGAGAAAATAAAGAGCATGAACTTGATCTAAACAACCAAACCCCTAAATACATGGCAAATGCCTCCTTTTATAGGCCAAAATTCAGAATTATTGCTTTGATGACTCATTGTTGAGTGGGTGGCCAACTTTTGACTTAGTGAAAATCCTTATCATCTTGTCTAAATAAAACGAAAATGTTAGCATCAGAACTGGGTCCACTTGAAAGCATGCAAGTTGTAGGAAATTGACTCAGCTTTCCAGGAAAAAAAAGTGGAGGTGATTTGGACTTCTAGAACTTCAGATATGGGCCAAACACTGAACAGTGTTTGGGCTGCAGGACAGATTCAGACTTCTCCGTTGTTGCTATAATTTGGACTTGAAAACGGCCTTCTTAGATCTTGATGTCCAAATGAAAGTTGTAGGCCTATGTCTTATCAAATCTCTGTAAAAATTTCAGATCATGTGGATATCTAGAACTCGAGATATGATCCAATTACCGAACAATATTCCAGTTTGGACTGCACCAACGTCTCTTTTCTAAGCTTCACCCTTCTTTATCTTCAAAATTTCAGTAGTTGAATTCATCAATCAATCCTTTGATTTATGTGATATGCCTGCATTTAAGATGAACATTTACCATATATTAGGGTAATTTATAATATTAGACTTGTTATTATAAAACATGCTTTAGTTAAGGAGTTACTGATACTTCAAGTGCAAAATGATGATATAAACCCTTTATAAACATGCACTTTTAAGTACTAATCAGTCATGATGGGTCCATAATGTTTTGCTCAAAGGCAGATCTTTTGGGCATGTCATGCCTCCTTTAATGTCTTCTTAGTCATGGAGGAAGGTTCTACTCATCAAAGATTGGTGTAAAAGGAAGTTTGTTTTCAATATTGGTAATGAAACTACTACCTCTATGTGGTTAGACTATTGGTTACCAGATGGGCAAGGATTATGCGACCTAGTGTCTTTTAGGGTGCTCACTTATACTGGGTTGTCATGGAATGCTAAGGTCCCATACATCATTAAGAGGGATACTTGGGTTTTTCCATTGGGTACTCAATTACTTTTAACCCAAGAGTGCCTTACCAAACCATTATGTCTGGAACGGTAACTCATTGGGGGAGGTTCTTTATTGACTCAGCATAGAAGGTTTTTAAATATTCCAGACCCACAGACTCTATACACCATCTTCTCTGGTTTTCAGGTTTCATCCTAAGACTCTCTTTTATCATGTTGTTTACCTTTATAGGTCGTCTCAATATCATGAATATATATACTACATGCTTTTTAGATCATTCCCTCTTCGCCATGTATCCTTTGTGGGTTACAAGTTGAAACACATGAACATTTATTCTTTTAGTGTCCTTTCTCTGCTACAATTTAGGGTGTTATCACAAATATGACCCTTATGGGTTGGCCTTCTTTGACATGACATCATCTACTTTAGTAGGCATACAAGCACTTCAAGAAGAAGAAAAAAAAGGACTTTACGCATTTACTTACTTGGCTAGCCTTCTGTACCTCAATTTACTTCATCTAGTGTGAGAGAAATAATCAAGTTTTTCATAAGATTTATTGATCTCATCAGGATGTTTGCAAAGATATTTTTTATTTGGTTCAGTCCCATTTGATAGAGCTCGAATTAGGTTTCATATCCAAGTTACTTTCAGGTCCATTTGGTGCCTCTAAGAATCATGAAATATAATTACTCTTGCTAATTTCAAGATTTTGTTTAGCATAATTTTACATGTAATCAACCGGTCCACTGACTCATCTGCTGTTTATCTTCACAATTTGCTTTTTTTCTTTTTCATTTTTTTTAGCTTTTGCTTTTTATTTCTTGTTATTTTTTGTCAAATAGACTAGGTAACAAGCATTTATACTTCTTGAGGTATGCTCCTCATGCTCTATATAGTTTCTTCCCTTTAATACAATAACTTTTATCCGAAAATAAAAAAAGAATTTTGTTTTGCTATACATTGCAAGTTTTAGTGTCTATTTAATATGTATGCTATGATTTTATTTTGACCAAGATGAACTTAATTATATAAAAATGCATGCAATCTAAACTAAATTATAGATCGAAAACAGCAGTTATCCAATTCAAAAAAACCACTCAAAGATTTGAGCTGAACCATTACACTAATGCAAAATTATTCATCAAAGAAATTTAGAAGTGCATTTTCAAGGAAACCAAAAATAATGGATACATGAACCTTGTTCGGTATACTTCTAGCTAAAACAGGATATCAATCATCGATAACTATCCTCCTCAATTGCATTTTAGCTGTCAAATGGAGAGGAAAACTTTATCATCATAACTAGTATAACATGAGTTAGATGACTGTTGATTTCCTGGGTTGGCACTCAAACTTGCAACACATTGTGCAAATTCTAAAATAGTGAATTTACATAGCCGGAATATCTACTATATAACTTTGGAAGACAATATTTTTTAATTTGATCAAATAATTTATTGATATCGAGTTGTTTTTGTCTACTGATTTAGAATAAAATTTTAAATTTTCACATTACGAGAATGTTTTTATTGATGTTGATGTTAACGTTGAGGAGTTAAATAAGGCTTTGAGAACCAACGGACATACAAAACCAATGCAAAAGATTATGATGGAGATGACGATGACGAAGATGAAATTGAAGAAAAATATCCTGATTAATTTGCACAACACACGAATGTGTAATGAAATTATCTTTAGTGTAATGACATTGACATGCATTTATTATTACATGATAAGGAAACATTAATTTTTTGTAATTTTATTATTTTACACAAAACTAGTATTATTATATTGTTTGCGTTGTTGTATTTTTAAGTATTTGCATGATGGATAGATAAAGCATATAGATACAATATGGCCACATATATTGTTTTATACAAATGGCATTACCGACATACTATAAAATACCAATAAATATACTAATAGATTAAGTCTGTTGGTTTATTTCAGAGAGTTTTGAAATTGTTCACTTTTCAATGACACTATTCATTATACTTCCGAAAAGATAGATTTCACGTCATAACCAAATTTTTGAACAAATAATAAAAATTAAATATAATTGACAATGGGGTTAAGACAATAAATTTTGAAGTTTGGAGATGTAATTTGAGAGTTAATTGATCAATTTTGAAAGAATTAAAAGTTAAAAATTTAATTAAGGGTCAAATTGGACAATCCACTGTTTTGTAAATAGTATTATAATTTAGAGACTTAATTGAAATTAATCCAAAAGGGCAAGATTAAAAGAAACTTTTAATTGTTTAGGGGTCTAATTGCCGAATTTCCAAAGTCCAGGGGTCAAATTGAAAATGTCCATGGCTGCTTGAAACGTCGCCGTTACTGGTGGAATCCATTGCTGCCGAAACGTCGCCGTTGCTGGTGAAACAGTCGTGTTCGTCTTCTGCATCCCGATTCAACAGGCTGAAGATCTGCAACGAAGTTGATCCAATCGTGGACCATGTCTATCGCCCACGATCTCGTCGGGGAAGAGAAGAGTCCTGCAAAGACAGGACTAGTTAAAAGAGAGGGGCTGGGGAGTCTATAAAAGGAAGCAGAAAACCTAGTCGAAGAGGAGGCCGAAAATCAGAGGAAAAAACCAGAAACAGGGCAGGAAGAAACCCAGAAAAAACCAGAAAAACGCAAGCAAAAAAACCAGAAAAGAAGAAGAAAAAACAACCCAAAAACAGAGAACTCACAGCACAGAAACAGAGCAGATAAAACCAAAAAAAATATACAGAGAAGGGGGAGAAAGGCAGGGTAGAGTCACAGATCAGTCATGGCCTTCGTCCCTGCAGAAAAAGAACAACCAAGAACCAAGGACTATTGACAACCGGCATCACCACTGTCTGGTTTCCTTCATCTTAAAACAGAGGAGACAAAACGCAAGCAAAGAAAAACAGCAGAAGGAAAGAACACAAGCAGAGGAAACGAGATCGCTGCAACTGCCTTCAGTGTTTCCAGAACCAGGAGAGAAAGCAAAGGAAAACGAGAATCAAAGCATAGTAAAGCAGAGGAGAAGAGAACAGACGACCACCGGCATCGCAGCCTTCTTCATCATCTCCAGCAGCAGGTATCGCCACACCTTTTTTGCTTCTTCATTTTAAAACGCAATTGTAGTGTTACAAGAACACTGTGTGAAGGTAATTTAATTACCTTCACCAGTGTTCATGCACGCGTGAACAATTCACGCGTGCTGTTAGTATTTTTTTTTCTCTTGCCCAGCTGGTCACTGGCTTGGGCCAGTGACCAGGCCGGGCTGGCTGGGTCCAGCCCAGCCCATGTGGGCTGAGCTGGGCCCAGCCCCAAAAAAAATATATATGCTGGGCTGGGCTGGGTCCGGCCCGGCCCCAAAAAAATAAAAAAACAGAAAAATAAAAAAAGAGGTAGAGAAAAAATAAAAAATAAAAAATGTGTATGCATAAATAAAAATAATATAAATTTATTGGTTTATTCACTAACGCTAGAGTTAGGAATAAAAATACCGGTTTAAATTTATATTATTTTTATTCGTTGTATTTTATTTTATTTGGATGAATAGAAATAATGTAAATTTATTGGTTTATTCACTGACGCCAGGGTCAGGAATAAAAATACCGGTTTAAATTTATATTATTTTTATTCGTTGTATTTTATTTTATTTTAGCTAGAAAAATAAAAAATATGTGCATGTGTAAAAATGAATCTAGTATTATTTATTTATTCACTGGCGCCAGAGTCGGGAATAAAAAAAAACATTTTATTTAAATTTATTTTTTTTAGCTACGTAATATTTATCAACGCTAGAGTTGGAAATATTCGTAGTTAATATTCACTGGCGCCAGAGTCAGGAATATTGTAAGCAAATTTTCATAACATAAAAAAAATAAACATTTAGCAATTTAAGACGAAACTAGCAATGCAGCCTGCCTCAGGTAGGACGTTTAAGGGGTGATAATATCTTCCATTTTACGTAACCAGTCCCGAACCATAGAATCTCTGTTGACCAGTTAGGGTTCCTAGTGACCATAATACTAGGTGGCGACTCCTTAAACAAGACTATTCCCATCAAAGAACAGGATGCCAGAAATCCGTTCTTTCCAAAGATTTAAAATTAATTTAGGGCCGCCGCGATGTCGGGTGCGACAGAATGGCGACTCCACTGGGGATTAATGGACCAAGCTTTGCTTTTTGTTTGTAAATTGCTATAATGTTTGTTGCGTTGTGTTTATTTGTTTATTTTTTCCTGCATTTTACTGCTTTAGCATGCATCCTTGTTTATATTATCATGCATCACGTTAAGAGCACACACGTTACAACTTAAGATAAGTGAGGGAGTAACGGTACCCCAATGGCTTTAGCCTGGGTAAGACTCGTGAAACCATCCAACTCTCGCTTGATTGTTTACTTGGAAGTGGTTGATATGCCAAACTGATATTACTCAGGGCCTCTATTTTCACACTTCTTGTAAGCCTCATATCGACCTTTTATGGACGATCACTGAGCATGCGAGAGACCCTTTGAAACTAGATAATGACCAACCCTTTGATGCACTCAACAATTAGGATCTTCCTATTAGGTTGTCATCCCGTGAAGGACGTGTCTGCATTCCATATGTATTTTTAATTGAATCAACATTTTGCATAAATTGCATGATTTACATTTACAGGTTGAAATATAGGTTCCCATTTGAAACCTACATATAATAAACCCTTTCGACAAAAGACAAATGGAAAACGAAGAAAGAGCCCAGTTGGAAGCCTAACATCAAAAAGAGGTGGACAATATTAAAGAAGAAGTCGCAAGGCTTACTAGTCTACTCGAGCAGGCCTTGAGAGATAAATCCAGAAAAGCAACACTTACAGCTCAGCCTGAACCTATGCTTGTAAATCCCTTCAATCTACAGAATCTGGTGGCAAATGGGTTGTCGTCTGATTTTCAACAAGCCATGCATTTTCATCCAGCATACCCCACGAGAATGTCGTTTACCATTGATTCTACAGAGAATGAATCTCAAAAGGGCAAAATGGTAAAAGAAGATGAGCTGAACAAATTCATTGCCCTTGAACAAAGGATAAGGGCATTTGAGGGAATTCCCCTATATGATCCTATAAAGGCTGCTGAGATGTGTTTGGTGCCCAACGTGGTCATTCCAAAAAAATTTAGAGTGCCAGAATTTGTTAAATATACGGGAACTCAATGCCCTATAACTCATCTCAAAGCATACTACAACAAAATGGCTGAGGTGGTTCATGATGAGAAACTGCTGATTCATTTCTTTCAAGACAGTCTGAGTAATGTTGCCCTCACTTGGTATACGCGGTTGGACAATACTAAGGTTAAAAAATGGAAGGATTTAGTTGATGCCTTCATGAGGCAATATAAGTTCAATATCGACATGGGACCTGATCATTTAAGCTTGCAAGCTATGGAGAAGGACAACAAAGAGTCCATAAGAGAGTACGCTCGAAGATGGAGTGAGGTAGCTGCACAAGTTAACCCTCCCATGTTGGAAAAAGAGATGATCACTTTATTTTCCGACACCTTTAAAGCTCCGTACTTTGAATACTTGGTTAGAAGCTCTGCACAACATTTCACTGACCTGATTGTTATAGCTGAGAGGATTGAACAAGCCATTGGGTTAGGTAAGATTGCTAACCCGACTGAGACGAACGGTTTCACTGAAGGTGGTTGCCAAGACACTTCTCATTTCTATAGCTAATTGCTTCGCATCGACTCCTAGAAATCAACTATCTTGAAGATAAAGCTATGGTGATATTAGGTCGAGAATGATCTACATTTGATTTCAATTGATTGTTGAAAAGATGCTTTTGTCGAGGAGAATGAATGATTGAAATATTCCAGAAATTCCAATCAATGATCGTTAAATGTTTAGCCTCTTTATATGTTATCATACCAGTATTCATAGCCCAAGATGTTGTCATTACTTATTTTCTAAAGTTTCAATGAAAATAATGAGTTTGTCAGTCAATCGTGTTTACGATTAACATTATTTATTTTTTCTGAGAGAGTTTTCTTATTCACAAACACATCTTTGAAGCCTGGTGCAATCTCATAGACGCAATTCATCTCTTTTACCGAGAAATCAGTTTCCCTATTAGAGTTTTGAAAAAAAATTGATCTGGCATTTTGATTTCAAAAAATAATTTGATGTTTTTTCAAAAACGACATTTTTGACATTCTACTTGTAGAATGACAAATGAATCAAGCAACTCCATAATTGAGGTGACTAAATTATAAAAACAATTGAAAAAAAGAAGAATAAACACCCTTACCCCATTACTCTTGAATCATGTGTTTTTAAATGTATGAATAATGGTATGTAGTGAACTTATTGCTCATAACTCATGAAATGCATCTTTGCAAAGAATAAACCATCACACTATACAAGGTCAAAGTTTATTGATCATAGATGTTTGCGCTTGAAATGAGGAAAGGCCATCTTTGTTATTCATTTCACGTTCTAAAATAAGTACATCCCTTGCAAACCCTTTTTGAGCCTGAATAATTTTTCTTTCATAAAAAAATCCCGACTAAGATCACACCCTACATTGGGGGCAAGTGAAATTTCAATGATCAAGAAGGATGATAAAGCCATGAGAAAGCCAAAAGGCAAAAGAGCCTAAGAAACTCAAATGCTAGGGATCATGCCCACATCACAAAAAAGGGGGCAAGTGAAATTTCAATGATCAAGAAAGAGGATAAAGCCATGAGAAAGCCAAAATGTAAAAGAGCCCAAAAAACTCAAATACTAGGGGGCATGCCCAAATCTCAAGAAAAAGTGATAACCAAGATAAAGTGAGTATGCTCTAGCGAAGCAATGGAAAAGAAAAAAAAAGGGCAAATCAAAGAAGAGCGGCAAAGGAAAATATGAATGACGTCAAAAGTCAAACTATTGATCGTGATCTTTAGTCTTTGAAACCCTGAAACACTCTTTGAGCCTTATGAATTCTTTTATTTCATAGCCGAAAACCACAGCCTACGTTACGTGCCTATAGAAGCCCTTTCTAATCAAGCAAGCAATCAATCTAGAACAATAAACAATGCTATCAAAATGCAAAGAATGCTTTTTTATAAGATTCATGACATCAAGAACAAACTACTCATTATTATTCATGCTGATAAAAATAAATGTTCAAAAAGAGACAAGTTTTTCTCTTACAAAACCTCGAGTTTTTTCTCGAGCCCTTCACTTCGAAACAAAAGGTCATCTCATGACATATTTTCACCGAAGACCTCATTGCCAAACACAATAGCAAATAATCTCTTTTACAAGAAAGAAAATAACCAAGGAGTTGCAAGATTTCAAAAGCAAATTGTTTTAGACTCGCATCGAAATAATTTTTGTTTTTAAAATACAAGATCAAGATTTCAAGATTCATTCTAGACCCATATTCCTTTACCAAATGAGAGAGTGGCCTCTTAAATCCATTGTTCATCTAAGTCGGTGACATAGCACACTTGGGGGCAATTACCAGTACAAGGGGGCAACATTGTGTTTAAGGAAAATCTATCATCCTTTACAACAAGACAATGGGGCATTTTGGTTTACAAAAGACAGCTCGATCCTTTCAGCAAGTGATACCGAATGTTTTTAGCAGTGAGATGAGGGGTAATGAATAATCCTCTCAAATTATGTGACGAGATTAGAAAATCTCTAGCAAGCAAGTGAGTCACGATGGGTACCTCAAAAGCTGAGTTATGTAAACAAATCTGGAAATAAACTTACATGGGCCAACTCGAGTGGGCTAGGAGTCAAGCAACGAGGATGACTCAAATCAAATAGTAAGATCTCACCAAACAATCAACAAGAAGACTATGAAGAAATGGGGCCTATATTTCAAATCAGGTAATGATGCATGCATATCATTTAAACTTTGAAACATTGAGCAATGACTTTTGCATTAGAAAATATTTTGAACAGAATCCATCCAGTGGAAGGCCAACTTGAAATGGCGATCAATGAAATTGCTTTTGAAAAAATTATCATTTTTTGATAATTTTTCAACCTGGGCAGGCTGCCCATGAGAATTAGGCCACCAAAAAAGAAAAAAATCTTTGTATTTTTCCACCACCTTTCAGTTCCACATCAAAGGTAGTGCATTTTCTATCCTACCTCCATTCGAGCGCGCCTTCGAGCCCTCGTCTTATTTCTTTTCGAGCGCGCCTTCGAGCCCTCGACCATCAAAGGTAGTGCATTTTCTATCCTACCTCCATTCGAGCGCGGCTTCGAGCCCTCGACCATCAAAGGTAGTGCATTTTCTATCCTACCTCCATTCGAGCGCGCCTTTGAGCCCTCGTCTTACATTCGAGCGCGCCTTCGAGCCCTCGTCTTACATTCGAGCGCGCCTTCGAGCCCTCGTCTTATTTATTTTCGAGTGCGCCTTCGAGCCCTCGACCATCAAAGGTAGTGCATTTTCTATCCTACCTACATTCGAGCGCGCCTTTGAGCCCTCGTCTTATTTCTCTTCGAGCGCGCCTTCGAGCCCTCGACCATCAAAGGTAGTGCATTTTCTATCCTACCTCCATTCGAGCGCGCCTTCGAGCCCTCGTCTTATTTATTTTCGAGTGCGCCTTCGAGCCCTCGACCATCAAAGGTAGTGCATTTTCTATCCTACCTACATTCGAGCGCGCCTTTGATCCCTCGTCTTATTTCTCTTCGAGCGCGCCTTCGAGCCCTCGACCATCAAAGGTAGTGCATTTTCTATCCTACCTCCATTCGAGCGCGCCTTCGAGCCCTCGTCTTACATTCGAGCGCGCCTTCGAGCCCTCGTCTTATTTATTTTCGAGTGCGTCTTCGAGCCCTCGACCATCAAAGGTAGTGCATTTTCTATCCTACCTACATTCGAGCGCGCCTTTGAGCCCTCGTCTTATTTCTCTTCGAGCGCGCCTTCGAGCCCTAGACCATCAAAGGTAGTGCATTTTCTATCCTACCTCCATTCGAGCGCGCCTTCGAGCCCTTGTCTTACATTCGAGCGCGCCTTCGAGCCCTCGTCTTATCCATTCGAGCGCGCCTTCAAGCCCTCGTCTTATTTATTTTCGAGCACGCCTTCGAGCCCTCGACCATCAAAGGTAGTGCATTTTCTATCCTACCTCCATTCGAGCGCGCCTTCGAGCCCTCGTCTTATCCATTCGAGCGCGCCTTTAAGCCCTCGTCTTACATTTGAGCGCGCCTTCGAGCCCTCGACCATCAAAGGTAGTGCATTTTCTATCCTACCTCCATTCGAGCGCGCCTTCGAGCCCTCGTCTTACATTCGAGCGCGTCTTGGAGCCCTCGTCTTATCTCCATTCGAGCGCGCCTTCGAGCCCTCATCTTATTAAAAAAAAAAAAATCTTGACTCTATGTGACCACCTGGGCTGGTAACCCATTACAATATGACCACCTGGGTCGGTAACCCATTACAATATACCAACTGGGCAGGTAACCCATTACAATGTGACCACCTGGGTCGGTAACCCATTACAATATACCATCCTATACTGGGCAGGTAACCCATTACAATGTGACCACTTGAGTCGGTAACCCATTAGAATATTCCAACTGGGCAGGTAACCCATTACAATGTGACCACCTGGGTCGGTAACCCATTACAATATACCAACTGGGCAGGTAACCAATTACAATGTGACCACCTGGGTCGGTAACCCATTATAATATACCATCCTATACTGGGCAGGTAACCCATTACAATGTGACCATCTGGGCCGGTAACCCATTACAATATACCATCACAAAAAAAAAAACGAAAAGAAAAAAAAAGAAAAAAATTGGCTGTCTTCCAAATGACTTGTTTTCTCTATAAAAGTCATATGTCAATCTCTGGTTTTCGAAGTTTTCAAGACTCTAAAAAAGAGGCAAAAGTTCTTTTTGTATCTAATTTTCTTTATAAATTTACTACACAAAGCTAAAAGAAAATGAAATTTTCTAATATCGTTGCATAGTAAATATTATAAAGAGAGGGCAACTGTCATAACCAAATTTTTGAACAAATAATAAAAATTAAATATAATTGACAATGGGGTTAAGACAATAAATTTTAAAGTTTGGAGATGTAATTTGAGAGTTAATTGATCAATTTTGAAAGAATTAAAAGTTAAAAATTTAATTAAGGGTCAAATTGGACAATCCACTGTTTTGTAAATAGTATTATAATTTAGAGACTTAATTGAAATTAATCCAAAAGGGCAAGATTAAAAGAAACTTTTAATTGTTTAGGGGTCTAATTGCCGAATTTCCAAAGTCCAGGGGTCAAATTGAAAATGTCCATGGCTGCTTGAAACGTCGCCGTTACTGGTGGAATCCATTGCTGCCGAAACGTCGCCGTTGCTGGTGAAACAGTCGTGTTCGTCTTCTGCATCCCGATTCAACAGGCTGAAGATCTGCAACGAAGTTGATCCAATCGTGGACCATGTCTATCGCCCACGATCTCGTCGGGGAAGAGAAGAGTCCTGCAAAGACAGGACTAGTTAAAAGAGAGGGGCTGGGGAGTCTATAAAAGGAAGCAGAAAACCTAGTCGAAGAGGAGGCCGAAAATCAGAGGAAAAAACCAGAAACAGGGCAGGAAGAAACCCAGAAAAAACCAGAAAAACGCAAGCAAAAAAACCAGAAAAGAAGAAGAAAAACAACCCAAAAACAGAGAACTCACAGCACAGAAACAGAGCAGATAAAACCAAAAAAAATATACAGAGAAGGGGGAGAAAGGCAGGGTAGAGTCACAGATCAGTCATGGCCTTCGTCCCTGCAGAAAAAGAACAACCAAGAACCAAGGACTATTGACAACCGGCATCACCACTGTCTGGTTTCCTTCATCTTAAAACAGAGGAGACAAAACGCAAGCAAAGAAAAACAGCAGAAGGAAAGAACACAAGCAGAGGAAACGAGATCGCTGCAACTGCCTTCAGTGTTTCCAGAACCAGGAGAGAAAGCAAAGGAAAACGAGAATCAAAGCATAGTAAAGCAGAGGAGAAGAGAACAGACGACCACCGGCATCGCAGCCTTCTTCATCATCTCCAGCAGCAGGTATCGCCACACCTTTTTTGCTTCTTCATTTTAAAACGCAATTTTAGTGTTACAAGAACACTGTGTGAAGGTAATTTAATTACCTTCACCAGTGTTCATGCACGCGTGAACAATTCACGCGTGCTGTTAGTATTTTTTTTTCTCTTGCCCAGCTGGTCACTGGCTTGGGCCAGTGACCAGGCCGGGCTGGCTGGGTCCAGCCCAGCCCATGTGGGCTGAGCTGGGCCCAGCCCCAAAAAAAATATATATGCTGGGCTGGGCTGGGTCCGGCCCGGCCCCAAAAAAATAAAAAAAAACAGAAAAAATAAAAAAAGAGGTAGAGAAAAAATAAAAAAAAAAAAATGTGTATGCATAAATAAAAATAATATAAATTTATTGGTTTATTCACTAACGCTAGAGTTAGGAATAAAAATACCGGTTTAAATTTATATTATTTTTTATTCGTTGTATTTTATTTTATTTGGATGAATAGAAATAATGTAAATTTATTGGTTTATTCACTGACGCCAGGGTCAGGAATAAAAAATACCGGTTTAAATTTATATTATTTTTATTCGTTGTATTTTATTTTATTTTAGCTAGAAAAATAAAAAATATGTGCATGTGTAAAAATGAATCTAGTATTATTTATTTATTCACTGGCGCCAGAGTCGGGAATAAAAAAAAAACATTTTATTTAAATTTATTTTTTTTAGCTACGTAATATTTATCAACGCTAGAGTTGGAAATATTCGTAGTTAATATTCACTGGCGCCAGAGTCAGGAATATTGTAAGCAAATTTTTCATAACATAAAAAAAATAAACATTTAGCAATTTAAGACGAAACTAGCAATGCAGCCTGCCTCAGGTAGGACGTTTAAGGGGTGATAATATCTTCCATTTTACGTAACCAGTCCCGAACCATAGAATCTCTGTTGACCAGTTAGGGTTCCTAATGACCATAATACTAGGTGGCGACTCCTTAAACAAGACTATTCCCATCAAAGAACAGGATGCCAGAAATCCGTTCTTTCCAAAGATTTAAAATTAATTTAGGGCCGCCGCGATGTCGGGTGCGACAATACTTATTATATATGGAATCACCGACAGATTAAGTCCATCGATATTTTCTGGAGAGCTTTAGAAGTGTTCACTGTTCACTTCTCAATGACACTGTTAATTATTGTTCGTTGCAAATGGAATTACTAATAGACTGAAAAGTCATCGATGATATTTGAGGGGCTCTGAAAATTTTCAATTAAATGTTACAGACAAAAATACCAAGGAAAATGTTAAAATTTAATTATCCATCGAAAAAAAAAAAACCCAAATAAAGACCAGATGCCCTAATATCACAAAAGACAAGCATTTCTTCTTCTTATCTCTTCCTCTTTTGTAAAAAAACAAATATGTTTCTCTCTCTCTCTCTCTCTCTCTCTCTCTCTCTCATTCTTAACTCCTCTTTTCTTTTTCTTATTTGTCTTTCATCCCTACCAGGTAAGTCATTCTCTTCTCTTTTTTTGTTCTCTGCTCAGTTTTACTCTTTTTTTTTTAATCAACATATTATGTGGAATTTGTTTTTTTTTTCTCTGCTCAACTTCACTCACTACAAAATTAAAGTAGGATTTTTTTTTCTTATTTTTTTATGTTTATTTTGTATTATATTTGATTTTCATATTTTTTGTTGAATTTGTTTTATTCAATTTTGTTGTTGGAATTGTTTTCATACAAGAATAGTTTTTTTTTTTAATGGAGAAAGTCGTGGTTTCTTCCCATATTCCAAGGTTCTTCGATAGGGTGATCCTTTGTCCCCTCATTTTTTTATCCTAACTATGGAGAATTTAAGAGGTATTTTTAAAAAGGCCTTACGGAACCCGAGGTTTCATTATCACTGGGAGTGCCAACAGAATATCATTACTCACTTGTGCTTTACTAATGACCTTATCATTTATTATCAAGCAAATAGAACTCAGTTAAGATTGTGAGGAAGGCTTTGGATGATTTTGTAGGGTTGTTTGGTCTTGTTATAAATCCAAAGAAGAGCCCAATCTTTTTATCAGGAGTTAATGATGAGTTTGGGACCTCTTTACAAGATCTTTTGGGTTTCATGTTAGGTTTTCTACCAATAAGATACCTGGTTGTTTTATTGATATCTATTAAACTAACTCACTCTGATTATAAGCCTTTAGTAGAGTGGATTCTCACCAAGATTAAGCTGTGGATCTCAGTTTTTTTTTTTTTTTTTTACTTCTGTTGGGCATCTTCAACAAATCAAATCATTTCTCTTCTCCATCCAGTTTTATTGGCCAACCATGTTTATTCTCTCTTGCTCTATTATTAAGAGGATTAAGGATATCTTGGTTGCCTTTCTTTATAAAGGCTACTATATCTCCCATTCAGGGGCTAAGGTGGCTCGTGTCTATGTTTGATATCGTTTAAAAAAGGTGGCCTAAGAATAAGGAAAGCTTAAACTTGGAATGAAATGGTTATTCTCAAGCTAACGACTACTATCAGATAGATCATCAGTTTGGTCATGATGGGTCCATAATATTTTACTCAAAGGCAGATCTTTTGGGCATGTCATGCCTCTTTTAATGTCTTCTTAGTCATGGAGGAAGGTTCTACTCATCAAAGATTGGTGTAAAAGGAAGTTTGTCTTTAATATTGGTACTAAAACTACTACCTCTATGTGGTTAGATTATTTGGTTACCAGATAGACAACGGTTATGCGACCTAGTGTCTTTTAGGGTGCTCACTTATACTGGGTTGTCATGGAATTCTAAGGTCCCATACATCATTAAGAGGGATACTTGGGTTTTTTCCATTGGGTACTCAATTACTTTTAACCCAAGAGTGCCTTACCAAACCATTGTGTCTGGAACGGTAACTCATTGGGGGAGGTTCTCTATTGACTCGGCATGGGAGGTTCTTAAAAATTCTAGACCCATAGACTCTATACACCATCTTCTCTGATTTTCAGGTTTCATCCTGAGACTCTTTTATCATGTTGTTTACCTTTATAGGTCGTCTCAATATCATGAATAGACTACGTGCTTTTTAGATCATTCCCTCTTCGATATATATTCTTTGTGGGTTACAGGTTGAAACACATGAACATTTATTCTTTTAGTGTCCTTTCTTTGCTACAATTTAGGGTGCTATCACGAATATGACCTTTATGGGTTGGTCTTCTTTGACATAACATCATCTACTTTAGTAGGCATACAAGCACTTGAAGAATAATAAAAAAAAGGACTTTACGCATTTACTTACTTGGCTAGCCTTCTGTACCTCTATTTACTTCATCTAGTGTGAGAGAAATAATCAAGTTTTTCATAAGATTTATTGATCTCATCAGGATGTTTGCAAAGATATTTTTTATTTGGTTCAGTCCCGTTTGATAGAGCTCGAACTAGGTTTCATATCCCAGCTACTTTCAGGTGTATTTGGTGCCTCTGAGAATCATGAAATATAATTACTCTTGCTAATTTTAAGATTTTGTTTAGCACAATTTTATATATAATCAATCGGTCGACTGACTCATCTACTGTTTATCTTCACAATCTTCTTTTGTTCTTTTTCAGTTTTTTTTTAGCTTTTGCTTCATTTACTTGTTATTGTTTTGTCAAATAAACTAGGTAACAAGCATTTATACTTCTTGAGATATGCTCCTCGTGCTCTATATAGTTTCTTCCCTTTAATACAATAACTTTTATCCGAAAATAAGAAAAGAATTTTGTTTTGCTATACATTGCAAGTTTTAATGTCTATTTAATATGTATGCTATGATTTTATTTTGATCAAGATGAACTTAATTATATAAAAATGCAAGCAATCTAAACTAAATTATAGATCGAAAACAACAGTTATCCGATTCAAAAAAACCACTCAAAGATTTGAGCTGAACCATTACACTAATGCAAAATTATTCATCGAAGAAATTTAGAAGTGCATTTTCAAGGAAACCAAAAATAATGGATACATGAACCTTGTTCGGTATACTTCTAGCTAAAACAGGATATCAATCATCGATAACTATCCTCCTCGATTGCATTTTAGCTGTCATATGGAAAGGAAAACTTTATCATCATAACTAGTATTAACATGAATTAGATGACTGTTGATTTCCTGGGTTGGCACTCAAACTTGCAACGCATTTTGCAAATTCTAAAAAAGGGAATTTACATAGCCGGAATATCTACTATGTCATGTGCTTCAGGAGAATGGCTTCCCATGGTACCTGCTGCTTGAACCGGACAATTTGGACCCAAGCAGGAGATGCTTGAACAGGACAGCAAATTTGGTACCTGCTGCTTTGCTGCCTCGTTATCATATACATAGCCTGCCAGGAGACCTGAGAAAAGGAACGCACCGAGAGGATTTCCTAGTGACATGAAGTTGTAAAATAAACCAAAATGCTTCAAGCCGAAAAGCTCAGAGACAGTCGGTATCATTATCGAGAACTGAACTCCATAGCAGATCCCAAGTAATGCTGTTGCGGCGTAAAGGATACCATCAATTGCAGAAGCAAACAACAGGTACGTTATAATCATGATTACTTGAGTGCACGTCATCCATATTGTCCGAGGGATTGTTTTTGATCTGCAAGGAATAAATATCCAACGCATCAAAGTAATACAACACCACAAAAATATTGTAGCCTGTGCAGTCTGTATTCTTTTGGAACCGACAGTCAGACAATTACAATGGACTGATAACGAAATTTGAGGATGTGCCAAAGACAAAAGCTCATGGAAATATGTCAAGTAACATTCATATGACATTTTGGCAGAACATGAGCTATGCTTCTTATGCATCTGTTTTCTCCGTCTACGAGCATCAATATCTGGAGCATATAACAGAAGAAAAACCGATGCAACTTAATTCTCAGAGGACGCTCGCAATGTCCAATAGATGGTTTTACTGGGTTCTTGATACACATGACGAAGGACACGCAATCATCCGTTTATAAACGCCAAGATAGTAAAATGTGTTTTCCATAGGAGGAAAAAACCTTGCGGGCACATCGTGGCTTGTTAACAGCTTTCTTTTCTTTTGTCTTAGCAGGTGGCCCATCGAGCCATCATCAGGTCAAGCGATGAATGAATGCAGCAACCTTCTTCTTCGTCATAGCATGTAATTTTCCACAACCACTAACAAGACTGACAGCCACTGCATTATTTTCGGCCGTAGGGAACACGTCGCGCGCGATGACCAGTTCATCTGTCTCTTGTAAAAAGTTAGAGTAAAATGTAAGATTTTTCAAGGTGTTCTTCAGCGGTCCCCAGAGCATGGGGTCAGGGTTTCATCAATCAACCTGTGGGTTCTATTATTATAGCTTGTTGGCAAATTGGTCTCTCTGTTTTTTTTTTAAATACAAAAACAAACATGCTTTTAATAGCCACAGTGAATGCTTTTTAAAAATTTTATTATGAATCGGTTCAAGTTTGACTAAATTAATGTTTCATACCATCCAATAACAAATCTAACACTAATCTAACAAATCTTGAAACAAGAAAAATTAAAATCCTATATGAATGGAATTGTTGATTTGTAGGATAATTTTGATATCTCCAAGAGCATGATTATTTGCACTATTGCTATTTGATAACAATATCAATGAAGGGAGATATGATAGCTGAGAAGGATTAGAATGGTGAAGGTTTTGAAAAAAAAAATGAAAGAAAGAGTGAAATTATTTGAAATCTTGTTTTCATTTACATTTAACTATATTATTTAAATTAATTTGAATCTTGATTTTTATTTAAATATATTATTAACAAATAAAAAGACGATGTTGCTAAGTTAGAATTGACATTGGTAGGATTTGAGAATTTCTTGATAAATAACCTTCTCAAGTTTCACCTGACCCACAATCCAAGATTTGCTCCCGGTCAATCTTGGATAGGGTTCAAAAACCATGGTGAAAAGTAAAAGGAACGTAACAGAGAGACGAGAGTCATGTGTGTTACCAGCCATTGAATTAGTATTGATGTAAAGCAAAAACTTGGGAATTCCCTCGAAGAATCAATGGGACAATAAGCCAAATAAAGAAAACTTTATTACATATGGAAAATCATGTGATGACGACGACCAATTCCATCCAAACCACAGGATCGATAGCGTGGAATTGAATTCCAGTGTCATACAAGTGGGCTGTTAATACAATTCATGAACGAACACTTTCTCAACTTTTTCATTGTAAAAGACAACAGTAAATTAAATCGATCTGCTACTACAGCAACAACAATCATAAGATCGAGTGTGTTGATTCGTCTTGTAGTATAAAGAGCTGCTTGAACAAAGCCAGCGGTATATTTGTATACAACCAAAATTCCTCTAACTACCCAAACTACGGCGAACACCTGCAATCTTGGGGAAAAGAAGCCGGCAGTTATAATTGTGAAGGTATTTCCAATGGAGCAATTCTCTCTTCCACCAAACACAAACGAACTTTGAACTTTGAAAGATACATTAAAAAAAAAAAGTGAAAAACCATTTTGTAAAACCTATGACCAAGCCAATGAAATAAGTGGCAAGATGCTGGTTTTTCAAATATTTCATTAGTTTTCAAATTTTTATTCGATTTTTTTGGAATATTTTCAACATTCCTCTTGTAAAAATCTTCACTGCAGCTTTTGGGGAGTGGTGGTCCACAAAGCAAAGGATTCCACTCGTAGCTAGACACTTTGAATTTTCTACTACCATTAACAAGACTGACACTGATGGCACTGTTTTTGCCGTAGGGAAGACGTTGCATGCGATGACCATTTCATTTGTCTATTTCTCTATTATTGTAGAAAATAAAAAAAAAAAAAGTATTTCAGAATCCTTTTTATTTAAAATCCTTCCAACCTCATACCAGCCTAGCACTTTCCACGAAGAATATGAATTTGGAAAATAAGCCGAAAGAGAGGACTTTGTCTATGGCATTTGATTGTGATATTGCAAATTGCAGTCCAACGATCTTATTTATAAAGAGCCTCTGACCGTTGTTTTTCGATACATAATTTCATCGAGGAGTCCAAATGGGTTTAAACAGGTTCTCTTCTTTAGCAGGGACACTGATGATTTATGCTATGGTTTTGTCAGAAAGCTGGTGGTCATGTCACGGCTGTTTAGACGAAGAGAGAAGTGCTCTCTTAAGGATTCAAAGCTCCTTTAATTACCCAAGCGGCACACTCCTTCAATTTTGGGGAAAAGTAGCTATTGTTAACTTTAATCCTTATTTTTATAATTATTATCTTTTTTTATTATTATTTTTTTATTGAAATTTTTATCTATCAAATTTGATCCTTATTTTTTTGATTGTTACTCATTTTATTTGAAATAATTTATGAAATATTGATTATTATTATTTTAATTTCTACATCTTTCATTTTTTTTAATTTTTTAGATTTGATCTCTATTATTTTGATTATTATTTATTTTATTTGAGATAATTTATGAAATTTTTTTTTTCAATTTCATTCTCATTCAACTTTTTAATTTGTAAGATTTGTTCTTCATTATTTTAATAAATTTGAGAAAAATAAAATATTAGTAAGTTATTTTCCAGCTCATTTTCCATGACATAACCAAACACTGGAAAGTGTTTTTCAACTCATTTTCCATTACACTACCAAATATCGGAAAACATTTTCTCGAAATTCACTTTCCTGGAATTCACTTTCCTCAAAATTCACTTTTATAAAAAAAACTACTATCCAGCAAACAAATAGAGCATTAGCTAGACTCGAATTTTCTACTACCATTAACAAGATTGACACTGATGGCATTGTTTTTGCCGTAGGGAAGACGTTGCATGCGATGACCATTTCATTTGTCTATTTCTCTATTATTGTAGAAAACAAAAAAAGTTTATCATGTATATTCTCCCCTTTGTACCTGTTGCTACCCAATTTTTGACCCATATTTTTATAAAATTTTTGAAAAATCCAAAAATAGCAAAAAACAACAAAAATTCAAAAAAATATGTTTTAATATATTTGCATCGTTTTAGCATTATCAACGTCGTCTAAAAAAAGGAATTTAAATTTTCAAAGGTTTTTCGGAACGCGTTCGACTTTTCACGCGCCTTTTTTTAAAATAATTGATTTTCCTCATCGAGTCAACGTTGATATTGCTCGTTTTCAAAAAATATAAAAAAATAAGAAAAATCAAAATTTACAAAAAAAAAAAAGAGAAAAAGAGAAGGAAAGAAAAAGTTGAGGGACTAGTTTGAAAACCTAGCAAAAACTTTTCCTATAAATACAATGCTACACTGAATTTTAAAAGAAGGGGGGGAACAATTTTAATACATCAGAAAAATACAAAGAAGAAGGAAACCTAACCCTAAAATCCATCTCTACCCAAAGGCAGCGGCCGACGCCCCCCCCCCACTGTTTTTTATTTTTTTCCCAGCCATCTGAACCTCCACCAAAACAGCAGCAACCCGATCTGACTTTGATCCTCTCCCAAAACAGACACAAGCTCTTCTTCTTTCAGCCGGCCACCAGCCTTTTCTTCTCCCTCAGGAGAACCGGTCGCCACCCCCTCACTCATCAGATTTTTTCTTTCTTTTCGCCAGTCAAGGGCTCAGCCCTTGCACAGCCGCTCACTCCCCCTCACCCTCCTCAACCACAGCTGCTTCCCTTTCATTTCCTTTCTCAGCGACGGCCGAACAGCAGCGCCGGGGCAACACTTTCGCCCGCTCCACTGCCTTCAACCGGCCACCGAACAACAGCTTCAGCAGCCACGGAGCAACCGCCCGATCTGCCACCCGAAGCAGAGGAGAAGAAGACGAAACCCAGCGACCACCGACAACTCCTCCTTCACGACCGATCTGCCACCGGAGAAGAAGAAGAAACCCATAACAGACCGATCTGTAGAAGAAACAGATCCAAAACCGAGAAGAAGAAAAGGAGAAGCTGATCTGATAAAAAAAAAAAAAAAAACCGAAGCAAATTTAAAGAAAACGGAAATAAAATCTAAAATCAACTGTTTGTGGCCCTTTGTTTTTGCGTTTCTTGTTGCAGGTAAAGGTAGTATTTACTGCCGGCGAGGAAGAAGGGAGGATCTCCCCTGTTGCGTTGTTTTTTTCGGCGGCGCGTGAGCCCACGCGCCGCCAGTGGTGGCGGCACGTGGAGCAGACGCGCCACCACCGTTCAGTTGCCCTGAAAATGCTCCCAGCACTGTTTCAGTGGTGCAGAAGGTGTTCCTGTGAATTCCAAATTGTTTTAGGGCTGTTATTGTAATTTTAATGTAATTTTTGTTTGATGTAATGTTTTTTATTTAGTATTGAATTTTTATTTGTATTTTGTAAATATGGATGTAAAAGAAAAGAAAAGAAAAGAAAAAGAAAAGAAAAGAAACAAAAATAAAATAGTGAAAGTGTATGTGTGTGCTTGTATTTTGTTTTATTTATTTGTATATATATTTTTTAATGATAAAATTGCGAATATATTAAAGAAGAATTTAATATTTTGATCGGATCACGGTTAAGAATTATTAACTTATACGTAAGTGATATTTCTAATTTCCGATGAAAAGACAATTATTAAAACTTCTTTAACACGTCAAAGCTACGAAGCAGCTTATCTCAGGTATGGTGCGTTAGGGGTGCTAATACCTTCCCTAACCACAACCAGTCCCTTACCCGTGAATCTCTGACAAGACCAGTACATCAGGTTTCCTAGTAGCCCTCCATGAATTACTAGGTGGCGACTCCCAACGAACCGATTCAAGCAAACGCAACAACATACGAGAAAAATCGTCAGCCGATGCCGCGCGTGGATTTTTTCGACGTGAGACAATACCCATCATATTTATTATTTATTATTAAATTAAAGTTAAAATAGCAACTTGTTTATGTGTGGTTGAGATGACTTATGTGGCTTAATTTGACAAGGAATCTCAAGGCTGACTCTTTGAATTTTCTACTACCATTAACATAGACTGACACTTGGGTCAGAGAGGTAGGTTGCACTCGTTACTGAAAGCATTCATTTGTCTATTTCTCTTTGAATTTTTGTTGTGTACGCGTTATGTTATTTTCTACAAACACGTATTGTTTGATAGAATATTTTGTTGTGTACGCGTTATGTTATTTTCTACAAACACGAGATTGTTCGATAATATAATTATAATTGTTTTTTAAATAATATTTTATGTTAAAATGTATATTAATAATGTTTTTTTATTTTTTAAAAAAATTATTTTTAATATTAGCACATCAAAATAATTTAAAAACATTAAAAACATATTAATTTAAAGTAAATAAAAAAATGAAAAAAATTTAAATTTTTTTAAAAATATTTTTAAATATATATATAAAAAAAAACAGATTCTAAAAAAAACTGATATAGATGGGTCACTGTCTTTGCCGTAGGGAAGAAGGCATTGCATGGATAGACCATTTAATTTGTCTATTTCTCTATTATTGTAGAAAAGAAAAAAAGTAAATAAGCCGAAAGAGAGGACTTTGTCTATGGCCGGTGGAAAATTATGACATTTGATTGTGATATTGCAAATTGCAGTCCAACGATCTTATTTATAAAGAGCCTCTGACCGTTGTTTTTCGATACATAATTTCATTGAGGAGTCCACATGGGTTTAAACAGGTTCTCTTCTTTAGCAGGGACACTGATGATTTATGCTATGGTTTTGTCAGAAAGCTGGTGGTCATGTCACGGTTGTTTAGACGAAGAGAGAAGTGCTCTCTTGCGGATTAAAAGCTCCTTTAATTACCCAAGCGGCACATTCCTTCCATCTTGGGGAAAAGTAGCCGACTGTTGTTCTTGGAAAGGCGTTGACTGCAATTTTACTACAGGACGAGTTGTCGTACTTGATCTTTCAGGCAAAAGGGAAGAGGGATTGGGAGATTTGTACCTAAATGTCTCTTTGTTTCGTCCCTTCCAAGAACTGCAATCTCTTGATTTAAGTGGAAATTTTATAGTTGGCTGTGTTGAGAATGAAGGTTTATCTCTTGTTTGCGTGCTACTGCAATTTCAACAGGAAAAAAGAAGAAGAATAGATTCTATATTCTTCAAGCTACTGATTGAAATGCCCATGCAGGTTTTGAAAGACTATCAGGACTTGACAGCTTGGTGTTTCTCAATTTAGAAGACAACAAATTCAACAACAGCGTCCTTTCATCCCTTGGTGGGCTTTCCTCTTTAACAACCCTGTATCTAGATGGTAACCAACTCAAAGGAGCAATTAGTGTTGATGGTAATTAAGCTTGATCACTTCTCTCCTTTTCTTTCCCAAATAAAACCATGTTAATTACTGCCCTTCTTTTAATTGTTGTACTTGGTACAATTATATTTGGCCAGGACTGAATAATCTAACAAGCTTGCGGTCGTTGGAGTTTGGTGGCAATGAAATTGAAAGCTTTAAATCCATTCATGGTATGAAAGAGTTGTGAGTTGATTGAGCATTTGTTTTCACACATAAGTACTTCATTATCCTTTCAGGTTACATGAAAGCTTATGGTATTTTTATAGGTACTGGTGATGACTTACTGAGGTTAAGAAATCTGGAAGAACTTGTTTTGAATGTTAATCGCTTCAATGACAGTGTCTTATCATCCCTCAAGGGTCTTTCATCTCTCAAATCCCTAGATATAGCATACAACCAACTGAAAGGATCATTCAATGTGACTGGTAACCTCACCTTTTTTTATTCCTAGAAACCAATCTGTGATTTTTGCTGTGACGTAATATTAAATTTCTGTTTTTCGACAACCTAGAGCTATCATCCCTCAAGGGTCTTTCATCTCTCAAATTCCTGGGTATAGCGTACAACCAACTGAAAGGATCATTCAATGTGACTGGTAACCTCACCTTTTTCGATTCCTAGAAACCAATATGTGATTTTTGTTGTGATGTAATATTAAATTTCTGTTTTTCGACAACCTAGAGCTGGATGCTTTGATCAACTTAGAGGTAGTGGATCTAGAGGGAAACAAGATTGACAAATTTGTGTTATCCAAAGGTATGGATTGCTTTCCACACTTATTGATGGTAGCTTTACCTCATAATCAACCTAAAATCTCATTAATTGGATTGCATTTTCGAGGATGATTTTGCTCTAGAATAAAAGCTCAGAAGGTTTTAAAACTTGTTTTACTTCTTCTGTCCCCTGCAGATACTAGAGGTTTTGGAAATGTAAGCTTCATTTCATTATCAAATAACACCTCAAATGGAAGAGCTCTTCCATTTACATTACTGCAATCATTGACGAAATTCCCAAACCTTAGGACCCTTTCTTTGGCTGGGAATAATCTTGAAGGAAGTTTCGGAACAGCATTAGATAAAGGTAA
Source organism: Populus alba (assembly GCF_005239225.2). NCBI lineage: Eukaryota > Viridiplantae > Streptophyta > Magnoliopsida > Malpighiales > Salicaceae > Populus > Populus alba. The sequence continues at coordinate 4,804,313 of NC_133289.1, read as the reverse complement.
TTTGTGGTATTGATGCCTAAAAGCGATCCTGAATATCTGTTAATTGCTCTTTTTTTCTTTGTAGACGTGCTTTAAATCATATTTTCCTAGTTATAGCAATTTAATTGATTCTAGCGGGGACATTATAATGGAGCTTCTTGTTGGTTTCATCATCTTGTTTCCTTATCATTATCCAGCTCTTGAATACCGAGCATAATTTCTTGTGGGTTTGATTATTGTAGACTTGGCTTCTCTCAAGAATTTAGAAGAGTTGGATTTGAGTTCCTCCATTGTCGATAATAGCTTTCTGCAAACAGTCGGGAAGATCACTACTCTAAAGAGCTTAAGCTTTAATGGTTGTCGACTCAATGGCTCCATCCCTAAAGCCCAAGGTAAGTCTGACCACCTTTCCCCTCCTTAGGCGTTCTGCTTCTTCTCTAACTAAATTTTTTATGAATCAATAAATTCTCAGGCCTATGTCAGTTAAAGCATCTCCAAAATCTAGATATCAGCAGGAATGATCTCAGTGCTTTGCCTTGGTGTTTGGCAAATTTGACATCCCTTCAACAATTAGATTTGTCTTACAATAACTTTATTGGAGACATTTCCTTCTCTCCTCTTACAAGTCTCACATCCATCCGATGGTTATCACTTTCAGACAACCACTTTCAGATCCCCGTCTCATTGAGCTCATTTCTCAACCATTCACAACTCAAGGATTTCGATGGTAGCAATAACGAAATATATGTTGAAGAATTAGAGGAGCATAATTTGGCCCCAAAGTTCCAATTAAAGCATCTTGATTTATCTGGCAATGTATATGGTGGAGCATTTTCCTTTCCCAAATTCCTCCTCCATCAATACAGCCTCCAAGAAATTGATTTTTCTAACCTGAAATTGAGGGGAGGGTTTCCTTTTTGGTTGTTAGAGAACAACACAAACCTAAATTATCTCCATTTGGTCAACAATTCTCTTTCAGGGACTTTTCAATTGCCAATTCATCCTCATCAGCATTTGTCTGAATTAGATATTTCTAACAATAACTTCGAAAGCCACATTCCTAGAGAAATAGGATCATATTTTCCAAGTTTAACATTTTTATCCATGTCTGATAACCACTTCAGTGGTCGCGTTCCCTCTTCAATATTTGACTTTCTGTTGTATCTTCAAGTTTTGGACCTCTCAAATAACAACATCTCTGGAACCTTACCATCTTTCTTTAACTCTTCAAACCTCTTGCATGTTTATTTATCACGAAATATGCTACAAGGATCCCTAGAACATGCATTTCAGAAATCCTTTGAGCTAATAACGTTGGATCTTAGCCATAATCATTTGACTGGTAGCATTCCAAAATGGATTGTTGAGTTTTCCCAACTAAGCTTTCTACTCTTGGGTTATAATAATCTTAATGGCAGTATACCCACGCAATTGTGCGAGTTGAACGAATTAAGCTTCATTGATCTTTCTCATAATAATTTTTCTGGTCATATTCTACCTTGCCTAAGATTTAAAAGCAGTATTTGGTTCATCCTACTCGATGAATATCCTTATGAGTTTGATCTTCGAGAACCATTGGTTATTGCAACAAAGAGTCTGTCTATTTCTTATCCGCCAAGTATTTTGAACTACATGACCGGATTGGATCTCTCCTACAACAATTTATCAGGTGCAATTCCTCCTGAAATTGGGAATCTCAACCACATTCATGTATTGAACCTGTCCAACAATCATTTAATAGGCCCAATCCCACAATCTCTTTCAAATTTGAGTGAAGTTGAGAGCTTGGACCTTTCCAATAACAGCTTGAATGGGGAAATCCCTCCTCAACTTGTACAATTGCATTCTCTTGCCTATTTTAGTGTAGCCAACAATAACCTGTCTGGTAAGACTCCTAAGATGGTTGCACAATTCTCAACATTCGATAAGAGCAGCTACGAGGGAAATCCCTTACTTTGTGGACCACCACTGCTTAACAGTTGCACCAAAAAAGTATCACCACCACCACCTGGGCCTTCTACTGATGAGAAAGCAGAGAGTAGCGTCTTCATTGATGCACAAGTTTTCTGTGTGAGCTTTGTTGTGACGTACATCATGGTGCTGTTGGGAATAGCTGTAGTTTTGTACATAAACCCAGACTGGCGGCGAGCATGGTTTTATTTCATTGAGAAGAGCATCAACACTTGCTACTACTTTGTTGCGGACAATATTCTTAAGCCATTCGGAATCAGAGTTTGGAAGCCTTTGGTATAAATAAATCTCAACTTTGCATTGTTTCTATATTTCAAAGGGAAGATTTAGATGGTCAATCTCATCTCATCTCAGTAGTATAAATAATGTCTGAAAAGCTGTGTTCTTTATAGCAATGTAATGAAGAAAATCATTTCTTCACAATTTTGCTTTCAGCATTCAGCAAGTTCTTTCTCATATATCTTCCTTCAAATCGTAAGAACGAGTAATGGATATTACCTAAGACAAACCCAAGGCATGAAACTCAGTGTAGTTTATTTGTAGGAGTATATGTTGAATAAGGCAGAAAATGGTAAAGTTTTCATTTACCTCGTGTTATAATTCGAGGAAATGTCAACTGGAACATGGTAGCTCTGGAATTTATTTTGTGTGAATGCTCTGGAATTGTTAGTTGGACTGAAGCTTTGAAATGATTTGTATGTACTTCAAATTAGGTAGAATAAAGTTTTTTTTGTTAAATATGGTCCTTGTTCTTTCAATTTTAATTTTCAGCCCCAATTGACTAATTCATCATTAAGTTCCTCTCAAAACTCAAAACATGCTTGATACTGCAAATTAAAAGAAATGTAAACAGAAAATAATATGGCAATGATGAAATTGAAAGTATTAAAATTTTGATGATGGAAAAGAATCATTGTTCAAAATAAACAACGCAATCCATAATAACTATGTTTTAAAATAGTGAATGTCAAATATGTTAAAGTTGTTGTTATTACTATTACTATTATATAATATAAGGGAAGATATTTATTGAAATCCAATTTTTCAGAAAAATAATTAAAGATATGCACATTATAAGGTTTATATAAGGAGCATTTTATGAGAAACAATAAAGAAAGAAAGTATTTTTGGTATTTTCATATTATTTTTGATATGCTAATATAAAAAATATATATTTATTATAATATATTTTTAAATAAAAAATATTTTAAAAAATAATCATTAATACACATTTAAATACCATCATAATTTACAACATTATAACTTTGTTTGAGGAAGGGCAATTATTTAAAAATATTACATTGAAAGGCCAAATAGATTACTCATTATTGGGTTTGTTGCTACTCAAATATTTTTGACCCATGTTTTGATTTTTTAAAAAAATATATATATAAAAAAAAAATGAAAAAAATGAAAAAAATAATAATAATAATAATAAATATAAGTGTTTACATGTGGAGACAACATATAGCATCAGGGCTAAGGAAGCAATATGTCAAGGAGGTAATTAATAAATTATAAATAATTTGGTTTGATTTGTGCTGCTTATGAAAAATAATCACTACAATATAAAATATCATAGATATATGATTGAATTCGTACTGGTTATGAAAAATAATTATTGCAGTATAAAATACCATAGATATATGATTTGATTCGTGCTGGTTATGGAAAATAATCAATGCAATATAAAATATCACATATATGAGATTTGTTAGTGCTGGTTATAGAAGACAATCTGTGAAATAATTATTGCAATATTTCCTTGAATAGTATACATAGGGATTTTCTATACATGTGAACCTCAATCATAATAAAAGGGGGGAGAAAAATTGATTCGGAGATAAAATTTACAAGGGAGCAATTTTACGACGAAAAAATTAGAATAACCACAAAACCCTTAACTCATTTCTTTTAAGCCAGCCGGCTGCCCACCTGGCTTGAAAAAAAGAAGCTGCCGGACCAGCCTCCCTTCCCCCTCTCCCAGCCAACAAATTAAAGGCAGCCGCTGATCCTCTCTTCTTCAAAAGACACCAACTCACCGTCTCTTCTCTCTCTGACGCCAAAATTGAAGACCAGCAAAGATCTTCTTCTCCCTCACCTGAATTAGCCGATTCCAGCCTTTTCCCTTCGTTTTCTTTTTTCCCCTCAGCTGACCAAAGAGCACACCAGCCCCTCTGCCCTTCCATCTTCCCTTCATCCCCACACACTTTTGGCTTCTCCCCATCACCACCAGATTCTTTCCCACGGTTCATCTCTCCATTCTCAGCCATCAATAGCGTTTCCTCCAACGATGAGCTCCATCCCAAGCGTTAGTTGCAGTCAAGATTAGCGGCAACGTTATCAACAACTCCCGCAACCGGGAGAACATGCAAGCCAGCAGACAGCAGTTTGTTTCTTCTCAGCCACAGTTGTAGACATTCGTCCTCAGCACTAACATATATAAAAGGAACCAGCAGAGATAGAAGGAAAATGGACGAGCACAGTACAGATAAGGAGAGCACGGAAAGCAGAACAGGGGAGAGAGGGCAGTGAAACGAAAAAGGGACAGAAGGAGAGGGAGGAAGAGCAACGAGAGAGAGAGGCAGCCCACAGGCAAACAGAGAAAGAGTAAGAAAAACAGAGGGAATAACGTCCATTCCACCAGCACATCACACCTTCATCATCGTCTTCGCCGTCTCCAGAGAGAGCATTGGCTAGAAGAAGACGGAGAGCAACACCAGCTTTACCAGCGTTCGTCATTGTCTCCAGAATCAGTGATAACCGGTCATGTGCAGAAGCTGCAGCGCCATCCACCAGCTTCATCTCCGAGCACCAGCTTCGTCCCTGCACCAGGTAAGCTCTTCTCGTCCTCATGCATGCATGCATGAATTCAATTCACCCTGTTACTGTGCATGTTACTGTGCAATATGAATTTTTAATTCACCAGTAACAGTAATTGTTCGTGCGGGTCTCCTGCTGGCAGAAAAGAAAAAAGTTTGTGTTTGGCATCGAGGGCCCTCCTTGATTTTTAGGACTGTTCAGTTTTTCTTGCAAATTTTGATAATATAAATGTAGTTTGTTGTCTTTAATTGCAATTAAATGTGATGTTTGTTTTTTTTTGTTTTTGAGAAAAAAAAAAATATATATATATATATATATATATATATTTTTGTGTGTTGCATACGGCCAATACCCTAACATGTTTTTTTTAATATCTTAAAAGAAAAACAAACATTTGAACTTTAAAAAAATATGTTTTCGCATGGATTTCTTAAACACAACAAATAAATTATTTTCTTGCATTTCTGGATTTTACAACATGTTTGTAAAACTCTAAAGGGTATTAGCCAATATTCTAAAAAATACAAAAATCTTATTTTGGGGGAATTCATTTATTATTTACCATTAATGTTTGGATAAAGAAATCCCAAAGGGATGAATATTCAAAATATTATTGGGAATAATTTGTTATTATTCACTGTTAATATTTGGATAAAGAAACCCTAAGTGGTAAATATCCAAAATAATTTTCTAGGAATAATAAGTCATCAAACATCCTTGAAAGAAGCCTTGATTATAATCGAGGATATTTCAATTTTACTCCACGGTTTACGAGCCGTGAGAGTATGAAACACTAAGGCAAAAATAAGCTTTTAAAGGGCCTTGAATTTCCTTAGATTTCTATTTTTTTTCCCTTCCTCGTGATTTACGAGTCGCAAAACTCTTGAAATACTAAGGGAAAAATGAGCTTTCAAAGCACATGGAATCTCCTTGGATTTCTATCCAAATAAATTTTATTTGAATCAAACCTAGGAAAATTGATGGGATTAGAAAACACCAACACCATAGCAATTATAGAGCAAACCAAACACCAAGCAACTTACCTTAGGTAGGGCGTACTAAGGGTGTTAATACCTTCCCTTTACACAACCAGTCCCTTGCCTTAGAATCTCTGAAAGACTGGTTAGGGTTCCTAGTGACCAAAATACTAGGTGGCGACTCCAAAGAACCAAATCAGCAAAACAAACGAAAAAATCGCCATCGGATGCCGCGGGGATTTTTACGTGCGACAGAATGGCGACTCCACTAGGGACCCTTGGACTAAGCTTGGTAATTGTTTTTTTATTATGCTATGTGTTGTTGTTTTATTATTATGAATGATACTTTGTTTAAAAGCTTTAGCATGCATCTTTACATTTTGACATACATGGTATGATCATGCATCACTTTATTATTATTATCTTTTTGAGGGCACACACATTAAATTTTAAGTTAAGTGGGGGACTAACAGCTTGCCTTATGACTTGAGTCAAGGTTTAAGTTTGTGTAAACCCCAACTCTTTGCTGAGTGTTTAGACTGATAGTGATTAGTACAAGTGCCATCCTACTATATGCTGAACCCCCATATTGCCTTTACGAGGGTGATCACTAGGACAACAAGAGACCCTCTTTTAGAGACCAAGTAATAAACCTACCCAATGTCTCACAGAAAGGAACTAGAACCTAGCTATCTTTAGGATGTATGCTTCATAATATCTTTTTGCATCCAAACAAGCCTAAGCTCAAAGCATCTTGAATCTCAAGACCTTCATTCAAAAGCTAGCCAAGGGAGAGATGTTCCAGAATTGGGAGACCCAAGAAGCTCCATTGGTGTTCAAAATTTAATCAACAATGTTTGTTTGATCATGATATTGTGTTGTTTGCCTTTTTCAACTTTTTAAATCGAGGTTCCAAATATTAATGGGATTTTTTTTTTAGCCAAACCTTTTCCTTTAATGAGATCATATATTTTCAAAAGTTCATCGTGGTGTTTTTACACATCACTTTCCTTTTCAAAACGAATCTTCCATAACTACACCTGCACTTTACACTGAAAATGAATGGCCGGACTTTAAAGAATACATATTAGTAGTAGAAGAGGTAGAATGGTAGGAAAATAACTTTAAGGGATTCAAAAAATTAATAACATGAACAACCTTAGAAACCCGCTAGAGAGGAGCTTCAAAACCATATATGTGGGCGATGAAGAAATCAAGAAGAGTTAAAGATACGGACTTTGATCACCCTTAAAGAAAGAGAAGAGTTGATTGCACAACTTCAAGATTTTGTAGATGTTTTTGCTTGGTCCTACAAGGATATGTCTGGTTTGTATAGGGTACCACTAGTGGAAGGATGCAAATCGGTTAGGCAAAGGTTGAGAAGGACCAATCCGAATAAAGGTAGAAATTGAAAAGCAGTAGAACGCTAATTTTCTAAACATAGTCAAGTATCCACAATGGCTGTCCAACATGGTTGTCATGCCCAAAAACAAGAAAGATAAAATCAATGTTGGGACTTTAGGGACTTAAACCGGGCTAGCTCTAAGGATAATTTTCCTCTACCACACATAGATGTGTTGGTCGATCCATATTACTTTATGGATGGATTTTCGGGCTAGAAACAGATGAAAATGGCACAATAGGATAAGGAAAAGACAACCTTTGTAACACCATATGGAACCCTACCTTTTGCTACAAAGTAATGATATTTAGGTTAAAGAATGCTGGGGGCACCTACCAAAGGGCCATTATGACCCTATTTCACAACATGATGCAAAAAGAGATTAAAGTATACGTGGATGACATGATCTAAAGAGGGAGAGAATCATGTCTAAATATTGATGGAATTATTTGAAAAAACTAAGTACAAAGTTGAGGCTTAACCATGCAAGGTGTTCATTCAGAGGCGAAATCTAGGAAGTTGTTGGGATAGAAGTGGACCTTGGTTAAGTAAAGGTTATTCAATCTATGCCAACTCCCAAGACTGAGAAAGGATGTAAGGAGTTTCTTGGGAAGGTTGAATTACATTGCTCGGTTTATATTCCAATTATCCACGACTTATGACCTCATCTTCAATTGTTAAGGAAGAAAAATCTTGGAATTTGGAATAAAAGTGTGAAGAAGCTTTAATGAAAATCAAGCAGTACCTACTGAAACCACCCCTATCTATCAAGCTGAATTGTAAAATGACAAGTTCTACTAGTTGAGTACGACATAGTATATATGACAAGGAAAGCCATGAATGTCATCGCCTATCACCTAGCTGTGGAAAGATTATGAGCCGTTAAAATTTGATTTTTCTGATAAAGATATGCCTTCAGTCGAGGAAGGGAAATCAGATTGGTGGATTATGTACTTTGATGGTGTTGTGGTAATAGAGTGGGGGCAGTGCTAATATTTCGTAATAAGAAACAGTATCCGGTTTTTAGTCGCAATTTGGGTGCACTAACAACACAACTAAGTATGAAGCTTGCATTCTTGATTTTAGAGGTTACATTGGAGCTAAACATCAGAAAGATAAATGTGTATTGGAGACTCAATTTTGAATATTTGCCAAGTGAAAGGAAAAGGGCAAACCACGGATGAGAAGTTGAGACCTTACCAAGAATACCTGTCTAATTTGGCTAGAGAATTTGAGGAAATAAAGTTCACCCATTTAGGAAGGGAAGGAAACCATTATAATGTTTTGGTCACGCCAGCTTCTATGCCTAAATTAAACTTTGGGCACAAGGTACAGCCAATACACATTGATATAAGAAATAACTCAGCTCATTATTAATCAGTCGAAAGGAAAATAGATGGAAACCCTTAGTACTATGATATCAAGTGTCGCACGTGTGCGGCGGCGCGACGATCGTCCACCCTCAAGGAATAACAAAACTGGAATATTTATTCCTGGAAAATAGGGAGAGACAAGGAATTCTTGTCTCTACATATGAAAATATGGACTGGGAGTCGCCACCTAGTATTCTGGTTAATAGGAACCTTAACTGGTCTTCAGAGATCGAGTACGGAGACTGGTTGCGTAAAGGGAAGGTATTAGCACCCCAACTACGCCCTACCTAAGGTAGGCTGCATTATTTTAATGTCTGATAAAATCTAAGGTCGTGTTTGTGGGTTTTTTTTATTTTTATTTTTGTTTGGAATACGCATTACATGTAATGTCATACCCCAGGTTCTATTATCCGAAAAAGAATTAAATATCCAGAATATGCATTACGTATAATGTCATACCCCAGATACTAAGAGACAAACAAAATAAAATTTTTTGTTGTTTTTTTTTGAAATTTTGGCCAATATTCTCTTGACTTTAATAAACTGGTTATTAAAGCCAAAATGCATGCTAAAACATTGTTTTTTGTTGTATGAAAAATACAATATGATTTTTAACTTTGAGACACTTGGCCATATGCACAAAAACACCTTTTTGTATTTTTGGAAGTTTTGGATGAAAAACTGGGTATTTAAATATTATATTTTTTTATTTTTACGACATAAACATATTGCCCGATATTAATAAAAATAATATAAAAACAACGCGGAAAAATTATAAGATGCTGAAACAATTTTTTTAATTTTTTTCTTTGAAATGGGCCGGGTCAGGCCCAAATACATGGGCTGGGCCGAACCCGGCCCAAATGCATGGGCTGGCTCAGCCCAGCCCATGTGAACAGTGCCTTCCACTGTTCACATGCTACGTGAACAGTGGAGGCTAGCAACGGAGAAGAAGCAGGAGAAAGAAGAAGGAGAGAAAGGCTGACCTGTGGTGGCTGTCGTCGTTGGCAGAGCTGCTGGTGGCGACAGGAAGCGGCGCTGACAGTGGGGTGGCCGGCGGTGGCTCTGTATTTTCCCTCTCTCTCTCCTCTGTTTTTTTTTTTTCATTTTCTTCTCTCCTGCTCCTTCTTCTTCTTCTTTTAGGTTTTTTACTCTATTCCCTTCTCTCTCTTTTCTTCTCCTCTTCTCCCCCTTCTCCCTTATGTTCTCTCTGTTTTTTTTTCTTTTCGGTCCCCTTCCCCTGTTTTTATAGACAAAAACAGGGGGGGACGTCATGGTGGGGCAGCCATTGTTGGTCGCCCCCCCCACTATCCAAGTGGCCGACAAAAGTATGCAAGTGGCTGAATTGTGGGTGTCTTATTGCGCCAAATCCGGGAAAGAAGTTCGGTGCGAAACAGAGGAGAAAAGAAAATCTTCTTCTCCCCTGTTCTCTGCGTGCCCAGGGAAGAAGACGATGGTGTCGTTTCAAAACGACACCGTTTTGCGTTTTCCTTTTCTTTTTTTTTTTTAAACAGTGCATGAAACGACGCCGTTTTGGTCAAAACACGCCGTTTCATTTAAATGGATTTTGGCTCCAGAACGCGTCAGATTTAAATTTAGGCCCTCCATTTGCGCGTGTTTTACAATTTAGTCCTTGGTCTCGGATTTCTTCAATTAAGTCCCTAATTGGCCATTAAACTTCAATATTTATGCAATTAAGCCCCTGATTTGACCAAATGAACTTCCAAAAATTATAATTTGACTCCAGAACTTCAATTTCTTCCAATTAAAGCCCAAATTAACTCAAAAATCAATTTTTCTTGCAATTAAACTCTCCAAAAATTCAATTAAACCTTTAATAAAATTTAATTGAGTCCATAAACTTCTAATTTTGGACTTTTCTTCCTCAAATTGAATTTTCTTTATCATCGGGGCTCTCCTCAGTCAATGATATACTGTCAAAAATTAATTTTTATATTTTTGAACATCCTCAATCAATTTTTGAGCATTTTTAGGGCGCTCTGGCATTTTTTCACTGTTATATTTTTTTCTAATATATTTTTTTGAATTTTTTGTATTTTATTATTTTATATGTGGGGACCCAAAAATGGGTTACAACATCAAGAATTTCATCCAAAACCAGACATATCCCATGGGGGCATCCATAATCGACAAGAAGACTTTGAGGAGTTTGGCAATGGATTTCTATCTTGATGGGGAAACTTTGTATAAGAAATCATCTGACGAAACTTTGTTGAGATGACGTGGAAAAAAAAGTGGTGAAGAAATTTATAGAAAGAGATTTGATATGTTGATATGGTCTACTAGAAAATATTATAATTAATAATGCCCAGAACTTCAAATAGCAAGATGATAATGGAACTCTGCGCTAAATGGAAAATTAAGCATTCCAATTCCTCGCCATATAGGCCAAAGATGAAAGGTTCGGTAGAAGTTGCTAATGAAAGTGTCAAGAAGATTATTTAGAAGATGATAGTCACCTACAAGGATTGGCATGAAATGTTGTCGTTTGCCTTTCACGCATACCGCACCACAATCCGAACTTCAACAGGAGCCACCCTGTAACAGTCTGACTATACGACTCTATTAATGTAAAAAATTCCAACATATCCTCTTTATTTGAGGGTAAATGTTTTATTTTTTTTTCAAAAATTCGGCAGAGCTTCCTTTGCATTTAGGACATCCCAAGTTATCGACAACTATCAATTTACTCAATCAACCCGCCATTACAAGGTCCCATAATTCCGGACCTTATATCAAACCTCATAATTCCACACAATATATATATTATACGAGTATGTTAAATATGAACATAGTCCAAACATCATATCATAAAATTTAAAAGAAAAGGAATACTAACATGCAAAGAAAATATTTACAACATAATAAGTGTTTCTAAAGGTTTCAAAAGGGTTAATTACAAGATAATTAAAATACTAATTGTTAAGCTGAGCTTTTATAATTACATCAAGGTTTACACAAAAGTATACTACATAACACGTTAATTCCCTTTTATTTATGTTAAATATTTACATAAGCATCATAAAGTAGAGTCATAAACTAATGATCTTCCTGGATGTTTGATGGACATGTACATAAATAAACATACCATTATGTTGATAAAGAATATATGTATGCTCATGTAATGAATATGAATGAAGTATTAACTTTCTATCAAATCCCTGAAAATTCTAACAAGAAACTTATATTTTGCTTGTAAATCTTTTAAACCCAATTAACACTCATTGGTATATTCTTAAATGAATAATCTTATTCACTTGCATACACTGGGTGACCTTGCAAAGTCTAATTTTGTAATTCACATCACGGATGCCATTAGTCGAAGCTAATCTTGTAATTCACATCCCGGCAATCCCATCACGGATGCCATTAACCGAAGCTAATCTTGTAATTCACATCCCGGCAATCCCATCACGGATGCCATTAGCCAAAGCTAATCTTGTATTTACGCTAGATTTTATTTATATTGAACACGACATTTATTGTATTTGCACACACCAAACAAATTTTAAATTATATAAGTGCAAATAGGAGGAAAAATCACACACTTGCTTCGCCTGTCTCGCGACCTCCCCTAATAGAAGATCCAATCCTGGTTGCTCCTCCTGAATCACAAGGAAGTTTTTTTTTGGTTAAGATTCCTTCAAGTCGATATTATAGAGAATTCATATTCATCCATTACTCATATGTTACTTTCTATGTATGTTCATTTCCTCATAATAACATGCATACATATCTCATATATATTTTCAGAGTTAGTATCTCAATGTGTAAGCGTTCATATGACTCAATTCTTTTATATTCTTATTTATGGTATTCACTTGAAAGTCTATTGTCACTATCCAATTTCCAATGGTTACTGTCTAGTTTTGAACTGTCACTGTCCAATTCCCAACCGTTACTATCTAGTTTTGAACTGTCACTGTCCAATTTTCAAGTGTTACTGTCTAGTTTTGAACTGTCATTATCCAATTTCCAACCGTCACTGTCTAGTTTTGAATTGTCACTGTCCAATTTTCAAGTGTTACTGTTTAGTTTTGAACTATCACTGTCCAATTTCCAAATGTTACTGTCTAGTTTTGAACTGTCATTATCCAATTCTCAACCGTCACTGTCTAGTTTTGAATTGTCACTGTCCAATTTTCAATTGTCACTGTCTAGTTTTGAACAGTCACTGTCCAATTCTCAACTGTCATTGTCTGACTTTGAACTGTCACTGTCCGAACACTCATCAAGTTTTTAACTATATCTAAGGTTCTAAAGCTCCATTTTAAGTGAGATTTATCTCGTTAGAAAGCTAAGACACGAGGCTACCAGTTCTCTGAGGAAGGAGAACTCAGTTCTGCCTTTAAGATCGTCAAAATTGCTCATCAACAAATCAGTCCTGCTACCCTACATAATCAGTCACAATTCAGTTTCTGTTGGTAACCCATAACTAGAGTTCTACATCTCCAAATTGAGCAAGACAAGTTTTCTTGGTTAGTTAACATTCAAATCTACAATTTTTATAAGGAATCCAATCCTAATTCTCTCATCCCTCTATTCAAAATATCATCAAAAGTCAGGAGACAAGTTTGTCCAGAGTTGTCTCCCCCTCTCCTTCAAACAATACTTTCATAAACTACATACCACACACATAAATTAACTTAATCTCAACAATAAATACTTTTTCCCCAATTTATGTCTAAGAACCCTAACCTATGATTCAATATCAAAGCATCAGTTCATTAAAAATGATATATATATATATATATTTTAAATCATGATTAGAATGCCTTACCCGGTACAAATTAAGATCTTGATCTTCAACCAGTTGAAGATTTTCAACTCCCTCCTTTCTTTTTCTTTTTTTTAAATTTCTTTATAATCCTTTGCTCTCAAGTGTTTATCCCATATGTAAGCTCCAAATCTTGGATAGGTTCTCGAAATGTTAGTGTTTCTCTCTTGATTTCTCAAGAATGGGTATAAAAACTCTCTATTCTCTCTTTATGGTTCCTACCGATTCTGTTTTGGTGAGGAGAGAGTGTTTATACTATATTTTCCCTTATTTGCATTTAGGCCCCTCTTTTTCCCTTAAGTGTATTATTATTATTATTATTATTATTATTATTATTATTATTATTATTATTATTATTATATTATTATTATTATTATTATTTTCTTCAATTAAATCCAACCCTCAATAGTATCGGGTTCATTATAATATCTCGAATTATTTCACCCGAAAATTCATATTCAAAATTTTCTGAATTCCTATATATATATATATATATATATATATATTATTTAACCATATGCATGAATTTCTTCACTTTTTTTTTCTTGGGGTTTACACACCCCGTACACTTTCATATATGGAATGGAGACCTCGAGGATTCCATAAAGGAGATCTTATACTAAAGAAAATATAGCTTTTACCAGAAAAAGATCAAAGTAAATTGGCGGCAAACAATAAAGGCCCTTACATGGTACAAAAAACGTTCTCGGGAGGATTTTTATTGTTATCTAGAATGGATGGAGAAGATCTAGTTAAACTTGTGAATCCTGACTCTATGAAGAAAACTATGCTTCCTGATCCATAAAATAAAGTTCGGCCGTGAATTCTCTCTGTAAAGAACCTTTTCTTTATAAAGCGCATGATCTCATAGCATTCAAGATCTTTTACTTAAAAGAACTGTTTTTACACATGACTAAGAAGATGACTCCATCAATTCTCAAATTGAAGGGATCCAGACCAAATTTAAACCTGGTAGGTATTGCACACCATACTAGGAGGCAAAAAGTGCACATTGGGGTCTATAGTGAACCAAAGCCCAAAAGGGGTATCATCATATAACTTCTAAAACACCTTTTATGAGAGTTGCTTAAAAAAAAAAATATGATGATTGCATTGAAAGTTTTAGTTTTCATGAACAAACCCAAATTTTTGAGTTTTCCTTTTAAAAATAATTTCTCAAAAAAAAATGGAAAAGGCAATTAAAATATCGGCAAAAATATAATACACAGCAACGTTCAATGGAGCAAGAAAGGGCCCCACAAGGAACTAGAGATCTCTTCACCAAGCATAAAAAGGATAGGAAATATAGCGTGTGGAGCATATTCCAGTTCAAGAGGATAGGTCGGGCAAACAAATGAAAACAGGAACTCGAAGAAGTCTACTACAAAAGGGGGGGACCTACGTTTCCAAGATAGGTAACAAAAACATGCATGCTATATTGTCATAACACTAACTTGGCAGCAAAGGTGTGACGAAAGCCAAAAAATTTCCAAGTTTTTGGGAAAACCGTTGAGGTACAAAATCTCAGGTCAACGAAACTATGAAAAAGGATAGGAGTTGTGAACCAGCACTGTTTCACTCCTCAAGGTAAGATGATTTCTTTTGAAGTTCAAAATGGGCAGGTCACCCGATATTAAGACCATTTAAAAAAAAAAAAAAAAAGGGCAGGTCTCAAGATATTGAGACCCCTTCATAATGAAACCATTATTTTTTCTGGGTAGGTCACCCATTAGAATGAGACCATTCTCCATCTTTTTTTTACCTGGGTAGGTCACCCATTATAATGAGGCGATTCTTCCCCCTGGGTAGGTCACCCATAAGAATGAGACCACTCTTCCCCTTTTCCACCTGGGTAGGTCACCCATCACAATGAGACCATTTTTTCTGGGTAGGTCACCCATTAGAATGAGACCATTCTCCATCTTTTTTTTACCTAGGTAGGTCACCCATTATAATGAGGCCATTCTTTCCCCTGGGTAGGTCACCCATAAGAATGAGACCACTCTTTCCCGTTCCCACTTGGGTAGGTCACCCCTCACAATGAGACCATCATTTTTTCTGGGTAGGTCACCCATTAGAATGAGACCATTCTCCATCTTTTTTTTACTTGGGTAGGTCACCCATTATAATGAGGCCATTCTTCTCCCTGGGTAGTGTTGCTACCCAATTTTTGACCCATGTTTTTGATATATTTTCAAAAAAATTCAAAAAATAAAGAAAAATAAAGAAAATCCAAAAAAATATGTTTTTAATAAATTTTCGTCATTTTAGCATTTTCAACGTCGTCTAAAAAAGAATTTAAATTTTTAAAAGATTTTCAAACGCGTTCGACTTTTCACGCGTCAGTTTTAAAATCATTGATTTACCTCATTGAGTCGACGTTGATATTGCTCGTTTTCAAAAAATACAAAAAAAATAAGAAAAATCAAAATTTACGAAAAAGAAAAGAAGTTGAGGGACCAAGTTGAAAAACCTAGCAATATTTTGCCTATAAATACTGGTTTCCTCAACACATTCAAGGGGGGGTTCATTTTTGTAAAGGGGGTAATTTTGACAAAAAATAAAGGGAACCCTAAACCTATCTAACCCAAACAGCCACCCTTGGATATTGTTTTCTCCGAAACCAGCCGCCCCCAATTTGTTGCTACCCAATTTTTGACCCATGTTTTGATTTTTTAAAAAATATATATATATATATATAATATGATAAAAAAATAAAAATATAAGGGTTTACATGTGGCGACAACATATAGCATCAGGGCTAAGGAAGCAATATGTCAAGGAGGAAATTACTAAATCATAAATAATTTGGTTTGATTTGTGATGGTTATGAAAAATAATCACTACAATATAAAATATCATAGACATATGATTTGATTCGTACTGGTTATAGAAAATAATTATTGCAATATAAAATACCATAGATATATGATTTGATTCGTGCTGGTTATGAAAAATAATCAATGCAATATAAAATACCATATATATGGGATTTGTTAGTGTTGGTTATAGAAGACAATCTCTACAATAATTATTGCAATAATTCCTTAAATAGCACACATAGAGATTTTCTATATACGTGAACCTCCAGTCATAATAAAAGGGGGGAGAAAAATTGATTCGGAGATAAAATTTACAAGGGAGCAATTTTACGATAAAAAAATTAGGGTAACCACAAAACCCTAAACCCATTTCTTTTAAGCCAGCCGGCTGCCCACCTATCTTGAAAAAAAAAAAAAAAAAAAAAAAAAAAGAAGCTGCCGGACCAGCCTCCCTTCCCCCTCTCCCAGCCAACAAATTAAAGGCATCCGCTGATCCTCTCTTCTTCAAAAAACACCAACTCACCGTCTCTTCTCTCTCTGACGCCAAAATTGAAGACCAGCAAAGATCTTCTTCTCCCTCACCTGAATTAGCCGATTCCAGCCTTTTCCCTTCGTTTTCTTTTTTCCCCTCAGCTGACCAAAGAGCACACCAGCCCCTCTGCCCTTCCATCTTCCCTTCATCCCCACACACTTTTGGCTTCTCCCCATCACCACCAGATTCTTTCCCACGGTTCATCTCTCCATTCTCAGCCATCAATAGCGTTTCCTCCAACGATGAGCTCCATCCCAAGCGTTAGTTGCAGTCAAGATTAGCGGCAACGTTATCAACAACTCCCGCAACCGGGAGAACATGCAAGCCAGCAGACAGCAGTTTGTTTCTTCTCAGCCACAGTTGTAGACATTCGTCCTCAGCACTAACATATATAAAAGGAACCAGCAGAGATAGAAGGAAAATGGACGAGCACAGTACAGATAAGGAGAGCACGGAAAGCAGAACAGGGGAGAGAGGGCAGTGAAACGAAAAAGGGACAGAAGGAGAGGGAGGAAGAGCAACGAGAGAGAGGCAGCCCACAGGCAAACAGAGAAAGAGTAAGAAAAACAGAGGGAATAACGTCCATTCCACCAGCACATCACACCTTCATCATCGTCTTCGCCGTCTCCAGAGAGAGCATTGGCTAGAAGAAGACGGAGAGCAACACCAGCTTTACCAGCGTTCGTCATTGTCTCCAGAATCAGTGATAACCGGTCATGTGCAGAAGCTGCAGCGCCATCCACCAGCTTCATCTCCGAGCACCAGCTTCGTCCCTGCACCAGGTAAGCTCTTCTCGTCCTCATGCATGCATGCATGAATTCAATTCACCCTGTTACTGTGCATGTTACTGTGCAATATGAATTTTAATTCACCAGTAACAGTAATTGTTCGTGCGGGTCTCCTGCTGGCAGAAAAGAAAAAAGTTTGTGTTTGGCATCGAGGGCCCTCCTTGATTTTTAGGACTGTTCAGTTTTCTTGCAAATTTTGATAATATAAATGTAGTTTGTTGTCTTTAATTGCAATTAAATGTGATGTTTGTTTTTTTTGTTTTTGAGAAAAAAAAAATATATATATATATATATATATATATATATATATATATATATATATTTTTGTGTGTTGCATACGGCCAATACCCTAACATGTTTTTTTTAATATCTTAAAAGAAACAAACATTTGAACTTTAAAAAATATGTTTTCGCATGGATTTCTTAAACACAACAAATAAATTATTTTCTTGCATTTCTGGATTTTACAACATGTTTGTAAAACTCTAAAGGGTATTAGCCAATATTTCAAAAAATACAAAAATCTTATTTTGGGGGGAATTCATTTATTATTCACCATTAATGTTTGGATAAAAAAAATCCCAAAGGGATGAATATTCAAAATATTATTGGGAATAATTTGTTATTATTCACTGTTAATATTTGGATAAAGAAACCCTAAGTGGTAAATATCCAAAATAATTTTCTAGGAATAATAAGTCATCAAACATCCTTGAAAGAAGCCTTGATTATAATCGAGGACATTTCAATTTTACTCCATGGTTTACGAGTCGTGAGAGTATGAAACACTAAGGTAAAAATAAGCTTTTAAAACGCCTTGAATTTCCTTAGATTTCTAATTTTTTTTCCCTTCCTCCTTGTGATTTACGAGTCGCAAAACTCTTGAAATACTAAGGGAAAAATGAGCTTTCGAAGCACATGAAATCTCCTTGGATTTCTATCCAAATAAATTTTATTTCAATCAAACCTAGGAAAATTGATGGGATTAGAAAACACCAACACCATAGCAATTATAGAGCAAACCAAACACCAAGCAGCTTACCTTAGGTAGGGCGTACTAGGGGTGCTAATACCTTCCTTTTACGCAACCAGTCCCTTGCCTTAGAATCTCTGAAAGACTAGTTAGGGTTCCTAGTGACCAAAATACTAGGTGGTGACTCCAAAGAACCAAATCAACAAAACAAACGAAAAAATCGTCATCCGATGCCGCGCGGATTTTTACGTGCAACAGGGTTCATAATCCCCAAGCTACTCATATATTTCCAATGTTTTGGTGGACTTGCATTCTTTTGGAACTTCAATGAATGAAAGGACCCTTGCAGAACTTGGAGGGTTTAAAATTTTAGCATGTTAGCATTTTGTTTTGCTCTACATTGCAAGTTTTAAAATCTATTTAGTATGAACTTAATTATATAAAATTGCCTTGACTCGAAGTCAGCTGAGGAAATCTAAACCATCTTTTTTTCAGCAGTCTTCTTAGATGGCTTTACTGGGTTCTTGATATACATGACGAAGAACACGCAATCATGACGAAGAACACGCAATCATGACGAAGAACACGCGATGAATGAATGCAGCAACCTTCTTCTTCATCATAGTGTGTAATTTTCCGCAAATATTTTACTTCATTTTAATCAATATTGGTTTTGTTTTCATGCATACAGCCAAGTCTCTTTAAAAAAAAAATTAAAATCATATCGTATCTTCATAAAAAAAAAGGGTTTTAGCATGCATTTTGGCTTTAATAACCAGTTTATTAAAGTCACAAGAACTGGCCAATATTTCAAAAATTCCAAAAAAATTATTTTGTTTTCTTTTAATATTTGGGGTTACAACCTTATACGTAAGACGTATTCCGGATATTAAATTATTTTATTGATGTTAGAATAGTTAGGTTTTACCCGATAAGACAAGTATCTCCTTACCGAGGAGAACTTTTTTTAAACCATAGACGGACCAACAACTAGAAAACACAAGAAGACCTTAGATCTTATCAGACAATAAAATAATGCAGCTTACCTTAGGTAGGGCGTATTTGGGGTGCTAATACCTTCCATTTACGCAACCAGTCGCCGTACCCAATCTCTGAGACCAGTTAGGGTTCCTAGTGATCAAAATACTAGATGGCAACTCCCATTCCAATTTTTCCACTAATAAAAGACAAGAATTCCTTGTCTCCACACATTTGCCACATAAAATAGAATTCGAGGGTGGATGTTTTCGCCGCACACGTGCGACAGGTCGTCTCAATATCATGAATAGACTACATGCTTTTTAGATCATTCCCTCTTCGACATGTATCCTTTGTGGGTTATAGGTTGAAACAGATGAACATTTATTCTTTTAGTGTCCTTTATCTACTACACTTTAGGGTGCTATCACGAATATGACCCTTATGGGTTGGCCTTCTTTGACATGACATCATCTACTTTAGTAGGCATACAAGCACTTGAAGAAGAAAAAAAAAGGACTTTACGCATTTACTTACTTGGCTAGTGTGGTAGCGGTTGCTTTTCAAATAGCTTTTCGTGCCGAAAAGCATGCCAATGATGTTTTTTTATTTTTTAAAAATCATTTTTAAGATCAGCACATCAAAACGATCTGAAAAGTACAAACCGAACTCAATTTTAGCAAAAAAAAAAAAAAAAATTCAAAATTTGACGAAACGCAGTTACAAACGCAATGTCAAACACTTACTTAATTGACTAGCCTTTTCTACCTCAACTTACTTCATTTAGTGTGAGAGAAATAATCAAGTTTTTCATAAAATTTATTGATTTCATCAGGGATGTTTGCAAAGACCTTTTTTATTTGGTTCAGTCCCGTTTAGATGGCTTTACTGGGTTCTTGATACACATGATGAAGAACACGTAATCATGACGAAGAACACGCGATGAATGAATGCAGCAACCGTCTTCTTCGTCATAGCGTGTAATTTTCCACAACCACAAACAAGACTAACAGCCACTGTATTATTTTCAGCCGTAGGGAACACGCCGCGCGCGATGACTAGTTCATCTGTCTCTTGTAAAATGTAGCAGTAAAATGCAAGATTTCTTAAGGTGTTCTTCAGCGGTCCCCAGTTCTTGGGGTCAGGGTTTCAATCAATCAACCTGTGGGTTCTATTATTATAGCTTGTTGGCAAATTGGTCTCTCTGTTTTTATTTTTATGCTTTTGATATTATTATGCTTTTAATATTGCCATAGTGAATGCTTTTAAAAAATTTTATTATGAATCGGTTCAAGTTTGACTAAACTAATGTTTCATACCGTCCAGTAACAAATCTAACACTAATCTAACAAATCTTGAAACAAGAATATTTAAAATCCTATATGAATGGAATTGTTGATTTGTAGGATAATTTTGATATCTCCAAGAGCATGATTATTTGCACTTTTGCTATTTGATAACAATATCAAAGAAGGGAGACATGATATATAGCTGAGAAGGATTAGAATGGTGAAGGTTTTGAAAAAAAAAAATGAAAGAAAGAGTGAAATTAATTGAAATCTTGTTTTCATTTAACTATATTATTTAAATTAATTTGAATCTTGATTTTTATTTAAATATATTATTAACAAATAAAAAGACAATGTTGCTAAGTTAGAATTGACACTGGTAGGATTTGAGAATTTCTTGATAAATAACCTCCTCAAGTTTCACCTGACCCACAATCCAGGATTTGCTCCAGATCAACCTTGGATAGGGTTCAAAAACCACAGCGAAAAGTAAAAGGAACGTAACAGAGAGACGGGAGTCATGTGTGTTACCGGCCATTGAATTAATATTGATGTAAAGCAAAAACTTGGGAATTTCCTCGAAGAATCAATGGGACAATAAGCCAAATAAAGAAGACTTTATTACATATGGAAAATCATGTGATGACGACGACCAATTCCATCCAAACCACAGGATCGATAGCGTGGAATTGAATTCCAGTGTCATACAAGTGGGCTGTTTAATACAATTCATGAACGAACACTTTCTCAACTTTTTCATTGTAAAAGACAACAGTAAATTAAATCGATCCGCTACTACAGCAACAACAATCATAAGATCGAGTGTGTTGATTCTTCTTATAGTATAAAGAGCAGCTTGTACAAAGCCAGTGGTATACAATTTAATTCATCAAGTATTTCAAATGCGTTAAGCAGGTTCTCTGCAGTAGTGATAAAGCTGATCTTCATGGTTTTATTACCAGGGTGATGGTTTCATTTGTGTTTGGAGGAAGAGAGAATTGCTCCATTGGAAATAAAAAATTTCCTTTTACCTACCCCTACCGATCCCAACCCCTTGTTAACGAAAGATCGAGCGTGTTGATTCGTCTTGTAGTATAAAGAGCAGCTTGAACAAAGCCAGCCTGTATATTTGTATACAACCAAAATTCCTCTAACTACCCAAACGGCGGCAAACACCTGCAATCTTGGGGGAAAGAAGCCGGCAGTTGTAATTGGGAAGGTATTTCCAATGGAGCAATTCTCTCTTCCACCAAACACAAATGAAACCTGGTAATAAAACCATGAAGATCAGCTTCATCACTACGACAGAGAACCTGCTTAACCCATTTGAAATACTTGATGAATTAAATTGTATACCGCTGGCTTTGTGCACTGGAGGGCTGCTCTTTATAGGAGGAGAGCGCAGAACTGTACCCTACAACCAGCGACGTTGCTTGTTCATCATTTAATTCCACGCTATCGACCATGTGGTTTGGATGGAATTGGTCGTCGTCATCACATGATTTTCCACGCATAATAAAGTCTTCTTTATTTGGCTTATTGTCCCATTGATTCTTCGAGGAAATTCCCAAGTTTTAGCATTACATCATGCATGGTGCCAGCAGAAAGATCATCAATTCAATGGTCGGTAACACAGGGGTCTCGCCCCCCTCTGTTACGTTCCTTTTACTTTTCACTTTGCCTTGGAATGACAATAAGAAAATATCGGAATATCGAGATTTAATCTTGTATTACTAATTTTATTTTTTTTTATTAGATCATAAAATAACTTTCTTAAATTACTTATAAGAACTAGAAATAATTAAGGGTTATTTCTCAAACAAAAGAAAAGGTAGTGGCACCGTAAATACACCATGCCTAGTTTAGAAATTTATTCAAGGATTTATGCATATTCAAGGTTGATAATGCAGTTTAACAAGACAAAATTAAGAATTTGGAGGGTTTATTTTTATCGACTAAACTAATAGAAAGAGTCGAAATCTAGACGGAGGAAATCACAAATAATTATTGAAGTCACAAAACTTAAAAGACAAGTGAAAATCAATGACCCAACCAAAGTCAAGTCAACCGTGAAAACAACCTTTAATCATGTGACTTTTTACCTTTTCGATGGTTTTAATGGGCTTCTCATATGCGCATGAAAAATTGAAATACAACATCTTAGTAACTGTGGAAGATGATATTTTGTAATGTGATCAAATAATTTATTGATATCTAGTTGTTTTGTCTACTGATTTAGAATAAAATTTAAATTTTCACATTACCGAGAATGTTTTTATTGATATTGATGTTAACATTAATAAATTAAATAAATGCTCTGAGAACCAACAAACATACAGAACCAATGCAGAATATTATAATGGAGATGATGATAAGAAAGATGAAATTGAAGAAAACAATCCTGATTAATTTGCACAACACACGAATGTGTAATGATATTATCTTTAGTGTAATGACAATGACAAGCATTTATTATTACATGATAAGGAAACATTTATTTTTTGTAATTTTATTATTTTACACAGAACTGATATTATTATATTGTGTGTGTTGTTGTATTTTTAAGAATTTGCATGATGGATAGATAAAAAATATAGATACAATATGGCCATATATATTGTTTTATACAGATGACATTACCGATATACTATAAAATACCAATACATATAATGATAGATTAAGTCTGTTGGTTTATTTCAGAGAGGTTTGAAATTGTTCACTTCTCAATAACACTATTCATTATATTTATTACATATAGAATCACCGATATATTAAGTCCATCGATATTTTCTGGAAAGCTTTTGAATTGTTCACTTCTCAATAACACAGTTAATTATTGTTCATTGCAGACGGAATTACTAATAGCCCGAAAAGTCATCGGTGATATTTAAGGGGCTCTGAAAATTTTCAATTAAATGTTACAGACAAAAATACCAAGAAAAATGTTAAAAATATTAATATTTAATTATCCATCGGTAAAACTTTCGATAAAAAAAAACCCCAAATAAAGACCAGATTCCCTAATATCATAAAAGACAAGCATTTTCTTCATCTTATCTCTTTCTCTTTTGTAAAATCAAAAATGTTTCTCTCTCTCTTTCTCTCATTCTTAACTCCTTCTCTTTTCTTTTTCTTATTTGTATTTCATCCCTACCGGGTAAGTCATTCTCTTCTCTTTTGTTTTTTCTCTGCTCAGTTTTACTCTTTTTTTTTAATTAACATATTGTGTGAATTTGTTTTTTCCTTCTCTGCTCAACTTCACTCACTACAAAATTAAAGTAAGATTTTTTTTTATGTTTATTTTGCATTATATTTGTTTTTCTTATTTTTTGTTGAATTTTTCTGTTCAATTTTGTTGTTGGAATTGTTTTCATACAAGAATAGTTTTTTTTAATGGAGAGAGTCGTGGTTTCTTCCCATCTTCCAAGGTTCTTCGATAGGGTGATCTTGTATCCCTTTATTTGTTTATCCTGACTATGAAGAATTTAAGAGGTATTTTTAAAGAGGCCTAACAGAACCCGAGGTTTCATTATCACTGGTAGTGCAAACAAAATATCATTACTTACTTATGTTTTACTAATGACCTTATGATCTAGTGTCAAGCAAATAGAACTCGGTCAAGATTGTGAGGAAGGCTTTGGATGATTTTGCAAGGTTGTTTGGTCTTGTTATAAATCCAAAGAAGAGCCCAATCTTTTTATCATGAGTTAATGATGAACTTGGGACCTCTTTACAGGATCTTTTGGGTTTCAGGTTAGGTTCTTTGCCAATAAGATACCTGGTTGTTCTATTGATATCTATTAAACTAACTCACTCTTATTATAAGCTTTTAGTAGAGAGGATTCTCACTAAGATTAAGCTGTGGACCTCAATTTTATTTTATTTTACTTCTGTTAGGCGTCTTTAACTAATCAAATCATTTCTCTTCTCCATCCAGGTTTATTGGTTCTCCATGTTTATTCTCTCTTCCTCTATTATTAAGAGGATTAAGGGTATCTTAGTTCCCTTTCTTTATAAAGGCTTCTCTATCTCCCACTCAGAGGCTAAGATGGCTCGTTTGATATCCCTTAAAAAGGGTGGCCTAAGAATAAGGAGGGCTTAAACTTGGAATGAAACAGTTATTCTCAAGCTAGCAACTACTATCAGATAGATCATTAGTTTGGTCATGATGGGTCCACAATGTTTTGCTCAAAGGCAGATCTTTTAGGCATGTCATGCCTCCTGTAGTGTCTTCTTAGTCATGGAGGAAGGTTCTACTCATCAAAGATTGGTGTAAAAGGAGTTTGTCTTCAATATTGGTAATGAAACTACTACCTCTATATTGTTAGACTGTTGGTTACCAGATGGGTAACAGTTATGTGACCTGGTGTCTTTTAGGGTGCTCTCTTATATTAGGTTGTCTTAAAATGCTAAGGTCTTATACATCATTAAGAGGGATACTTGAGTTTTTTCATTGGGTAGTCTAGAGCTCTAACCTAAATGGGACTCGATTACTTTTAACCCAAGAGTGCCTTACCAAACCATTATATCTGGAACGGTAACTCATTAGGGGAGGTTCTCTATTGACTCGGCATGGAAGGTTCTTAAAGATTCCAGACCCATAGACTCTACACACCATCTTCTCTGGTTTTCAGGTTTCATCCTGATACTCTCTTTTATCATGTTGTTTACCTTTATAGGTCATCTCAATATCATGAATAGACTACATGTTTTTTAGATCATTCCCTCTTCGACATGTATCCTTTGTGGGTTACAGGTTGAAACACATAAACATTTATCCTTTTAGTGTCTTTTCTCTGCTACAGTTTAGGGTGTTATCACGAATATGACCCTTATGGGTTGGCCTTCTTTGACATGACATCATTTACTTTAGTAGGCATCCAAGCACTTGAAGAAGAAGAAAAAAGACTTTACGCATTTACTTACTTGGCTAGCCTTTTCTACCTCAATTTACTTCATTTAATGTGAGAGAAATAATCAAGTTTTTCATAAGATTTATTGATCTCATCAGGATGTTTGCAAAGATTTTTTTTTATTTGGTTCAGTCTCGTTTGATAGAGCTCGAACCAGGTTTCATATCTTAGCTACTTTCATGTTCATTTGGTACCTCTAAAAGTCATGAAATATAATTACTTTTGCTAATTTCGAGATTTTGCTTAGCACAGTTTTATATGTAATCAACTGGTCTACTGACTTATCTATTGTTTATCTTCACAATCTACTTTTGTCCTTTTTTAGTTTTTTTTTAGCTTTTGCTTCTTGTTCTTGTTATTTTTTGTCAAATAGACTAGTGAACAAGCATTTATACTTCTTGAGGTATGCTTCTCGTGCTCTATATAGTTTCTTCCCTTTAATACATTAACTTTTATACGAAAATCAAAAAAAGAATTTTGTTTTGCTATACATTGCAAGTTTTAATGTCTATTTAATATGTATGCTATGATTTTATTTTGATTAAGATGAACTTAATTATATAAAAATGCACGTAATCTAAACTAAATTATAGATCGAAAACAACAGTTATCCAATTAAAAAAACCACTCAAAGATTTGAGCTGAACCATTACACTAATGCAAAATTATTCATCAAAGAAATTTAGAAGTGCATTTTCAAGGAAACCAAAAATAATGGATACATGAACCTTGTTCGGTATACTTCTAGCTAAAACAGGATATCAATCATCGATAACTATCCTCCTCGATTGCATTTTAGCTGTCATATGCAGAGGAAAACTTTATCATCATAACTAGTATTAACATGAATTAGATGACTGTTGATTTCCTGGGTTGGCACTCAAACTTGCAACGCATTGTGCAAATTCTAAAAAGAGAATTTACATAGCCGGAATATCTACCACGTCATGTGCTTCAGGAGAATGGCTTCCCATGGCCTCAACTTATCATATTCCACTTCGAGCAGCTTAGTGATTTGAAGTTTGAGGAAGCCTGAAAGAACCCCCAGCATAAAGCATCTCATAGACAGGCCTTATCCTCATAGTTAGAATAATGCTCAAGATGGAGCCCAGACCGCAGGCACCAGCCAGAACCAAGAAGGTGAGCCTGAAGCAATTTGGACCCAAGCAGGAGATGCTTGAACTGGACAGCAAATTTGGTACCTGCTGCTTTGCTGCCTCGTTATCATATACATAGCCTGCCAGGAGACCCGAGAAAAGGAACGCACCGAGAGGATTTCCTAGTGACATGAAGTTGTAAAATAAACCAAAATGCTTCAAGCCGAAAAGCTCAGAGACAGTCGGTATCATTATCGAGAACTGAACTCCATAGCAGATCCCGAGTAATGCTGTTGCAGCAAAAAGGGTACCATCAATTGCAGAAGCAAACAACAGGTATGTTATGATCATCATTACTTGAGTGCATGTCATCCATATTGTCCGAGGGATTGTTTTTGATCTGCAAGGAATAAATGTCCAGCACATCAAAGTAACACCACAAAAATATTGTAGCCTGTGCAGTCTGTATTCTTTTGGAACCGACACTCAGACAATTACAATGGACTGATAAAGAAATTTGAGGGTGTGCCAAAGACAAAAGCTCATGGAAATATGACAAGTAACATTCATATGACATTTTGGCAGAACATGAGCTATGCTTCTTATGCATATGTTTTCTCCGTCTACGAGCATCAATATCTGGAGCATATAACAGAAGAAAAACCGATGCAACTTAATTCTCAGAGGACGCTCGCAATGTCCAATAGATGGAGTGACAGTATTATTCCTAGAACCAAGCCCCATCATGACACAATTTGAGAATGAAAATCATCTTGGCATCCTTTGATTTGGTTCTTCTGTGTTTTATATTTTGTTTATAAAGTCACTGGCTCTAAGCCAAGACTTGCATGGTTTAGATGATTTGGTTTTTTTAACCTTTTAAATGTAAATCAATTAGGCATCAAAATGCAGAAAACTTCGATGTAATGAACTTAATGATTAGCCAATAAGGAAAGAGTGTAGTAACCTGACAAAATGTTCAGACACAATACCCCCACCAAGACGCCCCACAAAATTGCAAAAGCTGAAGAGCGACAACAAGATGGTAGTATCATGCACGCCTTGTGCAATTCCTATCTGGGCCAGATTATTGAGCACCGTTACCCCAGATCCAACACCCACAAAGTACACAAAGAAAAGAAGCCAGAAATCAGCCTTTATTAGGGCTTCAGTAAATCTGAAATCCTCCCCTCTTTTGGGTCTCCTCTTCTTCTTCACAGCCCCTTCACCCTCAGCTAGAAGCATAGCCACCTCAGATGCCTCAACATTTTCCCGAAAACTTCCGAGGGCTGTTGTTGATGAAGATGATTTCAGCAGTGGTTCGGTTTTGTCTGCGTTGTCTTCTTGTATCACACTGTCTGGAGTCTCAACTGGCTGGTGATGCATCTCTGGTTTACTGACTCTCATGCGGTGAAATGTCATTTTTATGGGTATTGCAAATGGAGCCATGAGAAGGACAACCATTATAACAAGAAAGGTATTAGATACCGGAGCACTGAAATGAAATATGTGATTCAATATGGTGGTTGTTAGGACATATAAGCCGAGTACAATAAGAGCTCCTTGAGTGAAAAGAAAATGGGCGTGTTCTGAAGAGTCTTCACCTGATGCAGGGGTACAAGCTCTTACAAAATACATGACTATGAAACACAGAACAGGAATTCCAAGTGCAAGAAACATCAGAAGCTTAGATGAGGAATTGTGGAGCAGAGTACTATAAATTTCAGTAAATACTGCAGCACTGATTCCACCGTAACCTTTAAGAACACCAGCAACAGTGCCTCTACTAAGAGGAAAGTTTCTCATGTTGGTTACAAGAACAGCTGTGCTCAACCAAGCACTACTATTGGTGGCAACACAGAGAGCAAGGCATAGCTGCAATATCGTAAAGTTAAAACAAAAAATGTGACTTTAGTCCTTTTGCTGGAAAATTTTAAGAATGAGCACAATGAACATGTATGCCACTCAACCAAATAAAAATGATGAAGAATTTGAGAAATTAAACATGCATTAAAGTATCTGAGCACAGGATATTTTCCACAAATCACAAAGTAAACCACATGAAGCAGCAACTATATCCAAATTTGCAGAAAATCTCACTCTTATGCATACAACAACGAAAATAACTTGTGAGTTTCTACAGCATAACAGTGATTCGCCATCCTTTAACACTGTAGTTTATCATATCTGTCATGAGCAATAATATGGAAGCTGATTTTACTAGACAAAAAGGTAGACAACCTTGAACTCAAATGACAAAAGTGCGGGGGGTGGAGTTGCAGCAGATTGTGAGTTCAAATCTAGTATTGAACTCATTTTTTACCATTTTTACATTAGCCATAGAAAGAGGACAGCCTGGTGGTGCTCTTTCAGCAGGAAATGGAATCCTTGCTTGTGCGTACATGCTTGTTTTCAATCAAATAAAGTATGTATGGCCATTCATTGTTTGCATTTTGTCCATGCAAATTCAAGGTTTGCCCTCCTTGAACATTATGCATCCGTGATTACACTTGAAACATTCTTCTCTAACCTTTCCTGAGATGAAGTTTATTGCTTAATGATGCAGTTAATAATTTATACCCAGTAACCATATATCAATGACAAGAAGTGCTTTTAGTATTTCCAGACATGATTGCAGAATTGAAACTCTATCTTTCTCCCATACTGTATGATTATTTTAATGGTGTTATACTTTTCATGGTGCCTGGTTATTTCTTTTCATTTAGTTTCTTTACTGTCCCTCTAAGCTTACCAGGCTATTCATCCTGATTCGGCATAATAGTATTAGATTGCGTGGAGTTCTCTTTAATCGTCCATTTACTTGTAATCAAGTCTCGTTTAAGCTTTCCCCCCGCAAGCTTCACGAACATTTCCTCCCACTTCCAAGAAACCGGAAAAGCCAAATCTATTGGAAATTTACCAGATTATATCCACTAAATTCATCAAAAATTCTCTCCAAAACAACTTTAGAATGTAAAAGCATTCCATTCATTGATCATAAAAAAAAAAATTAAAAAAACATTGCAATACGAATCCAAGATCAGTGTAATTCACATTAATCACATCAATTTGATAGCCCCTAAACCATGTAAACAATGACCACTCTACCTTCAACCTAAACCCACAATCATATGACAGAGAAGATCACAGGAAATAATTCACTAAAATCTTAATTCAATGAAACAGAAAATGGGCGTCAATTATTTTCACAAAAGGTCTTTCTAAACATTAGAAATAAGCAATAGCTCAGAGAACTCACCAGCCAATAAGGCAAGGATTGTACTTTACTGGTAAGAGCAAGCCAAAGAACACCATAACCAAAGAAGCAAGCAAGAGCACCAATCAAGAGAATCACCCAAGGAGGGAACTTGTTGCAAGCAATACCAGGAATGAGTCCAACATTCTCACCAACATCATTAGCAACACCAAGCATGGTAAGCTGGTGCTGGTTAAATCCCAGAACAGATTTTAAAGAATGGGAATAAAGAGGGAAGTTGTAAGCATTCCCTGATGCTATTTGCACCCAAACTGCTGCTCCAAGTCCAACCCATGGCGGCCTCGTCCCAGCTTTCAGGTTCACCATGGTTGGCTGGTGTTGAGGCCGAATAGGGTAGTGGGTTAATTCTCTGTTTTGCTTATGAAGTCAGGAGACAGGGAGAGGGGAGGAGGGGGGTGAAGGGAGAAGGACAAGAGAGTGTCTTAAAGTGGGGTTTGAGTGATTTTGTTTGTACATGTAATGTAATGTAATGACTTGAAATTTGGACAAAGAGCTGTACTACATGACTTTCCTCCATAGCTACTGGAATTTCCTTTTTCGTTTTTTATTATGTTTCCTCTGTAGCAATTTTTGGACAGAACAAAATGAACTGCAGTGTAGTCTTAAGGATGCTGTTAGATTCACGTGCATTAACCCATATAACTGCTAGATTGATTGATATATTTATTAAGATATTTTTTGTTTAAAAATATATTTTTTGTTTTTTAAAAAAATTTAGTGACATAACAAATCAAAACAATATAAAAATATAAAAAAAAAATAATTTTTAAAAAAACATTATTTTAACTGTATTCCCAAATATTTTCTTAATTAAGTGTGTGTATATTATATATATAGCTTAAGAATCACTGTATACATTAATTAAATGGTAATGCATGCAGTTTGTAATGCCACCACAAAAACTTATTTCCATGATTTTATTTGTAATAGTTCAGGTTTTTTTGAGTGGCCACTATAATAGTTGAAGCATGGAAAGATAAAAACCATTGGTAGCACCTGATATTTTCTATATATTGAATTGACTATTTTGGGTAGAAATAAATCGAAAAATATAATAAAAATGGCAAGTTCTATTTCTCAATTTGATTTTTTTATATCAAAATTAAAATTATTTGTAATTAATTATTAAATAAATCATATATATTAAACAGAACAATAATAATATCATTCGATATTATTATAATATTATTATTCAATTGCATATACCACTTAAATTTTTAAAGACATTATTATAATTGAAGAGAGTGTAAATATTATTTCTCACTTCAAATTAGCATACTCTTAAGAATTTATTTTTTTTTTAACAATTTCGTTCGTTCGAGTTTCCAATTCAAAACAACTAAAAGCAAATATGCTTACCATGTGAACAAAACTGTATTTAATTGAGAAAAAATATTTAAAAAATTATATTTAAAATAATTTATAAACAAATTTTTATTATTTTTAAAAAATAAAAAATATATATCTTATTCATTTTCACTATGTTCATTATCTCATCTCAAAACAACAATTAAATATATCACTTGATGCACAAAACTCGTGGGTGAAGAAGGAGCGTGAGCAGCACACGTGACATACTGGGAGTGACACGTGACCAAAGCCGTTACGTGGGTCCTTTCCCACGAGTTTTGTGACTGAGGGAGCATCGTGATTTGTATCTTGTCATCTGGGCCCACTTGGTTTTTTTGTCGTGGGTAGGTCGCCTAGATCCAATATTTGGAGCTAGGGTCGACTAGGTTAGGCATATGTCACCCAAGCCTAAATATTTAGGTGACACGTGTGTGGCGTTAGATTTTATTTAGTTTTGTGTTTTTGTCGGATCAAGCATCCTCTGATCCTCTCCCTTGTAATATTCTTTATAAGCTTTCACAATATCATAATTAATTACTTTTTTGTTGTAATTTAATGATGAGAGTATTATAGTGTTAGTTCTTAGAGCATCTTCAATGGGAGAGCCAAATGAGAAGCTAAAATTTAAAAGATGTCCTTTTAGCTTTTATTTCCTTACTTATACATTCCAACCCAGCAGCCAAATGGGAAGCCAAAATGGCTCTTTAAGTGGAGAAGAGCTATTTCTACATGTAGAAATAGCCAAAAAAAAAAAGTAACTTTGCCCATGGCTATTTTAATAGCCATTGGTCAACAGTATTTTTTTTTTCTTTAAAAGTAAGGAAATAAACTTGTTCTTGTTTTAAAATTTTTTCAAAGCATGATTTTATTTTTAAAAAAAAATTAAAAATTAAAATTTAAAATATTAATGGTTTTTTCAAAGTTTGAATTTAAATTTACTTTTAAAAAATTAAATTTTTAATAGTAACATATAAAATTAAAAATTAAAAATATTCATATAAATAAATTTTTAAGTTTAATTTTAAATTATATCTTTTAACTTTCATTTATTTCATTAAATTTTATATTATTTTTATAAATTAATCATATTAATTATATAATTAATAATATTATAATTATATTATATATAAAATATCTAAATTAGTTACATAATTATATAAAAATAAATTTAACATGAAATATATTAAAATATAAATGGCTTTTCTAAATAGCTTTTTACCATTGGAATGCATATAATAAAAAAAACTATATTTATACTATTCAAAAAAGCCATTTTATCAATTTAGCTTTTTAATTTGGCTTTTTGCATTGGAGATGCTCTTACGTTCCTGAAGTAAGCTTTTTCTATTTAAGCTTTGTTTTTTCTATATATATTTGAATTGACGTTTTTTTTTTACGAAAATCATCTTTTAAATTTTGAATTCAAATTAAGCTGACTCTTTAAAATTATTATAATTGATTTTTGCAATCGAGTAATCAATTTGTGTCAAGATTTTTTTCAATATGAAATGACATATTTTAGTTTTAAAATATTTTAAATTTTGATGAGAGAAAAGGATTATCAAATTCCAATCTTAACCTTATTGATTATTTGATTAAGTAAAAATTAATTAAGTTAGAAATACTATTATTTTTATTAAAGTTCTACTCACCAGAAAAATTATTAATTTTATTTTAGTTAACGTTCTATATTTTTGTTGGAACGATAATTTTGGTTCTCGAACATTGTAGAATGATAAGTTTTGAACATTTTAGAATGATAATTTAAATTCATGCAAACTTGATAAATAATTAATACATTCAAATTATAATAATTATCAAAATTTTATATAAAAACAAATTTGATCAAATTAAACATAATTCATGATATCAAATGTAATTGATATTTCCATGCTAAATTGCATTAAATCAAACATAAATTCATAATAAATTAAAATAATTCAAAAAAATATCAAACTCATCAACTTATTAAAAATTCAATGCGACGTGTAATTCATCATAATTTTATAACATTCATGCTTTATTGTATGAATTCATCAAGTGTGGATAATTATATTGTTAATTAATTCCAACAATTCACGCAGAATTCTTAAATCGACAACTTATCCAAAATTAAATGCAACACATAATTAATGCGTAATTAATTTAACTTATTTTCATGTTCAACTATATCAAATCAACCATAATCGATGGTGTTCATAACTAATTTATTATTAATTCAACAAACCCTAAATTCACCCTAAACTATAAATTCATCCTAAACAATTATTTTATTGCAACTAAACCAAACATAAATCCATAACAATGTAATTTATTTATATTACCTGTAGGACTAGAAAAGGTGTTGGGGCAGTGATGGAAATGGCGGCAGCAAAGGCAACGGTGAATTTTGAACACAGAAACATTCAAGGATACTTAAAGATTAGGATGGGTTTGATTTTCTGATGTTTTAATGGCAAAAAAATAAGTTTTCAGTGGGTTTTTAGAGCAATAAGGGTTGAGGGCATTGGTTTGAAAAGAGAAAAGAGTTATTGTGTATACGTGTTGTTTAATATGAGGAGGCACTTATTATTTTAATTGATATCACAATTGAGAAGCTTAACATGTTAAGTAATTGTATTTTAAAAGCGCAATAAGATGAAATTATGCTATTTTATCAAAAAAAAAAAATAATAGTATTATTTTGTCAAAACTTTTAACTTACCATGTTAATTTTTTAAAAAAAATATTATATATAATATATTTGGAATACTTGAATTAATCTTTTCAATTGATGAGCATCTCGAGAAACACTTCAAACTCTCTCCTACTAAAAATTTGATTGTCTAAATTCTTTTTTTTTTTTTCTTTTTTGCTTTTTTAGGTTGAGAATTATGTTAAAATTAAAGTATTATTTTACATGCTTTACAATCTAAAAGGCATAAATTGAGACAAACAACTTGAAATAATTCTTTAACAATGACATGACATAGATAGCGATCAATTATTTTTTTGAAAAATAAAAATAAATAAATAAAATCTAGTCTAATATAATCTAAGAAATAAAAACGCTCTTTGATCACTTTGAAACTTCCTCAAATTACTATTAGAATGCCACTTTATCATTGTCTAGCATGTAATGGACAAAGTAAACCCAGGACATCTCGACTAAAATTTGAACATGAGAAATCCTAAATGACCCGAGATTTTGGATGAGATAAATTTATTTTATTTTATTTTTTTAAATGGTTTTAGTTATATGAGTAATTCTAACTGGAATTGACATGCTTACTAACCAGACATGACAGTTACTATTTATGAGGATTTTAGAAACTATGATATTTGTGAATTATCGTATTTAATAACATCCTAACAAAAAATGAAATAATTAATAAACTGTCGCTTGCAGGCCATCACATTAATTAGAAAGATTAAAGTCCAACATTTACACCCTTTTTGGAATGTTTTCTTTATCATTACTTGATTTGAGGATTCTCTTGTTTGAACACTCAAACACCGTTGTTACAACGGTGGGTGCCTATAAACTAAACATTTATGAGCAAGGCCCAACCTTATTTCCAAAAAGAAAAACCCTACTTCAAGTTTTGTTGCGAATAAACCATATAGATCCCAGATCCATGCCAGAAATTCTGGTTGCTTTGTTATTTTCTTGGACCCACAAAACAAGTGCTCTGTGTTTGTAGATGATTTCTTGCGTTTCTCCTACGGAAATCAAGTTCTGGGGTCAAGAACTCTGAAGTTAATGGGCACCAGCATTATGGCAATGCCACCAAGTTATGCTTCCTTATATGCTCCAACGCAAATCTTTTCCGGTGGAAAGCATGTCGAGAAAAAAGAAAAAGAAAGGACCCATGATCTCCACCAAACTCTCCATTCCTTGAGTGATATATATACATATGAAATCCAACTTCAGTTATTTCATTTATTTGGGATGCAGCAAGTGATTTTTGCAAATAAAGCTGTATGCAGTTTTTTGGTTATTAATTATGGATCCTTATCCACCGTTTGCCATCTTCTTTTTTTATTTATTTATTTTGCCAAACCCATTGTTGACTCCTGACAGTATCATATATAATATAGTATGGAATCATTTTCCTGATAGCTCGTCCTCCTGAAAGGCCCATTTGCAGAAATAATTGTTTGCCAGGCGGTTTTTACTTTTTAAGAGTAGTTTATGGGCCATGAATAGTTATTCCATCAAAGGTTATGTTCTTGAGCACATATATATATTTATTTATAATTTTATACTCTCATCTGTAGGCCAGATAGAGGACACAAAAGGAAACAAAAGGAAATGGCAAATGATGCTAACACCATATTCAAAACTAAAGGGAAAATTAAAAGGTTGAGCATGTCCTCGAGAGCACTCATGGAAGAAACGAAAGGTACCCGCCATAAATTTAAAATAGAGAGAATTTTTACTCTTGGTGGTAGCCCTAGCTCCTTTAAAGGAAATAATGCTCTCTTAAAATGGAGAGTTTTGCTAGCAATGGAGCTAGGGCTCTATTGGTTCGACCTCTATTTCTTATTGCAACTCAAAAACTCATGTTCCGCTTGCTCCGAGTTTACTCTTCGATCAAAACAATGGAGGTCTCCTTTCCATGTAGTCAGTTTTACTTTGTAATCATATATAAGTTTTACGAGTTTATACAATATATTTGGACAAAGTTCACAGAAATTTAGATGTTTAAGTCATAGTTTTAAAACTCGGACCGGCCCGGCGGGTCAACCCGGGACCCGGCCGACCCGGGCATGGGACCGGTCCGGGTGGAGGGCAAAACCCGTTTGGGAATTGGCCCGGCCAGACCCGGTCGACCCGGGACCCGGCAAGACCTGGTCAACACCCGCTCCCAAAACCGTTGTCTTTTTATTTTTTTTGTTTTTTTTCTAAAACGACGTCGTTTTGATTTTTTTAAAAAAATTAAAAAATAAATTTTGACCCGGCCGACCCGGTCAAAACCCGGAACCCGAGCCTTGGACCGGGCCGACCACCGGGCCGGGTCTTAAAACTATGGTTTAAGTAACCAAAGTAGAACCTGAGGTAAGCTGTGGGGGCAAATTACTACTTTGTTTTATGATTTCGAACAGCATCGAAAAAGAAGTAATGAAGTGAGCATTTCTTCTCGAAAGGGTGTTTTGGCCTCCACCCAGTTGCTGGTATATCAAAGCACGAACCCATGCAAATTGATTTTCCACCGACCAATTACGTCTTCTGACTTGGGAATATGTTGATCATATTCTTGAGCATTATTTCTGTTAGTTGGCTTCTTTTGATGTTCTAAAACTTGGTCCAATATATGCTTTCCTGGAGCATATAATTTGATTGAAGATCAGAAGGATAGAACAAATTTCATCAGAAGCCCAACCGGAAGGAACATATATAACGAAGCCCTCCCCAGAAATCTGGTTTAGCCCAATGACTAAGAGTTAGAACAGACAGGAGAGTATCCAAAAACCAGCAACACCCAATGCAATATTCTCTTATATATATAGAAAACGCAAGGCTTCTTGTCAAGAACTGCTGGATTATTCTTGGAGTAGAGTTTTATAGCTACGTTCTTAAGAACTTTTTCTATAGACACCATGCCAATCATTTGCAAGCAAGCATTGCACACCACTTAATTAGGGCAGAAACAAAGGATTTGACAGCTTTTCTTTTCAACTTAAACTAAAGGAGATCTTTCTGTAATCCAAGATGCTACTATTTACCGTCATTCAAGTTTAATCATCGTGGTTTTGGCCCATAAAAATTGGATAGAACTATTGACACGGTGCATGCTGCCACCCGAGGTAGGTTAGTTAGAAATTGCTGGTCTCCTGCGGCCCACTCACGGCAAGCCTACAACCAAGAGTTAAAGGCCACTTCGATCCCAAGTCCTAACTGCTGTTTCTTGACGACCTGCTATTGACAGAACTTCTTTACTCTCTTTTTTTATTTCTTGTATTTATTGTTTAAGTTATATCATTGCAGTAGCTTTCTTTTCCTCGTATCTTTTTTGTGTTATAACTTGCTAGATTTTTAAGCATCATTTGACATTGTAATTCACATAGTTTTTAAAATGCGTTTATCTGTGCAGTGCTTTGGATATTTTTATAGTTTTAATATGAGTATATCATCTATAAAACGGTGAATATTTCCAATTATATGCTCGAGTATCCATGTGCAAATTACTGCAATGGTGGCTGTTATTAGTACAAGGGAAAAAGAAGAAGAGAAACTGATTAAACTAAGAAAACTAAACCATAAAAAAAGAAAGGGATAAATCGACTAGACAATTTTTAACAAAAAATCAGCTCGGCTCAGGTTCAATTTCAAAAGGTTAAAATGGAATGAGCCGCACCAAATCAGAGCGGTGCATTTAGCATATCATTTCGGTGTGGTCTCGGTTTAATTTTTAAAAAACAAATAAATCTAGTTTGGTTATTTTTTTAGTTTAAAATCAAAGCGAAAATGCTCACTCTTATCTCCCAGCTTGCCAAACCCGCTACAATGTGCTGTTATTAATTAATATTTTAAAACGTGAGGATAAGTACTTAGCTTTTCTCACATATATTTTGTTTTTTATTTGTTTTGTTTTTTTTCCACATGTTTATTTTTTTGCTTTTTTTTTTTTCATTTCCCATGTTTTTTTTTCCTTTTTTTTTTCCAACATTATCTCTTTTTTTTATTTTTTTTGTTTTTGTGTTGTTTTTTTTTTAAATTATCTTTATCAATTTTATTTTTTTTATTATTGAACTGTTTAAAAATTAAGCTTTATAGTTTTTTTCTTTGAAACATTATCGTATTTATCCACATGGTTTTTATTTTCCTATAATGTTTTTCTGTATGTTTTTTTTTTCTAAAATTATCTTTGTTGAATTTATTTTTTTTAATATTGAGATGGTTAAGAATTTAGCTTTGTAGTTTTTTTCTTTAAAACATTGTGAATTGCTATAGTATTTCTCCACATATTTTTATGTTTTTTTATAATTTTTTTTAAATTATCTTTGTTAATTTTATTTTTTTAATATTGAATTGATTGGGAATTGCAACTGTAGTTTTCCTTACAAAACATTGTGGATTGTTATAGTATTTCTTTACATGGGTCTTTTGTCTTCTTTTTTTTTTTATATAATTTTTTTTTTTAAATTATCTTTGTTGCTTCTATTTTTTTTATATTAAGCTAATTGAGAATTTAATTTTGTACTTTTTTTTTCTTTAAAACACTAGATTGCTACCGTCATTCCTCACATAGTTTTTTTTTTGTTATGAATTTTTTTAAAAATTTTATTTTTTTTAATATTGAGTTGGTTGAGATTTACAACTGTATATTTATTCACAAAACACTATAGATTGCTACAATGTTTTTTCTATATGGTTTTTTTTTCCTTTTTTTTCTAAAATTATTTTTTGTAGTTTTTTTAAAAAAAACATTATAAATTACAATAATCTTTTTTTATATAATTTTTTTTAAAATTCATGATAATATACAAACATATCACAAACCCGCGGCAAGCAAGCATAGCATCCAGTTATTATCTATAGCATGATACAGCGATGAGCCACCGGCAGCTGCTGATTTCGATGACATCGGGGATTTTTTCCTTTTTATTGTTATCCTTTAAGGTGACGTTGAATTTTTTTCGCTGTTCTTTTTTTTTTTTTTTAAAAAAAAAAAAAGGAGTGCCGTTATATTAGACGCCATTTGGTGTTAGAATAAGTAGGAGCCAAACTTCTTTAAATAAAAAAAGTAGAGTAGAAACCAATCTTCCCTAAAAAATAAAAAAAATAAAAATAAGCAGCCTTAGCCTTGGTGAAAGTGAACCAAACTACCACTTAACTATATATGCACATGCCTTCTTTTTTAATTGAAAAGAAATAAAAAACTGTATTATGCACATGTGCTTTGGAACATAAGCTGCTTTTTTAGTAGAAAAGGAGTGTACATTGTATTTATGTGTTTGGTACCATATTGCAAAACGCATCCAAATACGGTTTCAAATGCAAAAATAAATTGTGGCTCAAACATGTCATCAAATAATATGATCAAGTCATAGTTTAGTTTGAGGATTAGAAATCTCTAATTAAACTACACCATGGTTTAGATTTTAAATTAGAGATTAAAAAAAAAAAAAAAGAATCCCGAAAACTCAATGGTCATGCAAAGAGACAAAACACATAAACTAGTTAAGAATTTGGCTTCAGTTGTCAAACTAAGATAAAGTATTGCATAAGCACAAGAAATGTAGAATCCTTATCCTCTCCTACAGAGAAAAACATCATCACAGCAGCAACATGTCTTAGGCTGCTACATGCACATGGGCTGTCAACCATAGCAATACCTAAGACTACAAGCAAGGGCCCACTACCTATGATGGAGCCCACATGTCAAAATCGTCTCCGAGGGAGATCGATTCTCAGTTCTTCCACCGTCTCTCTTTTGTTTTGTCATGTAAACAAACACAAGTACCTGAGTCAGCGATTCGGGTTTCTGACTCATCCCTTCCCTTTCGGTAGATCTCTGGGCACCCAGTTTG
Organism: Populus alba; assembly: GCF_005239225.2. Classification (NCBI taxonomy): domain Eukaryota; kingdom Viridiplantae; phylum Streptophyta; class Magnoliopsida; order Malpighiales; family Salicaceae; genus Populus; species Populus alba. Next base: position 4,764,454 of record NC_133289.1, on the reverse strand, counting down.
ATGGAAAGCACACAAGATTACAAGCTGGGTTTTGTTCGTGAGATCAAGAATTAGGTCTTTGTCTCTGTAGGTATATAATGGTGGTGGCAAGCTTCCATGTGAGATGGACCTACAGAGCCTAAGCCCCAGCCGACTAAAGAAGATACTGTTGTCACTTTAAAAAATAACTTGCTAGAGGCTCTCTCTCTCTCTCTCTCTCTCTCTCTCTCTGCTATATTTAAATCCATGGAAGGGTCCTTGGTGCTGGCGTGACCCCTCACAGCTATAACCCATTAAATATTCTCTCTGTCCATTCATGTGGGCTGCTTTTGTTCTTTCCATTTTGAGGATTTAGGTCTGTGAAGAGGCCCACTGTAGGTGCCTCGAATAAATGGAGCAGATAAACGGTTAAAATTTTACTCTCTTCATTTGTAATTCTTGTAAAAGAAAATAGGTTTTTTTTATATAAAAAAAAATAACTTATTATCTTCCATGTTTTTATTAATATATATATAATTATTATTATATTTTATTATATATAAACATCAACTTTTCAATTTATAGTTATATTTTTTTTTCTCTTTATACTTAGTATTTTTATCATTTTAACTTGCTCATCATTTTTTTTTCTTATCTTTATTTTTTTGTTAAATTTTTTTAGTTTTTCATTTATTTTTTCTTTATAGTTTTTTTGGGAAAAAACATTAAAAAAAAATTTAAAATAACAATGAAAAGAAATTAAAATTTAAAATAAATTTTATTGTTCATTGGTAAAAATTAAAAAGAATAATCAATTTAACAAAATAACCCAAAACATTTAAAAGAATAAGAATCAAGATTAAAATAAAAAATAAAAACAAATTTCTAATTAAAGAACAAAAGGCGTCGCACTTATTGCTCAAATGGTGCCAGTGCCTCTCACACAATGTCACATGCATTTTACGCAGAGTGAATTTTTTTTAATATTTAATCAAATTAAAATTATCCACGTGATAATAATAAAAATATATATTTTTAAAAGACAAAAAAAATTCTTATATCAATTTTAATTTTTTTCACTTTAATAATACTTTGATTATTTTACTATGCTTTTTATTTTTTTATATTTATTTAAATATCAAACTTATATCTTAGCTAAATAAATAAAAAAAAAAACTTATTGTAAAAATGTAAAAATCTTGATCTCGGTTGTAAATGTTTTGATTTTAAAGATATTTCAGTTCCGTTGATAAATTTAATAAAGTATAATAATTAATGTGAAAAGACTTCTACGCAGCTAATTTTAAGTTTTATAATGGAAAGGAGGAAACCAAGAGTACGTACATTTTTCCAGGAAGCGGTATTTGTTTTTAACATTACCAACTCAGCTTTTCGACAATTAAGATGAGGATTAGAGCTAAATGTAACACTAAACCTAGAGCCAAACACATTTACATTTTAAAGCTCTCTTCCCCCTCTCACTGTCATCTGTCTTCCATTCTCTTTCAGTTGACATCATCTCCTCATCATCTTCATCTCACTACAGCTATGAACCCTTCTTCTCTAATTGCGTTTTTTTATTCTTCCTGGGTAAGATCACAAGTTAGAACCTCATCTGCAAAGACTTCTTGATCAGATGACATCAGTGCAGTTGTTTTACAGGGACATACGTATTTTTATAACATGTTTCTTTGATTTCCAGCTAAAAAAACAGGAAGGAATCTCATTTTCTCTTATCTACTACGAGTCTTGTGACAGCGACAAGCACTCAGAAACTGCCAATACCTTCCTTGCACCCACACCCATCCCTTTCAGAGCCTTATCTTTTTCCCAAGAGCTGTTTTCTAGCTAGTCCTGCAAATGGTGTTCGATAGGTATGGGGTACTGTCATCTATACAGATAGAGACGACTCGAAAATAGCTTTTTATCTTTTTAAATTTTGTAAATAGCTAGAGACGTGTCTGTGTCCTAATTTTATCCCTAAAAGTCCAAGCGGTTTGTGTATATCTTGATCATGCAATGGGAGGTGATAGTAATGAGTCCCGCTGTAAATATCCTTTTGTCGTGTGAGAGGCTCTAAGATGAATGATCACTCTTGAACTCATAAAATAATTGTATTTATCTTGTAAATACGAAATAAAAAATAAAGGCTATAATACTCCTTGTGGGTAATGATGTGATGTTTGGTGACTCCCAGGAAAAAAAAAAAAACATATATATATATATGGTATGGGGTTTGAAACAGGCTCGAGCAAGATATAAATTTATTAGACAATATCTACAAACCATGTCCGTTGGTGGTGAGATGATCTCCAACTGCAGCAGAGCGTCGGAGACTTCCATCATTACATGATAAAGAGGAGGAGCATATATAGAAAAATGCCTGCAGACAGAGCCTGACTTGTGAGCCTGAATTAGCAGATTAAATACAAGCAAACCTCAATTATATGGTTCTGTCAACGTAATTATGGAATCTGATGACTCGAGGAATAATGCAGGCATGATTTAATTGATAAATGCAATAAAAACAAGGGGTTTGGTTATGTACAGACCCTGCAGGGGTCATGGAAAGGTTTTTTTTATTATTAATATAAATATTTGGATAAGGTTACACCTATTTTAAAATTAATAATTATATAACTTTGATAAAAAAAATTCAAATTTATAATTATTAAAAAATAAATTTAAAATTTAATTAGTCCAGCTATTTCAAATAAAATGAAAAGGCTTTTAATAGTGATGAACAGGGTAATGTGAGACGTCATTATGGAAACAATGAATAATAAGGGCAGCCTCTAATTTAATTAGCCGAATAAGGATTCTCTTGCCTTGCTTTTTCAGGATCATAAGGGTTTAATAAAGATTATGTACTTGCTCGCTGTATTCCCGCGGAAATCAAATTTTTCTGTCCTTTTTTTTTTTTCTTTTTTTTTTCCTGTCATGACGTCACGATCAACTTATTGTTTTGGCCGAAGTCCAACTTTCACAATTATCCCTTAGGCAGTAAATCTCAATTTCAATGTAGTTTTTAATATAATATAAAGTTTTCTCTTCCCAAATTGATAATACATCTTCCTCGCAATAACCTCAATATTAATCCTCCTCATAAATTCATTAATATCTTGATTTAGTGATAATTATTTGTTTTAGATTTCTCCAATTAGGTGACCAAATCAATGGCCTTCAATTATCTGGTGATTTCCATCCATTGAGCATCCCTCCTCATTTTATTTTGTTTTTGTTTTTTTATTAATTTCTGTCTGTAAATTCCCCTTGATCAGTCTTAAGAACGTCCTCTCCCTTCCAGGCAGAGCATGAAGGAACAACACTTGGGATACATACCCTGCAAATATATATATATATATATATATAAACAACAGATACAAGTAAATAAAAACACACAAGGAGAGAACCCCTTACCTCTCAAGAAGAAACATAGACCACGCAAACGGACACGGTGAACGGGTGGATCACAACACGCACACAACACAGAAGCCCTACAAACGGAATGAACAGAAAACACGTGAAACCAAACGGAAAAGAAGCCACACACAACTGGGAAATGGAGATGGAGGAAAAAGAAAATTAAAGGGGAAGATGGCCTTGATGGAAAATTGATGGATGTCACTGATGATTAATAGAATTCAATCAGTTTAATTTGCCAGAGTTAGTTTTGGTGATTAGAAATTTAATTTGAAGTCCTTAAAACTCCTTAATTTTGCAGATGAATAATATAGCTTTGATAACTATATACACTCAACAGCCATGTGTATTATATCTATAATAAAAAAAAAGTCATGTCGTCGGATTTTGTGTTTCGGTCACCGGAGTCCGTAAAAATCAATTCCGTCCCGAAGCCCAAGCGCCGCCACCACAATCTGAGTCTAGTACTCTCGTCGGGTGATTCAAGGAAAAAACACTCGAATTGACCGAAGTACCCATCAATCCTCAGATTTGGACATCACGGAGAGTCGGCTTGGTCGTGGCTGGAAAGCAGAACGCCTCCGTTGCTGGTGTGAAGAAGGCCGAATCAAAGAAGCAAGAGCTCTCCTCACCAAATCACCTTCGACACCGCCGATTCTCACTAGCGAATTTGTCATTGCAGATCTGCGCGCATTCAACCGATTGTTGTTTGAAGAGTAGTTGGATGATGAAGGCGAACTCCCAAACCCTACGCCTTTATGGAGACTACAACGGAAGGAGCCTGGATGAGTCGTCGGTGAGCACATACAGGTACGCTTAGGAGTGCTCTGTTTTTTCACGACCTGATGGTGATGGCTCCGAGAGGGATTGACGGTGGAGATTGAACGGTTAGGAGATATGGCATTTAAACGGACGGATGGAGAAGACGACTGTGAGCTATGTCCGTACATGTTGACACGTGTGGGAGAGGCGGATCTGGTGAAGAAAGTTGATGAGCGAGAGGTGAAACTAGAGCTTGAAGAAGCGAAAGCGGTGGAGGAAGCGTATGACGTCGGAGATCTGGTTAAGTGCTGGTGAAATCTGCCGGAAGGAGAGACCGAGCGGAGAGCTGGTCCGCTTGACGTTCTTCTAGAAGATCCAGTGGCTGTGGCTGCCATTTTGGTGGTGGTGGAGTCGATTTTTAGGGTTTAAAAGTACAGAGAGAGAAAGGGGAAATCTAGGCAGACAAAGAAAGTGGGAGTTTTTTTTTTTTTTTTTTTTTCTAGTCAGAGGCGTTCGGCTAGTTGATTTGGCAAACCTAGCTTTACTCGAGCGATATCTTTATAGCGAAGGGAAGGGGGTGGGGTGTTCGATATCTCGCGATATCTTGAGGGGTTCGGAATCTTTTAATTTGGGTTTTCTTTTGGAGTCCTTGGAGGTTTGAGTATTTATACGTCGATAAGGATTTTTAAGATTTCCTTTGTTTGGGTATTTTGGTGTATTTATGGAATCACCTTTGTATATAAAATTTAAAATTGGTTGAGTATTGTCATTTTATTAAAATTTTCATATATATATATATATATATATATATATATATATATATGACTTTTTTCATGGCATATTAATTATTCAAAATTCATAATACTCACATTTTACCATTAATAAATTGACATATCATTTAAAAGTTTCATAAATATATATATATATATATGATTCTTTTTAAATGCATTGAAAAAAGAACCATTCAAATTCACTCTTGGTTTGGAACATTGAATTTGTTACTATGTAGTGTACAATGAAAAAAATCTCCCTTAAATGTATTGATTTTTTTTTAATATCACTACCCAATTATGGAATTAACACAAGTGTTTTCCTTATTTTGGATTTCCACATCAGGTGAATTGATTCCCTAAATTATATTCCCTCCAAATCTTATGAGCAGATACAAAGAATGTAGACCATGGCATCATGCAATCACATGATAATTAAAGTAGAAAACCCATCAATAATTGTTTTTACGGAAATGGCAAGAGTATGCGGACACGAATGCAAAAATAATTGTATTTTAAAAGTATTTTTAAAAGAATTAATTTTTTATTAAAAAAAAATACGGAAATTACAGTAACAAGTGGGGGGCTCCACAGCTTTTTGAGAGTTGAAAACGTAGGAGAACCAAACCAGGACCTCTGGTTGAGTTAGAGCACAAGCAATCGAAAGTGGATCCAACGGTTTTCAGAAAATAAGAAACCTATGGGCTCTCTTCTCTCTCGAAAGAAACCAATGGATTTTGATCCGTTTCACTGACAGCTTTTGTCTCCTATTGTGACACTCTCACACGCTCTTTACGTTCCACGTAACACTGACATCTATCCACTCCCAACAGACCCCAATACTTCTTATTATTTTATTTAATAACACAGGATCCTCAGATTACTTTTTAAATATTAAATCCCGTGAGAGCTGTCGGGTGGGGTCTAATTTTAGTATATATCTGGCATCAAAGGAGTAAAGTCATTGTTATTGCAGTTTAAAAAAGAATAAGTTTGAGAATATATTTTTTTTATTAAAATTATTGTAAGATATGTTTTTTAATATAAAATAAATAAAAAGTAAGTCCCTATAAATCAAGAACAAATTATTTTAATTTCTAAAAATCAAAATTCAAAACACATTTATAAGTAAAGTTCAGTGTAAAAAACAAGAATTATTAACTGATCATACAATCTCTTCATCATCGATGTCATATTCAACTCTCTCCTATTATCCATTTTCTACAGTAAACAAATTCCATTATCAATTCAATTAAATTATGTATGCTGATCAGAAATAATTCTTATTATTAAAATTTAAAAAAAGGCAACACATGTACGTTTAATCTACTAATTATATATCAAATATATAAAATTCAATTTTTTTAATTATAATATAACAAGGGGGCTTTTTTATGCAGCATAGTATATTAGGAGTTAATTAAGATTATATTTGGTACTGTAGTCAAAACATTATTTGTCAAAAAATTTTTTTAAAAAAATTATTTAAAATATCTTTTGTATTTTTAAATAGTTTTGATATGCTAGTGTAAAAAATTAAAAAAAAAATCATTTTAATATATTATTTAATAAAAAAAATATTTTAAAAAAATAACCGCTGTTACCCAACACATTTTAAGTAGTTAGAAAGGTTTAGCTTGAATCTTACGATTAACAAGAAAAATTATTAAATTTTTTAAATTGTTATACTGTTATAAACACACACACACACATATATATATATATATTTCTCAAAATTTTCTAAAACAATTAATCTTAATCAATATATAAACCAACTTAAGAACATCTCGTGCATTTATGTAAATAAATAGATAAGATTAGAAGCAAGGCTCGTGCTGCTCACTTGGTGACCACTAGCAGCCCGTTGTTTGTTTGTAAAAATTCTATGGGCAACGGAAGATATACAGGTGTCTATGTCGTTATAAGAAGGGCGGGCACACGGTGGAGGGTCATGGTCCCTTGTCGACAAGGGCGGAGGTGTGCTGAGGGTTAGGGTGGGCTCTAGCCCAGGTTAAGATTTTATCAATATTTTTTTGACTAGTTTTATATAAATAAATTTTTAATTTTTAATTGAGTTATCAAAAAAATTTAAAAATTTGCGTAGAGCCTTGTAATATAATACTTTAGCTTGGATTAAAATTTCAAAATTTTTGGAGAAATTTAGAAATTTGATGAAAAATCATAATTTAACTAGTTTTACGTTATTAAACGTAATTTTCAATCCGACTATTAAATTGAGCTGAAATTTTACAAGGGATTTTAAAATATATTGAATAAAATCTAGTTAAAATTTTAGGGTGAACGGAGCTTGGTAGTGCTAACAAAAGGGTAAGATGATTATTTGCCATCAAAAAATAAAACAAATAAGCTCTTTTTTTTTTTTATATCTTACCGACTGTAAAGAAGCAGGATAGAAAAAGAAAGAAAATAAAAGGCAAGAGAGAAGCAAGGGAAAACATAAAGAAAAAAATCCAAGGAAAAAAAAAAATAAGAGAATAACCTTATAAACTTACAAAGTATAACCTATAAAACCCTAATCTAATGAAGAATCAAGTAAAGGAAGAAGGAATTGAGAGAGAAAAAAAATTAATTAATTTTTTTTTCCAGTTGACATGAGATTATTATTTTATCTTGATTAAGGGGTTGGTATAATATTGATTTAGATTTGATTATAAATGAATTATATTTCATAAAACATCGAATGGATGTAACTTTAATAGTGAGTTTCTTTTTACTTTTTACTTTTTACTTCAATTTTATGCATTTTTTTTAATATTTTAGGTAATGTATTTAAATTAAAACTGTAATGTTATCTTCAAAAATTTATATACATGAATTAATAGTTATTTTTTAAAAAAATTATACATTTATTTAATAGGACAGGAAAAATTCCTGGCTCCGGCCTTGCTTGTCGATGATCTTAACTAAAGCAGGAATAGAATTCTTTTATTGTTTTTCTTAGAATAAATTTATTTATTGCTGTTAGCTAGCCCAATAAATACATTTAATTCGTGAAGTTGTGCCATAATAATGAAGCAGAAATGGAGTTCTACTGTCACTGTTTTATTTTACAAATTTCTTGACAAATACAGCGTCCGTGTTTTCTTTCTTTCTTTCCTTTTCTTTTTTAACGGCATGGGTCGATTATTATTATTATTATTATTTGAACAATTCAGGACGTCATTTTTCAAACAAATGGCAATGGAGGGGTCACGAAATTCACATCGTTTGCTTCTTCGCAATTGTCAACATTTATAACACCGTACTGACAAAAAATACTACAAGTTTAATAATATTTTTAAAAAAATAAAGATAAAATAACACTATAAATATTCAAAAATAACTTTATTTTTTTTAATATTTAAAATATAAAACAAGTAGTTTATTTATAAAAAAATTAAAAATAAAAATATTAAAGGAAATTAAAAAAATTCAAGTGTTATGCGAAACCAAACAAAAAATTAAACTCAACAATTATAAAATCTAAAAGAATTTAATGCGCGTTTAATATATATAGTTATAGATTTTATAATAAATAATAAATAGTTTGCAAACTTTTCTTTTCTCTCTTTTATTGACACCTCAGTTAACCAGGACGGGTGGATTTAATTTCTTCCGTAATTACCAATTGACCACACAAAATTATTATTATTTTTTTAAATAACATCAACTTATGCTGCCTTTTTATTGCAAATTAAGATTTTAATTAAAAAAAAAAGATTACTTACAAATGACATTAAAATAAACTTATCAAATACATGTCACTATTTTTTATTTTTTTTAATTAATATAGGATATTCGGACCAGTTTGCGTATACCTCGACTAATTCATGGGTTCTAAAATTAATGACCATATAAGTTTCTGATAACCATTATATTAGCAATTATAAAATTCAAATAAAAATTTTTTAAAAAAAAATAATCTTAATCTTAATTTTTTTATTAATATACCACCAACTAAATAATTGCGTAGCACTAATCTTGATATGATGGGATAAGCATTGGCACATTTATAAATCCTTTACGACTGTGATCAAGATTTGAAACTTGGACTGCGCCAATTAGTCCTTCTGATTTTGCACTATGATGAGTGTAGATCCATTTACTCGGGGTTAAGATTAATCATGGTTCGTGCTCAATAACAGTTAAAATTAATCATGGTTGTCTGACCAACCAACGACATCGGATAACTTCACAAGCCAATCACATCATGAGATGATGTTTATCTAATCTCCACTAAGCACAGGATGAAACTTACAGCTAGCAAATTTATGCATTATAGTTGCAACTATATCGCAAGAACTTCTCACCTGCTTAGATATGGGTTATCTGTATAACTGTCTCCAGGCTTTTATAAATAAATTAGGCGTTATTATCTCAGATAACCCATATACATAAAATCCTGCTTTTATGTATACGGTACATATCTAAGCTTAGATATGGGTTATCTGTATACCGTATACATAAAATCTTCCTCAGTTTTGGTTAGTGTTATTATCTCAGTGTATTCTGGTTTATCAACCTAGTTAATCGATATTAAATTTTTAGTTCTGACCGGCCAGGTTTTAAAATAATTCAAGTAGGACTCGGTATGATCAATCGACATAAGAGGTTTGCTTTGTGACTCGATTAAAACTATTTTATTTTTTTAATTTTTTTTCAAAATAAAATTGTTTTAATAATAATAAAAAAAAATTTCAAAACAATTTATGTTTTATGTTAACATACCTTGCTTGGGTTGTTCACTGGCCGGTTTAATGACTTTGGTTTCGGTTCAAACCACATTTTGAAATTTGACATCAGAAATATAAACTTAAATTGGTTTAGATTAATTTTTCTGACGTAAAAAAATATCTAGGCGCTGCTAATATTTTTTCTAGTAAAAAAAATTAAAATATGTGTGGATTTATTTGATGTGACTCGATTTTTTTTGGCAGGTCTAAGGGTAATCTGGATAACCGATAAAAACATAGTTTGACTTAAAATAAATACTTAAGATGAATTTTTTATATATATAAACATTAAGACGATAACATATTGGATCGATTTGGGTCAACCCAAGTTAACCTGTCAGTTCATATACCAAGTCATGAGATTATGATAACCATGTAAAAAAAAAATTAAAACAAATTGTAAGGCTCAATTCCCAAGAAAGCTATATATTGAAAAATAAAATTGAAAAAAAAATCAATTGAAAAAAGACAAAAAAAATTGACTCGAGTCATAAATCGGGTCATGAAATTGAGATAAATCAATAAAAAGAAAATTAAAACAAATTATGAAGTTTAATTCCCAATCAAACTAGTGTTGAAAGATGAAATTGAAAAAAAAATAATTAAAAAATAACACAAAAAATAACTCGAGTTAACTAGGGTTAACCCATCAAACCCGTCATCTAAGTCACGAGACATGAATAACCTCATAAAAAGCAAACCAAGATAAATCATGAAACTTAATTCTCAATTAACCCAATATTAAAGAAAAAAATTGAGAAAAAAAATCAAGCTAACCATGTTAACCCATCAAACTTGTGACTCGGGTCATAAACTTGAGATGATCTCATTAAAAATAAATTGAACAAAAAATTATAAGAGTACTTCCTAAGAAACTTAATAGAGAAAGGTGAAATTAAAAAAAAAACAATCTATATTAATAAATAATATTTTATGAGAAAAGTTACAATATTTTTTTTTCTTTTCGATTTGTTTTTATTGATGTTAATGAAATAATGATTAGTGGTTTGTAAATTAAAATTATCTTGAACTCTTATTTGAATTTTTTTTTTTATTAGACTAACCTACTCACCACTATTTTAGATGCACCAAATTATTTAATGAGCTAAATAAAAGTAAAAAATCTTTGATAAAATAACATATTTTTAAGATGTTATGTTTTAAAATTGTAATATTGAATTAATGTCACAATTCAAAAACACAAGATTTTTAACTAAATATCGTGTCAGTAATTATAATTTTGTCATGGCATTTGATGAAATGTCTACGTAATGAACAACTCTTTTGCCACTTTTCATTGTCACATCTTTAGCTGTTTCTACCTTCTCTGCAACATGCTCTGAAGTTTTCTTAGCTCCTTCAACAATGGAGTCTTTTGCTTGTGCTCCCTTCTCTGATACATACTGGGTAGATTTCTTAGCCCCTTCAACTAGAGTACTGTCATTTACCTGTGCTCCCTTCTCTGCAGCATACTGGGTGGGTTTTCATCGATTTTTTTTCCAAACAGTGCTTTAAAACTTCAAGTTTATTGTTCTAATTTAAAAGAAAAAAAACCAATAACTCCTCCCCCTTCTCTTTTAGTTTTTTTTTTTTTTTTGAATTAATAAATGGCTGATAGTACCTTTCTAAAACTGAAAAGCGTTCAAAGCTTGCTTGCTTACATGGGTAAATTTCTTATTATATGAATAAAGAAGGGTTATCTTGGTGGTTTTTTCCGGAAGAACACCATCTTTTTCGCCGTAGGAAGTCAGGCAAAGCACTACACGCCGCTTTTACATTTGATTAACTTGGGAACATTCTCAGATCCACAAAGGAAAAGAGGAGGACGACAAACAATATGACACGTATCACCCACGTGGAATCAGCTCGTGGCACTGGTGGCTTCACTGACCGGATTCGTGTCAACAAATTAACCCTCTCTTATTATTTTTTTATATAATATTCTTTTCTTGTATTAAAAATTTAAAATCATGATTTTGGCAGCTAGGTGGTGTTTATTTTAATTAATTAAACTCATAGAAAGGTCGAACGTGTTAGGCACCCTGTGGATTTTGGAAATCAAACCCCAAGACTTTTTGGTTTGTTTTCTGGCCGCAGCAGCTGATGATTTACGTTTGAGTGCTTGTTTTGTAGCTATATGTTATTTTTTTATTTTTTAAAAATAATTTTTTTAAAATTAACGCATTAAAATAATTTAAAAGATAAAAAAAATTAAATTTTAATAAAAACAAAATTAATTTTTTAAAAAATACAGGCTAGTTCACGTTTTCAAATGATCTCGATTGTCTTGTTATATAATTGTTGCAATGATTATTTTTAATATTATTATAAAAAATAATTATTTTTTTTATTTTTTTTTAAATATTTTTAAAATAAAAAGACAAACAAGCTCTGTATATAAAAACACAGCAAGAAGAAATAGCGTGGATATGTCAATTTTGTGTAAAAAGTCGGTAATGGGCAATTCTAATTAATTAGAACTAATCAATGGTTTTTTTTTTTAATCGTTTGTTTATGTTAATTGTGTAGTCACTGACTCACAAAGAAGGTTTTTCTTGTCATCTTTGCTTGCTTGGCGGAATCAATAAAATAATAAACTAATGGAAATGTAGGACAGTACTGATCATCACTCAATGCATGCCATGCTCTTTTTTTTTTTTTCTTTTTCTTTTTTTAATTTGTTCTCTGAATTTTATGGTATGCATGCATAAGATGCCCCAACCTCCATATCGTAGTGCGTAGCATATTATATATTCTCAAAATAACAAATAATATTATGGAGTCTAATATAATGCCCATCTTGTATTCAATGTTCTTGCATATATAGTCGGCTTGGAAACTGGTCCTTGATAATTAGATTATTGAAACAAGAACAAAAAAAACAATAAAAATTTCTTGCTATTTGTGATAAAATTAAGGAATTTCTATTGTAAAAATCATTTAAGTAAGTGGTTTAATGGTAAGAATTTAAAACTAAAAGATTTTTTTTTCTCGTGGCTACATGATTGTTAACTTTAGGACCCGTGAGATTAGTCGAGGTATAAACAATCTGGTCTGGACACTCACGTTAATAATAATAATAATAATAATAAAAAGAACTTTTATTGAAAGTGTTTCATGTAATTAAAATTAATTGTTTTAACTTTTTAACTAACAAAAATCTCTTTATTTTATCACTATTTGAGCACTTCAACCTCATTACTTGATGTCCAAAAACAAAATTTCTTGTTTTGTTACACGGATTAATTTTGATCGTTGATCATTCCCTCGACAATACAAGTCTTTCTTAGTACTTCGATTCATTATATATTGATACAATTATAGCGAATATTTAATATAATTTAAAGACAACTTTGAAGAGCTTAAGCCTTAAGATTTCAGTGAAAAGAGGGAGGAACCTTCGTTATATATATATATATGGGCCATTTGGTTGCATCCGTCGCTTTGGTTAGATTAGATGGTTAGGAAGATCCAATCAAGAATTAAAGTGAAAGAAAATCTTATCTCCTGGATTCATCAAACGCTCCATCACAACTTATGATGCATGTCTTTCTCCAAGATTACGTCAAAAGAATAATATTGAAGGAATCATCAAAAGGAAAAGGAACTTCATGGAGAAGGAAACTTTTAGTATACAAGTAAAACTTATCTCCATCCCACAATTGGGGACCATCCAGAAGATATGAAGGGATTTCCTGAGGTTTAAAGAAGCACAATTATAACTTTTTATATGAAAAGAATCGGTACGAGTTAAAAAAAAAATAGTGGTGCCGCTCTATTTGATTTCAATTTATAAAACATTAATTTGATTGTATTTTTTACCCTTTAACTATTAGGATTGTGGTTTATCGAGACCTATAATGTCATGTTTTGGATAAATACTGTACGTCCCTTCTTTTGAACTCGCCATTATCATGGAAAAAAATCCTATAAAAATAAACTCATACTTTGGCATCTTCAAATCAAAATTCTCCTAGATACTAATGAAAATTTTCAGAGCTACCAACAAAATCCGGGTTTATTCCTAATTATTTTCTATTTTTCGTATTCAATATCTAAGAAAAAAATTAAAAAACTGCTTCTTGAATTTAATTTTCTCTTAAAATTATGGTTGAAACTATTGGAATTTTTATTAAAAATGTGAAAGATTCAGTACAAAATACTGAAAAAATACATTTTCTTGAAGGGGAGAGACAGTACGTATTTGTCCAAAACATAACAGTTGAAGGATAGTATTGATCAAATTGATAGTTCATGCCTCGATGTGCTACGATCCTAATAGTTAAGGGGTAAGAAATTCCCATTAAACAAAATAATTGCTTATGGCATGCGAGTCTTGACTCTTGACTATATATAATGTCAATATGGAACCGTCTGTCGTGGGTGGACCGAGAGGACCAGCCATAAAACTACAGCCCCACAGCAGCTAGCCACCCCCGCCGGACTTCCTTTTTCTTTTTCTCAACATATTAATTAGCTCGAATGCATCTGCCAAATAAGACCACTAGAGCCGTTAAAGACTTGATGAGAGGAACCATGCGTATAAAAACCAGAAAAGGGTCAGCCATATGCACCTGTTTCTCTGGTATACTTTTCTTTCCCTTCCAATTCAACCTGTTTGAAAAAGGATCCATAAATGAGTGCAAGATTCTACATTGCAAAAACGCGTTCAGAACGTCCTTTATTGACAAGATTCTCTAATCATGCCATATATATTAGTTTAATCACTTGGTGCTTGCTTTTGTAACTTCAGGTAATAAAAATGAAAAGCGACCTAAGACGGCAAGATCATGGCTTCAACTTGAAGATTTATAACGATAATTCTAGTACGAATACTGCTTCTTAATTTCTTGTCATTCGGAGACCTTGTTCTTCATAGCATGTGTTAAGACAAACTGGAAATAATGTTTAATACATATATACATAATTAATTAATAATCAAATATGTTCATGTATTTATTAGATTTTTATTTACAATGTAAAGTATAAAGAAATTATTTATGCCGATCTGATCCCATTTTGACAGTATTGAAAATCCCAACTGAGTTAACGTATAGCGCTTGCTACTCAAGAAAAAATCTTCGATGACAAGGTCATTAAAGACAATGATTTTAACAACTTGAAGATACCAAGTTGTTCTTTAACTTTCATGGGGATGACAAGTAAATTGTCTTGAAATGGTAGTTTAAACTCCACGTAAACGGCACACGCGCATCCACTTGTACAGCTGTTCTTGGAAGGAAAATTAAAATTTGCTGTAACTAAGTAGCTGCTGGTTTTGAAAACTACCGCATCTACATTATTAGGAACAGCGATTTTCTTCCACATGGTGTGGAAGCCCACAGATTTTGGAGGTTGAGGGCCCTCCTTTTAATGTCTAGTTTTGTCACTCGATGCTTCCTCTTTAACAGGTCAGATGGTCAAATCTTTTTTATAATTCTGACTTTTGACTCTGCGGATCTCTTGGGGAAGAGAATTAGTCTTTGCTGCCCTTTTTGAGCCATGTGTAGGACCTTGTTCAATTCAATCTGGCAGCTGTGTTTTTACAGCCATTGTTGGCGGCAAAAACGCTGTATTTTAAGGAAACGTCGACAGCTTTGATTTCGCCAGTCAATTCCTGCACTGACATGGAAAAACACCTAAAGGGGATGGAGAATGATAGCAGAGGAAATCAAACGAGAAAAATACTTCCGAAGAACGAGTTTATATAGATCAAAACAAAACAACTTTTGATTGACGAAAGTGAAAGCTTAACAGCATTGGATTTCTCAATATTGTTCTGAAATCTGCCCCTTTTGTACCCTCGAATTCCCATGTAGTTTCTTCTATTCCAAATAGGTGGCAGAAGGACCATTTTGTCTGACACTGAAGAACTCACTATGCGGTGCAACCTGCGTTTTATACTAAAATCGAGCTTAGCATCTTAATTAATTAATTTTCATTAGAAATATAATTAACAAATGTAACCTGTCTTGACGGACATCTGATCACGCCTTAATTATGAGTGAGGTTAAAGGATTTTGTAAATCAAGTTGCTTTCTTATTCAGAATTGTCTCTGTCTTGGAGAAAGTATAAAGGGTGAGATCACTCAGATAGACATCTTTTCTTTTTTTAATTTCTTTTTTTCCATTAACATCCTCTCTTATTTAATTTCCTGAATTCAGCTGAGCATAAGAGAATTTATGGATTTTAAGAATTTACTGCCTGGTTTCCTGAAGGTTCAGTTTAGAAAAATCCTTAATTAGGGTAACAAGTCTAGAAAAATCCTCAAGTAAAAAAATCAGGATGCATGTGAAGCGAGTGTGTGTGTGAGTGTGATATTCTGCAAGATTTGTATTCTTCAGAACTTCCGTTCATCATTTAAGAAATTATAATGAACCCAAGATTCTGCAAATGCTTCTCACCAGCTTTCACATTAAAGAAATGCTTTCTTTAAACACATACACATGCTTATGTATTTGTATTATTCATGGACGAATCTTAAAACCCCATTTAACTAATAGAATCCTGATGCATCAGACTCTTTGAAACACAATTAAGTAACCTTATGTACATAAATCCTCGTATATACTTGGCAGAAAAACTGCAGAATCTCATGATCTAATTCAAACATTATTAAAAAAAATCAAAAAAATTCTTGGATCAAATAAAACCAAGATCAAGAAACAGCAACCCCATTTCTATTAGCATTCATTAGGCAAAACCTGGTAGGCCTGGGCTGGAAATCCCTCCTCCTGTGAAGGTCATGACTGGATGGCTTGATGATCTGCAACAAGATTGCCTTGAACGGATTCGCTTTGGCAACCACAGTCAAGTCCCAATTATGATGCGACCCAACACGACCGGTTCTTGATCCTGAAGACACCTTACGGAAATTCCTGTGCAGGCTGCACCTGAAAGATCCAGGGTGTGTGGTGGGTGAACAGAGGCATGTCCTGGTTTGTTGCTGCGCATTTGACCTAGGATAAGGTACGTCTCTAGATGCCATGTAAGATGTGATAGTTCTACCTCTCAAAGAGAGATTCTGCTCTGATTCTGTTTCTTGTGGGGCAAACTAATCCGAGACTGGATTTATGTCCATTTTTATAGCTTCGTTTGGGACTTGATGACCTTTGATTTGGTACACTATGACACCCTGGTTAACTGGTACATAGTGTAATAATGTCAAATATTTTTGGGTGATGTACAGAGAGAAGAGATTCCTGGTGCTACTAATTTACCCTTTAATCCATTGGAGACTTTTGGATGAGTAAAGTCTGTTTTTTAAGCAATTAATTAGTTGCCCTAACTTCACGTGAACTCCCTGTAAATTACTGATCTGGTCATGTATTAGGGCTTTTAATGAATTTGCACCGTTTTGTATTGCAATTTTAGATGAACAAAATCATTTCTTTTGGGTTTTTTCCAATGATTTTGATTTTAAAATATATCGATTTGGTTTTTCTCAAAAAAAAAAAAAAACAGTCAGTTACGTCACTGAATATTATGTGTTGCGAAATTTGTTGTATTCATATAAAATTGTTGAAATAGGGTTAAAACTTGAAACTAAATCCCTCCGGTCTAATTTAGTTCAATTCATTTTTCCATTAATTCAGTTTTTTTTTATTGGTTTGATTTTTTCAATCTACTCGGTTTAAACAGTTTTTATCACCCTTGAGATCCCACCTTTTTTTAACTTGCACTCAAAGTTTTACAAGTGTAAGGGGGTAGGGTGGCTCTAGCTAGTGGATAGATTGTTTGATCAAAAGCTTTCATTGATGTTGATTGATGGCAAGACATGTTATCCGTCAGTTAAAAACTTAGCATAGCAAAGTTACGTGATGTCCTTTCTTTCAATCTCCCAGCCAATATCGTCAGCCTCTGCTGCGTTTTGGTCAAGGAGATGATCGTTTATTGATTGGCCATGAGATAGCTTGTACAGAAGCCACCGATCCCGCCATGTCCTTTTTCTTCATGTATCATCAAACATTTGAATACCCAGTTGTACAAGAGATGATGGCTGTGTGCTCCTGTACAAAAAGAGTGATTTTCTAACCACTTGTTTCTTTGCACGTGTAATATTTTCTAACCAGTTCTCAAGAGCTCAAGAACTTGGCAAATTAACGTGCAGGCACAAGTAACTTGGATCAGAAACTCATCTCCCGCAAATAAAAATCAATTTCGACAACCATACTCAAATACATCTGCTTGCTATACCAAAAACAGGCTACATTAGAGAAACCATATTTAGATCATATAAGCAAAAGGCCAAGAAATCATAACCCTTTTCTTACAGGTGACAAAGCAGCAGTCACCATTTTGGTCTCAGAGCGAGTCCTATGAAAAGAGCTGTGCTTGGTAATTAATACACTAACAATCCTCCAGCCAGCCTATGGATGATAGCATAATGTACAAAAATATTGGACAGCAAGCGATCCAACATATGCACGATCTAATTAGCAACCTTGTTAACTAGATAGCATCTCATGATGCCTTGCCAGGGCCTTCCAAGGAGGTAGACACGAACTGCTTGGTATACACACGATGCCTTCTCTCTCTTGCATAAATTACCCAGAAGATCAGTGACAACATTACGGCGGCGGATACAATTACTAGCCCAACGTATATCCATTGCGTATATCGCCGCAAACCGGGACAATAAGAATGGTTGATCTGGGTGAATGTTTCTCGCACAAAAGTGCAGTCTTCCAGGTTAACCAAGAATGGACCATAACGATTCAACCCATAACTTAGGTTTACTGCAGATTCCATCTGGTTGTACAAGCTAGGAGTAAGCCGACCAGGCGTAGTACAAATCCCAGATGATATCTGACAGGTATAATTCTTCCACACCTGCTCGTTACAGAAAACAATGGTAGTAAGCCTTTCAGTGCCATACTCTCAAGTACATTGCGGGTCAGGTGGTGTTTTGTATGCAGAAGCTGACTAAGGAGGTCTTAACTGGAATTTATAATCTTAATCAAAATTGAAAAGCACATAAATACAAAAACAAGAAAAATGCCCCTAAAATATCACTTTAAATCACTGGCGCCACAAGTTAAACAGATAGAAACTACACAAGATTTTGGAATTTCCATGACTGGGAAAAACTTGGGCTAAAATAAGATGATGCAAACATCACACTCTGGCGAAAGATTAAAACTAAAAATTAGGTCATATGGCATCTGTTAGTGGGATGTGCTCATGGTGGCCTAATCTTCAGCAAATCCTATGTATAAAATGCTTTCAGCCTTTCTATTTACACTATGCATGTTCACATATATTACCTGGGTAGCATTGCTTAGGTCCACTTCACCAGCAGCGCATTGCCGATCTGTATAATCAGAATTGTATGGGTTGCAAAGTACAGGCATTAGCGGACCAGATTGATTGTAATATAGAGCTCCTGCTTGGGGTGGGATATTTCTGTTGGAGACATTGTTGATGATGTTATCAACAACGTTGACAAGTTGGTAAGTTGTCTCCTTTGTCTGCCTCAAGGTTTCTTGAGCAGTTGTGTTGTCCACACAAGGGATTATATCATCCAGAGCTGTTTTGGCAGTGGGGTTCTGAACCCACTCATCCATAGAAATACAAGTATCGGCAACCACACTAGAAGATAAACAAAACAAACAAAAACATTTAGGGAGGGACACATACTCAACAAAGAAGCACAGCTAACACATGACAAATCGACACTTTCAAACACTTTCCAAGTCCAAGACAACAGTGCAAATGTCTCTCTTTACATGCGGTGTGCAAGAGTATCAACATGCTTAAGAAAGAAGATAATTTTGTTTTTAAAGAGAGCTTCAAATTTGTACCGTTTAAATTATTGATTCTAAATGACACTAGTTTCAACTAACTGGTAGATCAAATTAACAGCAGAGCATGTTATCAAACAAACTTTAAAGGTGAAAAGTTATTCGGGTGCCAAGATGCAGCTTTCATTAGACCTGATTTCTTGTGGAGTTGGAAATGAATTTCCTATCTATGTACAGATATATTGCCAAATCAAAAGTTAAATTCACAAGAAAACAAAGCCTTCTAAATTTCATAGCTTATAGGGCTTTTCCCCCCTCATAAAAAGCTAATTTAAGATATTGGATTGCAAAATTCTTAACTAATTTGGTTTCAGGAATATTTCTTGATCAGCCAAAACATTCAGAGATTGATTATTATGCATGGATGAACTCAGTACAATCAAGATCTAGCACGGAGAACAGTTGTTAGTCAAGGCGCAGATAGTTCAAGAATTGGTTAAAATAACAGAATCAAGAGAAATGTCAGGGACATAACAAGTTAGCCTATCACTATGTAACCTAATGAAACTGAAAATTCTAGCTCACTAACAATGGGTACTGAATTTTTGCCCACTACCAATGGGTTTGTAGTGCCACAGACAAACACACAGAAGATAACCATCAAACTAATAACTACAAGTACATGTTCGCGTGTGTGTATATGGAAATCTACAATTAAGAACAAGAAGTTCCATATGCCAGAGTGATGCAAAAACATGAGCGATGCTAGGGGTACTTAAATCCTTTTACAAAGTGACTAGGCATATATTAGGAAAAAATTTCAAACCATGGAATGTAGATCATGTAATAATTTTAACTATGGAATCAAGTGATTGATAAAACATCAATGGCATGATGCATATCACTTTGTAAGGAATTTTTGTCAAAAAAATTAAGAATCTCTAGCATTATCCAAAACACAACTACAAAAAGGTTTGTGTGTGTATATACGGACATGAAAATGTTGGAAATCTACAGTTAAGTCCAAGAAGCTCTATGTTGTTGCGCATTGTTATAGTGTATAGAGCTTCTTGGACTTAATTGTAGATGTCCAACATTTACATGTGTATATGTATCCAAACACCAGAATGTATGTACAAGGCATCTAAACATAAACTTAATTCAACATAATTTTTTTATATATAAAAATAAGAACATCAAGTATAAACTCTACTCTATGCATGACCCTATAACAGATTTTTTTAAAAAAATCAAAAGAATAGGAGGACGAGCTTACTTGTGGAGGAGAAGGAATACACCACACAAAACAAATGTGCACGTGACAAGAATCCATCCAAGGATCACCAGGCTACAGTCAATAAACAGTAACATTGGGCAGAGTCATAATCTTAACTTACAATTTTTTCTCAAGTTCAAAAAAATTAACAGAAAATGGCTGAAAGATCAGATCACTCACAAGTAAACAAGACACTGCATCCCGAAAATGGAGAATACTGCAACCGACATCATCATAGAAATAATATTAGAAAAGAATTTAGTTAGATCAAACAATTTAAGAATTTCCACCTCTAGTTCAAGAAAACAACTCACCAAATCCAAGAAATGCCAGAGCAAGCATTACAGCAGCAAGGATAATCAGGATTAATCTTCTGCAATGCACAATAAAAAGTAAATGATGTTATGAAAAATTCCAGAACCAAGCAAGCACCAGAAGAAGTTTTAAGAGCTTTTACGGACATGGTATCCAAAACATCTTGTATGCCTTCCGAATTCTTCTGTGTAGTACTGGAAAGAGTAGTACCAGAGGAGTTGATTTTTGTTTGAATGCTATCAATGCTATTTCGGACACTGGTTGGCAGAAAAACTGACAAAACACCAGCATTCTTAGCCGCAGCAAGATAATCTGACACATTCCTGAGGTTTTCAGCAGTAACATCTGCCTGATTAACTACATAATCCAATGTGTGTGTTGTAATACTGTGAAACTTCCCTTGACCAGCATACAGAACACCACATCCTGCACTGTAATTGCAGAGCAACATTGAGGGTGTCATGAAATTATCAATCATAAAAAATGCATGTAAATATAGCCCAAGAGAGAAAGAGGGATTATTACATTGCAGCAATGGTAAAGAAAATGAGGGAGATAAGAGACAGAGCATAGCATGCTCGAGAATAGCCATAAGGTTCTCTTCTACAACAGCAATAGCAGAGGCAGATAAAGGACAAGCACAGTCCAAATATCACAAACCAAACTGCAGCAACGATAAAGAAGGGAGCCGCGGTAAAACCAACAGACTGCATCATTAAAGGGACAGTTAGGCCTAGAAATTAAATAGTTATTATCCAAAACAATCCACAACAGTTTATCAGAATTATGAAATGACAACTAACAAACTTGACACGCATTCTCACAATAAGATAAGAAGGGAAAAAAAACAGTGAGACGAATGGACAGTGGGAATGCAAAGCAAATCCCAAACAAGAAAACCCAAATAATGGAATCATTTTTTTTCTGTGAAAACTGTACATAATAATAATAAATTCCTTAAAAAAGGGGAAAAACAATTGAGAACATGAGTCAATCTACAAAAATAGGTGAAGTAATAAGAGCAAAACATCAGTAATATTCATATTCTCCTAACAAAAAACATAAGAAGCCAACACCATTACACAATAAATAAGAAAAAATATATCAATATCTAACAAACAATTAGTAACATTTATCGCTTTTACAACATCACAATCAATAATAATAAAAAAAAAACTTCATAAATATCCCTCTAAGAGAATGGATAAATTTGGTTGAAATAAATAAATAAAAAAAAACAAGGAGAAAGAACTCACAGCCCAATAATGTTTATTGCTGATATTATAACCAGAAGTGTAGAGTTTATAGTTCTCTAAAGGGTCTCTCCTTCTTGTTCTCTTTGCAGCCAATATCATAGAAGATGTTGTGTTCCCTTCTTCAGCAAGATGCCTCCTTGCCTTCCATGAAACCAGCACACCATCATTCTCTCTCTCACCGACCACATCATCTACATTGACAAGAAAAAGTTACTCTTATCACCAAAAAAAACATGCAAAGATTGAGACTTTTCCACTGGAAATATAATCTTAAAACGAAAAAAAGATAAGAAAAACAAAATCCTTAATTAATCAATTACCTGAGATGGAAAGGGATAGAGAATGGGAAGTTGCGGAACTGGGAGTTGCTGTTGAAGAAGTGAAGAGAAAGAAAAGGAAAACAAAGGCCAGGAGAAAAAAAAATGGCGGATTTGATCTGTTATTGCATGACATTGTGTGGTTTTTCTTTTTTTTTTTTCTGTTACAGTTTCTTTCTCTCTGTGTTTCTTGGCGTTGGCGTTGGCGTTGGCGTTGGCGTCGGCGTCG
Organism: Populus alba; assembly: GCF_005239225.2. Taxonomy (NCBI): domain Eukaryota; kingdom Viridiplantae; phylum Streptophyta; class Magnoliopsida; order Malpighiales; family Salicaceae; genus Populus; species Populus alba. The sequence continues at coordinate 4,741,671 of NC_133289.1, read as the reverse complement.
GCTGTGGTTGGTTTTTATGTACGTGTCCGAGAGAGATAAGAAGTGGAGGGTGAGCGACAGGCAGTGTTGTGACCGTGTCTAGATAATAAATAATTAGATACAGTTAATTTTATAGGGTATTTCTGAGATATTAAGCATCAACGGTTAAGAAAAACCCATTTATTAATTTTTTCTTTCTTTCAATGTACACGTAATGGTTTTTTCTTAAAATAAAAAGTAGCATTAAATGATTTACAAACTTGGAAACGATAAATTTGCCCCTAAACTATCATGTGTTTTGCAATTAGGTTTTTTGATTTATAACTTTTCTCGGTTGAGTCCCTCAACTATTTAAATTTTGATAAATCAACACTACTATGATCTATAAATAACGATCCATTAAATAACAACTTTATAGATGTATAAAGCTGCTTTAAATTTTATGTGGATTATTGAACTTCAAGAATTATTTATAATAATCGTTTTAAAAAAATTATATAACTAGCTGGATTATGTGGATTGTTGATTTTGCAAAGTTTTGGTTAAGATGATCAATCAAGCACTATGCATTCAATTTATGCACCTCGCATCAATGTTATTAAGACAGATTTTTTATACAAATTCTCTTAACGGACATATGTTGGAGTTATTTTTTTAATTATTTATCATATGTTTTTTATTATTTATAGATTGATAAGTAGTTTTTATTGAGATTTTAATATGAAGATTTTACTTATATATCACTTTCCTTGCTGTAAGGCACCAAATTAATGGTTGATCCAAGTGAGTTAAACTTATAAATTGTTCGCTATTATATTAGTTTATGTTTTTTGTCTGGTCACGGAGAAAGTAGCATTTGATTAATCAAATAGTTTTTATTTTTTTTAGTAGCCTGACAATAATTGCATGATTATTGCATTTCCACCCTTGTTTAGGTGTGTTTTCATTGAAGAAGCATCAAATAAATGTTTTTTTAGTATTTTTTTAATAATTTCAATGAACTAATATAAAAAATAAACAAAAAAACCTAAAAATTGATATTTTAATCTATTTTTAAATGAAAAATATCTTACACCACACACATACTTAAATAGGTTTCAAACTTTTGTTTTGTTAAAGGTTTAAAAATAACATAATAATAAAAAAGACATGTTTTATTTATTTTGTATGCAAAAATCCATCCCATGATAATAAAAAAAACATATTTTTTTTAAATTTAATTTTTTAAAATTACGATTAAAAATATTTTTATAAAATCTATTTTTGAACACACACTTACAAATGGAGAATTCTAAAAAGACAAGGAAAAAAAAAAAAAAAAAAGGAGGAGAGATAGGTAAACCATGACACGAATAATGGAGGGGCACCCTGTCTTTTCATAGAGTACTGTTTTTATTTATTTATTTTTATTACTTATTATTTTAAAGTTTTGATCAGGCAGTGGCGTGTTATGGTCAATATACATTTGAAAACGTAATGGATGAAAGCTTCCTCCCTTTTGACACTGATAGTTCTTTCCAGTAACAAAAGAATAAATAAAAAAAATGAAGGAGGCTGTAGTTAAAAAGAAAAGAGGGCAACTACATATATTCACCCCTATAATTCAGAGATATGCCACTTTGGCTCCCGTATTGAGATTAGATTTCAATATAGCCCCTAACCGATAAAACCTCATGATAGGATCACATTTTGAATTATTTATTTTCAAATTACTTTAAGTTTTATAGTATTTTCATTGTAAACTATCACATTTTTACAATAAAATAAACATTCTTGGTTTTCTTATAAGATGCATATATCACCTGTGACTAGCTTCGTAAAATAAAATAAAATGATGAATTATTAAATATTCTTATAGAATAGCCATTATTAGTAATTAGAGAAGAACATGGGTGGTACTGAGACTTTTTGAAGATATAAAGGCTGATATTGAAATAAAAATTATAGAGATAAAAAAAGGATAATTTCTTAATCTATCAAATCGGCATATGCCCATCATACAAACAGACAAACCATCCACGGACTCCGACACACCGCGGCATCCCTCCAGCCACCATCTCCCGCCCCCCCTTTCTCCTGTGGAAAGCAGCTATGGATGGCTATCTCTTCTCCCTCTCCCAATCAAGTGGGCCCAGGAGATTCTGGACACCTTGTTTTTCCTTTTTTGTAGTTAACGAAAGAGATCGTTGCAGGTTTCGTTTCGAATTCTTACAGGTTTGCCTGTCACGTGGTGACCCCCCATTTGTCAATCTCACTGATCCTTATGGCTGACGTGTCCACTGTCCACCCACCACATTTCCCCCCTCATTTTCCTCAACGTTCTGCCTAGCTCATAGAAGTCTTTTGTGAGCTATGCGTGTTTGGTTCTTAATTTTGGAATACTTGGTTGCTACGTGTGTATTTTTTCTTACTGAATTTTGATCCTTTTTGTTGACCTACTACCAATGTTGCTTAATTAGGACAAGAAAGAGGTAAAGGTCCTCGCGAGAAGGAAATTGTTCCGGACGAATGATTTCTTCTGACAGAAAAAGGAATTATCTTCCTGCTCTTGTTTCAAATAGTCAACCTAATAGCTTCAAACAGAAAAGGGAAAATACTCGGGGTATAATATCTATATTGTTGTTGTTACTTTTTTGACATTATAGTATCAATATTATCAAAAATTTATAGGATAAAAAAAATAGAAAAAATAGAGTATGGGATTAAGGAATTTTGCTACTCACGTGATCTCAGGACTCTATTTTTGTGTTAATACGATGACTACTGAAAACTTATATAATCATTAACTTCAGGGCTCGTGGGATTAGTCGAGGTATACAAAAACTGGTCCGGACATCCATATTAATAAAAAAAATTATAAAAAATAAAGACAATATAGCAATGTTTTTGAGGAAAGAAATTATTCTAAATCCATAAGATTTACAATTAATGAGTTTTTTTTATATAAGAGTTCATTAATGCTTCTAGATTTTAGATATGAAAGGATATCAAATGATTTTCTTTTTCTTTTTGGTTTCTTGAAGTGTACCTCACCCTCAAGTACGCATGGCTCCTCCCTACTTTTCATTATTCTTTTTCATCCAAACACGTACATATATAATTATTGTAAATTTCTTCGTTGGTTTTATTCCACCGAAAGTTAAACCGATGGGATTTTTAGGTTATATAACGGATTGTTTTCTTTCAATTCCTTAGACTTTACCCTACAAATCCTTTTCAAGGCTCCAACCTAAAAAAAATTTAGTTTTAAAAAATAAATTTACAAGTGCTATTTTTTTTTCTAGATTAACATAAAAATAATTTATGCATATCTTAACTAATCTTTATAAATTATAAAATTAATCTTAGTATAATATAAGTATAAAATGCAATAAACAACATAACAACGTCCAAGACTGGAACATGCTAAAAAATGCAAAATGAAAGAAAATTTTGGGGAAAAAAAAAGTTTTAAAAATGTAATATAAGAGAATGAAATTGAAAAATCAAAACTTTAAAAGATAAAAAAAAAAAAAAAACAAAAAGCAAATGAGAAAATAACAAAAATGCCACATGAAAGCAGCCACAAAAATTTTAAAATTTACACATCTCTACAGTAATTTCACTGCAGATAAACCCATTTATTCACCACATAAGGGGGGAAAAACAAACAAAAATTAATTGCATTAATGGAAAAGGAAGGTTGGGTTTATTTACCATGGTTTGCCCTACCACGTACAGATATGAAATTATTTGCTAGACACCAAACAATGGAGCAGTCCTTACTTGAAATAAAATAAAAAAGAAGATGGATTAATTTGTGGTTATGATCGAGTGCCAAGCAAAACCTTATCTTCTCAGCATTTGGCTCTATCACTCGGCACAAAATTCTAAAGAACTTTTACGAGTCTTTGTAAGAACAATGTCCATGGCAATCATAACATCGATTAACAAACTGTGAAAAAAGCCAATTAATCATAATTTGTAGTGACTAATTAAGTAATTAGCTAATTGCCTGGTCTTAATCTTAGTCTTCATGATAATGTTTGGGAACGCGGTTGAACGGCGTTTTTAAAAAATTCAAAAGTTTTTTTTTGTTAAAATTTAATACGGTTTGTACTTTTTAAATCGTTTTGATGTGCTAATGTCAAAAATAATTTTTAAAAAATAAAAAAATATCATTGACACACATTTCAGCACAAAAAATTATTATTATTACACTGCCAAACACGCTTTATATATCCAAAAGAAAACACAGAGATTAATCCAAAGATTTGAAGTCTCAAGATCCTGCAGATTGAGCAGTAAAATGGCTTTTACTAACCAGTTACATTCTGGAGTATTTTCTGGGGATTTTATAAAAAGGAGAGCAAACCATTTTGACTTGCAAATATTTAATCCATGCCCTCCCTTCCCCACAGAAAACCTCATAGATACACCTTCTTGTTGCAAAGGACAACCCTGGGTTGGGTTTTGATTCTTATTCTTGGCTTGTTCGTTTGTCACCATTTATCAAAAAAGACTACAAGACGCGGTTTCTGGTGGCAGAAAATCTATTATACCTCACATACATGCATTATTTAAGCAAAAGCTCGTGGTGGTGTTGACAATGGTTTGTTATACGGTCTCTATAATTTGTTCCAAATGGCACCGTTTTATTTGATCTTGCTTAAATAATCATGGCAGCACCGTCCATTACTAGGATTTCTTTTCAATTTAAAGAAGGTGATCCGGTATCATGCTTTCTTTCTTAGTTCTTTGAACTCAAATCTTACAGCTAACATCTAAAAGAATTTATTTATGTGCTCGTTTGGTGTGAAGAAACTTTAAATTACTCATGTATACATGTATGAATTTCTCAAGAATTGTCCAACAACTCTTCCATGTGCATTGATTTCACGTAAAAGTTGTTGGGGCCAGCATTGACTATCCTGTGGACTAATATTGAATGAAATAAATATATTGTATTTTCTGTAAAATTAGAATTAATCGTGTAGGGCACACCGATCATTGTTCAATGATATATATATAGAATCTGAATTTGTTGGATTTTAATAACTTTACGTGTTGCAACTTTGAGCTAAAGTGATTGGATTCTCTCCTTCTTGTTTTTTTTCTTTATTTCAGTGATTTTTGGATTTGAATGTTGTATATGGGGACCATTTTACAGGGCTTTATTCCATTTTTTTAAAAAAAATTTATCTCAGCAAGCTTTATTCTCACACAGTGAACTTGCATTGCATGTGTTATGGAAAAGCAACATTCCTAGATATCTCTTGTCGGAATACGCACTACCTGTGTTTGCCAGCTATGGCCAGCGGTATCTCCATGATCTTGATAAACATAAAGTTTCAAAAATTAATGTCACACATTGGAGGTACTATTTAAGGTAGACAATTTCAAATTATTGAGCTTGCAGCTTAATGAATATATAATGTTTCCTTTCTTCCTAGGTTATCTCGATGAGCTTGGACCTTTCCTAGGAAAACAAAAAAAACAAAACAAAACTAGCCGATTTCCGTATACACCCGAGGCATAATTATAGTAGCCGAACACTTGCTTAGCTTATTGTCTAGGCAAATCAAAAGGGATTAGTAAAAAATTAAGTTCTTAATCAGGGCATAAAAATTAAGTTACAGGGCCGGAGACATCGATCGGCAAGGCCGGCCACTCAAGCTTCGTCCCTTTATGCTTGATGCGATGTAGCCGAGGGCCGCACAAAAACAATTTTTGCTTTGCCATTTTCCTTTTCCTTTCTTACGTAACATTAGAATGTACTTTGTAGATGCTTCATTTAATTAGAGACAGCATAATTAAAGGAAAGGAAAGAAAAGAAAATCATATTCTATAATCTCATTTAATAACTTAAATTATTGAGTTGGAATGGTTTTATGATATGGTATTAGAGTTTTGATAATCAAGTGGTCACGAGTTTGAATCTCATTATCTCTATTTATTTAATAAAAATCAAGCACAAGATAATATGAGCATATGTAAATTTCAAGCTCGAAGAGCTTTTACTTGAAGAGGTGTATCAAAATATAATATAAATTATATCATGAGATCTCACACTAATTTTCATGGGGATCAAAATTTATCTACCTCCAAGGCATTAAATTGAGGTTCTCAGCTTGCCGACTTGGGCCGACTTGGATAACTCAAATAATATTTTGTTTACTCAAATAAAGTTTTTAAGATTTATTTTTATACTTATAACCATTCAAAAGATCTAAAAAAAAATAAATTTAATATTTAAACAAAAACAATTCAAAACATACTTTAAAAACAATGTATTATAACACAGAAACAAACACCCAATTACTACGAAGCATGTATTGTGACTTGTAAATGCAAATGATGCACACTTTGACTAAACTGGATTAATATCTAGTGCTTGGGTATAATATTAGCTAATCAATCTTGCTAGGTAATGAGAAATTGGTTCACATTCAATTAATTACAAAAGTCAAGTGAGTAATCATAATAAGAACAATAATTTTCAACTTTGGACACTTCAGTTTTTTCAAAAGCTAAATTATTCGAGTGACATAAGCGATGCTAGAGTCCCTTTCAGCTCACAGATGGAAGTAAATTGAAACTTAATTAGACTTGGTGCTTAGCAAGTCCTACGCAATTGGAATATATATATTTTTGGCATTTAACTTGGATATTTGGTTGATGTAAAAAATTGGACAGCAGAGCTTCTTGCACCCTGCCTTTAATCTTCCTGTTTTTCTTTGTTTGATTTTTATTTATTAAAAAGGTGGGTTTTGAACGTAAATATTTTTTATGTTTAATAATAAATATTTAAATTCACGTTCTCCTGTATTTTTCCTGTCACCCAATTCCATAAAAAAAATCCTCAGGTTCAGCAGAACTTTGATGGGTTAGGGTTCAATTTGCATCATGTAACTGGGCTAGCCTGAATTAAAAGGAATTGGGCCAACACTTACAACATTTTGTTTATTGTTTTTGATTTGTGGGTCAAATAATTTATTCCTCATTTTTTCTAACCTATTAATTTGTGGGTCAAATACTTTATACCTCATTTTATACCCCATTTAGCTTACTTTCCAGGCTCTTAGCAACAAAACGCAGCCCAATAAATACCCAAGTCTTGTGGGCAACCTTTGAGGGCCGAGTTTCGACTATAGGCCACAAATCATTAGCCCATTCATTTTCCAAGATAATCCCCTCCTGTTCCAGGTTTTGCTTTTGAAACTTTGGAAGTCAGCGTTTTTCTTAAAACAATACAATCAAATATATATAGTTTTTCCTTTTTATAAATATTACATTTAATAGTTCATTCCCGACATTATACATTGATGTTATTAATTATTTATTTTATATTAAAAAATCCTCTCAATTAAAAGACTTAACCATTAAATAATATCTTATAAATGATTTTATATTATTTTTTAATAATAAATAATAACGGGTGTTTTAACTATTTGGAATTAGCCCAACAGAAAAAGAACAAAAAAAAAAACTGCTACAGAAAAGGTTAGAGTCAAGGTTGTAAATGCTTGGGATAGTGATTTGATTTTAGAATTATGATAATAATTTAAAGTTACTGTAATAAAATCTCATAACAACTCAATCTTCTTCTTTGTTTTTTTTTTTTTTTTTTTTTAAATTTTATTTGTTATGATTGGGCTCAACACTTGGTTGAGTTCAAAAAATACTGGGTTTTGTAGTCTTGACAGACTGATGTAAGTTTGGGTTCGACACTTGACTAAGCCAAAATACGTTAGGTCTAGTACCTTTATCAGACCCCTGTATGATTAGTTGATTTTGTCAGAGAAAAATATACTTGACTTTATAAAAGAAAAATCAGAGCTTGGTTGAGCCTATAGACATTAGGTAAAAAAAATATATGAAAAATATTGATCCATCAAAAAATATAGTTAATTTGATTTGTTTTTATGTAATAAAATTAAAAACAATACCCTTATTATATTAATATTTTTTTCTTATCCGTTTTCTTTAACATTTATTCTTTTATTTTTAATAAAACTCACCAAATAAAGAATTCATTAATTGTGATTAATTTTTAAACTTTTATTCCTTCGGGGTTTGAAACAAAATTAATTATAATTTGAAATCACTGTTTTGTCATAAAGAAAAAAATTAGAAAAAATAGTAGTATAAATCTTTCAATAGAAAACAAAAATGGATACAATTACTCAAATTTTAAAAATATGATTACAAATATTTTAATAAAAAAGAAAAAAAATGAAAACAAGCACCCTAACAGAAAAAAAAAAAAAAAAACAATAAATATAAGCACCGATTGGACCATTATTTTTATGATTACATAAATGAGATAGAATGAGGCGTCGAACACAGTGCTATGTGTTCACTTAACAACCACAATCAATTTTAACAAAAAGATAATTGAAGTACTCGATTGATAAAAACAAAACAATCCATACCTTTCAATATAAAAAATAAAAAATTCAAGTACTAATTTTATAATTAAGTATATATGTAACGGTCAAAAGAAGCCCACCCTAAGGAGGTGGTGCTCAGAATCTATTTGGGATTTATGTTCCATTTTAAATACCAGGTCGAATGACTTTAAAACCAAGTTAACCATATTCAGATTTCTAAGCTTTACTGAAAAGGTTACTTTTATAATAAAATGATTTTGAATGCAAATAGATGCAACTAGACGAAGATACTCCAACAAATACGAGGAAGAAACTAAGCAAAGTGTTTACGAGTACGGAAAATTGGGTGTATTTTACTTTTAAAAAAATATTAAATTAATATTTTTTTTATTTATATGTTGCTGATTTTGTTATACCAATGTTACAAATAAAAAAAAATAATGTATTTTTAAATGATAAATATTTTTAAAAAATATTATACATCACAATACTAAATATACATACACACACAAACAGGATAAGAAACGGGTATGATTTTCAATTGCCAACAACCATAATTAAAAAAAAAAAAAAATGTTAATTTGTTCAATTCAAACCTTGTGCTGCCATGAAGCCAATTTGTCTTGTTGAAATTAGAGTACTTTAGCTTACAAAATTCATTCATTGCTCCTTCCCTTCCCCCTTTACCTAGTAAAAGCAAATGTCGTGTACCAATGCGAACGAAATTAACAAATATGAAAATGTACTATATAATTCCTAGAGGTGTACAAGTTTGGAACAATAAGGCCCTCGAATTGATGGCTTGAATTATTAATATAAGCATAGAAAAATAGAAAAATGTACGAAACCATAACTTGGAATTGGGAATCACGTGATGCCATTAAGACAAAACCCCCCGATCAATTGATTAATTAACTTAAGTTTATGAGTGAAGAGAGATGATGAGATATTGAGAGCGAGAACATCTTGAACGTGAAGGATTCAGTCAAAATATCCAAGTAAAACTAGTTAAAATTTTAGTAGTAATTAATAAATGTTTTGTTTTAATTTATTTTCCTAACATAAAGGAGATCGATGAGGAATGCCTTTTCTTCTACTCATGCTCGAAGCAATGTCCTCATCAGAAACCTTATTCATTGATCTTGCACATACGTATAATCCACTTCTCTTCTTCCGTACAATCTCACTGCTGGCCATGCTCATGTTCTCGGAGCCCGATGAACTCGAAGACCAGCTCATCGGCTCATCGGAGTCCACGATTGTTGAATGAGGTGTCTCATTGGTCATCTCATCATCTGCTAAATCTTGAGGGATGAAGAAGTCAGGCCCAAGAGTTAATGTGTTGCATCTCCTCAAGTATGGAGAAAGATCCTTGTAATGTTTCAGCACAAAGTCCACCTACAATAAACGTAGAAGGAAACGTTTTAATGTTATATATTAATTGTCATATAGCTAGGTTATTAAGAATGAATGATCATAATTAAGACATCCCTCTAGAAATTTGGTTCGTCCTAGAACACACACACACACACACATGTATAATTCCTTATCTCCTTAATTATATATCATTTAAGTTGAATTAACTTGTATTATTAGTGTGTGCCACATTTTCTATCTCGTTTGAAGATGATCTGTGGAAATTTGATCATAATTGAGTGCAACTTTATTATGATATGCTCTTTAATTAAAAGGGGTAGTAAAAGGAATATTTCACCAAAGGTGGAAAAACCCTAACTGGGATTTAGGATGAAAATTGAGTGGTGGAGTACCTTGCAGCCAAGAGAGCAATGGGTAAAGGGTTCTTGAAGGCTTCTGTCACAGGAAGTACAATAGTTTCCGGCCCCTTTGAATTGCCTGTTCTGAGGTCTCTTCTTGATGAACACCACTTTAGCACTATTTATAGTATAGGCCTACAGGCAATGCTAATAGATTAATATCTAGCAAACTACGTACTGAATTTTGCTAGAGCAACATATCAAGACAGAAAATTAAGATTGTTTAGACTACTAACCTGAACATTTGAGCAATCTATCAGCTTTTCGATGTCTTCTAATCGGACAACATCATGATAAACATAACGACGAACTTGAAGGAGCCTATGGAAGCGGTGAGATGGTATACAATGAGGGCAAATACTAATACAACAATCCAAACAACATACGTTCTTTTCGTTCTTCTTCGCAGCGTCATGATAAGAGCACCCCACAAAGAACTTCTGTGCGTAAAGAGCTTCCAACCATGCAGGCTTTTGAGTTCCCTAAAAACACACCATGTTCACAAAAATTAACAAGATTAAGCAAAAGAGACACTTAAAAATTCAGTACATGAATCAAAATTCAGGAGAATTTCGCTATAGATCATAGAGATCAAGAACCAGAGAGAGAGATCAGTGACACACACCATGATCACAAAAACCAACAAAAAAAGACGAGCCCTCTTGAGCTGATACCAAGATAGTGGTGTAACAAGAGAGGAGAGAGAGATTAGGGTGAGCAGATAAGAGTATTTATGGAGGTTCACAAGAGATGAAAGGGTATATATTTATTCCTTGGAGAAATAGACAACATTTTGTCAATTGGGAGGGCCTGTACTTATATGTGTGAGTGTGTGAGGGGAGAGGGAGGGGGGAGGGAAAGGAAGTATTATTAAATAATGAAAGTAAGATATGAGGAGAACGTGGGAGCTGTTTCTGTGTCTCCCATTCTCTACCATCCCTTTAAACTATTTTTTCTCTCATCTTCTTGGCTCAAGAGCTCTAATGCTAAACTAACAAAACTCTTCTTGGAGCAGCTGCCCTAGCTTATATTTTTTTTGCCCGTTTCTTTCTTTCTTCAATTATCAATATCTTTGAGATGAGCTACACACTTGAATTTGGACTTGGAGATGAGAGAGATGCAACAATTTATTCAATATATATACTGTTTTAGGTTATAAATGTATGGTTTACTTTGTTTACAAATGGTCATTTATGAGTTGTTGATAGCTAGCAATCATAGAAAATTGTTTGATATATGTCATTAGAATAGTACTTTTAATCTTATCAAAAGATTCTTCCCCAAAAATAGTATTTCGCAAAATCTCAACTATTGAATTTATAAGATTTATTCGTTCATTTTTTAGAAACTTATTTTCGAAAGAATATTCATATAAGAACAATTTACGTCCTATTCATTTATCAGCCTAAGATGATTTTAAAATACGGCTATAATTAATTCCTTCTATGCATATCTAAATCAAGTAGCCGGCAAAAAGTTAATTAGTTGAAGTTAAGAGCACAACTTAAAGTGGGATTCACTATAAAATTGCACCTTTTCCATAGAACTTCCTTTTGCCTTAAATATTGCTTTTTGTCACATGTTTTTCTTCGAGTCTAATATTACACAATTTCTCTCATTCTTTTATTTCAAATCTACTCCAAAAGCAGGCGGTACAATCATATAACAGGCAGCTGGGTGGCAATATCAACAGCATAAATTTAATTTATAACAAATCTTGTAATTAATTAATTAAACCTTAATAATTAATGACCTGAACTTGTAAAAGTATGGCATGCTCACATTCTGTCTGAGTGCACGATCCTCACACGAGTGCTTGACTTGCTGGGTTCCCAACTATATACACGAGTGCTAAGGGACTATATACAAGTGGTTCTAATTCAAAAAATAATCGTATATTGATTAATTCTTAATTAGAACTATTTAAAAAGAGATAATTTAATCTTAATTAACATACAAGTTATTCAAAAAACAAATATATCCCTTATCATAAAAAATAAACATGTAATGACGTCTCTATGTATCATCAGAAAATCTATTTGTCAATGGAATTATTACTTCTATGTATCTGGTCGGTATTTACGAATTTAACATTACAAAATATAAATCAATTGGACTTTGAACTGATGATACAAAGCTAAGAACCAGACATGTACGAGGAAACCCGGTTTTTCTGGAATCAAACATGGCAACATTAAGCAACCAACCACTCCACTAGCGAGCTAGCTAGAAGCTGTGGTTTGAACAATAATGTGTGGTCTTGTAACAAACACCAGACAGACAAACACAACTCATTGAGCACTTGCTCGTAAGATTTATTAGGCTTATTAATTTGCCCTTTTACTAATTTTGAGAGAACTTTTCTTTGCCTTTAGGCTCTCGCCAAGAGCTGATCTCGGGTTTTGCCACTCTTTGTATCTTTCCCCTTATGCCCTTCTAGTTCATCCCTAGCTAGACCATATTAAATCTTTCGGTTGTCAATCATAGCATGCCATATTACAGTGCCGATGGCTCTTCTTTTGGTGAACATATTTACTCAAAAACAGGAGAAGGTTTGATTATATTACTTTACTTCTGTAGAAAAAATCAACTCTCGTTAAGAACTAATTATATATGCCTAGGCTTGAGTTGGCGTTGGACAAGAACTGATTGCAAATTTGACAATTCATTGGCCATATCTCTTTTGCAAGAATAATTAATCGCTTGACATTTGCTGTAAAGGACATTAATAATTACAACAAGCATAATCAGATTCTTGAAGGCAAAATCTCAGGAATAGTACTACTCAGTGTCATTTATTTGCTTAAACCATAACAAATCTCAAGCTGATCTGTGTAATTTATCCTGAATTAAGCTGTTTAGACTTGGATTTTTTTCATTTTCTGTACACAAAGTGGCTCGAATCTGAACATTATTAAGAGCAGACAACATGCAAATTGAACTTATTGGCTAATGATCATTTCCTATACATAAACCATCAATTGATTTTATGACTTCCTTTTTCGTAAAGTCTGTCCTAGTGAGATTCATACCGTTCACAGCTTGCCATGTTGGACTCGTGTTATACTACGAGCAAAAAAACAGGAAAAAGTCTAAGAGTAAAAAAAAAATTGTTAAGAGAACACACATTTGTTTTCAAAAAGTTAAAAAAAAAAAAATCATGATTTGGGTCATAGACCTAACTAGATCAATTAAATTTATCTTATATAAGGATATTTGATGCATTGATCTAAGAAAAAAAATGATTGATTACAATAAAAAAAAATTTATTAAAAAAATCAATAAAGATATATTTTAATCTAATCGGTAGTATTATAAATAAATTCAAAATTAAAAAGAAAAAAAATGACCCAGGTGAAGTGCACTTGCCGACATGTGACCCATGCCTGAGATCGTTACAATTTTTCAAGAATATAAAGTGTCGAAAGATAAAATTAAAAAAAAAATTAATTAAAAAAGAAAAAAAAAAAACCAATATCACCCGGGTTAACTTTCGAAACTTGTTACCTCAGTTATAAGCTCGATGTAACCCAATTGGAGAAAACCACAACCCTCAATTTTCAACCAACCTAATTTAAAGGACAAAAAAAAAAAATGAATTTGACACCCACCCAAAAAAAGAGAGAAAAAAAAGAGAGAGTAACATAAAATAATGAGAACCAAATGTCAAACAAAAAACTAGGGGAGGAAATAAAATTAAAAAAATCAAACATTTTACAAACGAAATAAAAAAAAAAAAGAAAGAAAGAGGATCATATCTTAAACCAAAACAAAAATAAGAGGGAAATTAACATTTAATATTAGAGGATGAAATTAGAAAATAAATTTAATTTGACAAGGCCTAAAAAAAAAACAATAATAAAAGAATGAGGATCAAATGCCAAACAATGAAACAAGGGGGAATGATATCCATTGATTTAAGGGTAAAATTGAAAATATTAAAATATTTTACAAAAAGAACTCAAAATTAAAAGAAAGAAGATCAAATCTGAAACCAAAACAAAATAAGAGGGAAAATAGAATTTCAATCAAGGGTGAAATAAAAAAAAAAATTTTAAATTTACAAAAGAAATCAAGGAAAAAAAATAAAAAAGGATTGAATCAGATATCCGAGAAAAATAAAAGGACAGTGTGTGTTTTTTTTTGCTTGGGCAACGCCTTTTTCTAACCACAAAGATGGAAAAAGAGAAGAAAGAAAGAAAACATCGTTGGAGTCAAATCGCCACACGCAACACAACACGCGCCACCTGATATAGACAGGGATGCCGTGAGATTTCGAACATCGTTGGGATTGCATAATTTTCACGTCATAATGTTGTCGCACTCGCTGCTTTAATCATGCGAAGGGGTTCCAAACGCCGGCGTGAGCTACACACGAGTCAAAAACTTTTCTATCAAATTTTTTATTTATTTATTTTAAATATGTAATTGCACCTGTCTTAACCTTATAATCATGATGTAACCAAGTAAATTGAATATGGGTCCTTGTACAATTACAAAACTACTCCCTAAGCCTAGCAGATGAGTTTTTTTTTTTTCAAAAAAAATATATTTAATATCCGTTCTTTATTTGTATGCTGTATTCCACAGAGAAAATCTGTATTAGATAATTGCAAGAATGAAAATATCCAATCTTGATTGCATAAGATATTTACCCTCTCCTAGTAGTAATTGTCTAATACACACTCCCACTCGTCCTTTTCGAAGAAAGTATATTTCCCAATCACTGCTTGACTTCATGTAAGGTTGCCAGTACAATTCCCACTTAAAAACTCCATCGAGGACGACTGTTAGTAGATATTCTTTGCAACTTGCGAGAGGAGAGATCAGCCATGGGTGCTTTAGAGTTCTTAAGTTATAAAGCATAATTACATATATTATAATAAAAAGATATTTGGGACTAAAACTAAACCATTTTTTAATTTTATATATATATTACTTCTTAAAATATCCATCACACCAAGTGGATTCCGTCGATGATAATTGTGATTTCTAGGGGGTGATTGGGGAAAGATCTTCGATTAGAAGTAACATGACATGTAAGAATTTGAAGCAAAATAAATAAATAAATACATAAAATGCTAAAGGGTTACCGACCCCCACGTGCCATGGAAAGCAGAATGGGATTACAGTAGGAAAGAAGGTCACGTGCAAGGGATCCAATGGCCTGAGCCTGGCTTCGAAAAATAAACCAAGGGAAACCCTAATAGGTACTTGTTCTTGGACAGGCCAAATATTCCTCTTTATTTTTCTTTTGTAGCTGTGCATTTTGTTGGCTGGTCAAAGGTCAAAGATACAGACGATAACAGAGATTATATGATGGGTTCCTTTAGGGCAAAGAGCATAGTAGAAGAACAAACAGAAAGCTGGTCAGCTTGTGAGCCGCACGAGGGGTTCTCTCTGCCCATATTCTAGACTTCACAGACCCACTTTGCCTTGTTTAAAAAGGGCTTCTTTATTGGTCGAACCACCTCCTCGTGGACTATTTTTTATTCACTTTTGCCCTTATTTTCAAGGACGGGGTCATGTGCGAACCCTTTCCACTAGACCCTGACTTAATCATTTAATAACCTCTCATCATGTGAGTTCTTGAGTCATGCCTGCATAGATTATATGTTGCAAATATCAGTCCAAAACCATCAGTCCATTTCATCAGTCACAAGAATTGTGTTGCAGATCGATCCTACTAAAGAACTCCATCAAGGTGGTCCTGTCATGAGGAAAAACCAGTTTACATATGGTGCAGAACTGCATATGTGCATGCTTGACCTGACAACACACAGCTAAAACCAATTTCATGAACCAAAGGCGGGCAAAAAGACCTGACTGACTGATCCATATTTTGCCCAACCATCGCTCGTTAATTAGGTATGTGTTTGTGGGGATCGTTACAATGATTGTGGACTCCAACCATCTCAGCAGCATCAATTGCTTTCAGATCACTTTCGACAAAATCTAACAACAGAAAGGCCTCGCCTGTGATTAGTGACAACTAGCCACTGACGAGGTTCTAATCAAACAGTAAAAGATGGGACTTTTTCATCAACAATGACACTTTACATCTCCCTAGGTTTACCACCTTTAAGGTCTTTCTATTATTTAAAATGTCTATACAATATTCTATATCCCATATCAGCAATGAATGATATAGCCAGCCTAGATCAAATGATGTTCAAATGAACTAAGCCTTGTTTCATGGCTTCTGAGCAGAGAACATGATGAAGGATCGCTGAACAATTCTAGTGTAGTTGGTAAGACCACATGTTGTGCACAAGTCTTCGATTTCCTCCTCTGTGAAATAGTTGTAGTTTTGCATAATCCTCTGCCGGATGCATCAAGAATTTTCGATCCAAAGAAAACAAAATATAGTCAGCAAAGACCAAATGATCCTCCAATCATTTAGATTCAATTATACTCGTGAGTATGGACTACCCAGCAGTTTAGATGGAGTTCCACCTATAAGTAGACACACCACAAGTAAAAACCTAGGTTACAAGAAGAGAGGATGCCGCACTTGCAGGTTTCACCTTCGTAAAGCTGAGCTACCTTTTACTGTGCATATCCAACTTTCCCAACAAACAAGCAAGCAGTAGCTTAGGGTTGAGATGGTCAATTAACAGACCTGAACCATCCTAGTTTAGCACTTTTTGTACTCCAAGTTCTAAATAAATGCTGAAGTCTCCATGAAATGACATGGAATATAATTGAAATGTGAATTTAATATGGTATAGGAATGGACAAGCAAAATAGAAGTAAAAGGGTAAGCTTCACTAACAGAATGTTTTAGAAACTTGAAAATTCTAAAACTTCAATGCTTTCCACTGCCTACTGTAAAATTCACAATCTAAATTAATCTGGACAGGATTTTCACCATTGCCAGTTTGGCAGGTGAGTATACCAGAGCAGCCAACATTTAAGGGGGGAGATGCACAAGCACATACTGTCTTGCTGAAGGAAGTATCTCAAGGCATAGTAATTAATGCAAACAGTTAATGTTACGATTACGATTTAAAGAAAATAAAACACTTGATGAAAAGTATTACCTCTCGGAAAGGTCGTTCTATCCAGGAAGTGGTTGAACTGTATTGAAGAAAAGTGGTCCCAACAAAGACTCCACCACTTCGCAAAGCACGGCAAATTTCAGCAACCTGGTATTAGTAGACAGTATCACTATTTGAACAACAGGCTTCTGAAAAAGTTCTATGCCTCTTTCCAGAACTTGGGCGATCAATTCTTGATTACTGGACCAACAATGTAATTTTACCCTGCTCACAACCTGATGCTTGGTGCTTATGCACCAACCACATGATGGGCACCTAACATAATTGATTTTGTCATATTAACCACATAACTTAAAATGATCAACTATGTAACTCCATTTATCCTCTACTTAAGGATCTGGCTGCCGGGATACTGCTATTAGAAATATCTACTACATTCCTAAACAAGAGAAGACAATACCAGCATATACCAGCATGACATCTTACACTCCAATGGTATATTCAATGTGGGGATCACCCTAAACAGAGTAAGATGATGGACAAGATCAAGACACCACCAGACAGCAACATAGCAGGGACAAATTGCATTAGTTTTTAGACATAAAGCGGGTAAGATTTCACTGCCTATTTTCAAATTCAAAGGGATTTTGGCAGATTGGTTTAGAATATCCAAAAGCCTGAGTCACCCATAAGAAAATGAAAAGGAAGAAAGATCACTCACAGCATTGGAAGCAGATGGCCAGCAATGCAAGGCAGCACCAGCATGAATAGCATCAACTGAACCTGAAGCAAAGGGAAGTCTTGAAACATCTGCCCTGACGAGAGCAAGATTTCTGAACGCCATCCAAAAAAATTTGTGAATCAGTTCTCATTTTTTAAAAGTCCTATGTATAGGAATAAAAACATTGATGTTCGAGCACAATTGCTGATCTAACTTTTGAGATTCTAATTCAGGAAAAAAGAAGCTTACCTCGTTGACATAGTATCATCTTGCTTTATGAAATCATAGCATTGGCGAAGCATATTTTCAGAAAAATCAAGTGCAATAACTTTAGAATAGGTTCCAGATTTGGCAAATTTTCTGGAAAATAAGCCACTACCACAGCTAACATCTACTAGAAGACCACCTTCTGTGGGTTTGAAGTACTCCTGAGCCATTTTGAACTGCAGTAACATCAAACTATTACAAACTTAATTAATAATTATGGACTCAAAAGCAAATTTCAGCAGAAATGAAGAACAAGAATGAATATTACTGCCATTTCCGCAGGTGTTAATTCCATTTCACAGTATATCATCTTCCATGTTATCCAAGTTTCATAGAGAGAATTCATAAGTCAGCTTGCTATAACTCATCTTTTCAGAATGACCTTAATTAAACATTCTCAATAAAGAAAAGACCTTAATTAAAGATTCCTCCTTGAGCTAGTGAATTTGAATTCCTAAACACAGATGAAGGAAAACAAACCTCTTCATCAGGACCAGGAAAGCCACTTTGATTAAAATTTTGACGCCAGCCACGTTCATACAAGAATGAAACAAGTGGACTCCTGAAAAAGGTGAAAGGAACTAACATGAGACATGACAATTTCCCCAAAACAATTCAATCCCATCACAAAATGTCATATTCAAAAAACACCCACTTTCCTATTTTTTCATCATAACTCAAAACCAAAGAAAGGATCTTGGAAATTGGGATAGAATATAACCGGCTACCTCTCTCATTAACAGAAACTATGATGCATACTGCTAATAGAGACACTCGAATAAGATAAGCATTATTTCAAGGGTTAAAGACTCATGGGGTTATAAATGGGAGTGCATGAACTTCATACGCTTATTCATGGATGCATCAGCATAGTGCCAAGAATGATACAACAACATCAGTATCAGTAATGCATGTATACCGGAATAGCTCAGTACGAACTGGTTTGACTTCAGTGTAGTCCTTCATTCCAGCAGTAATGGTAAGGTCTAGATAGTTTTCTTTGCTGGAGTATGTTTTGTTGCATCTATTACACTTGAAACCAGACCGGTAGATTGCTGGCCTGCAGGTTTTGAGTTATTATTCTACCAGACCCAACAGAAAAATAAAAATAAAAATAAAACTGATTTATACCACTATGTGAACTCAACTTACAAGTTAAAACCTGTAGGACCTTTTCTTATCAGAGGTTGGTAGCATATTGGGCATGCAAATGGGTCAACCTCTAAAGTTTGACTCTGCTGTGTGCTTAATTCCTGAAAGCAAAAGTTCTTAGAAATTCGATATGCAACTGAACAAGGATAAGATGTGACAATGGTCAGAAGAAAATCCTTTCCTATGAACACAGATTCAGTAGTGCCTCACTGTTAATTACAAGGACTAATTAAATGTCTATATTTTCCGAATTCGCATATCAAACAGAACACTCCTATCTATAACTAGCAGAAAACTACAAAAGCCACCCAGCAATAGCCAAACTCTTTGATCACACAGTTCAGCAATAACTTCAAATTGCCAAAAGCTATGATGAATAATCAAATGTGACCTTTGATTCTTGAAAGCTCAATCTACTGAGCTATTTGCGAATGTCTACCAATTTGGGTCATAAACAATGACAAAATTGACATTCAAAATTCTAACTTTTCTCAATAATCCACAAATCAATCTACTGAGCTATTTGCGAATGTTTACCAATCTGGATTATTAACAATGACAAAACTGACATTCAAAATTCCAACTTCTCTCAATAATCCACAACCATCCCATTTTTCCTAGAAAAACGCCAAGATAAATTCAAAACCTTTTAGAGCAGCTCAATTTTGATTCTTACTTCACACTTTTATTACCTCCATAACTGAATATAAAAACCCAGAATAGCGGAGAAATTAAAACGTTTATTTTTTTTAATATCCCTCCATTTTTCAATCATTTTTTTCTCAGCAACCAAACAAGAACGACCCTTTTACCAGCACTTCATTTTCACAACTCACAAGTATCCAAAAAACTATAATTAAGTATTCCAATTCACAAAAACCTGTAGTGGCAGTGGTGGTTTAGTGTTAAAACAAAAAAAAAAAACAGAAAGCAATGACTACAAAAAGTGAAAATAGAGAAACAAGAGATGATGGTTTTACAGGTTCAAGAGAAACAGCTGAAGTGGCGCGAATTGTAGAGGGAAACCGAAGGGAGGTGAACCGGAGACGAGTGGGAGGAAACCGTGAATTATGAAAAAGATGAGGGTACTTTGGAGATAAAGATTGGTGAAGAGAAGTGGAAGCCATTGCCATGAAAGATTTGCTTAGGCTTAGCTCTCAAGAATTCTCACTCTTTCTGGGTCTAATTTCTTGTGTTTGTGCGGTGTTCCGTGGAGACGTGGCCATGCGTTTGTAGTTTATATGAGTGATGAGGGAGTTTTCAATTTTTTGTGGAAATGGTGGGACCACGTTAGTTTAAAGTGGACCTCTCAAATAACAAGTATACCAAGGAATGGTGATTTTCCATAGCCATAAACACACTTCATTAAGAGTACTGTTAACATTATGCCATTAAGCTATAAACAGTTTAATTGTTTTGGAATCAGGAATATTTTGATATTTTTACATGATGTATTAGTTATTTTTAATTTATTTAGATATATTTTAATTTATTTAATATTTTAATAAATAACTAAAATACTTCTAAGAGTAAAAAAAAATCAATTGTTTCAAGTATGAGTTTTTCAGTATTTTTGTTTTTTTATACATTAAAGAATTACACATGTATACGTGATCAAAAAATAATAATTATTTGAGGTGAGAGGTATTGGTGTCTTTTAGCCTCATTTCGTTTTGTGAGTTGTTGGTTTAATTGAGAATAATGATGTAATTAAACATTAAAATAATATTTTTAATTGAAAAGGTCGTTGGCATGTGAAAGCTATCGTGTAATTTGGTCATCTCATATGGCAACTCCTAGTGGTAAAAAAAAAAAAAAAAAGCTTTCTCTGTATCATTTTATTTCTTATTGTCTCCTCTTTCATTATAAATGAGGCATTAGTCCAAATATGACTAGTTTTATTGCATGTAACCCTTTCTTTTTTTTTCTCTTTCATTTATATCTCCTACTCTGATAAATACACCATGGTCCTCATGGTTATTGATATTTCAGATTCATTCCTTTTAGTTCTAATTTTTGTCATTTTTCCTTTTATTCAAGTTTTATTTATTTTTAATTTAACCCTTGATTTCTAATTTGTATATATAACATTTATTGATTTAGTCCTTTTAATTTATTTATTTTTTCTTTGCTCCTTTGTCAAAGTCTTTATAAATTTCAATTTTATAATTTAAATAAGGTTTATGATTTTTGTTTTTTCAATGATAATAGTAATGATTTCAATTTGATCCCTTTTCTTTTGATTTCTTATTATTTTTCTTGGTTATTTTGTCAAAGTTTCTTTAGTTTTTAATTATATCCTTCAAATCAAGTTCATGATTTTTATTTTCTCAATAGTAGTAGTGGTGGTGGTAATAATAATAATGACAATAATAATAGTAATAATAATAGTTTATTATGATGGTGATTATAAGTTTGATAATAATAGTAATGATAATCATAATTGTGATAGTAACAGTAATACAAATAATAAAAATAATATTAGTAATAGTAGTAATGATAATGATGATAATAACTACAACTACAACAATGATAATGGTGATAAAACTATTAATAATACTAATAATGATTGTAATGATAATAATAATAATGGTGATGATAGTTGTAATAATTGAAAAAATAGTAATAATACTAATAAGACGCTACTATTATTACTAATAATGATAATGCTAGCAATAATGGTGGTGACAATAACAACAATATTAGTAATAGTAATAACAATAATAGTAGTATAGTAGTAGTAGTAGTAGTAATAGTAATTTTAGTAATAATAGAAATAATAATAGTGATAATAATAATATTGATGATATTATTTATTATTAATAATAGTAATAATGATTTTGATCCTCATTTTTTGAATTGTTATTTTTTTAAATCCTTTTGCATGATTGTATTTTTTTTTTCAATTTCATTGTCTAATATTTAATTTATTGAAACTTGAACTTCATGATTTTTCTAGATTAAATATTTTAGATCTAATGACTTGGATCACAAGTTTAGAAAGTTAACATATTTTTTTTAAAATAAAAGCTTTATAACTTTCTTTATTTTTTATCGGGTAATTCTAATTACATAATCTGGATTGTGGGTTTGACATGTCATTCCATGTTGGCTTAGCTCTAATTGGTATTGTTACACATTTTAGGAATTCTTTTTATGTCATTTTTTTGTAACTCCATTTAAATATATAAACACTATTTTTTGTATAAAAAAAATTTATCGTTTAATAAGTTTTAGAGATTAATTTTTTTTCCTAAGGTGTTTAAGGTTTATTTTGATTATATTATTGCAATGTGAAATATCTAGATGATTTTTTTAGTATATAATACAATGTTAGACAAGTTAATATTTTGATTAAAATTTAGATTAATTACACAAGTACTGTATATTTATCGGTAACATCTCCTTAATGCCAAGCATATTCTTTCTATTTCTCCTTTTCTTTTTCTTTTTTTTGTAAATTACTCATATCGAGTACTTTTTAATTACAAGTATTATTTTTAATTCATATTTGGAATTTGTATCATACATGAATTAGACTTTTCAGCATTGTCCTCGCAACGCATGGAGGATTTGTCTAGCTATTTCGATAAAAAAAAACACATTCATTAAATGATCGTTGCTGACTTCTCCATAAATTATAAGGAAAAATCGCCGAGTATAAAACATGATATATGGCTTAAATTTCTCAGATAAAAAAAAGAAAAAGAAAAAGAAAAGAAAAAGAAGAAGAACAGAGGATGGACAGTCGAAAAGAAAGAACAAGGAGAAGAAAACAAAATGATAGGAAGCAAAGATAGCTTGGCTAGAAGTGTTTGGATTAAAAAAGAAGAAGATATAACACAAGTTAACCTGTAACCCCGTTCATAAACTCTATTAGATTTAATTAATTTGTTTTATTATATTATATAATAAGAAAATAAAAACCAATAAATGTGAAGGTTGATTAAATTAAGGATACAATTAAAAAAATATATGATTTATAAATCTTAGGAAACTAAGGATTAAATTGAAAAGATAAATTAATTCAATTAATTCAGGGTTTCAATTGAAAGAAATTCCAAGATTAAATAACTTAATTGAATTGGAATTGAAAAATCCAAAAGCAAGGGCTGCAATGAAAAGGAGGAAATATTCTAGGGACCCATTGGTTTTTTTCTAATTCATATTCTTAGTCCAACTGTTTCCAATTGAATCAATTCAGTTCAATTTTCAATTCAATTTTGTCCAACTGATTCAACTTAGTCCTAAAGCAATTCATGTTTTATTTAAGTCCAAATAAGAAAATCAGTCTCTCCACTCGGCTTTTCAATCCAAAATACCAGATAATTTTGCAAGATCCAAGCTCAAGTTGATTGACTACAATGAACTATCCAACAAATATAGCCCAAATTGAATCAATCCCCAAAATCTTGCCTTCAATTGATTTTCCAGATCGTTAAAACTCCAGAACCCTAGCCTTTCCTCTTCATAAAAACACCAACAATCTAGAAACAAGGGGGGAGACAGATCCAACACCAGCCTCTCATTCACCCAGGATAAGAACAAGACCGAGAGAAAAGATCAACAACAACGAAAAAAAAACCTTACACGCACCGCCTCTCACTTCTATTATGCATTTTCCAAAAAGATAACCTCATTGTTTCTTCTCCCCCAATAAAAACTATCACTTCTACCAAACACAAGACGACCTCCCTTCCAGAAAGAAAAAAACCCCATCATCAGAGCCCTCAATTCATCAACCCCCACCATCT
Organism: Populus alba; assembly: GCF_005239225.2. Lineage (NCBI taxonomy): Eukaryota > Viridiplantae > Streptophyta > Magnoliopsida > Malpighiales > Salicaceae > Populus > Populus alba. Next base: position 4,717,650 of record NC_133289.1, on the reverse strand, counting down.
CTGTTGGCCACTGAACCAACACTAACAAATCAGTGCGTGGGATACGTGGGCTAGTCTATATTTTCCCACTGTCTTTTTTTCTTTTTGGGTGTTTTCCGTCAATTTCAAACCCCTAATAAATGTTTGCGTTATCTAGGAGTTGTGTATGTTTATATTTTATTTGTGAATGAATTTTATATATGTGTGAGTACAGATATTATCAGTAATAAATATTCCCCATTAAAATATAAATAATTCATAATATAAAAAATTATTTATTGATGTAAATTTATTGTTGCACATATGTTATAATAATTTAGGCTGGTCAACATCTCCCATCAAAGCATATTGATTAAAAGTTATATCTTTTGGGTCCATTTTGAATTTTTTTTTTGAGGCATATTGATTAAAAGTTGCATCTTTTGGGTCCATTTTGATTTTTTATTTTAATGAATAACCAAAATAATACGTCTTTTTTTTTTTTTATATATAGAAATCAATATCAAAATCTTGCAATAAAGAAATCTTATTTTTAGGGGAGTAATAATAATTTTTTCATGAATAACCAAAGCGACAAGTTTTTTATTTTAAAAAGAGACTAATGTCAATAAAACGAAGATTGAACCTTGTTACCAAATCTAAATTCAAAATCATTGTTTAGATCTTAGTGTGTGTATCAGTTTAGACAAGACTCTTAGCATAGCATGTAAGTGCAGTAGATATATTTATCATTAAAAACTTTTGATATAATAATATACATAATGATTATTATTTTTCTTATTATATAATCAATCAATCTCTAAGGAGCAGCGACTCATTTTATATTCTTAATTTTTTATTTTTGTACGTGTAGTTCACCTCAATATCCGACCAAATACTTTAAATACAGAAATCAAGTAATGTGACTAATGCAATGTCCTAAATGCCTTTGGTTAATGTCTATCATCATGATCTTTGCCTTCACAGTCATTTTGAGTGGCATCTGAGTTTCTGCTCAAGAGTCCTAAGTGCTAAAAACTAAAGGATAAGCTTATCTCAATAAACAGTCCAAGCCGGCGCTATAGTGGACCACCAAAACTTTTGCAATCGAAAGAAAGAAAGTTGTCTTTTCTTTTTCCCTTAAAGGCAGACACATTTCTTGCAACTATATCCCACTTCATTCCTCCAACTAAGTAGATGCAAAAACTTGACCCCCACAAACCATATTAACCCAAAAAAAAAAATTTACGAGGATATAACTTAATTGATCAGATTCCTTTCACTATTTTAAATCTCATAAATTTCAGGGTAATTTGAGGCTTATATGATTTATTAATTTTAAAGCCTGTAAATTAATTGCCGAGATGCGTATACAGTTAGCCCAAACATCTAGGTTAATTTAAAAAAAAAAACAAAAAAATTTTCTACTTGTGGTGGCAGCAGATAACTCACAGTTATTTGGTAGTTTAGCATATAATATTTTTTATTTAAAAATATATTTAATTTTTTTTTTTTTAGTATATTAAAAAACACATAAAATATCAATTCAATATTTTTTTAAAAATAAATATATTTTTAAAAAATACCATAAAATAAAAGTTACTGCAAACCTAAACATTTCAATTGATATAGTGGCCAGTCTATTCATAGAAACAAAAGATTGTACTTTTACATTATTGCCGTGAAGAACATGAGCCTTTGATGGATTTTGATATCACTACTAATTAATTAGTATTTAACTAGAATGGTGCCCGCCCTATATATTGTATTATTTTTTATATATATATTTATACATCGTAGGTGCATTTTTTTCAAAAAAATTAATAATTCAAGTTATAATCTGATCAACTAAATAAGCTGATTTTATTTAAATTTTATATATAAAAAGACAATGATAGTAAATGAAAAAAACACATATAAAAAAAATGATTGCAATAACATGGAAAAAAAAACTTTTATTAAAAAGTAAAAAAAGAGTTATTTATCTAGTTGTGCTTAATAACTTTTTTTATTAAAATTAATTTGTGAATAGAAATCGACACATATATAAAATTTATTAAATAAAATAAAATAAAAAAACTATGTACAAGGCTGCACATGTTAAAAATATAATAAAGAATAAATATTTAATCTATAAAAAATATATAAAGATTTACATATAATCATCTTTTATCAAATATATAATCCAAAAATAATAAATAAAAAAGATAAAAACAAAAAAAAAAGAAGATAAAACATTTTTTAAAGTGAAAAATGTTTTTCTTTTAGTTAATATTTTAATTAGTTCCCAATCAAACTTTAGATTTTGTTAATATCCTGGTACTAAATGCATCTCACAGTTAAAAAAAAATTTTACCCCCTCAAGCCAAATTAACAAAAGAAGAAGAAGAATAAAAAAATTGCTACTTTTGTAGACATCAGACAAGCCATACTGTGGCCAGCACTAATCAGAGAAGAACCAAAGATTCCACTTTTACATTATTGCCCTGTAGAACCTGAGCCTCTGATGACTTCTGATATTACCTAGCAATATATTACTATTTAATGCAATGATCCTAAATGCATCTCTCAGTTGACACATGACAGATGGAAAAGCAGATTGTTATCATCGGAGCAGGAGCAAGTGGTCTTCTTGCCTGTAAGTACGCTCTCAACATTGGACTCAACCCGATTGTGTTTGAAGCTGAAGATAGAATTGGAGGAGTTTGGTCTCATACTTTGGAGTCAACCAGACTCCAAAACACCAAAGAAATTTTCCAGTTTTCTGATTTTCCATGGCCGCCCTCGATTACAGACACATATCCTACTCACACTCAGGTGATGGAGTATTTTGAATCTTATGCACAACATTTCAACCTCTTTCCTTGCATCAAGTTCAATTCCAAGGTCATCGGTATAGACTATGTTGGGGTGTCTGATGAAGAGATGGAGTCATGGGCTCTTTGGGGTGGGACAGGCAAGCCCTTTGGCACCGAAGCGAAATGGCATGTCAAAGTTCAAGACACAAAAAATGGCAGCATACAAGTAATTTCATTTTTTCAAGAAGTCAATTAATAAATATATCCATGTTGTTACGGACTCTGGTTGTGGCTGTTTTTTCATAATAACTAAAGAATTATGTCGGTCAGGTGTTTCATACAGAATTTGTTGTTCTTTGCGTTGGACAATTCAGTGGCCTTCCAAATATTCCAGAGTTCCTTCCAAATAAAGGGCCTGAAGTGTTCAAGGGCAAGGTGATGCATTCAGAGGACTTCTCAACCTTGAACAATTCGACTGCAGCAGAGTTGATCAAAGCAAAGAGAGTTACAATTGTTGGTTCTCATAAAACTGCAGCTGACATAGCAGCAGAATGTGCCAACGCAAATGGTAAGAAAACTTTCTGTTAAGGCAAATGTTCCCACTTGAACTCTTTTATCAGCTTAATGAAAAGACTAGCGTGTCTCAAGTAATTCCTTTAAGAAGCTGCAAGGTCTACGCTATGTTCAAAAAAGCCCTTTATTTAGTTAGATCTGTGGATGGAATGCTTGATTAAAATCCGCGTTGTCGTCATTTGAAGTTTACTCTGCCTTTCTATAATCAATGATTTAGGAGTCAGGTACCCTTGCACAATGATTCAAAGGAATGCTCACTGGTTTTTGCCTAGTGACGAATTTAGTGGACTTCTACTTGGTTTCTTGTACTTCAATCGATTCTCGGAATTCCTGGTTCATAAGCCTGGTGAAACATTTCTATTAAGTTTTGTGGCCACCATGCTTTCACCCTTGGTAACTTCTATTTCACTCTCCCAATTGCTTTTGTTCATGATTGTTATATATGTGTGAATTGCTCTGAATTATTATGCCAATATCTTGCTTTTAACTTTTTAGAGATGGGGAATTTCAAAACTCATTGAGACCTACCTTAGATGGAAACTTCCACTGAAGAAGTATGGAATGTTACCAAAAATCAGCTTTCTTGAAGATGTTTCTGCCTGTCAGATTGTAATGCTGCCTGACAAATTCTACGACAGAGTTGAAGAAGGAAGCATCATTATCAAGAATTCCCAAATCTTAAGCTTCTGCGAAGAAGGTCTAATCATAGATGGAGAAAATCAGCCAATAGAAACAGATGTTGTGATTTTTGCTACAGGATTCAAGGGTGATGAAAAACTGAGAAACATTTTTGAGTCTCCTGTTTTCCAAAACAACATAATGGGGTCACCGACCTCTACAGTTTCCCTCTATAGGTCTTTTGTTAACTTCTTATTTCTTGCCATCTATCTTTCTATACGTTCTTTAAGTTTCTCTATGAATGCATCCAGCTTGATATTTCATGGTTAGTGCTAAAAAAATCTCTTTTGCATTTCCCTCAGACAGATAATTCATCCTCGAATTCCTCGATTGGCTATCATAGGATACAATGAGAATTTCTCAAATTTGGGTCGCTCAGAAATCAAAAGTGTATGGCTATCACAATTCCTTGATGGCAACCTTGAATTGCCAAGTATAAGAGACATGGAAAAGGAAGCAAACATGTGGGCAGATCACATCAAACAAGTTACAGGCCGCTACTTTAGGAGAGCTTGTATTAGCAACTCAAGCATATGGTACTATGACCAACTTTGCAAGGACATGGGATGCAATCCCAGAAGAAAGAAGGGATTTCTAGTAGACTTGTTTATACCATATGATCCAACAGATTATGCCGGTCTCACTAGCAAGTGAGGTTGTCCAAAGTTTGTGAAAACTCCATCACAAGTTGAAACTATGTAATTTTATATGCTTGCTCCTGCAAGCTGCTCAAAGCAGAATAATTAATTCAGGGCAATGATATTCTCTGGGTAGCAAACTAGTAATGGATTTATATTTCCAGTTTATAATTAGCCTTCTGCTTAAAATTTAAGCAGGAGTCGTGGACTTGACTGTTATAATTGATGTTTCCTCCTAAGCCGAAGCAACATTTTCTTCCGTATTCCATGACCTTTGTTAAGGCATATACCAGATGAAGATTTATTTGTATTAGAACTGCTCACCCATTATATAGTTTTTGGATTTTCTCTGAAACTTATCAGATTTGATCAAGCAGCATTGGCAGACTAAGAAATTTTGACATTTCAGTGTAAATATGCATATTTCAATGTCACGAGGGTTCCCTTTTGGGCCATGGTGTTATATTACTTAATGGATACCAATGTAGCATCACTTTTGTAGTAAAAGATAAATGAGAGGACCACAACAATTGTTAGGTGATAGGACTGGGCTGCGTACCATCAAAACCAAAAAAGATGTGAGCTTCTTAAAGACTAGGCCACAAAACAATAAAGATAGATAAACTGAAAAAACAAGACAAAGCTGCCTCATACCATATATTATGAGACTTCCTGCATAGTTTACCACCATGGCTACAATCATCAAACCTTTTTTGCCAAATTTTCCTTTGCAAAAACAGACACTACCGTTGAACTCTCAATGGATTTCTTGCAAACCAGTCTCAGATTCAGTGACTACTTTGCCAGTTTCTCACTTCAGACAACAAGGACAATTTGCAGCTTCTGTTGCTTTCAATCCCTCTGGAAATTTCGACCTTCCTATATATGATGGAGAAGAGGGTAATAATCTCATTTTAATTCTATTCTTGAGTCATTTCCGGTTATAGTTATGCGTCCTCCAATTAAAATACTGCTACAGAATTGGTGTCTTGTAGTACTAGCTCAGTCTTAACAATCATCCCATTTGAAGGCATTATCAAGAAGAAGAGCGAAATATAAGGCTATTTTCTTAATTTAGCTGTTTTCCTTTGGAAGTTTTGGGACATGTTCTAGCTTAGGCCTTGTAGCTTCTAGACGTTAATTTTGATGTGAAGCAGATGAGACCTGCATTCTTGGAGATATTATTGTTTTAGATATCAAGTTTCCCTTTTCCTGCTATTTCAAAACTTGCCGAATTCGGCAGTCAGTAATGTCCATGATTGGTGATTAGTTCACGATAGTTGAGTTTGAACAATGCTATGAATATGATTCCATTAGTTATTGAACTTTTCAGTTTACATTAGCTGTGGTCTAGTAAGTTCTGTTTAAATTGTTCTTGGTATTCAATTCTGTTTAATTTAATCTGTACTGATTGACAGATTCAACTGAAGTTAAACCACCTCCAATGCCCCCAACCGAAGGCAGATTCGAGATTGTAATCGATAATGATATAGTTCGCCGTCTTGACTTGTCCCCGTTTCACAACGTCACAGGGTTTGTTTCACCCTCGCGAGGTAAGCACCATATAATCAAAGCTTAAACTCTTGTATCTGGGACTAGTTATATGCCATGTAGCCTTGATAAGGCCTTCTTGGCAACCTTTTTGTAGTGGAACCGAAAGAGTTTCTTGAGCGTACAATTGGATTTACCATAAACTACACGAGAGAAGATCCGATGGATCCTCGAGAACTATCAGAGTTCCCTGATATAAGACTCTGGTTTTTGAGGCTTGATGCTACTTATCCTTGGTTACCTGTCTTGTTGGACTGGCGAGCGGGAGAACTGGCTCGTTATGCAGCAATGTTGGTCCCTCACCAGGTAATAGATAATGAATGAGAGTACTGCATATGATTTAAGCAGCTAATAGAGCATGATGGGAAGGCCTGACTTCTGAATTTTCTACTGGCAGGTGAACATGAAATTGGGAGTAGTTTTTAATCCTGAGGCACTGGAACTGTTTGTGATGAAGAAAGTTTTCGTCGTGTACTCTTGGTTGCAGCAGCAGAATGTTCCAAAGCCTAGACTCAAGACTAGTGACATGGCTAGGATGCTTGGATTTGGGATAGGAAATGAACTCTTTGACTTGATCGATCAACATTCTCCGGTTTCATAAGTATGGAAAAACTTTGCTGTCAGGCTCATCCAAGATTTCAGACAGGCTTAGAGTTCCCCTTGCGATGACCAATTGGTGTCACTTGGGATCTTAGAAGAGCTGCAACCCACAAAAGGAAATCGACGGAGCCTGAGGGGGACAAAACCTCAAATTGCATTCTTGCCGTGGAGCTGCACAGAAAGGGTTCCCTAAAGTCCCAACAGAACAAAATAATGATATCAAGTATTATGCACACCTCTATTTTGCTCTTCAATGTGCCTTTACTGGTAATATTATATTAGATTTCTGTGTCCAGATGTATGAGGTGTTTTATGCATTTTGAAATTTTCCCAGAAAGTAACCTGAAATGATAATGGCTTAAATCACCAAATTACAGTATGTGCAAGATGTTTGCGGCAGTAACCTGCTAATGCTGTGAAGCTCTCGCTTTAAGAAATAATTTGGCTTCACTTTTATGTTAACTGTATCTCCTTCTCTATAATCTATGCTTAAAATAAAAAATACATAAAAATTGAGGGAAGTTATTAACTAAAAAAATTGCAATTTTTTTTTTTTTAAAAAAAAAGGAGAAATAGAGGTCAAACGTTAATAAGCGTGAAAGGTCACGTCCAAGCACCTAACCAACTATACTAGCCTAGGCATGCCTGGGCACATAAACCCGCTCATGTATTTGGGCTTAATTTTTTTTCCTGCAATAAGAGTATGAGTTTAATTTTTAAGAATTTAAAAACAACTGATGTTTTGTCTGATGTTGCCATCTCATGCAGTGGAAACTTATTGAAAAGTCGGATTTTTAACTTTTAGTTCAAAAAATCTCATTTTAACATATCTTTTCACATTAAAAAATCTAAGAAACATTCTTAATAAACTCATTTATGTCATTAAAATAGCAAAAGAAAATCATTTGAAAATCACAAAAACAACCTAAAATCATAAACTTTACAATGATCGATCTATTTTTCCAGGCAATATAAATGTCATAATCTAAATATCAAACTTTTCTTGCTAAATGAAACCTTTTGATGCCGCTTTAGATCATTTTAGTTTTTAGAATCATGAAAACTAATAATTTTATCTCTCTAGATATTTTCCAATGACTTTCTTTCTTTTCTTTTAAATTTAAAGACTAAAAAATTAACAAAATGAACTTTAGGATCAAAATGAAAAGTTTTGTAAATTTCAAATTAACACATGTATTATATTTATGTTTAATATTTTAGTTCTTGTTTTTTTAATCTGGTATCACTTACATAATTTCAAACCCAATCACATAGGCTATAAAGGGACTAAATACAAAAAATGATATTAAATTGAAAATAAATAAATGAGGAGTTTAAAGAGTGAAACTCCATAAGAAAACCCATAATTTTTTTTTATTGGGATTTGGGGCATAAAATATGTATGGTATGCATCTTTTGGAAACCATATGGCCTGGCAAGAATGTAGTTAGGGTCTCTGAGCAAGAGCCCATAACTTTATTATGGAAAAGGCCAGTCATGGGCTTTTGTTTTGAATGTTGAAAACCTTCTCTTTGGTTGCAGAGAAAGTTTCTCCATTATTATGGAAAAGGCCAGTCATGGGATTTTCTTTTAATTAAAAAAAAAATTTCTCCATTATTTTAAATAAAGTTACGCATCAAATATGCTAACGTTTTGCATGATTATATTTTAAAACCTTGAAGTTCTTATTTATATTATCACCGTATTCAACTCTCTTTTTTTTAACTTAAAAATTACTTTCTTAATAATATAAGTTGAAAAATTTATATAAATGAAATGTATATGTTTAATTTTTTTTTTGTACAATTTATATTTGTTATCTTATATCTAAAAACACAATAATAAAACTTAACCAAATGCTTTAAATATTTATAAACATTACATAGTAATTAGTGCCACACAATTATCAGAAAATATCCTTTCATCTTCCTGCATGATCGCTTGCCCTTCTCGATAAAAATGAATTCTTTAAAATGATCATTTTCAAATCAGCCGAGTCGGTAGGGAAAATATCATGAATAGGCGTTTGATGAGAATGCAGCGTCAACAGAGTTTCATTAAAAAAAAAAAAAATTGGTTTAAAATTATTTTATTTTGTATGTTTTAAATTATTTTGATATGATTGATTTTAAAAATAATTTTTTTAAAATAAAAAAATTATTTTAATATATTTTAATATAAAAAATATTTTAAAAAATAATTATAATTACATTTTCAAACAACGCCGTAATGAAATGTAATTTGTCACTAGCTAGAGATTGTTCCTTGGGGGAAAGCTGTTTGTTATATAGAGTTTTTTTTTTTTTTATAATCATTTTTTCCATTAACGACAGGATATGTTACTGCATAAAACCCATGTATGACAATCTTATCATTTTTTCCATCAACTCTATATAACACCTAACAACCTGCATCCAATTTAAAAAAAAAAAAAGTATATCTTGCACTAAAGTAAAACTACATAGATTCCTTTCTTTTATGATAAACCTAAAAAAAAATATTAAAATCATAAAGAAAACATCTAAAATAATATCAATTTAATATTATTAAGAAAATATTTTAAAAAAAATCATAACCACTTACAAAATATAAAGAACTTTTAATCTCGTAATCTCGTAATCTGTTCACAAGTATAAAGAATTCATTATTATTGAGTGAACATAAAACATATTAGAGCTTATAATAGATGTCGAAGTTACTGAATTTTCATGAATTTTTTTTAATTTTAAATTATTGTTTTTTATATTTTTGGATTGTTTAGATACATTGATATAAAAATGAATTAACAAATATTATTTTAAATAAAAAATATTTTAAAACTACAAACATCCTCTCTCAGTTGAAGTATATAAAATGACTTTGTGAAAAAAATAATTCCAACCTTGACTAAACTAGCTAGATGAGTGGGTTATTTTAAAAAGAAAAAAGAAAACAAGAACTAGAAGAGTGGTGAGACGGTGCGCAGAGCCACCACATTGACTTCAAATATAAGGTTAAACTGTCAAGTACATCAAGTGAAGTCATGTCTCTCAAAGACATGTATACATGGCACTTCATAGACGGGATCAAGTCTAATCAAATGGTCGGTGAATTTGATGGCAAATCTTGACGAACCATCCTAACCCTTTTGAATTAATTGATCACGAGCAGCCGCTGCTGGCGGGGCTCATGCCCATGTGAAGGTGTTAGCACAAGAACATGTGAGGGTTTTCACACGTCGGTATGGGAAAGCATAGAACTGATCAAGAAAAGGATGGGTATTAGGAATTATTGTTTTTGTGTTTTATAAGTATTTTTGAAATTGTTTTTATTTTTTTATTAATTTTAAATTAATATATTTTTAGTGTTTTCAAATCAGTACTAATGTCAAAAATAATTTTTAAAAAATAAAAAAATCATTAACATGCATTTTGACACGAAAAGTTATTTGAAAAATAACCACAACCACCCTGCCAAACAAGATCTTAAAATAGGATAGATCAATTGGTTAGATTTTAATTTTGTTTTTTAACAATTACAAGTTTGAGTCTTTTCAATGACACTAAAAATTTATATAATTATTAATTTTAGGACTTATAAGATTAACTAAAGTATGCAAATGCTAGCTCAGACACTACATGTTAACACACAAAAAAAAAAAAAACAAAGGGATGTTTATGGACATTGTGAAGATACAACAGGACGAATTTATATCTTTGTGTTGTCAAAGATATATATGCACGGAAAGATTTGATTGCCTTGCATGCATATATACTTTGTGAGACAGGTTAACAAAAAATTCAACGTCTGTGCCTAATGGAATTTTGTTTACTTGTGTAAGAGAAGATGGGTTCCTCCTCTTGCGTTGACGATCATGTTCATGTTGTAAGGGATGTGGGGACGTTGTAGTAGACGCATAATTTGTTTCATTCATCTCTCGTCGTGGGATTTTCTTCTAATAACGTGTGCAAGAAGACCTAGAGAGTTGAGACAGCTGATATTGCAGCGGTTCTCCGGCGAAGAAAATTAATTCTCAGTTATGTGTTTTCGATATATGTGCCAGTTATAGCTCATACCAAAATTATAGTGGCTGCAAATCAGTTAATCGCTTAATTAATTAAGTCTTAAAAAAGTGGCTAAGATGATATTTCCTTCTATATTTAGAGATTATGTATTTTACAGAGGCTAGCTCCCTTTCGGATATCTCCGTCTGCGTGGCTGGGCATTTTTTTTTTTTTTTTTACTTGACAACGTGTATTGTCTGAACTTGCCTAGATTATGATCATAACGGTGTCAAAAAAAAAAAAGTTTAAGTTGTTTTTATCTAAAAATATGTTTTTCAATTTATTTTAAATCCAAAACACCTATAAAACATTTTAAATACCGTGATAAATCTATTTATTGTCTAAAACCATCCCAAAAATCAAAATCATCTTAAAACAAAAAATCTACTCGAAAGCTCATATTTGTTTTTTCATTAACTTTAAAGGTTAAAAAAACATAACATAAACTCTACTCATAAAAAGAAACAATTTGACACAAATATAATTTCGTTTTAGGTAGCCTAAATCTATATCAACGACGTATTTTTTTTCTTATCGCTAAAATCTGAAGACCTTCTTTCTCTCTCTCTTTTCTCTATTAACCTGGGATTAAAAAATAACAAAAATAAATTTTTATACCAAAATCAAATTTAAAAAATATTAAAGTATCGAAATTGTATAATTTATGTTATTTTTTAAGTCGGGGGACCAAAGTGCATCTTTCTCAAAACTTATAGCACACCACCTATGTTTAGCATCCTTTTCATTTAAATTCCTTATTCTTTCAATCTTATCTTTTCATAAAAAATCAAAATCAATTTGTTTTAAATTAGAACTAAATCATTAGGAAAAAAAGTTTGAGAAATAAAATGAAAAGACAAAATTTGTGTACATGTACATACAAATTAGTAATATCTAATATATACAGTTGCATTTTCTTGATACGAGACAAATGCATATTAAGATTAGTGTTTTTTGTACAAATAAAATACACACAAATGCAAATATGAATCACGAGTGACTTATTGTATGCGTCGAAGACATATTTTCATACACTAAACTTCACCCTGTGAGTTGGAAATAAAGATCATGAACACAATTGACTCAATTAACAGCTATACTAAAATTTAATTAACTATAAACGTATAAAAATCCCTGGAGTAACAATTTTTTTTGGTCATTTTATTTTCACTTGTATATAATTAAATTTTGTGACAAAGTTGGTATATAAGCAATAACTATAAGGACCGTCGATCCTGGCGGAGCAGAGGCTAATTGTTCTCTCTGCTGCCCTGCCATCATTTTCAAGGATGCATGTGCATCAATAAAAGCAGTGGAACCTGACAAAGTTAATAAAAATTCTCCAGATTTTGTTGATATAATTAGAAGTGGTTATAAATTCGGGCCATCCTAAAGTCCACACGACTCTTAATTATTCAAGTCAACTTTATCATGCATATGAGCATTTTCTCTGAATTTGAAAACATTTCAATGAAGTTTCAGGAGAAAATCGCGTAACAAAACAAATTAGAGACCAGAAAATTAATAGCATGTAAAAACAATCACACAAGTTTTTGTGGAAGACATGTTTTCAAGGAAGGGGTGTGTTGAATTATTTGCCTCTGGTGCCCATTTACTGCTACACCGGCATGTTCTTTGCATAGAGGTTGGTATCAATGGAACAACGTCTCTTCATTTTCCGAGAGCTAGGGACACCTTAAATTAAAGGGACTTTAAGCAGATCTTGACCTTAGGGACCCAAAGTATAGGGTGATTATTTTCGGTTCGATTTTTATAAAAAAAAATATAACCAAAACATTTTTTTAAAAAAAAAAAACTGGTTCAAATCGATCAATTTTGATTCGGTTTGGTTATTTTAAAGTAAAAACTAAGGTTTTTTTTGTTTTGTTTTTTTCTGATTTGATTCAGATTTTTTTTTATTCGAGATAACTCAAGTTAAAGGGATTTTTAGGGACCCAAAATATAATAATTCAGATTCAGAGACATAGATAAGCACACTCAAGCTACTGGTCAACGAATGTCTGCGAAATTGTAAAACATGAAATGCTAGCTAGCTATGTCGCAAGAAAAAAAATGTATGCTAAAAAGGGTATATATAAATTTATTTGTTGGAAATATTAATATAAAAAAATGTAATTAATGGTGGTGCCTATATGAAAATCAATATTTTGGAAATAACTTCAATGTCTTTTTTTTTTTTTGGCATGCATTAGACATTGCTATTTATAGTCCAATTTGTTACATCAACATTCTATTGATATATATTTTTTGAAATAAATTATAGTTACACTCATGGGCTATTTAATTTTGTTATCATTTGTATGATTTATGGCTGACTTGAATATTGATTAAGAAGATTGCTTTTGGTGGATTAGTGCTTGATCTTTGATTGCAGCTGATATGATGTCTTTCATAGTCTCAACAGGAGTTCATGAACATTGAAAGAGGTTTGTAGAAGGTTGAACCTAGGGTTCTGCAATTGTTTAGTAAGTATATCAACAAGTTAATCCGCGAAGAAAATGAATTTAACATGGAGAGCATTAGAAGCAACTAGATCACAAACAAAGTGAAAGACATCCTCATTATATTTTGTACAAGCATGAAACAATGAATTGACAATGAAATAGGTAATGATGATGTTGTCACCCCAAATAGAAGATGGTGAGGAGGGGGGGGAAACCAATTTCATGTAAGAGAGATTAAATCCACATAATTTCGATAGTAGTGTTTGATATAACTTAATATTCAATTTCAGCACTACTATGAGCGACAATGGGTTACTTAAAGAAGCTCTAAGAAATAAAAGTATGATCAAGAAAAATACAATAACTATTAGTAAAGCATCTATCATCAGTTGAACCTTCCCAATCAACACCCGAAAAAAGCTTGCCACGAGTGAGAACCAAACCATGATTCGTAGTTTGCTTAAGATACCATGATATTATTTTAACAATACTCTAATGATCAGTAATTGTAGAATGCATGAATTGACAAGCCTTAACTACAACATAAGAGATTTATATTTGTGTAATTTTCTTGGTATTTATCGATGGAATATTTCCATCGGTGTTTACTGATGGATACTGCAAGTGCATATGCTGTTGGTAAAATTTACTACAATTTATCGATAAAAACATTTCGTCAGCGTTTCTATTTGTATTTGCTACTGTTTTGGTAATGGACATGGTTGTACTTCTAACGACATGATAAAAAGGGCTTTTTTATTACGTAAGGAGGCTATGCGCTCATCATTTGAAGTGCGTGGATGTCCCTCATGCGCCTTTTATTTTTTTATATTTAGATAAAGAGTAATTTTGTATTTGTAAAAAGATGAAAAAACCCTTGTGGCTAGTTTTAATTTTTCAACTTTCAATGGTATTTGGATCGTGTTACCATGCTTTTTATTATTTTGTATATTAAGGCAAATACAAAATTACTCATTATCTTAAATAAAAATATCAAATTGTCCTTTGTTGTCGGTATTGAGTTTTTTATTTTTAAATGTACTTTGATGTTTTCAAAGTGCTTTTAAAATAAAAAAAGATATACTTATCCCTGATCAATTTGATAATGACTAATGCGTCATGTAAAAAAACCTTAATACCCACAGTAGCGAGTTTAAGTTTTTTTTTTTTTTTTTTGTGAAAATCACAAATACACCTTTACACCTTTACAGTAAACAATGCCAATGAGTATGCATCTATAGTATTTTTCAATCCTCATTTAGCTTTTGATAATTTTCCTTGTATGATCTTGAATTTATTTATTTTTTTCTTACAACACCCTAATTTGTTTTTTTAGGAAAAATAAAGAAAGTGAATAAAAGAAAATGAAGATGGATGCGCCTCGGGCGTCTACCCTGACCAAATTTTAGGATCCGTCTCAGCTACAGCCCGTGATTGTAATAAATGAAAGTGGACCCACACCAGCAGTATGGGACACAGTAGCCCTCAAGATGTTTATTTGCTGTTCAAAGCATGAGCACACCTCGTGAACCGGCATTGACCACGTGGCAAAATGTCTTGCCACGCCATACATTACGGGGCCCTTGGATGTGGACGTCCACGTGGATTGCCCACCCATTCGAGCATCAATCGGACCAAAGTGGCCAAGTTGTGATATGTGATCAGACAATTGGTGGTGACTTTCAGCCTTGTCTGTCACCAGTCACATTAACTCCTCTTGTTCCCTCTTCAACATATTGGGCCAATGGCTCATGACCCTCGACGTTCGATCTCTCAATTGTCTTTTGCTTTATTTTCTTGCCTTTGCAAATGGAAGAAACTCCTTTTTACTCTCCATTTATTACGTTTCCCATTCTATATGGAAGAAATTTTGTTTTTTTATAAAATGAAAGTGAAGGTGGATAAAAAAAAAAAAACAGAGGATGGTAATGCATCCTTTAATTAGATATAAATATGTTATGTCAGATCTAAATAATTTAAATTTCACAGTTATATTAGACCCATAAATCTTAAATTAAATGGTCATGCCAAACTCATGGACCCAAGTGTCTTGGGTCTTGCAGTCATGACAAACCCGAGACAGTCATGTCTAATTATTTTTTTATAATTTTTTTTTTTTTTTATAAAAAAAATAAAATATCCTTAAAATATCCTAAACAAAAATTTTAATTAATATATATATACATATATATAAATTAAATTATCCTTTAAATATCCTTAAATAGAAATCCTAACTAATGTTTTTATATATTTTTTATAAAAAAATATTTAAAATATCATTAAAGTATTCAGAAACAGAAATTCTAATTTAATTTTTTTATAAAAAAAATATTATTTTTTATATAAAATAACATTTAAATTATCCTTAGATAGATATCCTAAACATAAATTAAAGTCTAAAAATTATTTATAAACAACAAATCATCATCAAAATCTAATCTAATGTCTTAGATCTAAAAATTTAAAATCATATATTTCTATTAAAATAATTTATTTTATATTTTATGAATTTGTTATTGCTTCAATTGAAATTCTCTCTTCTCTTTTTTTTCTCTCTTCTTTTTATGAACTTGTATTTTTATATATATATTTTTTACTCAAACTCATTGCAAAAAAACTTATGCCGGACCAAGGCATCTTAAGTTTGAAAAAGATGTAAAAATATTAAAACGTTTTCATGGTCCTCTTAATTATACAAAACACTCATATAAAAAATATTAAAATACCATTAAAGGCAAAGCCTCTTCTTCTTTCTTTTGTCTTTTCTAAGGCTAAAAACATTATTTGTTTGTACTTGAAAATTGAAAAAACCTAAATACTCATGTGGAAAAAAGTTAAAAAAATGTTTTATCTACCCGTAAAAAGATAAAAAATTAAAAATGAAACTACTATATATTACAATTCACAGTAACATATCTTTTGATCTATAATGATTTCTTCATACTATTTAGGTTATGTTATAATTATATATGTCTTCCATATATATATATATATATATATATATATTTGACCATCTTCATTGCTATAGAATCTCCACAAATGTATGAGAGCAACAAAATTGAGCACCGACAAGTAGATACATGTTCAGACAAATTTTAAGGTGAGATTAGTTTACCCTTGTTCAATTGACAATAAAGGACAAACTCCTAAACATGTTCTCTACAACCCTTCTATCGTTATTTGTGGACGAAATTGATCTGCTAGTAAATACCGATATGGAAGAATAATTTGCAACCTTAAACAATGTCATGTCATATGATTACCACGGCCAAAAAACTAAAAAGTTTCCCGAAGAAGCTCCAGCAAAGAAAAAAAAAATGACTACAAAACTCGTGCATACAGAATGGATTCAGCAAGATGCCCCGTCTCTTCCAAATTCAGCCATGTCGTTTACAATTAACATTTTAAAAAAAATTATAAATCAAAGAAGTTGATTTCTATTTTATTTTATATCATTTTTTGAGATTGAATTTTATTTACAATTCAATTTTTAAAATTTAAAATAGTTTTAAACATGAGATTTTATTGAAAGTTTGAATTAAATTCAATTCAAAGATTCCAAACATGACTGTAAGTATTTTATTAAAAAAAATACTTATATTTTCATAATTTATAAGAGAATAAATAGAATCCCGTGACTACTGAAATCACGATCCTTGAAGGGAGGTCAACTAAAGATTTCAAATGATGGTGAGAGTTTTAAAAGAACAAAAAAAAAAAATGACTACAAAACTCATGCATACAGAATAGATTCATCAAGACGGTCCATCTCTTTCAAAATCAGCCATGTCCTTTACAATTAACATCCTATCATCGAAAGCCAGCATGCGTTAAATATAATTAGCAATGTGGTATGGATCGATCACTCAAGAGGGAAACTAGCTACCTATGGCTATAGCCATATCATGATCTGATCAATCATCTATGGGGATCTAGGGCTTAGTGGCTAAGATCTAGAAGATATAGGCATGCAAATGATGGTGATAGTAGTGCTAACCAAATTGCCAAATCCAATTTTTAGTCTAATCCGAAATAACGAGACCTAAAACACAATGGGACAAGAATTACTCATGTAATGGAGTGGTAGCGTGCTTTTGGGAAGAACAAGTTGTGCTCGATGAGACAAAATTTGAAAAGGAATTCTCAAGATATCCTCATTCTACAGTAATGGAGTAGGGGCCGGCAGGTCCTGAAATGCACAAAAAACAAGTCTAGCTGTGCTCGTTTACCTACTTTTAACTAGTTTCTAAAAGTTACATTTCTGTCGAGCACTTGTTTTGCAATATCACCCTTTATATTTATATATATAATTGATGTATTATTGAAGTTCTCGTGTCATTAAGTAAATGGCGAAAAGAAAAAGATTTCAAAGAATATAAACCAAACCAAATTTAATAAGAAATGACAAGAAAAATGAAAAAAAAAAGTTTAAAACAATATCAATTACTCCAAAATAAAATGTTTTCTGAATCTCTGAATAGATTTAAACCTGGATAGAAGAATTTATTATTGAAATTTCTCAATCATAATGTTAAATGATGAAGAATGAGCTCATAAACATCATTGCAATCTAGTTCCTCATGTTTATAGCAATCCAAATACCTTAGGAGATAGAAGAAGAAATGAAAAAATCTTGCAATGTCACAATCTAATATATAGAACAACAGCAGCATCAAGCACGCGTGGTTTACAAAAACACAGTGAAATGTGATAAAGAAAATGACTGCTCGTGTCTCTTTACATTGAATTACCCCGCTTGTAATATATATATATATATATATATATATATATATATAAAAATTAAAAAAATGAATTAATTTTGACGAGAAAAAGGTAAGTTATTTACAACGAAATTAGACAATTTATGAAATTTTATTTCTCATGATTTGACATAAGATTTGAATTTCGATAGCTAAAGAGATAGTGTATTTTACCCTAAACAACTCTTAACACTTTCAATGGGAAGAAAAAGAAAAAAGGGTTGAAAGTGACAAAAGGAAAAAAATGGAGAAGCCGTCTTCTGAAAATACAAATCTAACCCCATAGGCTTTTAAACCCCATCTACTCGTAGTTAAACCAAGCTAGTCCCCCACAAGCCTTCGCTTTTTCCTTGCTGAATTAAGATATAGGTTGCCCTAATGAGTAAGTGATTCGTCATTTCCTTAAATAAATAGCTGCACTTTACTCTTTAAGATTTTTGGCAGTCATGATTTTTAAAATATTTATTTGTTTGTAAATGTATTAAAATAATATATTTTTTATTTTCAATATAAACACTGAAATAATTAAAAAACACTAAAAGTAATAATTTAAAATTAAAAATTAAAAATTTAGAAAAATACAGTAAAACCGCAGTCCAAACATCACCAAAGAAAAAACAAAAGGAAGTGGCAGAAAAATTCCCCTTCTTATTTTAACTTCGTGTTGGAGAGCTTGCCTGTGGACCCAAAAGCTTTGTCTCTATATATACATCTAGCATTCATTCACAATATCTACAACACTCAAAAGTTCTGCAAAGAATTACAAGCAAACATTAAGAAAAACCCACATTAGTTCTGTCTCTTCTTCTATATCTGACTTAAAAGTACCAAAACCGATCATATCCTTCCCCTTCCCTCGCTCTAATCTCTTGTTTGCAGTCTTTTCTCGAAATGAGGCCTTCTGTAGTAGTTTCTCTTCTGCTTTTGTCCTTTCTCCTTCAACAGGCTCAAGGTATATATGTGCTAAGAATATCGATCGTTTCAAGTTGGCAAAGAGTCTTATTTTTGCATTTTATATCGTTAGGTTTTAACATCTGTTGTTATTAATCTTCTGCAGGGATTCGTTTAGAAAAAGGATTCAAGCAAGTTGGAGCTCAAAAGGTCCAGGTGGGTTGCATGTTCAGCATCTTGATCATCCATTGTGATGCATTCAAATGAATATTTTTACTTATTTCTAATTTACCTTCAGTTCTGATGGAAAGCAATTAATGTGCAGGCGGAGAAGAGTCCTTCGAAAGAAAAAAGTAATGATGGTGGTGTACTGGGAGAAGCCATTCTCTGCAAACAAGGGCAATGTACAGGTACCAAGGAGAAAAGAGTTTCTAAATCAGTTTCCAAGAAATCTTCACATCACTGGTTACCAAGCATTCATGAAGATTACTATGGTCCTAGGAATCACAAACCTAAACACCATTAATTCTCTCTTCTCTCTAATTATGACTGTCTTTTAGTTCATGTCCATGGCAATTAGTACTACTAATGCCTTTTCTTTTTCTTTTATTTTAGCTGAGATTCTGACATGAGAGCTAGCTTCTGGGTTTTAGGAGATTTAATTAAACCCTTGATCATGTACTACTAGTATTCTCTAAAGCAAATTATCCCCAAGAAACATATTATAAAACTGTCATTCTTCAATCTTCTCACCAATTTAATTAACTTCGGTCCTTAAATGGGGTTCATGTCTGAAAGTTTTGAGTAGAAACTTCATGGATCAAACTGCTGATCCCATTCCATCCAATCATAAACATATCGTAAATCAATCTCCATATCTATTTTTGCAGGAATGAATAGGAAACTTATTGCTGTGACAGCCACTACTTCTAGCAGTACTACTATCACCGTCTCTAAGGTTGGTTATTGCGTTAAAACTCTATAGTTTGCAATAATAACTAATTAAATTTGCTTAGATAAATAGGGAATGAATAATAAGAGCTCCAGCTTATCTTTCTTACTCTCTTTATATGACTGTACTACAGAATGAGAAGAATGGAGAAAATAAAGCTGACCCCATATCCAAGGGGAGATCAGCTAATGGAGAAATAGTAGGAGAGCATGAAAAATTATCTGTTAGTTCTTCGCCGAATTCTGAGCATCGAGTTACCAAGGATCATTATGAGGAAATTATGGACTTGACTGAAATGGACTATTCTCCGGCAAGGCGAAAGCCTCCGATACACAACTAAGTGCAGTAGGTACAGCACTGAAGAGAGAATTAAAGGCTTCTTGATTAGGATATAATAAAGTGAATAGAAGTTAAACAGCATTACAGGAATGCTGCAGGTTTTTAGGGTTAGCTAGGAATGATTTTGTACATAAGATATCCTATTTTATTAATATTATAGAGATTCTTATACCATGATGTTGATGATCATTGAATCATCATGAGCACATTGTGGAAGCTGACTAGGCTTTGTAACCCTTGAAGTTACATGAAAGGATAAAATAATATCATATCGTTACAATGCATGTCGAGCGTCTGTGCTTTTTTTTTTTTTTTTAATTTCTTAGATGCCTCGGAGCCTCGGACAGAGGACAGCTAACAAACTAATTAATGAAAATTCCCCCTGAATCTAATTTTAAACTCTGATTAAATAAGAAATCGAATAAATTTATCAACTTTTTAAACTGGGTTAAACTAGTAATATATATCTAAGTAATTCAGCCAAGAAAATCTTAAAAGTGGCACCCAAAAAGATCAAAATATTGTATTGGAAGCATGTGCTAGCTAGGATCCTATACTATATAACTCCAATTTAGACACCAAAGGTCATTAAAGCACAATGGGTATGAGAAACTACAAAAAAAAAAAAAAAAAAAAAAAAAAACAAAAAAAAACCTAGAAAGGCCGACATATTTAATGAAGGAGGTGTGACCATAGGTAAGCTGCCAAGAGCTCTGTGGGTGTTTCCTTTCTTAGGCAAATGGGATTCTGGGCTGGGTCCACCATGTCTCACTTATTGAATGCCCTGTATGACTTGTCACTTTTGCATGTGGGCTCACATGTTGCCTGTTGGGTCGTGTAGGATTGTGGCCCAACAGAGCCGAGATTGCGGGGAACCATGAAATTCAAACAGAATTAGGGAATGCATTTAGGTGATTGTCTTATTCGATCCTACATCGTATTCTCTTACAAGTTTATACTTCAATTATTGATATTATTTTTTTAAAATTATCTAAAAACGCATTTCTTGCATTAGTTTAGTGCATTTAGAGCTTCGCATATGTATTATTTAACCCTTTTTTCTGATTTTTAATAGAGTGTTTAAAAGTTACTGTAAATGTAAAGCAATTGGATGTTTTAATTATTCAATATGCATGTTTTATTTTTAAATAATTTTTTATAAATATAATTTTTTGAATTTTTACTAGATTTAAGTATATATTAGAGTCATAAATTGAACTATATTTCAAGTTTTAAATAAATAAATGTAAAATAATTATTAAAAGTTACATTACAGCCCTTTTCAATTATAGGTGACGTGAGTTTAAATAAAAAATGCATGCGTGAACAAAACTTTTAGAAATTATTTCTTAATAAATCATGTCATTTTTAATATTTTCAGTGTTTGTTCAAAAGAGTAAAAACATTATGTAAGAAAATAACAAAAAACAATAAACTATACAAAAATGAACTAAGGATTCAATTTTATAATTCCATAATTAGATGTAATTCAATTCTTTATGGATTTTAATACTTTATGTTTTTATTGTATTTTTAAGAATTCTTAGAGTTTTGATAGTCAAAATAAAGTGCAAATTTGATATTATATAGTTTAGGAGTGATTTAAGTGGCTTATTTTATATTAGTTTAGATTTCATGTGGTCTATAAACAATGAAATAAAATTAAAATGATTAAAGTATTTTAGGACTCATTCTTATTTATTAGGAATTAATAAATTATTTTAAAAAATTATCAATATTAATATTTGTTTAATAAGATATAGGGTTATTTTACTGTACAAATAAAAATTAAAAAAAAAACTAATATACTCTTGATTTCAAGGTCATTTGTGCTTCGTCAATAAAAACATTTATTATTTTATTATGAGAATTTATAGTGATAATGAAATAATGTGAACAATAATTAATATACAGTAAAATAGGGAGGTCTTTTAATTTATCTAACAAGAAAGAATGAAAATTAGGGGTTTTTTAGTAACTGATGGGCCAAAGGCTAAAGGCCTAAAGCCTAACAAAAAAAGAAAGTTGGGCTGTAGGCCCAACCACAAGATCGCCCAGTTTATGTCCAATCAAGAAGTTAATTGGGCTAAAGGCCCAACCTCCCCACTACATTAAAAAATTAAAAAAAAAAACAGAGGACCGAACAGCGACCCAACTATTCGAAGAGAAGCGCAATGGAGAAGGGCTAGCTACAGTAGCCTAAAAGAAACCGAACAGCAGGAAAACATGAGAGAAAAAAATGATCGGTGAGCAAGTCGAGGGAGGAGGAGAGAAAAGAAAAGAAAAAATGATTGATTGCTATCATAACTCCAATCAATCAGACCATGTCTCGTAAGATAAAAAATATCTTGATAAATTCATTAACATCACGAAAGGCCGTAGAAACCTTGAAAATTCTATAACTTTTCAATTTAGTCTTTAATTAATTTGCTGGACCGAATAAGCTTGGAGGGGAAGGGAAAAAGAAGGGAAAATATTATTAAGTTATGGAGAGAGGGATGGAAAGAAAGGAAATATTCTTCTCAATTCCTAATTGTTTGATGCCTCGATCGGCCTAGATGTTTTTGTTAACTCAGAAGCCCTTTTGCTTTTACTGAACGCTGCTGTTTTAGAATGCTTGGTGATGGACTGCCTTGCCTTGGTAGCAATTTGCTGTGACCTAGAGCATGGCTAGGTACGTTGAGCAGCTGGTTTTGTCAGGTTGTCAGGTTTAAGTTAGTAGTTCCTAGATATTCGTTTCCTTCATCCTTGAGCTTAAGAATGGAAGGGAGTTATGAGAATTTGACCCCTAAGCTGCTAGAGAGACTGTGAATTCAAGTTCTTAGATATTCGTTTTAATCTTTTCAATTCTTTTTTTTTTTCCCTTGTGAATTCTTCAATCCATCTACATGACACAATACCATATTTTCTTGTTTCCCTTTTTAACACAGCATGAACTGAAGCAGTTGCGATATCAGCCATTGCAAAACCGCTGTCTAAATGACAACTCTTAGCTATTAATTGGCTTGCTTATATTGCTTTTACAGGGTCAATATTTAAACTTGACCTGTCAAGCTGACATGTATATGGTGCTCTTAATTAATTATTAGTTAATTATCTGTGTTCTTGATCCTGTCATATGCTCGACGTCTAATTATTTTCTAGGATCGATCATAACCGATGTCTGTGTGATGTGACTGTTTGTTTTAGGTTACGTTTGACAGTATTTATAACGCAGACATGGGACTTGATACGATGTTGTTTGATGATAAATATATTAATTACAAATTCTGCATTTTCTAACATCTATATATATATATATATATATATATAATCTGTTTTTCCATCCCATCCTCACTAATTTGTGACTTTAACTTTGTTTCTTTATTGAGAACCGTATATCTTTTGACAGATAGTATTCATTGACAAATCCCAGGTAT
Organism: Populus alba; assembly: GCF_005239225.2. Classification (NCBI taxonomy): domain Eukaryota; kingdom Viridiplantae; phylum Streptophyta; class Magnoliopsida; order Malpighiales; family Salicaceae; genus Populus; species Populus alba. Next base: position 4,693,985 of record NC_133289.1, on the reverse strand, counting down.
TGCTGGATGCTGTACTCTTTTTTGTTCTTCAAAACTCAAAAGGAGATGATCTTGCACTGCACTAAATATTAGTTCTAAAGAAATGTTTCCCAAGTAACATCACCTCTTGCATGCCCCCTGCGATGTCATGCAGGAATAATTTTAAAATATTATTTGGATTTGAGTTAATTAAAAGCTAGCTAGGTAGATAGTACTCGCTCCTTGTCATTAATTAAGAATGTGGAAATATAGTGCATAGTTTATTACAATTATAGAGCTTCGCTAAAAGTGATACCATCTTTTCTGCTTTGGATATTCTATTATTAGCTAGCTTAAACTCTTCTCGATGACTACCAATGTCAGCTTTCCATTTAGCTAGGGAAACTGTCTAGCAAGCATGTTGTAAACCCAAGAAATATTACCAGTAGTGCTGTCTCTGTGTCAAACTAGCAAACTCAAAACATGTTCTATTAATTAGTTGAGTGATTGTCGATCCCGATCAAATTCAATTTTCTTCTAGCAAATGCTTGATTAGTTTCCCTCCTAATTAAGTCCTAATTAAATTTACTTACAGAGAAATAGTACTGATCATATATATCAATCACCCTAAGTTTTTTTCTTGTCTGAAACACGTAAATGCAATAATATGCAATATTCTTCTACAAGAGGAAATCGATCCATGAATATTAATGAAACGAACAATACATCACTGAGTAAACAATTTCTATGTTAGACAACACAAAGAATTATAATCAAGGTTGATTTTATACTGAAAATAATTGACCCCATTATAAGCTTTAAAACCCTAGCAAGCTGCTCATGGTTAGAGACTCACATTAACCTTGTTATTTTTCTTGCTGAATTAATTTATTAGGGTGCCCTAATGAATCAATGACTAGTCATTTCCTTTGACAAACGTTTGCACTTTACACTAGAAAGACAAGGCAAAAACAAAAGATAGTGGAAGAAAAATCCCCATTTTATTAAAGTTCATGTTGGAGAACTGCGTGCTTTGTGGCCCCAAGAACCGAGAATATAATCAACCTGTTATACCCCTCCTGCTATAGTAGCTAGCTAGAATCCATTCATGCACAATCTCTAAGGAATTATAAGTTTCAAAAAGAGATACTTAGAAACCAAACCCGCATTAATTCTGTATACCTTAGAAATACCAAAACTGCTCATCCTTTTCCCTTCTATTAACTAGCTACTCTAATCTCTTGTTCTCAATCTTTTTGTCCAAATGAGGGCTTCTTTAGCGGTCTCTCTTCTACTTATGCTCTTTCTCCTTCAAGAGGCTCAAGGTATATATATATGCCAAAGACATCATAATCGTGTTAAGTTGCCCGAAGAGACCTTGTTTTTTCCTTGTACGGTTTAAAGTAACATGAGTTGTTATTTGGTGTAGGGATTCGATTGGAAAAGGGGTTCATGCAAGTTGGAGCTCAAAAGGTTCAGGTAAGCATTCAGTTCTTTACACACTGTATGATGCGTTGAAATTAAGGAATAGTTATAAATATTCTTCATATTAGCTTCAGTTCTGATGGGATTTCTTGTGATGTGCAGGCTGATCAGGATAACGCTTCTTTGAAGCAAATTAGTACTGAGGTTCTTGGAGAAGAAGTCATTATTTGCAAAGAAGGGCATTGTACAAGTACCCTGAAGAAAAGAGTTTCTAGGTCAGTGTCCAAGAAATCTTCACATCACTGGTCACCAAGAATTCATGAAGATTACTGTGGACCTAGGCATCACAAACCGAGACACCATTAGTTTCTCTTATCTAGAAATGATGGGTTTTAGAGATTTAAATCCATGATGATCATATGTACTATAAAGCACTCTTGTTCCCAGGATACTTATTAAACAGTTATTCTTTACAAGATTAATTTTTAGTACAAAGTTCATTTTCTATCAGCAATTAATGCTGAGCATTTCTCGAAAGAAAAATGCTAAGAAGCCAGTTAATTTTTCTCCTGGTACCGCATATCCATTAATATCCAATATTGTTGCAGAAATCAACAGTGAAATGATTTATAACTACCTCTACCTATGCTTTTATCACTATCACCGCGGCCTCTACAGTAGGTTATCTCAGAATTATAAGCTTTTGTGGAATTCGCTATTAGTTACTTCATAATCACAAGATGTAAATTTGCTTAATTAGCTAGCAAGGGTACTGTATATATAGGGGCTACCATCACTATAAAAATACATCTTATTTGGTAGTGTGATTACAGTTGATTTTCAAATAATTTTTCGTGTCAAAATATATGTCAATAATTTTTTTTATTTTTTTTAAAAAATTATTTTTAACATCATCACATCAAAATAATTTAAAAATACTAAAAATATATTAATTTAAAATTAATAAAAAAATTTAAATTTTTTTTTAAATGTTTTAACAAACAAGCCTGAGTAAATGATTACATAAATGATGGAGTCTTTTGGGTTTGGGAAATATTTTGTACAATAGGATATGGTTCTTATAGTATGATTTTGATGATTATTGAATCATCATGAGCACTTCGTGGATGCTGTCTAGGTTCTAACCGTTACCCTATAAGTTGCATGAAAATGATTTCAAATTCAGCTTGCATTTACTTTTTTTATTATTATTATTTATAAGAGGCCATGAAGCTTAGACAGAGAATAGGAAACAAAAAAGATTATATATATATATATATATATATATATATATATATATATATATATATATATATATCAGTGTTTTCAAACCCGGACCAGCCTGGCGGGTCGACCCGGGATCTGGCCGACCCGAGCATGGGACCGGTCCGGGTGGAGGCCAAAACCCGCTTGAGAATTGGCCCGGCCAGACCCGGTCGACCCGGGACCTGGTCCACCAGGCCAGACTCGGGTGAGACCCGGTCATTTTTTTTTTTTTTTCTGTCATTAAACGACGTCGTTTAATGACATCTGAAGACTAAAATGATTTTGAAGAAGAACGAAGCACTTAACAATAGATTACTCTGTATTTGAAGAACAACAAAGAACTAAAGAAGAAGAAGAACTGAAGAAGAACGAAGCAATTAACCATTGATCTCAGCGAAAAAAGTTTGAATCTCCTTCTTTCGCTCTCTGTTTTGTTTATTCTTGGCCGTTTTCTTATTTCTAGCATCAATTTCAATTGCAAGTTTCAAGTTTTCAACCCGATTCAAGTTCATCCTACTTGGACTGAAGTTCATCCTTCTTTCCATGTTACTTTCAATTATTCTTACAATAACGCCCCTCTCCCCCCAAGTCTCTCTCTCTCTCCCCCTCTCGCTCTTGTCTTTCTTCTATGCATTAGCAGATAGCAAAAGCTAAGCTCTTTAATTTTTCCTCTTTCAACACTATTTGATGCGACTGTTGCCAGAGATTTATTAGCTGTGAAGTCAACAGGAGTCGTTTTTCTTCTCTTTCTTTACCCTTTGCCAATTTCTTCATTTCACGTCTTCCACACTGCTTTAGATTTTGAATTCTGGCTTCCTTATACTTCAACCAGCAGTTTCTTTCCTTGCGGCCTCATTTTAAGGATTTTTAATAGCCTGGAGGTTACCGAGACTGGATTCTACCTCTTTGTTTGTTTCAGGTACCCATCTCTAAATTTGAACTCTTCCTTTAAGCCGGTCATTTTAGCTCTTTGTGATTTTATTTTAATTATATAATTCAAAATGGGTTTTTTGCTAGTTTGGTTTGGTCTCTATTTGTTGCTTGCAATGAAGGAAAATTTACTGGAAGAAGACACAAACACTGCAATAGTAACTTCTGAATAGTAAAGTCTTAGGGACACATGTGGAATAAAGTGGTTTTGACAGCTTTTGCCAAGAAAAAAAAAACTTGTGAGAAAGTTTTAGGCATGCCCCTTTCCTACAATAATTGTCGCAATTAGATGCAGTCACACTGGCCTGTAACCAACTTGTTTAAAGTTTGATTCTGTGATGACTTATGCTGTTAACAACGATTTGATGTAGGATTGGCAATTAGAAACTTGGAATATATAGGGTGAGGTGTAATCAGTTATTGCTCTCTCTATGTGTAAGTTAAGTTGAAATTTAAGAATGAGTTATTTGAATGGTTAACAAGTTTTCTCTTCATTGGACCAGATTTTTTGCTTGAACTTTCTAAAGCCATGATAGTCTAATGTGAAATTTAATTGTCATTTTCCCGTGGTAGTGTTGCCAGCATTGTTATGTGTTTTTTTTTTTTATATATAGTTTTTTTGGGTTGACATCTGACCCGTGACCCGATCACTTGACCAGATCAATGACCGGGTCGGGTTTCAAAACTATGATATATATATATATATATATATATATATATATATATATATATATATATTCACTCCCAAACTTGCTGTAGAAAATACAAAATATATGCATATGGCATAAAGACAAATTCCTACTCCCGAATCCAATCAATTAATTTAAAATTAAATTTTATAAATTTTTGTATATAAAATTATCTCAATCTTATTATTTAAATTAAAAATTTAATATATTAAATCAGGTTGGTTTAAACTTTTTTATATTTTTTAATTACTTTTTAATTTTATCATTTAATATTATATTAATATAAAATTAAATTTCATAATTCTTTTTTTCTTTCCTGAAAATATATTAGTAATATCTAAATATTTTTTTCAATATTTTTTTTTTAAATCCATCCAAGCACGGCTAAATGATCTACTGGTAGTATGAGCTGAGATTTTGAAACTTATGCATTTTGCCCTTTGCACGCAAAATAGTAGCACAAGTCTACCAACAGAACACTATCTTATTTGTGGATCCAAGTAATCCACCAATATGTGTATTATTACAATTATTTTTTTTATTTGATGATAAAAATATTTTCAAATCCAATGCACTAAAATCACAGTCATTGCTAAAATAAATAAATAAATAAATGCACAAACAGGCGTGTGCATATTCTAAGTGGGCATAAAGTCAATCACTATGACTGTAGCCCAGGTGTAGAGTCCTGATGGTTTGTGGGCCTTAGTCCTCTTCACTTTGGTTATGATCTGTTAGTCACTGGGCTCGAGCAAGATAGATATTCTGGGTGGACCTATTTGGTCTCCATCAATTTAACCATTCGGAGTAGGAATTGGATTGACTTTTTTTATTTAAAAATTTATTAAAATAATATTTTTTTAATTTTTAAAAATTATTTTTAAGAAAAAAATAAATTAAAAAAAGGGTATTCAAAATGATAAACATGTTTTTATTTCATTGCTATGATTGCTTTAGTTGGAAAATCTAATGGTATTTATTCACTAGATTTTACAACTAAATAACTTCATTAGATACATTACAGCTTGAATGGCATAAGACACGTTCAATGACACTGTTTTTTTTATCACCCAACTTTATTTCTTCTTAATTTCATCCTCGCAGGGTATAAACATCGTTTTAAATTCCAGAATTTATTTCTCTTTACTTGTCATTGTTTTAAATTCTAGGATTTACTTCTCGTCACATGTCCTCGCATATACAAAATGTATTTAAGAAAATGTGCAGTTAAATTAAAGATTAATTTTATGAATAGAATTTAAGGTTATAGTTAAAAAATTAAAATAATAGAGAACAAAATAAATAAGAAAAAAACATAGTTTTTTTTTCTTTTCATTTTCACATTAAAAACTTCATTTTGGTCACTAGAGTTTAAGTCTACACATTATTTGGTCTCTATTATTTTAGAGTTTTATACTTCGGTACATAACTTTATTTTTATTACATTTCAATCCTTGAAAGCTAAGAAATGAGATATAATCTTTGGAAAAGAAGGGGAGAGGTGAAGCTCTTGAAACCAAATTTCAGCCGCCACCAGCAATGATTTTGATGTCTATGTTTTGTCTTTAAAAAAATAACTCAATAAATATAGTTTATACCCTCAAAGACATCAGAAAAAAATAAATTAGAACTCAAAATGATTTTTTTTTAGTTTTCTAAATTTGTAGGCCAATTATAATGTGTTTTATAATTATAATGTTTCCCTGATGTGTGTGTGTGTATATATTATTTTTTCTTTTCTATTTTTGGATTTAAAAAGGATTGAAATCTTTGTTTTGTAAGTCCATAAACTTGTATCTCGAAGCTATCTTAATGCATGTTTGGTAATGTGTGGTTGGTCGTATGACCAAACAAAGATTTAGTGTAGATTATATGCAAATACACCTCACTTCCAATAAATAAATAAACTATCTTTAAAAAAAAAAAAAAAAAAGAGAGAGAGATATCGGTCATTTACTATAGAATGTAAGAGTTTTTATTGTGGTTTTTTTTTTTTTAAAAAAAAAAATAGTTTTGTGATTTTCTTTGATTTCTTCTCTTATGGCACATGAAGCGAGTTTGATGAGTTAACCTAGGCCGACCCATCATTGTCCAAGTTACATGTCTATCATATTAACTCAAGTTGACTATGCTAGTTTTTTTGTTTTTTTATCAAATTTCATCCATCCATACTTATTAGCTGAAAATTTAAGAACATTGTTGTTTGCCCATGGGAAAAAGTTTTTTCCCGGAGTTATGGTGATATTTTTGTTTGTTTATTATTGTTATTTATTTTTTTATTTGATTCAAATAAAACTATCTTACTTAACCAATCAGGGCTATAACTCGGGTCGTAAAGTTTTCTTTTTTATTTAAAATGCATCTGCGATACTTGAACATTGTTTTTTACAAAAAAAAATAATTCGGACCTGCAACTTAGTGTAGACCCATGTCCAGTGGATCCTAAGCCAAATTAAAAGAAACTAAAAAAGGTAGTGATTTCACCGTAGTATTTTTATCGTGGATCTAAACTCATTGCGTGTGAATTGGAATAGTAAAATTAATGATTTTACCCTTATCAACAAAACACAGTTGGCTTTGGCAGAGAGGGTATAATTGTTTCTCTCTCTTTTTTTTTAACACAATAAAAGAACTAATATAATAATTTCATCATTCTATGAGGTTATCTCGATCTCATATGATATATCATAAGTTTCGCATGTTAATCCATGTTAAATCGGGCTAATTTTATTTTTTTTTTCAATTTATCTATTGTTATTTATTATTTTTTATTACATTATTAAATCAATTGAAGTTATTGAATCTAATAAAATTAATAACATAACTTTCAAATTTCTTTTATCTTTTTAAAAATATTGTCATCACTTATATATTTTTTTAATGTTAAAAAAAATCTAGTCTATCCCCATAAGATATCAAGGATACAAATCTGAGTTAATCTCTTGAAAAAAAATAATCTCCCACTCCATACGAATACCCAATCCTATTTAGGAGTGTGGTTATGGTTGCTTTTTTAAAATGTTTTTCATGCAAAAATATATTAAAATAATATGTTTTTTTTATTTTTTAAAAAATTATTTTTGAGATCAGCATATCAAAACGATTTAAAAAATATAAAAAATTAATTTTTAATAAAAATAAAAAATTATATTTTTTTTAAAACACGGGTTGGCCGTGTTCGGCAAAGATGATAATTCAATTAAGCACAATCATACCACTGTCTATTTTAAGGTGAGGCATATGACAAAGGAGAGTAGTTGATGAGATAGATTTTATACCTTATTTGTCTTGCACTCCTTCCATAACCATCTCTTCAATATCTCTAACTCTCAACTTCACCACCATACAAATAAATTGGATTCAGGCATCCTCGTTACTTTGAGAATCCATCCAAATAAATAACTCAATCTATTTGATAATTCTTTTATATACACTCATATTTATTATATTCTTACATAATATTATATTCTTTAATATATCATTTATCAGGTTTTTTTCATTTAAAATGATTGAATTGTTAAAAAATAATCTTGAATCTTATATGAACAAGAATATAGAAAAAATCTTTAAAAAAATGTTGTTATTATTTTTATATATATAATTTTAATGATCTTTAATGATTGAGTAGTTTTAAACTTTTTATTTCTTTAATAATTTTCTCAACCTCGTCCTCCATTGGCCACGGTACAAACAACACAGTTGACACTTGACACTTGACAGAGGGGAGATAAAAGTTTTGAGTTCGTGTAAATAGAATTCAGGTGTCAGCCCCAGAATACAGAGAGAAACTAAAACAGAGAGAGAGAGAGAGAGAGCGCACAGTATCTCTCTCTATCATTTTTATTCTAACCTCTCTCTCCCCCCATCTACTTTTTAAACCAGAATTTCTTTTCATTCCAGGTAACTTACAGACTTATTTCTTATCATGTGTGCTTTCCTTTTCTCTGTATTCTTTACTGAGTTCTTGATTGTGTGAATTGGTTTGTCAATCTTCGAACCTGATGGGTTGGTTTGCATGGTTTTGATGATTGGTTAGGACCCAGAAGTTGAGAGTCTTGATCTTTTTTGTTTGATCAAGATTCGGTAAACCCTATAGAGTGAGAGATAAATGGTATATGGGATTTTGATTGTTTGCATGTGACTGAAGGGAAGGGTTGGTAATTGGGTTGTGGTAACTTGATCAAGCTTCAATGAAAATTATTGGGTTTATCTTTTTTTAGTGATTTATGTTTAATTGAAGTGCGAGCGATGGGAGTTAAAGATTGTCAATCTTGGTGGTTAATGATAACTAGGGTTAAAAGTACTCTCACTAGATATGTAGAATGTGGTAAGAGAGTGTTCTTTGTTCTCTTTATCTGTTGGTCAATGGAAATGTCCTAAATGTTTTTATCTGGGCAGTAGTTTAGTTTTGTATACTTGAATTTACCGTTTGATTTTCCCTTTTCTACTAATTAGCTTGGAATTGGGTGCAGGCCCCAATTCCAGATAAGCTGTTTCGATGGTAGAAGCTTGGATTTTGAATTCTTCTAATTTAGAGTTTAAATTGAATTTCACTTTGTGGAGCGAAATATGAAGTAAAAATATGTCGGTAATGTCCCTTAGGACTGAGACATTACTTCTTGGAGCTTGATTTCTTCATTATATACAATGGATTTGATCCTGGGATTTTATGGCCTGAAGCTGATTTCGGTAGGAAAACACAGCGCAAGTGTCTGCACATATATACACATGACATGGAATTAGAGTTGTTCGGGAAACTTGTTTTCTGCTCCTGGTAACAAGAAGAACACAACGAACTCCAAGGTGGGAATGTTACTTGGCTACTTAATCTAACGCCGGAGAATGCTTCTCCTATGATTTGCAGGCTACAACGTTCCATTTAACCATCCGCATGAGTTTTCCAATTTAATTATAGAGGTCGAGGAGGAATTGGGAAAACACAGTCATGACTGTTGTAGCATTATTATAACACACTAACTTCTCAAATTGGAACATGATGATATGTTTCTCCTTTATGACCTCTTAAAATATTAACTAATAGCTGCAGCAGGGATTCCTGAGTAGTCACCATCATCTAGGGAGTGATATCCTACCGAGTCAGTGAATAATGGAAAGAATATCAAGAATCAGATCAATGCTGTTCATCATGGTTGGGTGTAGGACTTGTTATGTATTCACACAAATTGTTACCATCTTTATGTGTTTTGCAAGTCTGGAGATTTTTCTGATCGTCTCATATGACACACATGCATGGCGCTCACACACGAGCACACATGTACTCACAAAAAAAAAAAAAAAAGAAAGAAAAAAAGAAAATAAAGAAAGAAGCAGAAACATTGTTTCGAGTTGTCTTGAAGTACATATTGCTTTGGCAATACGTGTATATGGTGGTGGCAGCCAAGATTTTCTTATATGCGACAATGTTCTGCTTACCTGTTTTTGTTATTTTTTCCGGCATTTCTGCTCCTTATCTCTCTATCTCTCTCTCAACAATGATGTATTATGACCACAATGAGGGGAACTTCAGTCCCTTTTATAGGCGTTAGTGCACTTATTGACTTATTGTTTCCGAAGGAGCCTTATTTATGTTACCAGTATAACACTGTGACTTATCTGGTTGATATACAAGCATGCTGTTGCCTCATCCCAGCAACTTCCAAACCTAATCTCCTGCATTTATTTCTTTTTCTTTCTTGTTTGTAGGTGTCCATTCATCTGACGAGAATGGGAAGTAATGTTGCTGATAAAATTCTGAAAGCTGGTGAGGCGGAAGGTTCTGAAACAAATATTGAAATAAAAATAAAAACATTGGATTCTCAAATCTATACTTTGAGAGTGGATAAACAGGTAATTTCTGGCTCCCACTGAACTGTGGCTCACGTCATTGCAGTGGGTATTTTATTGTAAACTTATCTTGTGTTATTATACTTTAGGTGATCAATGAGTTTGAATAATCAAATTACATCTTAAAGCCAGCTCTTAGGGAGCAATATGTATATCCAAGGATCGACCTCTTCTGTTTTTATTTTTTATCTTTTTTCCACCTTTTTCAAGAGCTCCAAATTGTGTTTTGAGCATATTTCTATTGTCATAATGAGAGACAGAGAATTACTAGAATCTGAATCCTGAAAAAGACAAACAAGAAGAGGAAATTAGGTCGTCTTAACAATTACACTTAAAGCCTCTTCACCAACATAGTCAGAGGATTTCCAGTCCTTATAAATGATTTATTGTGTTGTGCCATTTATACCTGCCTAATTCCACACAGCTGACATGAAGACAACGGTCTCTAGCATCCAACTCCCCTTCGCCTCTCAAAAACTTCTCTTCAACAAGCCCTTAGGTAAAAACCATAGAGTATTATCCAATTGTCCAACATTTTACCTACTATTCATGCAGAAAATCCTGAGGAGCAGATATCATGAGCGACCAGTCAAAAAGCAATCACAGAAGATCCACTATTTCCCTGTGTCTTTTATACATGAAACACTGTTGAAACCTTTTTTGTCATCACTAGATTCTTAGTTGTAAGAATGTACCCTGCAATACAATCTTAATAGGGCCTGTATGCTAATATGTGAGTGAGGATTTTCTAGTTGATAACTTGTACATGAATTTTGTTTGTGGAAGCCATTAATTTCATCATATTTTCACCTTTCTTGAATATCCTTGCAGATGCCAGTTCCTGCTTTGAAAGAACAGATTGCTTCTGTCACTGGTGTGCTATCAGAACAACAACGTCTAATATGCCGTGGAAAAGTTTTAAAAGATGACCAATTACTCTCTGCCTATCGTATCCTTTTTTCTTAAGATTCAAATGCAACTTCAAGTACATTATTTATCAGAAATATTGTGGACCCAAAGTGAGGAGATTGATAAGAATTTACTTCAAATTTCTTTTAACAGTTTTGATGAAGGTACTACATAAGTAGTGAACCAAAAATAGACATTTATTTCTGACAGTAAACTGTAAAGCTAGGTAGAAAAGTGGATAGAGCTTTAACACAATGTTGATGCAAAAGAGTTATATAGGGGCAACTTGGAGTTTGTGCATTGGCTGGTAAAAGGCTGAGTTGTGGTTGGATAGTGTTGCAGTGCTGTTCCTCACAGTTGATTCCAGCTATGCTGATGCATAAATCCCAAGTTAGCTCACATTTTAGTGCTCCATGTCCATGAGATGTATCCTGCAATGCTAAACAATTTCATGTTTTCCATCAGCAACAGTGAATTGTAAGTCTGTGAAATACTAATATGGACGTGAAATGGGAAAAAGCCTTGGCAAAAAAAGAGGTCAAAGGCATGTGGTATAAATACATATGACTGCATGATTCTCTTCATTGGTTCTTCACTAACATATTTATAGGAGAGAGTGAATGACTTTGGACTATTTATAGGAGAGAGTGAATGACTTCATCTGATGTCATATTTCAATTGATTCTATCACACCCAAGCAAACACCCAAACTCACCTATGTAAATATTCCAAATAAGTCCACATCTGCAGTTTTTTTTTCCGAAGTAAATTGAGTTCTGCTAGTTTATGGCAATTGCTTTTTGCAAGGGTAATTTTCTTGCTAGAAGGAAACTTTAAATGCAGGTGAAGCATTTGAGTCAAAACATGTGTTGAATGAACTATTTAGAATTTTACTTTTCCATAATAAATTTGCAAATATTAGATCTTGTATGGATTGGGATCTTCATTGATTTAACCAGCAACCTTTAAACCATCCTGCATTAAACTTTTTTTTGGTTCCAAAAGGAAAATTGATGTGTACCTGTTATTTTTTTTTACTCAATTAGCATTATTGTCTTATTATATTTAGGGTTTGGTTTGGTTTATTCACTTAACGCAAGTTAGATGTTGAAGATGGTCACACCTTGCATATGGTGGTTCGGCAACCTATACCGCAATCATCTGAGGGCTTATCCAATCATCCAGGTTTTGCTCACCTTAACATTTGCTTGCATCATTTTCTTCAACTGTACTAAGTTTGTCTCAGTAATGGGTTGCGTATTCATTAAGCTGTGGAGGACTAGTTGTGGTGGTCCAAAGGTTCCCACAGATGTCCCACAGCCGGTAAATGTCAAAAACAAAAAACTGCTGCACAAGGTAATTAATGGCAATAATGGATGATTGGCCCACATAGAGTGTTTAACACTCGTTACATCAGCTAAAGTATGGCTTCCTGTGCCGCTTTAATTATATTACTAAAAGCTTGGTATAGTACACTGAACACCCCCCCCCCCCCAAAACTAAAAGAAAAGAAAGAAAAATCCTCAGTGCTGGACCTAAAATTTTGTAATCTTGGAAATTGAAAAATCTTTTACTTGCCTCTGTGAGAAGCAACTACACCTTGGTGCAAAGCAACTAGATACCAGGAAATCCATTCTTTCTGTTGAATCAATGGGATTCTGGATATAACATATTAACCTTGGAATTTAATTTCGTTGATTGCTTAATATTGTCATATGATTGATCAAAAAGCAGGTGGTAGTGTTTTGCTGGTTCTCATTGAATGCTTATATTTTTATTCAGAAATGATGCTACAGCATAAATATAATAATAGTCACTGTCATCTATAGGAACTTAGAAATTGTTGTAGCAATAATACTTATGTTTGTGTCACACTCAAAACTTAGTGGAAGACATCCTGACTTTCTGAAATGGAATTGTATACCTTTTTTTCTTGTTTTTTTTACTATATCTTTCACATGCTTGTAAAATGAACCAAGGATTAACACCTACATGTCAATGTTGCAGGCAATGATCCTGCATCAGGTTCAAGCCGTCACACTGGTCAGGTGGCTCCCAGTGTTGTAATAGAAACTTTTAGCGTGCCTGATCAAGGGGATGGAGTTCCTCCAGAAATCAGTAGGGTGAGGCTACAGCTAGATGTTGAATGTAGCAATCTTGGATTTTCATACAGATGATGTAATCGTTCCATAACTATCTCTTAATCGATTCTTTGGAGCAGATTGTCTCTGCTGTCCTTGGATCTTTTGGGTTTTCAAATATTGAAGGTGGCAGTGAAGGGGTAGATGTTGCCAGGGTAAATATTTAAATTCTAAACTCTTGGACTAAATACAGTTTAGTTTTACTTTTGAAAATCTATTGTTGTTTTTAGGGAGGGGGGTTTACTTCCCTCCCACTTTTCTCACTCACAGAGACAGATAAACAAAATGTTTTCAGAGTAAAATGTACAGTTTAGTTTTACTTTAGAAAATCTACTGTTGTTTTTAGGGAGGGGGGTTTACTTCCCTCCCACTTTTCTCACTCACAGAGACAGATAAACAAAATGTTTTCAGAGTAAAATGTACAGTTTAGTTTTACTTTAGAAAATCTACTGTTGTTTTTAGGGAGGGAGGTTTTCTTCCCTCCCACTTTTCTCACTCACAGAGACAGACAAACAAAATGTTTTCAGAGTAAAATGTCCTGCATTTTTGTATTTGGAAGTTGTCAATCTTAGTCTTTTGTTTGGCTATAGATGTTAGACCTATTTTGCGATATCAAGCTAATTCATGTTTTGCCAAATTAAAAAGATGCACCTTAATGCTTTTGTAGATCTGTAAATGCACGTTTATGTTTTTGGTCTTACTCTCTTTGGTTGGGATGGATGTTTAAGGAGCGTGGTATGTCAAGAACATCAGCTGCTGGTGGTAGCACGGACACAAGCCAGCTGCAATCTGAACAAACGGGCACCAGGGGCCTGTCTGACAGAGCACAAAATATTTTTGGGCTTCCATCAGCAGTTTCCTTGGGGTCTATGAATCCTCCTGTAAGTTGGAGTCCTCTTCTTACCCACCCTCTATCTTCATTCTCTAACCTGAATTCTTTGGCCTGCATATCTTATTGAAGTTTTAAATATTAGGCTCTAATTTTCTGGGTCCTTGTAGGTAATTCCTGACTCTCTGACAACATTGTCCCAATATCTGAGCCATATGAGGCGAGAATTTGATGCCATTGGTCAGTCTCTTTTTTGCGAAATTCTGTTGGTTAATAAATGTTGTTTTTTCAACGAGGCTGACTTGGTCATTGGATTGCAATCCTTTTCATTGACAGGCAGAGGCGGGGAAAACAATGCACAAGCAGATGCTGCACACAGGGCTGAGCAAATAGATTCTAATTCCATGTCACAATCAGGAACTGGACAAGAAAGGCTTCCGACACCTGCATCCTTGGCAGAAGTGATTCGGTCTAGTAGACAATTACTCACCGAACAAGTTGCAGAATGCTTACTTGTGTGTTATTTAACATCATTTTATCTACAAAATGTGCTTCAGTCTTCCATTATTTTTTGGCTAGCCACTTGTATACTCTGTTTTTCACCAGTGAAGTTTAGTTGCTTGTGGCCATAGGAATCGGTCATCTTCTTATTATGTTTCTTCGTTTTGTTTAATTTATAGAATTTGATTCTTTTTTAAATATAACAACATTTATCTTTCTTTTATTCATTGCCAGAACTAGAACTTAAATACACTGGATCCCCTTCCCTGTTTGTTTTGTATGTTGGCAGCAACTTGCAATGCAACTAGAGAATCAAGCAGATATTACTGATCCTGCAGTGCGACACACCACTCAGTCTAGTGCATTGAGAACCGGAGTCCAACTTCATAATTTAGGTGCTCTTCTACTTGAACTTGGACGTACAATCATGACATTACGACTAGGTCAAGCACCGGTAAGATTATATGTAATTTCTGATTTACAGCATCCTTTCATGCGTGGCATCTTCTGAGCTGTATGTGTTGCTTTGGTTTGAATATCTACAGTCTGAAGCCATTGTTAATGCTGGCCCTGCAATTTTTATCAATCAATCTGGTCCTAATCCTCTAATGGTTCAGGTCATTATCTTGACATCCTTATGAATTCTTTTTATCTGTTGTTTTTCCCCTTTTCATTTTGCTTTAAATCATGTTTTCTGCTGATCACTCCTATGCATGCAGCCCCTTCCTTTTCAACCGGGGACTAGCTTTGGTGCTGTCCCTGTGGGATCCAGGCAACCTGGATCTGGTTTGGCTAATAGTACTGGTACTGGTACTGGGATTCTTCCGAGGCGAATTGATATACAAATACGAAGAGGTTATCTTCAAATTTGATGCCTTGAATTATTAATATGTATGGTTTCTTTGATGTGTGAACCTACTTATCAACTTATATTCTTCTAACCAAAGGTTCATCAACTGCTACTCCCAACAATCGTGTGGACCGTGGTCAGACACAGCAGACTGCTGGGCTGAGAAACCCACCAACCATTTCTGGTGGTGAAAATCCTAGTAATCAAACAACTTCAAGGGTCTCAGAGGGTTCATCTTTTGCTGGGGAGGCTGTACGAGTGGTGCCTCTTAGAACCGTGGTTGCAGCCGTTCCTGGCACATTTGGCCGCCTTCCTTCTGATTCGTCTGGTAATTCTATAGGTCTGTACTATCCTGTTCTTGGAAGATTTCAACATGTAGCTTCTGGGCATGGGAATGGTGGACAAGGATCTCAAGCATCTGGCGAGCATCATGCTGCTGGGGTCCAGACTGACCAGCCGCCAACCCTTGAACCTGCTGTACACCAGCAAAACACTGAACAACCTGCTGTAAACCAGCAAAACACCGAACAACGCACAAGAGACGGTAATGTGACAATACTGCAGTTCAATGAAGTTACGAGGATTACTTGGTTCATGAAAAGTTGCAAGTTTCTAGTTGTGCACATCTCTTCCAGTGCAAGCTCAGGAGGCTTGAAGGGAGATGTTATGGTTCGACTTGTGTTTACATGTGTATCGGTCGGTGGTTTTACATGTGGTGCAGCTAATGGTGGTTGATATCTTTGTCAATGCCTTATGGCTTATGCATATTGTGTTATTTGTTTTGCCCCAACATTCTAATTGTCCCTATCCTGCACGAGGGAGGGATGGCGACTTCCACATATTTTGTTCCTTTTGAACATTCCACATATATTGTTCTTTCCTAGAATGCATGCCATGCTTACTATTACAGCACATACACACCCTTCTTTGATGATTCTGATCCACACTTATGGAGATTCCAATTTGACAGCAAAACTTACATGCCCCATCCTGATCCTCACCCTAAAAAAATGAGGAAAATAATGTGTAATTATGCATTTTCATTTTTCAAAAGTTTACTGGATTTTCTTCCATGCTTTTAGCCTGTAAAGATTTGATTGAGACCTTTGGGAATATGTTGTAACAGGCTTGCATGGAAACGACTTCTCCAGCTAACAGTAGCATATAGAAATTCTATTCTATTGAAGTTAACATTGTGCATAAAAGTCAAGGTTTTGATGGTTGCTTGCTGTATCTTGCCTTAATAGTTGATAATATGGCTCCATGACAAGAAATGAGCTTATTCAACTGTTCTTTGTTTGTTGACCAACCTTTCTTTCTTCCAGGATCACTGCCACCAAATTCAAGACAAGAGCCTTCTATTTCTCGCAGTATAAGTATCAACATTCTGTCAGCTAGTGGGTCCCAAAACAACCAGGATTCTGAGCAACCTATCCCCAGCAGTATTATGCAGCTCCTGAGGACCATCTTACCTGGCGATGTCCACATGGAGGATGCCAGCTCACGATTAACAACTACTAGTTCTGTCCTTGAGACTGCAGAGCCATCTACTGCTACTGCGGAAGCGGAAGTGGAAGTGGAACCAAGAGCTACTGATGAGGGGATATTTTTGTCTAATCTGCTTCGTGAGATCATGCCCCTCATATCTCAAAGTGGTGGAGCAGAACCCAATGCCATACCTCCAGTAGAAGCACGCAGCTCTGGGCATCAGAGGCCTCAAGATTCTTCAACCAATGTAAGTAGCTTTTTCAGTTGCTCTTTTAATGGATCTTTGTATTTCATGCCACTTTTATTCTGGATTTCTTACTCTAGACAATCAAATGGCTCATGAAGGCTTCGGCATGATTTTGTAAATATGTTGAGCTAAATTGTCATGTGCATAGAAACACGCACAACCACAAGGCTAACCGGTGGCATTTTTGCAGGCCGAAAACTCTGGTGTTGGAACATCTCATCGCCATAGTGATACTGAACCAAGCCCACCAAATTCAAAACGCCAAAAGGTATTAGCATGTTTAAGGAATTTCATTTCATTTCTTTTCTGTGAAACCATTTCATCTTTCAGCTGTATTAATATTAACTGCAAATATGATTTTCTGAGATGCCCTAATAACTTATCAATTTTACCCATTGACTATAGATTAGTTTCTGATTATTCTTTTGTTTCCCTTTGTTACTTGCCTGGAAAGATAATTTTTGTGTATGATCATCCAGTATGTGATAAAAATGGGAGACAGTAAATTCTTGCAGGTAAGCCCTGGTTTGTTATATTTTTTTTAAGGCTCCAGTCAACCCCAGTGGATGGGCGGAACTTGTTGCACAAGA
The DNA here is from genome assembly GCF_005239225.2 of Populus alba. Taxonomy (NCBI): domain Eukaryota; kingdom Viridiplantae; phylum Streptophyta; class Magnoliopsida; order Malpighiales; family Salicaceae; genus Populus; species Populus alba. Next base: position 4,676,318 of record NC_133289.1, on the reverse strand, counting down.
TTATGTATAATAAATAAGCACACAACACTAAGCATTGCAGAAAAGTTTTTGCCAAAGCTTTGTCAATTGCCACTTGATCATATGGCATCTCTCTGTGTTTTCTATTGATAGCAAATGTTCTGCTGAAAATTTGCTTCGTTCTTAATAGTTCTTCTATAGTCAATGCTGAAACAAAAAGAATGGAATCAAATCTATTTTTTTCATATTGGAAACATTACTGTTGTATATATATATATGTATATATTATTGATCTTACTTATTTACTGGTGCAGACTGAGTGATTTATCTTATTATCTTTGGACAAAGGATTCAAGTGCTGAAGTTGTGATTATGATCTCAGACAGCTAAGGTCTTAAAAATAATGCGTTTCTTCTATAGGTGAATGGCGGTTGCTCTTATTTTTTTCTATTCTGTGTATCATGACAATGATGGTTGGACATTTTCTCGAGTTAACTGTCAACTAGTAGAGATGGAATACTTAGTTTCCGTATTATACCATTACAGCATTGTATACTTTGGAGTCTTTATCTTCAATAGGCAAATTAGCCTCAACTGTTTTTCAATATCTCATCACCATCTGTTTTGTTTTACTCAATTGCTCTGCTAAGTGGTTGCTGGGAAGGTTTTCTGATATAACATTATTATTGAGAAAGTATTTAATGCGCTAGATGTATATCACTGTATATTTCTTCCCATTGCTTTCTTGAGACATTTATGGATCATCTTCCCTCAGGATCAACAGTGCAGAATTAGAAGTTAAATTTACGCAGGATGGTGGACATGGAATAAGTTGCGAAGACTAGTTTAGCTACTAAGTTTTGTAAGAGCCTGGTTGGGATTGTGGTAGCAGTTGTAGTTTAAAATATTTTTTTATTTAGAAACGTATCAAAATGATTTTTTTTTTATTTTTGTAAATTATTTTTTAGATCAATATCAAAAAGATCTAAAAACAAAAAAAAATTTAATAAAAAAAAGAAATTTTGAATTTTTAAAAAAATGCAGTTTTAACATGATTTTAAACATCCTATAAATCTCTAGATTCAGGGATGAGAACCAAGGGAAGGATCATGAAAGATAGGCATATCCTTGGCTAATTATCATGGTGAGAAGTTGATAAAGGAGGACAATTTTATATGAACTTGTTGAGGCTTCTAAAATATTCAAGTAGATTGGATTTATATATTGGATAATAAATTAATATTTTGATTTTAGTTATGATAAATTATGTTTTAGCTAAATTGATTAGTGTTTGGTAAGTTAAGATGGCTTGTGGTTGGTGGTCAGTCCATGCAAAAGATTTTTTTTTAAAATTTAAAGCTTAAGTAAATATATTTTTAGATAAACAAAATATAATGATATTTTAAAAAGAGATTCTGAAATTATATATGTTAAAAATGTTGAGAATGAATAGATTATAAACATGGAGCTAGAAGGATTTATGGGGTATTTATAATCCATGAGTCTTATTTTTTGTGAAGAGAAGTTGAAGAGTCGTTTTATTCCCGTGATATTGAGTTGTATTTCACTCAAAATAATACTTATTGGATCTGTATAAAATATTAAGGGATCAAAGTGGAGGACCTGAAAAATTATTGAGAGTATTGAGCTCAGGCAACTCGCTTGAGTCTTTAGGGGCAGAAAATGGGTCGCTGAGGGGGTTTTAGTCTATTAAAGTTTTTCATCAAATATCTACCTAAATGTGTATAAATTATTTTTGGTCATTTGGGTTCGGGTGACATTTGAAGTCAAAAGAATATGAGTAGTGCCTTGACCGACTCAGAACTTAACCCAAACCCGACCTGTACCACATAAATAATCTTAAAAATTTGAAAAATTACATTTATACCAAGCATATATAAACAGAAGATTTAGGTTTTTTTTTTTTTTTTTTCATGCACACTCTCCTCTTCAACCACTTCTTCTACCTTCTATATTGTCCTCTCCTTATCACATGGTTTGCCACAAAGAGGGAAACAAGGCAAAACTTCATGTAAAAAATTAAAGGGTTATCAAGTATTGAGAGAGAAGTTAGCATTAACATTAACAAAACTATTTATAGGATTTTGCTCTTATGTCATAGTCCCCCTCTCCCTTTAGATCCTTTTATTATCTTACCATGGACTTTGCAGAAGTAGTAAGGTTTTGAGGGCATTGCCAAAGGTCTTTTTGGCTAGTATGGATGCTTGATGGATATCTAATAAATACTCAATACCTAGTTAGATTTGGGTAAAAAATTTGAATTTGAGTTTTAGGATGAATATTATAAAACTTAATCCATAAATACCCATTATCATTTCTTATGTGAATGCACCAATGAAATATTGGTCTAACGGTTAAGGTATTATATCTCTTTTGTATATCTTGCCTCTCCAGAGAAAACAAAGAGCTTTCAAACATGGCTGAGCATGTTCTCTTCACACACACACACACACGCTCACTCTTTCTATTCACTGCTTCTACTTTAAAAACGTTTCATTTTTTATCTTTTTATGGGCTCACATTATGGTTTTTTTATTTCTGTGTTATAGACTGAGAAGACATTTTTAAAACAACCTAGAGTGTTTTTTTAGGTAATGTGTTATAATAATAAAAGAAGCAACCTTTCTGTTATGGGGTGTTTTTATTTGATGTGGGGTTTTTGATGTTTTGTGTTTTTTGATTTGTTTTTGTGTGTTCATGGCAGTTTAGAGAAGTCTTGGAAAGGAAAGAGGCCTGGTAAAGGTGAAAGCAGATTTTGGAAGAGTAATGGATTGGGTTTCAAGATTCCCCGAGAAGCCATTGAAGGTTTGTCTTTTCTACTAATTATAGTTGTGGGTACTAATGTTTATGGATACTAGAGTCGAGTAGCCAAAAGTGTGTCCTTCTAATGTAGGATTGTAGATATTGTTATTTACCTGTACATTTTGATTTTATTTATTGATGTAGATATAGATTTGTGCATTACGTGTAGCGAGAATTAGGGATGAGTTTATTTGCAGTTTATTTATTGATGTGGATATAATTAGTTAGTTTTTAGCTACTATATTATGTGGTCGAAGGGCAGAGATTTAGGAAACCATGTTGAGAGTAGACTTACTATAACTGAGTAATTTAAATTTGTCAAGTATGTAGGACATGGAACTATAACATTTGCTCTGTTACAAGTCAATTTGTGATTTGAAGGAATAAGAACCATGTCGATGACTATATGGAGTTTAAATAGTTATTGAATGTTTAGGAAAATCATTTTTTTTTAGGAATTACAAGTTCAGAGTGCCATGGGCATTGTTTCTTTTGAAATGCTATTTATATGTTGCCATGCTTGTTGTCTTTTCATCCTTTCTTGCTTATGCCAAGTTCTTCATTGGCAACTTGATTCACATGTTTACTCCACTTTCATATGCTTTTTCATATAATCGTGCCTTCCCCTTCCATGTGATATTTTGGTAGGATATGAAATTTTTTGATATTATGTTCCTCATGCTATTGACAGGAACTTACACTAGTAAGAAATGCCCCTTTAGTGGCATTGTTTCTATTTAAGGTCGTATCTTAGCCGAAACCTGTCATAATGGTGAGGACCATCATTATACGGTGGAATTATCTTCACTGGGTCAAGAAAGACCAAAGGTCTACTCTAGCTTTGGTTTTGATGTTTTCAGTGCATATTATCACTCAATTGGAAGTTAAATATCATTTCTCTTCCCCCCCTTTAGATATGAGAAGAGGCATTCAAATATTCCAGCACATATATCTCCATGCTTCCGTGTGAAGGAAGGTAATCATGTTATCATCGGGTAATGCAAGTTAAATTTTGATCCAAATTTCATATGTTTTATATCATTATCATGAAGGTGATTTTGTTGTTATGAAATGTGCAATTTTGATCTTTAATTCATATTTTTTCTTCTTTCTCTATTCAGGCCACTATCCAAGATCGTGCGATTTAATGTGTTGAAAATTATTTCTGCTAGTTCTTTTGTTGATGGGAAGAAGGCCTTCACAAGAATGTGAGGCTTAACTTTCATATTTCCTGTTTTATGCTGGTGTTATAGTCATAATGGTTTTTGAGTAATCTGTTATGTAAGAGTTCACACTGTCGCTTTTAGACGACATGTGCGGAATCCTACGACTTCCAAACCCAATCGTCCATGGTTTTCTAGGAAGCGTCTTGGTGGCGTATAGCGTTAGATTCTCCTTATGGGTGGTCAAATTTCTTTTTTCTTTTCTTCTCTCTCCACCCCTTGAAAATTGAAACTCATACCTGTTTTGTTTTTCTTTTCTCCGAGGACTTGTTTCTTCTCATTTATTAATTATAGTCCTTTGATTTTTGATTTCCTGAAAAATGGGAAGCCTAAACAATATCTTGCAAAATCAAGGCTGAGAAAAATGATGAAACGTTATTTTTTTCTATAATAAATTGACATCCCTTACAAACAAAGCGGAGAAAGCATAAAAAAAAAAAAAAACCAAGAGCAAGAAAAAAAAAAACAAAAGCAAAAGAATAAATATGATTGTGCGATTTCATAGTGCCGCTGCTGCTACAGAAGATGCAATAGTGAAAGACCCGGGGCCTTGTAGTTTTTCTTAATTAATATTTTCCTGCAGTCCAAGATTCTTGCTTTTTCTTCTTTCGGTGGCCATTTACACTACATAGTGTCAAGCCCATTAGCACTAGATATATTTTGGGTTTTTGACATGCAATAGTTCTACTGCCATCACAGTCAAAAAGTATAACCCAGATTTGGAGAATCATGGTGTGGTTTTTATTGCTATCGATTCCCTAATCATGCAACCTTAATTAGCTGCCTCCTTCTGCTCACCCGACACCTAAAAAGATTATGTCTTAATTCGGATGTAATGATTTAAAGTTCTACTTTCCCTTCATGTTTAGCTTTTCTAATCTGTAATCACTCTGGCATTCTCCATCAGAAGTGATGTAATCATGGTCCATTATTTGTCTTCTTTTACCAGATATTGAAGCAAATCCATGAACTGTGAAGCTGATGATTGTGCAACTTAGAGCCATGAACTTGACACCTCACCTGCTTTCCAATGAGTAAGAATCCCTCCAGTGAAATGTGAACACAATCAATTTAATTTTTATTCAACTTCTTATCCTTGTCCTTTTCAATATAGTATTTTTAGTGCCCAGATTTCCCCATCTCATTTGTGATTTGATGTAAAATGAGAGTGAAGCATGATGGACTCCCGAAAAAGAGAGAAAGCAATCCCACATCGGAAGCAAAAAAATAATATCACAACATTATGACCCTCATTAATCCATCTGTCCATCAGCTGAGCCAGGTAGCGTGGGCTTGTAACCCAAGTGGGAGCTTCAAGGTGGTGGAATGTTGACTCAGCTCCGAAGGCTGGGTTCGGACCAGCTTGATTCTGACCTGTCCGTTTCAAGCCACGAGTTGAACCATCGCATCCTAGTGAAGGTGTCCGTTTCAAGCCACGAGTTGAACCATCGCATCCTAGTGAAGACATGGTTGCCATGGTTCCTAGAGCGGAGGGCACAGCGTGAGGCTGGTTTCACAGAGCAGCGATCACCTCCCTCTCTTGGCAGTGAAAGGATAACTGGTCGGTGCTGTCCGAAGCCATATGATATGGCTTAATGGGCTGGTCTAATTGGACTATCACTTTTTTTCTCTTAAATTTTTAAGTAAGAAGCCCTTTTCTTTTAATTCAGAAACTTGGTTCTCGGGAAATTTAAGCGTGTTTGGTGCAACTTTATGGGGGAAGTTAATTATTAAGAGGGTATTTAGTATTAGTACTATCCAAAGTAAATATATTTTTCTATTTCAAAATACACACTAATCATTGTTAATAACTTAAGTATTTTTCTCACCTTTCATTAACATTAATAAATTATGTAGTCATATTAAAGAAACTACCGTGCATTACTTAATAATTATTATCAGCAAGTTTTGCTTAAACTTAATTAGACAGTCTTATTGCATCCAAACCTCAGGGCATGTTTGGAAGGGAAAGAGAGCAAACAAAAATGAAGAATTTAAAAAAGTGAAAACGACAATATGCCTGAAGCTTAATGGATTTTAAAAAGGAAACACACTAATTCATCATTTAATGGATCAAAGTGTGACACGTCAGTCCACCATTTGACGACCCTCTTTAGGTCACGTATCAAGCAACCAAAAAGATTCCTTTGTCAACAAATAATAATGAAAGTGGCTCCATCTTTGGCTTTGACCATGTAAAGTGCTAGAAAAAGGTTGTAATTATCATAAAAGCTATCAAGGTTTGCCCACCAATTGTTTTTTGTTCTTCCTTTTCGTTGTATAGAGATCGTGTGGTTTTGTGCTTGGAACCGCGTGTTTAAGTGTATTTTAAAATTGTGTTTTGTTTGATGTTTTATAGTGTTTTTAAATGGTTTTAGTGTTATAAAAATAATTATTTTGATATATTTTTATAAACAATTACTTTTAAAAAATATCATATACTATAATATTTAACATATTTTAACAATGGTTGTTATGCTTTTAAAAAAAAATTAAATTTATATGCTTCAAATATGTTTTATATTATTTTAATATATTTTTAAAAATTAAAAAAATTAATTTTAATATATTTTTACCAAACTCTCTTAAGAATAAAAAAAAATATTGCTTTCTTTAAAGACAACGGAAAATAATATCCTACTTTCTTTGCTATGAAGAATACGTGAAGTCACCTTGTGTTCTTTTTTGTAGATAGCCATGAATTTTGTGAGCCATTCCTTGAAAGGAGGTTTCTTTACATAGCTAAAAAGACAAGAAAGGTAGCGTAGGATGTGAACTCTTTGTTTCTCCATTAATGGCCATCTTGGCATTGACTGCGAAGATCTTTTTAGCTATGAACATGAAAGATAATATTTTTTTCTTATAAAAGAGAAAATGGTGTGACTCATTACCTCTTGTAGAAAGCAAAAGGGTAATCTAAAGTCATTGTCTTGCATCATCTTCCCATTTTATCAAATATCTTCTAGTTCACACAAGCCAATTCTCATAGCATATCATTTTCAGATCTTTCGAGCAATTATTACCCAATTAAATAAACAAAACAAAACCCCGTGATGCAACTTGTCATTAGCATGGAGAGTTTATTCTTGAAATGTTGAAATCAATTGCTCTCTTCCTATTTGACAAAAATGGCATAATTAAAAACATTTTAGGAACTTTGTTGTAATCATCAGCAACCTTGATGGATGTAGCTCTTAAAAAAACAAAATTATTATCTTTCTATATTTTTAAATATTCATGAATTTGATTAAAATTATGTTTGTTTTTGTGGTGTAATGTATTTTATGCTAATTATATATTTAAAAATATTTAGTTAATTAATATATATATCATAGTTCTATTACACAGATCTCATTAAGTTATTTTAAAAAAAAATTAATAAAAAAATATAATTTATAGTTTTTCTTACGTTTATTATTTTCAATTATAATCATAAAAACTATCTCTATAAAAATAACGTATATTAATCCCATAAGGATCTATCTTGATGATAAATAAAGATGAAATTCGTCAATTATATCTTAAATTGATGCTTTCAATAGGGTAGCTTAAGAGTGATTAATAGTCAAAATCAAAATAATAATGTAAGATAATGATGTTCTTTGAAGAAAATCTCATATTGGTTTCTTCGTGAAAATCATTGCGTTGGCCATCTTTCAATTATAGAACACAAAATAGGGAAAATATCTTGAATTTGAGTCTTGCTCTTGTCAAGAAATTATTTCTATTAGAATTGTAGGAGTACATAATTAACTTTGAAATATTATTTTTGTATAATTTATATATTAGTTTGTTGTAAATTATTTTTCAAGACAAAAAAAAAATATCAACACCACGATTTTAATTTTTTATAATTTGAATATAAATAACTTGACAAGAGTCAAATTGCAAATAATCCTACAAAACTAATCTAAGCTTCTTTCCATGAAATGTTTAAATATATATTTTGGAATGAATCGGGGTGAAATAGCAATCATCCCATGCCCTGAAACACAAGTATTCTACTGTTGATTTTGACAAAAAATGAGAACCTTCCTTCCATGAACTTTCGTGAAATTTCTCAAAAGTTCATGGAAGGAAGGTTTTATATATATATATATATATATATATATATATATATTATATATATATATATATATATATATATAATTCCACAACCAGGATGAATTTACGTGACAAAGGCGTTTTTTTTTCTTGTTCGTTAAGCTTTTCCAGAAATTCAAACAATAATATTCATTAGCAAATACCCATTACATATGTAGCATTATGATTGCCAATAATATTATCCATAATTACATATAAAAACACAAGTTTTATAGAAATTGTTTTATTAATTCGAATACTTTTAAAAGACTATATTATAGCCTTTAAGTTGTTTAAATGATTATTATACATTTATTCAATACATATATGTTTCCTATATTTTTAATATAAGTTTTCAAACACGTGTTTTTACAACAACTTTTCTTTTTACAGAACCATAAACGCATTAAAAAAGAATATTTGTTTTAAGTGTACATCAAGACATCATAAAAACCTTTTTTTTTTTTTTCTCAAACCACCGTGGAAAAATACTTATTTATTTATTCACACAATCTATACATTATAAATTTAATTTTTATAGTTAATTCAGTACACAACAGAAATAAGGCCACATTGCTTGACAAACTCTCTATTATTTTTTAAAAGGGACTTCTATCATTTCCATAATATTATTGAGTTATTGAAAATAAAATCTCTGAATGTTTTATTTTTAGATATTTAAGTTGAGGATATTATAAAAATCTCATATTTGCTAATCCATTAAGAATATGTTTTTTATATATAAAAAAAATAGAGCATATTTCCTTGGATAATTCTTCAAATCCCTAAAATTAATTGTTCTTCTATTTTTTTTTATATAAAAATCCCTTTTCCTATCAATGATTATATTTAATCAACAACGACAACAACAAAAGGCATAGCTGTAAGGGCATTACGTAAATAAGAAAAAGACAGAGTACAAGATTTTTATTTTATGCATCCAATATCCACGATGCCCATAAGAACAACGTTTGGGATAATAGAGTACAGCAATTACAACTGCAACTACAACCTAACCAACTGATTTTCAGCCACGCTTTCTTAGAAAAATCTCTAATTTAACGGCTCTTGTTTATACTCTCTCTCTCTCTTCCTCCCTCTCTCGGCCCTCAACAACTCCTCCATAGAACCCCATTAGCCTCCATTTTATTCCTCATAGTCTTCCATCCCTCTCTAATCCAAGCTTTTTCTCTTTGATTCTCTCTCTCTTCTTCTACTTTTTCTTTTTCTCCTCTCATGTGAGGCTTGCTGCTGCTGCTTTGGATTCCCACAAAGACAACAACTAGTTGCCAAAGACTCTAAAAAGTCTTTTTTTTTCTTCTTCCTTTTCTGTCACCAACATAATAATAATAATAATAATAATATTGACCATAACCATGTGTGTAAAGGATGCAGAGCAAGAAATAGAGAACGCAATTGACAATAATAGTAATAGCAACAAGATGCAATCTTGGCCTTTGCATTGTGACCTATTGCAAACCCGGATGGAGAATTTTGATCCAGACTCTTCTTTGATTTGTTCTAGTGGTGGGATTAGTGTTGCCAACTCTTATCCTGTAAGAATCCTTCTTTCTTTTCCTTAGTTGGGTTTTTCTTCTTCTTCTTCTTTTGTTTGTGTTCTGTATTCTGCCGGTTTTTTGTTGGAATTGATTTACTGTTTTCCAAAGTTGGGATTTTTTTTATGTTTTTGTCGGTGCATGTTTGTGTTCTGAATTATGTTATTTCCTTTGAAGACGTGTTTGGTGAGAATTGAGTTGTTGACTCTATGCAATCTGTTCATTAATGCCATCCTTAACTTGATTTTTGTTGATGAATTTGTACTTTTTTTTCCTCCTAGCTGTTGAAGCTCTTGATGATCCATATTTAGAGTTGCTTTCTAATTTCCTTTTCCTTGTTTGCTCTAAAAGGTTTCAGACTTTTAGCTGGTTGTGTAATTATGAAATTGTTGCTGTTTCATGGTATCCATATTTAGTGTTGCTTTCTAATTTCCTTTTCCTTATTTGCTCTAAAAAGCTTCCGACTTTTAGCTGGTTGTTTAATTATGAAATTGTTGCTGGTTAATGGATTTTGTGGGCTTTTGGAGATATGTGGATACAATATTTTTCCTGCCTTGATTCTTGAAGTCTGTTCTAAAAATTTTCTTGTTTGTTGCTTCAATGAGCTAGTTACAGTACTGTGACTCATTTATTTTATTTTTTTCACCACCTGCATGGTACTGCTTTGCTTTGGTAAATAATTTCTCTTCAATTTTATTCCCTTGACTCATTTACTACTCTGCTTGGACTCATAGTTGTCATGGAGAGATAGATAGATAGATAGATAGATAGATGGTGAAAGAGAGAATCTTTTTACTTCCATTTTCTCCTGTGACTTTGGTATTAATCAAAGAACAGGGCTGGTTGTCAATCATTAATCCTGGTTGAACTTTTATTTTTGTAGTATCTTGTAAACTGTACGTACTGCTTGGAACCCTGTCTTGATTCTTAATCATTAACCATTTCATGCCTTTCTATGTCCGTAATCTCACTTCTGTTATTTAGAGGTCTTGAATTTGCACTTAATCACAAGTATTATTAGAATCCCATATTACTTTCTCTTTGGTGGTGATAACCCAAGACTTGGTATCATCCTTGTTTACTTCATGCTATAGCCTTCTATGGAATATTTATCTTCATCACTATTTGTTCTTCTGCAATCTCATTTAGTTTTATTTTCTTTGTGGTTGCTCTTTCAGCTGGAAAGCATCTGCGAGGATAGAGTGGTCACAGAAAGGAAACAGAATCTGTTAACAGATTTTTTCCCCACCCTTCGCTCAGGAGAATGGTCTGATATTGGTGGTCGGCTTCACATGGAAGACACACACATTTGCATCAGTGACTTGGCTAAGAAGTTTGGTTCCAATTTGCTCATCAGCGAGCATGCTATTTCTTTCTATGGTGTAAGTTATTGTCCAATCTGTTGTTTATCTGCTATTTTAGCTGCTAATGAATTTTATGTTTTTCTGTTGTTTTGGTCCTTGTCAAGCATTATATTTATAATTGTGCTTTCTGTTCGGTAATGAAAAAAAAATCATAGCTTTTGGTCTTCTAGCTCATATGGTAGAAATATTTTAGGATGAGGGCTTCTTTCGCTTCATGATTAGCGAACTTCATTGTGGTATACCTTCATAGGGTACCAGGTTGACTTGGAGGACAATGAAGTTGTCTTGATCTCACTTTTCTCTCTTTGAACTTATAATGAAGATAACAAGTGTGTAGGTTCTAGAAAGTACTATTTAGTCTAAAATCTAATCAGAACTTGTCACTTTAAATTAATTTAATCTGAGCATCACTTTAGACTTGAAAACCTGAAGGTGCCACTGTTTTCAATTAGCATGCTTAAAACCTGTGCTTTATATCCTGTATTCTGCCATCATAATTGTGTCTACAGTAACACTATAAAAATATCAACTCCACAAATTCAGAGTATCTATCAGCTTAAGCACTCCGCTGTAACTACAAAGAGGCAAAAGGGACCTCAAGCTTCCTGTGGTTAATGAGTTTTTGATAGCAGTGTTTCCTATATTTAAAGATGTTATGCATTCTGAATAAGGACATCATTCATCAACACTTTCACTCTTTTAGTTGTGCTAGATACTTTAAACTAGAGGGTTATTATCTACACAGGAAAGCAATCATCACCATTTTGATATTTTAAGCATGCAAAACTGACAGTATTAATTTGAGGCTGATGTGGAGCCATTAGCATGACTGGAATCCTTCTTCGGGGTCAATGATTAGATGTTGATCATGTTTTAAGGATTAGAAACTACCCATTTATAACACAATTTTTGGGAGCATGGATCAGATCTCCTTTTCCTCTTGGTTAAAAGTGCACATCGTTTGGTGATTAATTGTAACACACAGAAGAGGTCCTGAAGTTATTTTTTTGATAAAGAAAGGAAGTAATACCCTTGCTCTCTAATTCATCTGAGTTGATCCAAAGTTCAAGCATGCTCCTTTGTGCTGATCAGACACCAAGAATAGCTCTCTTACTTTAACTATGCTCGTCTGGAAACAGATAAGATGTAATTGCACTGCATAAATCTTTAGAAAAATAATGCCAACAGGCATATACAAGCTATAATAAATGGGACTTTTTCGTTCTTATTTTGACAATTACATGTACTTTGGAAAACAGGTATTTGATGGGCATGGAGGAAAGAGTGCAGCACATTTTGTCTGTGAACATTTACCAAGAGTCATTGTTGAGGATGCTGATTTCCCTGTAAAACTTGAGAAAGTGGTCGCAAGGTCATTCATTGAGACTGATGCTGCATTTGAAAAGTCATGCTCCCTTGAGTCAGCCCGTTCTTCTGGCACTACTGCACTTACTGCAATGATATTTGGGAGGTGAGTGCTTCCTATCCTATTTAGCGATCAGTCATCTCCTTCCTATGGTTTATCCAGGACTTTCTAGTTCACGCCATCCCTTTTGTTTAGTCCATATCTGACTTTTCCAAGATCATCCTGTCCTGGGTAACAGTCCTGAATGAGTTCTAGTAGTCAAGGTAAAAGGCAATGATGACCCAATTATATAGCTTTCTGTCCTATCATAAAGATCTGCAATGAGACCTAAGATCTTACCTTGTTAGGAATTGCTCCAAACATTTAGTAATATCATATATTGGCATTCTATTATGTCACTTGATAAAGTGCATTGCTTGATAAAAAAATGTTTTCATCTTGGACAGGTCATTACTTGTGGCAAATGCTGGTGATTGTCGGGCAGTATTATCACGAGGTGGAGTAGCTAAGGAAATGTCAGAGGATCACAGACCTTGCTGCATTAAAGAAAAGACTAGAATTGAGTCCTTAGGTGGATTCATTGATGATGGTTATCTAAATGGTCAGTTAGGTGTTACCCGTGCATTAGGTGATTGGCATCTCGAAGGAATGAAGAAAACAGGTGACAAAAGTGGCCCATTAAGTGCTGAACCAGAACTTAAATTGGTTACGTTGACCAAGGAAGATGAGTTTTTGATAATCGGAAGTGATGGAATATGGGATGTGTACTCAAACCAAAATGCAGTAGATTTTGTTAGGAAGAGACTTCAAGAGCACAATGATGTGAAGCAGTGCTGCGGAGAAATGGTTGGGGAAGCAATAAAACGGGGAGCAACCGACAACTTGACCGTTGTAATTGTTAGCTTTCACTTGGAGCCACCGCCACCGGTGGTGGTACAGAGGACAAGATTCAGGCGGAGCATTTCCGCTGAAGGACTTCAGAATCTCAAATGCTTGCTAGAAGGTAATGCTTAAAATCTTTCGTTAAAGTTTTCCCCGGTAACGAAGGGTAGAACCTGCCAAATAACAGTGCATAGCTACATTGGTTGTTCTCAAGTTTTATTTGTGTATATTGTATATAAACTCGTTGGCGAAGAGAGTTTGCTTTTTTCTTCCCTCGTATCATTCTTCCTTCATTAACAGGAGTCTTTATGCATTTTCCTTTCTTCCTTCTTATTGTCTGCTAGGTTCCATAGGTATCAAGCCAAAATTGTTCTAAGTAATGGATATTTGTATGTTTAAGGTAGGGATTGATTTGCTGCAAAAGTAAGCATGCCTTTCAACTGCGAGATTTTACCTCTCAAGTATCCTTTTTAGTTGTTTTACATTAGATAGATACTGAAGAATTCCTAAGTTTTACATTACATACTGTACGCAATTTCTCGGTTTTCATATGTTGCATGTACAATTGTTTTAAAATTTTGATTGTCATAAATATAGTTTCAAACTGTTGATGCTTGGTACCTGTATATAAAAATTAAAAAATTAAAAAACCACACCAAACTAAAACGGAAGGATGTGTACTAGACACACATGATACTATCCACTGCAACAGTTCAATTATCACTTTGTTATTACCCCCGAAAAATCAATGGCTTGGTGTTGAGGTAATTCAATATTTTTGCAAGTTTGATTGATTATTATCAGATTAAAAGGGAGTAGAATTGTTTTTCTGTTTCTTAAACACAGTAGGATGATTAAATTATTTTCAAAAGAAAAATTTTTAAAGCTAAGCATGCAGGGATGCTTTTTTTTGTCTTTTTACTTTTTTAAACATGGTAAAATAACAATTAGTTTTAAAAGCAAAATTTTTAAAAGTATTTTTTTTTTTTTCTTTTTAACTTGGTTTTTTTGTTATTATCAAATTGAATGTAAACGATTTAGTATTTTAGTATTTTAATAAATATAAAAATATTTATTTAGAGAAAAAGTGGTTTCATAAAAATTCTCTTCCGTCGTGCCATTAGAATAATTGTGATGTCTTCTTCCTAGTAAGGAGATAAATGGCAACGGTTATGGGATGGTTTGTCACTAATAATGATTTTATTTTTGTCTTTTTTCTTCACCTTGGAAGTTATGCTAACCATTTAAAATTTTAAAGATATTTTTTTATTTATTAAAATTTTAACTTTATTCTTTATTTTTTTTTATTTTGAATTTTTTTCTTTATTTTTTTTTATATTTTATTTTATTTTATTTTTAATTTAATTCTTATTCTTTTAATTGTTTTTTTTTGTTAAATTATTTTTTTTAGTTTCACTCTTCAATAAAAAAATTTATAGTTGTCTTCTAATTTCCTTTTTATTTTAATTTTAATAATTATTCTCTTAATTGCTATTTTTTGTTTCAAATCATTTTGTATAATTAGTTTTCTTTTCTAATTTTATTCTTCAATATTTGATTGGTTTGGTTTGGAATTGGGTATCCTGATTTTTTTAGGTATGGTACTTTCAATCTAATGATCTAGGTTACAAGCTTGAAAAGTTAATGTGAGTTGATATTATTTATTTTATTATTTTTTATTTCATCATTTTTAAATGAGCTCCATGTTTTGCTTTGTATTTTTTTTTATGGGTTATCCTGATTTTATGACTTGACCTGTAGGTTATGTTGACTTAGTCTTAATACTTGAATTACAAATTTATCATACTAAATTCAAATTGTTAATTTTTTTCTTTGTTTTTTATCCAATCTTGTCCTTCCATGTTTAATTAACTAATAATCGAGCAGTTTTTTTTTTTTCACAAATTTTTTTTTCTCCTGTTATCATAATTATCTTTTATTTGTTCCGTTTGCGACTATTTTCTATTTTTTTAATCTAATTTAAATAAATTTCTTTTGTTTTTAGAATGGCTGCAGCACTTTAATATCATTTTTTATGAATAAAATAATCCATTCACAACGGTGCAGCTTCCATGTCTAATGATTCTTATTTTTGCAAATTAAAAGGATGACATCTCAAAGTTGATTCTCACCAAAAGCAGGACATTTTGACTTGGAAGCTTCCAAAACTGCCCAACACAAATTCCAACAAGACAAACTAGTATCATAACTCATTGTATCACAAGTTTGGTTCCTCTATCCTCCGCCTTCACCACATAAATTTGTCGTATTTTTGTGGTGGCGTGTTTGAAACATCATGGATAACAGTCTATTATAACACAAAGTTCGTAAATTACAGTGGTTCTTTTATTTCCAGCAATCAATTTACTTATCAACCACGTTTAGGAAATCTGTTATTTGTGTGACTTTTCTTTCGTTCTTGGATAAATTGCTGTAAAACATGCTTTGCTGGAACTCCTGACAGACTGATAATAGAGCTCAAATCACTCACAAATGATGCTTGAGAGTTCTTGCACTTTAGTCTGCTTAATGCCCAGCAAATATGCTACAATAAATGGGAACACGCTCGTTAAAAAAACCAGAGTTTGTAGCTACGAGGGACTCTTGCATGAGCAAAGGGGGTGAGGTCTGAGGTTGAGTTTCGTTTTTGTCATTTTTCTTCTTCTTTTCTTGATAAGCCAAAGTAGATCAACAGAAGACACCATGAAAGCAAAAGAAGCCCCCAAGGAGAAACACAGAGCATGGAAAGAAGCAGAGCACTGGCTCCCAAGCAGAAAAGGTGAAGACACTGAACATAAACTAGAACAACAGAAAAATGACAGGGCAAGGTTGCTAAAAAACATACTTGTATCCTTCCATGTGAACCTGCTGCATGCGACAGCCATGGTATAACCTCTGGAGCCATGGCTATTTATATTATAGACTACGATCTGTCGAGGACCAACAGTGACATCCCCAGTGAATATCAAAGCCAAAACTTTGGAAGTTATGTACACATGATACGGATACGGAAGTTTTAAATGTGAAGTTAGAAAATTATTGATTGGATCCTAGGAAGATGAGATTTGGATTATATAATATAATTGTGTGTTTAGTATTTTTCAAATAAATAAACTCATGTATGTTAGTTAAAAAAAATTGCTTCTAAAAATAATTTAATTATTCTATTGTATTTTAAAAAATAAAAAGTAAAAAAAAACCTTAGATATCAATTTTAAAGATTTTACTTTCAAGAATAATTTAATCATTTCACTATATTAAAAAAAAAAAAATACATATCCCACACTCAATCTTATAATGACCAATAAGCTTTATAAAAAGATCCAATTACATCATTGATTTTTTTAAAAAAATATAAAATGGTAATTGCACTCTGTGAATAGTGATTTATGTTTAAGAATACAAAGAATTTTTTAGTTATTTTTTATGATAAATAGCTCGTGGAGAGATGATTTTGCAAAAGAAAGAAATCTTGCCTAAAAAAATAAAAAGTTTTAGGGATACAATACTTTTTGTCGATCCTTCTTACCACCAATATGGGATATTCATTTTTTATTTAGTTACAAAATATCTCTCACTCATTAAGTTCTTTAAAAAAAATGTTTTCACGTCCATTCATTAAAAAAAAAAAAAAAAAAAAAGTATTTCCTTCCTTGTCAATGAGTACAAGCCTTCAAGCATATGACAAGTTCATTTTTTAATTACTACGGCGTATTCCACATGGAAAAACTTTTAAAACAATGTTAATGTTGTATTTTTTTTTAGAACATGGTACCGTGCGATTAATCAGACAAACGTACTGTAATTCATCAATGCATTATATGATCAACAATAATGTTAGCAATAAAATAATAATATCATTAGCATTGTTTTTAAAAAAAGGAGACAGGTGAAAAATAATTTATAAGAATTCCCCCACCAATTATTTCTTAAAGCTAGTTCAAAGTACTCAAGTCTTTCTTTTTTTCCTTGTCTATTGAGAACGTTGGACTAGCTTTTCCAACGTTTCTTCATTTTCTTTTCGAGCTTTAAAGAAGATTCTTTGAGCCTAAAGTTTACAGCATGAGACAAAAGTCTCAAGAGTTTACGCACCAATTCCACTGCTCAATAAGGCATTGATCTCTCCGATTATATTAACAGGTCTTCCATCAAACATGGACGAGAGTGTCCTCTCACAAAGTTTCTTCAGCTCCCTGGTTTTAGAAAGAGCTGCTTCCTGCAATTGAAACACCAACAATTCAGTTTGTTTCCAAAAACAAAACTCCACAGCTAACTTTAATTTTCCTTTCTAAAGAATTTTCACCCAAGAAAAAGATTTGAGTGCATCTGAGTCCTTTTTTTTCCTAAATCCAAGGAAAAATCAAGAGGTTCAGTACAGTTATCCAAAGACCGTTCACCAAATATATGCACCAGGATCATATTTTTTCATTATCGTGAAAGTAAACTAGAACGCATCAATGAAAAGAAACAGTACAGGATGTGACTAAACGCAAAAGTATAAAGAAATTTATCTTGTAAATTCCCCTGGTGGTTCAGGAGTTGAGGGATAACAATTGCCACCCGAGCAGACTTAGAGAGTATCACTAGTGTGCGTGCGTGCGTGTGGATTCCTTTATGGTATCCACTGCCCACCCATACAAAAAATACTATAGAGGAAATGTGGTACGGAATTTTGAAATCTTGCCACGAAAATAACAGTTATGCTTGGGAATCAATCACCATCAAGGAACAAAGACAAGCGTGGCAAGGACATTTTGCTGGTAGATTCGAGAATGAAGTTATGCACATGTTACATGTGAGCACAAAAGCCAATGAACAAAAAACTTCATATTTATTAACTTATGCATTAAAAATGTGCAGTTTGGATCATGGACCCAAACAAACACTAGATGCATTTTTCTTGTTTTATTTTTATTTGGAAGTACGAAAAGAACAGAAGCGAAAAAATGGAAGGGTTTGTGGAAGGCAATGAGAACTCAAAATAAATAATGGCATGAGAACGACACAAACAGAGCACTTCCCTCATTATGACAATAAATACTCTCTTTTTTTCCTGGAAGCAGAATCAACTTTATTATCCAAGAAAAGCTACCTGCTTTGGCCATGATGAAGATATAGAATTGTGAAGTTCCATGCGTTTAGCAGCCACATCTTTTAACCCCTCTTTTAATTTCAACTCATGATGCTTCTTTGCTTCCAATGTACTCACTAGTCTGTCCAGATATCTGGAATTCAGGATAACACATTAGAATTAAGTATTACAACTTATCATAAAGAAAAATTTGCCTATTTTTTTTATATTATTCTTTGGATGAAAAGAGCAGAGCTTGACCTCAAGACATCCCTCCCTCTCCTCTGGAAGAGTACCAGTAGACTAAACAGACATTGGTTAAAAGCATGCCTACTTTTAATACAACACCTATACCTTAAAAGGTATAGCCACAGCCATACATTTAGCAGAAGAAAATCAACACAAGCGGAAAAAAAATGAATTTACCATATATATGAAGACCAGAACAGCCATCTTCAGAAAAGGACCTACAGACCTCCCCACCTCCTTTCCCAGAATACTTAAAAAAAAATTCCCATATTAAAATATCTGCTTTCATGGCTACTATACACCAAATGATTGTTTGCAGTGTAGGTCCACTTTCAAATTTTCAAAATTATAAAATGCATTAACAGATTCCTACAGCCTAATAACAAGACAAACAATTTCACTGGTTGGGCAGTTGATTACAGAGTTTTGCAATTCTCAAACAGTGACATTCATTACTTGGTATTTTCAAGCCTTTCACCACATGCAATAGGAAGAATTATATAGTGTTCATCACATGCTGACCCACGGTATCTTTTTCAAGTTTCAACACAATAGGAAATTCCACTCAGCTTATCTCGTACATCCACTCTTCTACTTTTGCAAAACTATCATGCACAAATTCTTTTGCAAACTTTGTTTAAATGAGTAAAAGAACAAAATAACACTTGCCAAGCTGTAGATGATAAAACCGACTATCATTATCTATAAGTACCTTTTAGAGTTAAGAAGCATAATCAAGTCTCTTGTTTTCCCATTTGTCAGCAAAGAAATGGCCAAAGAAACATTAGATGACATTGTATCAATAGCATCAGGAGTATACTGCTGCAGGCACACCAAGGGAGCAACCGACTGGACTTGATGTTGCAAAGACATGGTCTCTTCATTACTCAACTCTGCCAATCTTTGACTCAAAAATGCTTTTATCTAAAATGAATCATTAATAGCAAATATCAACAATTAATCTAAAAATTGTAATCTCATTTAAAATACAAGTAGAAACCAGTGAGTTCCTCAGGGCTTTGTTAATGCTGGATCATCCATCTTAGTTCTCAAAGAGGAAGATACAAAATATTTACCAATACAAAAGAAATTACTTCAGTAGCATTATCCAAACTGGCCTTACAATATGAAAAATTAGCCTATACCTCGTATAAATCATCAAGAATTTTATTCCGATATTCTGTATCCAAAAGCTGGCTCCTGCCTTCCTTCATTCCCGGGGTGTGAGTTATAGTATCTAGAACATATGTCTGATTTTCCAAACCCATGTTTACCAAATTAGTGTCATTGATTGCATCAACTTGAGGTGTTTCAACACTAATACCCCAACAAATTTCTGATACAGAAATCTCAGTATGAACATTTTCTTCCTCTTTTTTTAATGGAGTCTCACCGGATTCTACAGCTTCATTTTGTGAAGAGTTCTGCGAGATGTCACTGGCATTTACGATTTCATAAGGACCTAAACCATTACCACCATCATCTGTTTCTTCTACAGTGCCAATATCCCAGTCAATATCAGCACCATCAACAGAAATATCCCAGTCAATATTATTGGCAGCAACATCCATGTCCCCTCTCTCATGGTTTGATTCATCCAAATCCAATTGAATATTTGAAGAATCAAGGATCACAGGGTCAGCACAAACATCCAGAGAAGGAGGATTCCCGCGAATATCTTTCAAGTTCAACAACACTGATCTCAAAGGTTTCTGCAATTTTATAAATTAATCAACAATAAAATCCAATCTTCATAATAAAAACATAATTCATGCAAAGAAAAGAATGTTGCAATAATCATTCGAAAGAAAAACAAAAGGCCATCATCTTTACATCCTTTTCCGTATGAACTTCTTTGACGAAGTTGGAATAGTACTCTATTGCCTGTGACATGGTATCGCTGTTTATAACTTCCAGAATTTTGCTAAATGTGCTTGGAAGTGATTTTGCAGTCTCTAAAAGCTCAACCCTCACATTGTTTCCCTACAGTGAGAAATAACATCACTTAATTCATTAATCACATATATCCATGTCTATACAATTTCACAACCATCATTGAACAAGGCCAATATCTCACTTGCAATCCAAGCTCTTGACAAGCCTCAACATATTTAGTCGCAGAAAGAGCTGCACTTCTTTTTATATCAGTTTCCTTGCGCTCTAGCTCCGCCAGTAGTTGCTGGATCTTTTGCACCTGCTTTTTCTGATACGGACTTTGCATTCACAAAAATAAAAACCATATTAACAAAAAAGAAAATTCAGAACATTCTTCAACAAAACTATGGAGCCAACCAAACAGGAAGATGGCAAACTTACATTTCATAATTCACATTTTGGATGATTATTTGCGCAGCTTCACCAAGGTAAACATAATCTTTCTCGAAAGAACGCACAATTGCCTCCCAAGCACCCTACAAAAAGATAGCAGCATTTCATCAACAGAAATATTAAAAAAAAAAAAAATGCACACCGAGAGAGAGAGACAGAGAAAGATAACTAACTTACAGCAGCACCTGATAGCCGGCCAAAAATGTTACGGCTTTCTGGATTCGATTTCATAAGAATTTCATAAATATTTTTAGCCTCTAAGTACCCTATCCCTGTAAATAGTGATAGTGGTGTCAATTTAGTAATTATGAACTCAATACATCTGGACAATACAGATTAACGAAACGAAGCTAACCTTCAGGGTCTAGGGTTTGGAAATAGGGATCGATTTCTTTGGGGAGTGAAGTGAATTCTTTTGAAATCCGAGCTCTTATTGATGCAATTCGTTTTCTCCAATCGGCGGGGATTCGTTTTCGATCAACAAGCCATTCTTGAGTACAAAAACGACGACGAAATTAATGAAAAACGTCAGAGAATGAGAATACGAAATCAAGTAAAGGAGTAGAAATTTTACCTCCGAGACGAGAAAATGAGATGTCGATTGGAAGATTTCGGATGTCATCGGGATTCTGCATTTTTATTTCGGAATTGAATTGTTTTCTCGAGAATTTGTGGAATTGAAATCAAATTCTATTCTTTGTTTCAGTGTTTTGGGTGCAGAGTTGGGTTTTTGATTCCTGAGTGAATGCAGTTTGCGTGCGTGCTGTTACTAACGCCAGTCTTCCTGTTTTTTGTTTTTGCCTTTTTGGTCCGTTATGTGGTTCCGGGTCGGGTCAAGAATTTGATGGAGCAAACGATGACTGCTCTGAATGAAATGACTAGAACACTCCTCTAAACTCGATAAATCACAGGCTTCGTCCCCGTCAATTTAAATTGCCAAAAAGTAAAAAATATTATTTTATACTGTGATGGGGTAAAAAAAGTAGAAAGAAAAAAGGTTAATGTTTAGAAGAATGGTAATGGTTATTTTTATAAGTATTTTTTATTTAAAAATATATTAAAATAATATTTTTTTTATTTTTTAAAAATTATTTTTGATATGAAAATATTAAAAATAAAAAAAAATATTAATTTAAAATAAAAAAAATCATTTTTGAAATAGAAAAATAAAGATGAATTAATTTTTTTTTTTATCAAATTAGAGTTTGCAAGAATGCCCACACATATGGTCTACTATTCAAATTCCATCTTTCATGGTTTAGCTTAAAAAAAGGATAAAAAATTCATAATTTTTTTCTATTTTTTTTTACTATCAACATAGGAAGATCATCCTACACATATTCATACAATTTACATTTTTATTGGATAAAATTAAATATAAAGCTAAAATATTTATTTTTATGATAATAACTAGTTACTTTATGCATATAAAAGAATTGAGTTTGAAGTAAATATTATACATTATAAGCTTTTTTTTTTGTATTTTTTAATACAACCTTTTTTTATTCTTTTTATTTATTTTAATTTCAATTTTTTCTCAAATTCATTCTCAAATATTTTTTAATAATTGTTCGATTTTTTTTTGACTAAGTTTACTTGTTCTTATCAAAACAATTCTCATATAATTTAATTTTAAAATCGAGGATTTTTTCTATCAATTTTATCTTTATTTTTTTAATTTGGTCCTTGGATCTTTTTCTACCAACCAGGTGGGTTTCCAATCAAATTAAATGAGTTATATCAGAATAGGTTTCACACAATTGAATTTTAAACTCAAACTAGGTAAAGAGTTGGGTTGAGAATTTTTTTTCTATCAATTTCATTATTTTTTTTCCTTTTAATTTCATTTTCAAACTATTTTTATCGGTCAACTAAGTTACTTTTGCACCAAGTTGATTGAATTATGTTGGGACAAACCTCACATAATTTAATTTTAAACTTGAATTTCATAAAGAGATGGTTCAAGGTTTCAAAACTGACTCAATAGATTGTATTTAATAACAATATCAAATTGTTTTTATGATTTAAATAGTTTTTATTATGTTTAATATATTTTTTTATCCAACTAATAGCATAGTGGGCCAATAAACTAATATTAAATATTATCAATTGTAAAGAACAAATGTTTTATCAAATCAAATAACATAATAACAAGGAACAATTCTGGTTATTGTTTAACCTTTTCTGTTATATTTTAATATTAAAGATACTCATCTTTAAAATGTATACTGGCTGGAATGTTAAGATATCTTTGTAAATAAACTAAATCAGAAGTTAACACACCATCTCTTTAAGTTTTAAATTTTATGCTACAATATAAGATATCCATTAAACAAACAATTACATAAATAAATAAATAATCTTCAAATAAAATGATCCGTTAAAAGCAAATATTTGACAAGAGGGAGGGTAATCTGGTAAATATGGACTAAGTTAGCTGACGTAGGGACGCAAGAAGTAGATGATGAGTAAATTCCGACTCCACCAAATCACCATTCTTCTACTCAGTGCAGTTCTCCCTCTCCTTCTCTTTTGCTTCTTCTAACAGAACAGCAATCATAAATGTAAGTTTCAATTTTTTGAGATCTAATTAGCAAATCAATTAGTTCTCCAATTCACTTTTGTCCATCAATTATTAATTTCTCTAGGGTTTACTTTAGTTTCTCAAATCTGATTTTGCCTTGCCTGATTTCACTTATCAACCAGTCTCTATATCATATGCTTCTCATTTTCTTCTAACTAATAGGTGATTTCAACTGGGTCATCAATTTCTCTTGAAAGATCAATTTTTTTTTTTTATAATGTGGGATTTTCTTGGTTTCGTTAAATGTGGTGGAGAATGCTAACTTTTGGTTCTGTTTGTGATTTTGGGGTGGGACGCAGTTAGAAGATATTAGTGATGGATCCATCAGAAATGAGGTATTTGGAGGATGATGATACTCCGATGATGAAAACTATCAAGGGTGCGACTATGGGTTTGGTCTCCGGAACTATATGGGGGACTATTGTTGCAACTTGGCATGATGTGCCTCGTGTTGAGAAAAGTGTTGCGCTTCCCGGATTGATAAGAACAATCAAGATGATGGGTAACCATGGCGTGACTTTTGCTGCTATTGGTGGTGTTTACATTGGTGTCGAGCAGCTTGTGCAGCATTATAGGATGAAGAGAGATTTTATTAATGGAGCTGTTGGTGGTTTCGTTGCTGGATCTACCATTCTAGGATTTAAAGGTAAGGATTACTGTTACTTTTTATTGATGCTTTTTTTTTATGTTGATTCATTGTTAGAGTTATCAAGCATGACAGTGTGTGGCTTGGCGTGGAAAGCAGTGCATTGAGAAATTTGATCTTATTTAGATGTATTCTATTGACGTTTCTTTTAACTTACCCTGAAGCAAAAATAACTTTTCAAATTTTGAAAACTTGCTTTCTTTCTTGAGAGATTTACTATTACTTTAACGGACACAGTAAAATTATATATGTGCTTTGATCCTACTGGCCATCTTTGTTAATGAAGCAAATGAGTGGTAAAAGATATAATTTTGCTTCACGTGTGGTGAGTGGTAGAAGGCATAATTTTGCTTCACGTGTGGTGAGTGGTATAAGACATATCAAGTGTAGCGTGTTTTAAGCTGTAAAATGCCTTTGATTAGCTAGTGGGGAAACTGCTACAGAATGGAACTTAAGTTGATTAGAATGAACATATGGGCATCCTGGTACACTAGTAACTTCATGCATCATTGCCCCATTGTATCTTTTTGAGGTGTTTTCATTTCGCATACTGGATAATTGTGAACTTTTATGTTCCAGAGGAAAAACATTTGTTTTCTTGAGCTATGGTTTCTTTGTTTTTCACTTGCATAATCCAGTGTTTATAGTGCAACCAATTAGAAATGCCTGCATATAGGACCTAGTATTTACGGAGGATGCAAATTGGTGGATCTGAAGCTTCATCTATCTAGAGGGGATCTGAAAGGGAACTAAATATAGTATAGGATGCTGTAAACTGGTCTAGAGTTGAGGTTCTGTGATTTTGGTTTGAGAGTTGACATGATGGAGCTGTGGGTGGTTTGTTTGCAAGAGCTCCTGTACAGGGCTTCAAAGGTGAGGGTTATTGTGTGTTATTTTTTAGCTGTCCTTGTTAGCATCATTGAGCTTGGTTGCAAGTGCTTCCTGTGGAAAGTATTACTTAGGACATTCAATTGTATATTGATAAATTTGATCAATATTTCAGTCCAACTTGTTGGGTAGCAAAACTAACTCATCAAAGTTTCTAAGCTTGCTTTATTTATTTATTTATCGAGAGCATCTTTTATTTTGAGAGTGGTGAGAGAGTCATATTCGTAATTCTACTGACTACTGTCAAAGAAGATAAAAGGGCTCTATAAAAATCTTATATGGTGTAATTAGTGGATGAAAAGGCTGCTATTAAAGTTTGGTGACTGAAAAATATGTTTCCTAAGCAGCTTGAACATGTCTTTGATTTGTTAGGCAAGCTATTTCATTCTGGAATTTTATGCTGGTTGTAGTAACCATGCTGTGTATCCTAGTCAGTGTTGCAAAGGCGAAAGATGCTAAAAAGCGCCAAGCCTGAAAGATGCTTGAGGCGCATGCCCAAATGAACCAAGGCTCTCAACCTGTATGATATACAATATTATATATGATATAACTTAGTATAAATTTCGGCAGCATAACAGGAGAGAGAGAGAGAGAGAGAGAGGAATGCCTCAGTTGTTCTTAAGTCTTCACTAAAAAAAGTGAAGAAGAGAGAAATTAAGAAACAAAAAGATGAGATGACAGAAGAAAAAAAGTTCAAGGAATGCCTCTGTTGTTCTTCAGTTATCACTCTTGACTCTTCTCTCTTCTTCTATGGTGGTGTTTCACGTTTGTTTCTGTTCTTCTTGTTTCAACTTTCACGTCTGTTTCTCTTCTTTAACTTTCACGTCTTCTCTTTTGTTTTTACCCTAATCTATGTTTTTTACAAACATACCCTTAAATTTTTTCTTGTATAAGACCAGAAAAAAGAGACAAACAAGACAAAACACAAGTCCTTTTATATATATATAAAAAAGCAGAAATTGAAGAGACGCCTCTTCAAACCAATCCTTAGTGTCAAATAATTTTCATCAGGCGACGCCTTTATCGCCTACCTCCCATGCATAGGCGCTTGCCTAGGCGGTGCCTTTTCAAACTTCATTGCCTCGGGCTAAGAAAGGTGCCTTTGCCTCACCTCCTATGCTTAAGTGAGCGCCCAAGCGCCTTGTGACAACACTGATCCTAGTAACCTTGTCCCTTAAGCATTATTAGTACATGTTATCCTTTTGAGGCATTTATTTCCATGTACTGGATAAAGAACTTTTATGTTTCAGTTTCCAAGTACTGTATAAAGAAGAACTTTTACGTTTCAGAGAAAGCAGTTAATTTGTTATGAAGTTTCCTTGTTTGTCACTGGCTTAATCCTTGAGTTTATAGTGTGAGCCATTATAAATGACCATATATATCCTATAGAATCTCATATTTGTGGAGTGGATGTGGGTGGATTTATTCCAGACTGCATTAATCCGATGGGGATTTAAAATGGAATAACCAAGAGTTGGATATTAAAAACTAGATCTTAGTATTGAAGTTTTGTGTATTTGTTTGAGGCTTTTTAACCTCTATGAACTTGACAAATCTAGTTATTAATCAACCTTAATCTTTTTATTGATTCAGTTTATCACAAGAAATTTTTTGTGGTGGTCATACATGCTCAATATTAGCCTTTTAGCCTTGTGAATTTGTCAATGGTGGCAATCAGTAAACTGGAGACAGCAATAACGAAATTCTAATGTTTTTCTTTTCCATTATTTGTACCATCTCTAGATTTGCACAAATTAGCTTATTTTCAATCATCATTGGTACAGTTATCCTTCCTGAATTCATGTGCTTGAGAAAAGCAATTGATTTTCTATCTTTCCTCAGAATTTTGGAAAATAAAAGGTGAAACAATAATGCTGATAAATTCTAGATGGGATGGAAGACTCTGTTAGGGAAATGGATATGAGGCTAATAGGTTAGTGGCTCAGAATTCCCAGGTTTCTTGGTTCATGTCGGGGAGAAAATATCTGATCTGAAGAAAAAACACTTGTAAAAGTCTTATCTTCAAACATCAGAAGCAGTTGACCCTTAAAATCTACTAACATTTTGTTTTGTTTTGTTTATCGTGAGTCCATGATAAAAGATATTAGGTAATCTTTGACAGCCCCCTCATTACTTCCAACCTTAGAGATTTTGAAGGCTGGCGTTTATATTCTATGCACATGCATGTTCCTTCAAGAAATGGGAGGGATTGGGAGAGATCATAATTTTAAATTTTCAAAATTCATGTTAAATTTTGCAATCTCTCTCTTCTTGTGGTCTTATATTATGAACTTATGTCTGAATGATGTTTTTTTTTCATCCCATTTCTTGGTCTTAAATTAGATGATTTCAAAGAGCATACAAGTTACCTGTTCATGGTCCATGCTGGTCTTTTTTAGCACATGATTGATTTTCTGCTGCATGCTAACCATGTCTGTTCTGTCCTGTTGTGTTGAACTGTTATGGTTGCTAATTGATGTGATTGATTTGTTACCCGTTTGCAGGAAGAAACATAAAAAATGCTATTGCTGCTGGAGCAGCACTTGCTGTTACTTCTGCAATCATTGATGCCGGAGGTCAGACCACGAGAATGGACACTGGCAAGGAGTATTATCCTTACACTACCAAGAAAAGATCCGCTGTTGAGGGATAGTTTTTCAACACTGTTGGTAAAAATGAAGATATTGGCAGGTTGATGGGAGAGCAGTTATAGATGTATGCTGAATTGCCTGTATGTTTTCGGAGATGAAATCATACTCGTGGATCTTCCTTTCTTGAATTTTACCATTAGGTCTGGATGGATGATTTGAATAAACATGTTTCGGCAGTTTAGTCAACTGTTACATGATTATTTTTTTCCCAGTTTGAGACAACTGCTTTTGTCATTAACCAAATTGAAACAGATACAACAATAATGGTTAAGCTACTTCTGAAAAGTGGTAGAGGTGTGATTTACATAATCATCTTTCCCATTATGCGAACGTAGCAAAAACCGGGGAGTTTTTTTATTCAAATTATGTGATTTCTTATGGAGTCCAGTTTCCATCAGACTAGATATTCATAGTTTTGTCTGAGAGCCGACAAAACAGTACATGATGGATAGTTGGATACAAAAGGCGAACTTGTATCTTTTAATCGATCCTATCTAGAGTTTTTCGTTGATTCCAGATTCAAACAACCTGAATCATCAGTACATAGCTTTTTTAAACTACAAGCAGCAGAATCTTACAATTTACATGATTCAAAACAGAGAGTTCAAGCTTATTATCTTACTCCATGAACGTTGTACAAGATGGCAAGACGCTGAGAGTGAACAAGACTGCTGATTACAAACGAGAGAACTTCGAATTCACAGGGAAGTGTGGAACTAGAATTGGTGCTCGAACATCTGATTCAATGAAATTTGACCTGACAGGCTGCCTCGCCGCTCCAAGCACTCCATCACTGGCTACGCGAGTAGGGCGATAAAAGCAGCAACAGATGGACGAGAAGAAACCCATTTCGCCCCTCCCTCTGCGAGTGATGCAAGTAATTTGATTTCACAAACTTTTTGTTGACCTTAAATGACTGGTGCTTAAAGCAAACAACCATTCTTACCCACAAGTTCTATTAGTCAAGAACTCGTGTCAGTGACTATACTTTTTTAATTACGACTCAAATGAAGGTTGATTACAATTAAAAAGAAAAAGAAAAAGAAACTTTATTTAAAATTAATTTTTGTTTTATGTTTTTGAATTATTTTGATGTATTAATTAAAAAATAAAATTTTAAAATTAAAAAAATATTTTTTTAATAAAAAACACACACTACCATATATATTAAATCTCATCAGTCAAATAACAACTTTGAACTATTTGAAATAACTCCTTTTGGTCTATCGTTGTTGATAATTGTTTTAAACAAGTTCGTCGGAACCTAAACCTACCAGTCAATCAGTAAGATAAGTGAAGAATGCAAAGAGAAGTTAAATAAAGAGATCCATATTCAGTGAAAACGTGGCAGGAAAAGTTGCACTCGTCACTGGAGTATCTTCTGGCATTGGTGAGGTCGGTATTAATCTCATAAATATCTCTAGAGCTTGAGGGATTTTTCCTAGTAAGTTTTTATAGTGTTAATATAGTTGCTGTCGTCGTCTGGTGGCCATGATTAGCATCTAGCTTATGAGTATGCGAGTAGAGGAGCTCGTTTAGCCCTTGCTGCAAGAAGAGAGGCCAGACAATCTTGGATTAGTGGCTGATAAAGCCAGAAAACTCGGATCACCGGATGTTTTTTTGTGGTTTGTGCGGATGTTGCCAAGGTTGAAGACTGCAAACGATTGTTGAGGAGTCATGGAACCACTTTGGCCAACGTAAGCATGCATGCATAAACTAGATTTTTTTGTTAAACAGAAAGTATCCTTGAGCCTGTTTTAGTAAACTGAACGTTTCTGATCATATGTTTTGAAGAATTAGTGGCGTAGCAAGGATTCTCGATACATTTTCGTTTAGATTTCTGCATGTTTGGATTTTACATGATGGCATGCACAAATATCGAAGCCTGAGTAACTGGAGTTGTAAGAATTTAGCTGTGTTGTGGCTTCACAAGACTTTTGCGATGACAACAATAAGCTTCTAAGCTGCATAATTAATCATGGATTTTAGGTTCTATGCAACAGTGGATCATCTGGTTAAGACTTAAGAATTCTGGGACTGCTGCTCCGTCTTCGCTCTTCGAAGAGTGAAAAGAAGTCATTAATTGGGCTCCTATAATTGTATGTATCATCAGTAAAATCCAATGTTATAGTTGAGGGCCCCCCCCATAGAACCATGAATTTTTCTATTTGTTTTGTCTTAGAGGCGCGTCGTCTCCTTTGATCTCGTCAAACAAAGCCTTTATCTACGTGTCTAGCCATTTTTTCACTTCAAAACAAGGCCTTTTTCTAATGTGAACTTGGGGGTGATGGTGTTTTTCTTAATTAATTCTTTCCCAAGCTCCCTACCTCTCACCGGAAGAAAGCATGGCCATGGATTTCACTCACGAGGTGTTGAATATTGTGTTTCCTCTTGCAATAGTCATTCCACTCCTAAACATCTTAATTACCACCATATCTTGTGTTCATGTTGCTAAGCTGCATCAAAAGATGCATATTCAGTGAAGATGTGGCTGCAAAAGTAGTACTCATCGATCACTGGAGCATGCGTATCTTCTGGCATTGGTGAGGTCAGTACTGTC
The DNA here is from genome assembly GCF_005239225.2 of Populus alba. NCBI lineage: Eukaryota > Viridiplantae > Streptophyta > Magnoliopsida > Malpighiales > Salicaceae > Populus > Populus alba. The sequence continues at coordinate 4,646,086 of NC_133289.1, read as the reverse complement.
AAAATCCCAATATGCATTAGACTTTCAGGAACTTCTGTTTAATTATAATATTGCTATTGTCTTGTATGTGGCCACAAATAAAGATCCATATCTAGGTCATGTTTCATAAAAAAACTGGGGGGAGTTGACCCAATTAAAAATGTCAGTGACCTAGGGAAAAACTCAATTAAAATTTATTGATTTTTTAAAAGTTCTTTTTTAAATACAGCTATTTTAACATTTAAAAATAATATTTTATCTAAGACTTGAACTTATCTCAGGTTATATTTAATAGCTATACATGTAGTGAGGACAATTATAAAAAACTCTAAACACTGGAGCAAAAACAATTAAGCAGACTCTCATATTTTATTATGGATTCACGGTTTTTTTTATTATTCTTATATTTTTTTTGTTGATTATATTTTTTTTGAAGTCAAATTAAAGCTCAATTGTTTCAAATTTGTTAACCAAAAACAAGATAAAAAAAAGAAGGAACAAAGTGAAAAGGATTGAGAAAATAGATGAAGGTTTTGAAATGAGGTCAAAAGGTTTATTTTGGTCTTCTTACTTTTTAAATCATAAAATTTTGATCCCTTAATTTTTTTATAATTCAATTTTGATCCAAAACTTTATTTTTTATAATAATAATAATAATAATAATAATAATATTTTAGTAGAGATTACATAGCCATCCCCCTCTCGTTTTCCAACATTTATGGAGCTGGCTAATTAATTAAACTGCAATGGAGTGTGGTAAATTAATGGCCCGTGATTGGATTCTCTACTGGATCACTTCTTAGGCTTATATTCCTTGGGCTAGGCCCAATGTTGAATGCAGCAAATTTATTATACAAAAGAAAAATGAACCAAATAAACTAAAACAAATGCAGGGAAGCTAGAGACGGGAGATCTGGAAATATATCCCTTCTGCAGTGCCACGTGGCAGCGACCCATTGCCTCTCCCAATTTCATGTGGCCATGCCAGCAAATCAACTGATACTCAAAGTTGCCAAGGCAGAAACAGAGACAGAGAAAGAGAGTTGGAGATAATCAAGGAGTAGAACTGCAAACCAAGAATGGCTGGAATTGCTACTTGTGCTTTAACTCTCTCCTCAAGAAGGTAATATAAGTTGTTCTCGGTTTTTGTTAGCACTTTTTTCTACTATGCAAATCCACAGCCTTTTTATTTATAATTTCTTCAAGAATAGGTAGCATGCATGCTAATATGGTTCACTTTTCCAATAAAAGTTTTCAAAAAGAAGCTGTTTTGGTTTGAAAGCTTAAGATTAAGTTTATTGTTGAATTCTAGATGTTGCCTCGATGTGTAGAACATTACAAAACAATCCCAAACTTTCTTATGTTTCACTACTCCTATTTTCCACTTTGGTTTTGAAGATTCATGGGATTTTGGAAAAACATTGATCAATCCAAAGGTTTTTTTTTCTTGTCCTCCTCCTTTGGGTTTCCGAGTTTCAACACTATTGCAGCTCAACTATTCAAGTGATCATGTCGCTCTTAGAGACTAAATATAGAGGAAGACTAATATTCTGTTTGTTTATAGTATGTTTTTCTCAAGAGCCGAAGGAGATTTTGGACCGTTTCTTGTATTTTGTAGGTACAAAAAAATTGCCTGAAATAAGTGAATGTATGAGTAGATGAAAAAAATAAATTATTCAACATTTATAGAAGTGAAATAGATAATTATGAACACAGGAATAAGGGATTAAGGGTGTGATTTCAGTAATTTCGGGACATCTTGGTTGGAATTTGACACTCATCATAGAAGAACCATCCGGGGAAAACCAAAACGTTGGAGAAATTTTGGAATTAGAGCAGAAGTGAATTTTGTGAATCCAGATGAAGCAAAGAAACTTGTAACGGATGAGGGATATGCTGTGCTTGACGTACGAGACAAAACTCAATATGAACGAGCTCATATAAAATCATGCTATCATGTTCCTCTTTTTATCGAGAATCAAGACAATGACTTTGGTAAAACCTCGTCCTTTGTAGTTTCCATTGCTGATTTATGTTCTTGTTTGTTCATTCCCTTGGAATAATTTTCTGCAGGTACAATAATAAAAAGAACTGTGCACAACAATTTCTCCGGTTTGTTCTTCGGCTTGCCATTTACTAAGCTCAATGATAAATTTGTGGACTCTGTGCAGAGTCAGCTTTCACCTCAAAGTAAACTGTTAATTGTATGTCAGGAAGGATTAAGGTCAGTTATTGTTCTGCCACTGATGGCATGACCAAATAACGCAGAAGTATTTTTCAATTGGTATTTGCTCTTGGAATTTTGCTGCATATTTTTATAGTACCATTTTGAGGGTCCTTGAATTAAGAGATTCAGAGAAGCCGCAATTGTGTTTCGTGTGGAGTTCTGTTTTTTGGTTTCCCTTTTTATCATATATAGATTTTCGTGGAATGCAGCAGTGTAGATAAATAGAAAGGTGTAAATTCTATCAAGGAGTTTAATTCGGTGATATGTCAAGAATATATGACTTTAATATATAGATTGTTTATTTGTTAAGAGCCCAGAAATGTTTAAGTGAGCTTTATTTCTTAGAAAGTCTGGAAGATGAAGTTCAAGATTCCATACCACAGTTAGGTCTCCTATAGTTCAATATCTTCAAGCAAAACCATTGATAGCACAGGTGAGGACATGTTTGATTGAAGTTGCTCTAGGAGAGGGGCATTTGATAAGAAATTAGTAACGGGGAAGAGAGAGATGACAAAATGTTTTCTTGGTTACCTATCTTGGGGTCCAAAGATCCATCATGGCGTAGAAATTAGTTTTTACTCATAATTTTATCTCTCCTTGTGCTTCCTAAGTTCTTATCCTATTATTTTCTATTGAGAGATGGTATTGCTGTTTACCAGTGTAACTTGCAACACCATATCTACTTTCTTATCGCTTCAATTTTTCATGGTTTCACTGTTTTGAACTTGCCTTGCCTGGAAACTATATGACACGACTCGGTTTCCTTTGAATGTCAAGGTCTACGGCTGCAGCCACCAAATTAGAGGCAGCTGGTTTCAAGAATGTAGCATGTGTGACATCAGGGCTTCAATCTGTAAAACCAGGTTAAAACTCTGGTGCCAACCCTTCTTTGTCAAGCAAAGCAGTTGTAATGTATGCAAAGCAAGGGAAACGAGGGTTTTATTTTTATTTTTGTTCAGGAACATTTGATTCTGAAGGTTCTACTGAGTTGCAAGATGCTGGCAAAGCTGGTTTGATCACAATTCAAGGCAAGATCTCAGCTGTTCTTGGAACTGTACTTATCTGTAAGTCCAACTTGTAGAGCTTACATGATGATGTTGTTGAGCCCTTACATCAATTCCCCTTTTCTGACTAACTTATGCGTATAGGTGCATATCTGTTCATCACCTTCTTCCCAGATCAAGCAGAAAAGCTGCTTCAACTAGCCCCTTCGAGCTAGTCAGCTAGTCCTTGTGATAATCCCAAGTTTTGCAAGTGTAAACGGTGACATGATCCAGGAAATGTCGGTGTTCCAGCAGCACAATGTCCTAATGAACAAGAGAGAGAAGTTAATGACATTGATTAAGGTCGGTGGTAATGTAATTTTTTTTAAGATTAAGCACATCGGAAATTAAGAACCAGCAATGAATTTCCAAACCTCGCGGATTTGTTCGTCTACCATTCATGGACAGCTTTGATATGAAAATTAGAAAGCTGGTCAGTCTTCACAAATTACAGAAAGTTCTTTATTATTACAGCATGTTTCTTTATATATAGTAACAGGGTAAAAAATTAAAAAAACACTTAAAAAGCATTAATTTGATTTAAAAAAAAAAAAAACAATTTAAATAGACATGTTATAACATAAAACAAACACATTCAAAATTAAAAAGGGCGGAGTAAAATGCATACTGTAACAAATCATCTATAAATTGAAGATCATTAAATCCATCAAAAACTGTTGTACATTCGCTACTTCTGCCCAGTGAAAGACATCCCACGCAGTAAAAATGTACTCTAGCTGAGAACCAGAACAAAATTGAAGGCATGCTTTCACTTTTTATGAAAGTTCCAATTTTTAACCCGCCAAAGTTGCCATATCAACAGCGTCTCTTGCTCAGCAGCAAACTCAAGACCCTCGTACCAAGACTATGATTTCATATTTCATTTAACATCGCAGACTCGTAGTCCATTTAAAATTAATTAATATTTTTTAATATTTATTTATTATCTTGATATATTCATGTTAAAAACAAAATTACTTTGATATTTTTTCAATTAAAAAAAATCACTTTGAAAAATAACTTCTATCATAGTCTCACAGTCTATATATATTAGAACCAACCAAGCATGATTGTGAACCTAAATCAACAACTATTAAAGTAAAATTTCCTTTCCAAAAATTATTACAATTAGATTAGCATAGACAACGCATTTTAGGCACCAATGTTACCGGATAAATGTCCACTCCAAAGAATCAAAGTGCATAGGGTTGATTCTCTGATGCCTCTATCAAATACCAAATAACGATAAATGTCCACTCCGAATTATCAAAGTGAATAGGGTTGATTCTCTGCTGCCTCTATCTACTACCAGTCGATATACCACTGAAACAGAAACAACAAGAAAAAGCTTCCGAAATCATCCTTGATTGCACCACATAATCATCCATCATTTGACATCAATCGCCTTGTAGGCAGTAAAGCTGTCTGACATTTCCTGAAGCTGTAGCATCATTAAGCGATGACAACTCAATATTTAACAATTGTTAGCAGAAACATCTTATAGGTTTGTTTCACTATATATGCATTAAATGTTTTGGATACAGACAGTTTCACATTAAATAACATACAGTAGCAAATGCAGAGTTGCTAAGTATTGCTAAGTTTATAATCTATAAGGGATGAAGTGAGTATTGACAAGTATTGTTAGGTCTGGGACAACCACTTCCCCACTAAACCCCAGGATGAGATACTTCCAATTCTAATTTTCAAACCTTTTGTTGAAATTTCACATAAACCTAATTTGAACTTCAATAACATCATACTCTTATCTTAGATCCCTCGAACAGCAAGATATTCCATTCACCAAACAATCTTGATTGAAAAGTAGACCACATGACCAAAGCAAATACATTTCCTCGGACTAATAAACCATGTAAGCTATAACACTATGAATACTGAAAATAATAATCTATTATGTTTTATGATCGGTATCAATGAACACAGATATGTAAATGGTTAGAATATCTTTGCATCATATTGCAAAGACTGTTAGCATAGATGTGTTAAAAATCATAATCATGAATAAAACTAAATGAAGGAAACAAGATGCTTATATACTTGCATACACCTACTCATATTTGTGTGTGTGTCTCCATCTATCTGTCTGTGTAGGTCTATTCCTATAAGTCAACTTTTGATTTCAGAATATTTGGGAAGTTTATAATGGTTGCATCAAACATATACATTTCTAGCATATTACTATATTATTGAGGAAATAACAAGAATTAAGGTAATTATTACCATATAACCAGTCTTTAAATAACAGGTGGAGTGCACTTGACAATTCTCGCTTTTGATTTTCTTCAAGAGGAGCTTCCCTCAATAATTTCTTTGTCTCTCCCAAATTCTTTTGCTGGAAAAGATAAAAGGCGTTACACATAATCAAACACCAAATACTAGCAATCATAATATGGTGGCAAGGGGCAACACAGGCAAAATCCAAACTCATGAACTATAAGCAGCTCTAAAAAATACAATTGTATAGCTCTCCTATCATCTTATTATAAATGATTCTCCAGGAAAGATCATCTTGTTATAATCAGTTTGAGTGCTAGTCCACGTACATTTCTCTGCTGAGATGCCATGTAAGCCTCGGGTAATTGAAATGGGTTGTCTTTCGTTGACCCTGGGGATTCAGCTCCAAACCAATTGGGAATCTGTTAAATCAGGAAGGGCAAAAGGCATGTGAAGGTTTTCATAAGTAAAATTAACCCAAAAAGAAACATGAAATTCCATGTGATGGATGTTCAAAAGGGAAGAGAAAGCGACCCCAGTCAATAATACCCAACCTCCATCCCCAAAAACCCCAGGGCCAAAAAAAAAGAAGAAGAAATGAGACAGGTAACAACATAGAATGCGAAAGAAGTAAAAACAATAAATGATAATTTCAAATACTCTGGACATCAAACTTCACATACTTGCAGAAGATCAAATTAAAAAATGTGAGATTCAACAGAATAAATAGTGAAATCAACAAAGGTGTTTAAAAACAAACAAACAAACACACCAATTTTCAGTAAATTAACAAGAGAATGTATAAATTATACCAGAAAGTTTGTGAATTGGTCAGGATCTACCCGTGCAGCTGTTTCAGCTTGAAAATCAGAGACACCAGCAGGGTGGGATAATGAATCATGGGGATCAACCACTCCCAAGGCCAAAGTTTCATCCCATCTGTTGATGGTTGCATCAATGCCTACATCAGCCATGTGCTCCTCCAACTCTGAATAAAATGTATTGTATGGTGCCACCTGATTAAAATTTAACAGAATGCTTTTAGTGTTAATCTTCATTACTACTTGAAAAATATAAGGGAGAGAGGATGTTAAATTATAACCAATGAACTGCTTAATAGGATGCAAAAGTACAGAGGTTTCATTTTTTTCAATAAGCAAATCACATCATAGCAGTATGCATGTGTTCAAGAGTAAGGTTAAAGAGTTCAGCTTGTGCACATCTCCCTTTTGCAGGCCCCCATCTAGCAATAACCAATACAATGAAATACCAGCAAACTGCAAAAGGCTCCAGAACAAAATAATTTAATCACCAAACTTAAAAAGAATCTAGAAAACCACAATGAGGTCCAATTATGAGTAAATTTTCTTTATGTTCGAAACCAGACATGAAAGGTAAGTGGACACTTGCATCACCAAGAAACTTCTCTCCTCTGTAAGTCTGTAATTTACAATGCAGAATATTATAATAGCCATGACAGCTAACAGTTTATGGCACAAAAGGAGGATGGTCAAAAGCTCACCTGTAGCTTATGGTTATCACCAACAATTAGTGGTCGTTGATTTACCCCAAGAAAGAACACACACTCACGACAATTGGCAATGCAGACTCGTTTAGCTGCTGTAATAACATGAACTCGCTCACAATGTTCAATCCTTACAGCCTGTAAAAGACATTGAAAGACATACACGTCATCATTTTTTTACCTAGAAATAACCCATAACCTTCAACATGAGTTGATGAAGGCACACACTGCAAGGCTAATCACTCACCAAGAGTAATGGCTACTAGGAAAAGATACAGCAGTTGAAGGAATGTGTAAAGGTACGCTCTCCATACAGAATATTGACAACTATAGATTCCTTGTTAAATATTATTCATGTAAATATCAAGTGGTATGTCAACACATGAAGAGTTAATAAGAACTACAGATGCTAAACGCAATAGATGATAATGCCATACACACTTGCACATACACTCATAGACAGCAATGTGGTGAAAAATCAATTGTTAAGAAATTTATACCATTCGATTTCTCATTTAACAAAGGAGGTACATTTGGTTACTAAACCGCAAGAGAAAGATTTCCAGCAGATATGAACACTAGGTGACTGAAACAGTCAGTACTCACAAAAACCAAGTGTTTGTTACTACCTTGCCAACAGCTCCAAGGACTATAGTAGCATCAGAGCATCCATAAATGGTAGCATATCTCAGAGGTGCTAAGATGTAAAGGATGGAATCATGACAATTCAGAACCTGCAACCACACAACACAGTTAAAATGGCCAAAAAACAATACAACCTTGAAGCAGACAAATTTAAAACTATGCTGCATAGACAAGGCAAGCAAAGAAATGTTCACCAAAACAATGGTCAAGGAAGGGGTCTTTTCTCTTCATGAGATAGTACACATGATAGCATATCAACATTGTATGGTGCAAATTGGTTCAGACAACACATATAAATCTCAGAGATGCCAGGCTTATACAAGACCAGAGTTCATAACCAAATTCATAAAGTCAAATCCCAAGCTAATCTAAGTTTTAATTATGTGATTTGCATGTTAACATACCAAGGATTAAACCTGCCATGCATTTTAAGGGAAAAACACATGCTTTTAAGTCAAGCAGAATTGTATTGAACTAGGCTCAAAAATCTACCACATATCCTTAACAATCCCTGTTAGAAGCAATAGGTTCAAATTAAGAAATCATAAGTTCACAAAAATGCTATCTGGTTATTTTTATGAAGGAACACAGATGGAACGACAAATATTCATTACAATGCTAACCTTTACAGAAGAAGAACCTTTAAGATCTGATGGTTGCTTTACAAATGATGACTTGGAGATCCCCTCAATAAAACATGAACCCCTGGCACTAGGTGGGGTCTTGATAGAACTTGTACAGGCATCAGTCATGGCTACATCAGAATCAGATGAATTGGCTGGCCCATTTTCTTTTGCAGAAATTCTTTCAGTAATATGTTCCAAAGCAGATGCTATATTCTGTGAAATCCAATCATGGACTTGTGTAGCAGGAGCAGGAACGGCAGGCATGTCAGGATCTGAATTGGCAAAAAATGGGGCAGCTTGGCTTAAGGTAACTACTTCAGATCCTTTGTCGCCAAATTGAAGAAGAAATCCAAGGTGCTCGAATCCTTCCATGGACAAAACCTAATAAAGTGTAGTTAAAGTAGCAAATTAAACCAGATGAAAAAGAAACCAACAAGCAGAAAACAAATTATGAAGACACCAAGAGATCCATGCATTAATATGTGTGAATAAAATTTCACAAGTTAACCTTAAAACATTTTCCAAATCATATTTATTCTGGAAATATACTTTCATGAGGAGAAAGTTATAATGCCTAGAGCATGCATGCAAAACATATAAATATTCCTATTTAACCAACTATTGAGAAATATTTTTGCAAACCAGAGAATCTTCTCCTTCTCCTTCTCCTTCGCCTTCCCCTTCTCCTACCACAGGCTCTGCCAAAAGAGAGAGAATGTTGGCCATGTGCTTTTGTAGGTAGGACAACTGATGAGCCTCTTCATCTGCCTGCGATGGCATAAACCGGCGGTTGTTGCTACGCACAAGCTGCAATCAAAGAAACACCAATTAAAAATCAACATTAACAAGTTACAATCAAAATTTAAACACCAATTTCAGGTTTTGGTTGAAGTAGACTGCATTATATTCATGCAAACACAACAAACAAAACAAAATTCAATCCATACAATTTGAAGATTTCTCAAATTGGGATTGGTTTGCAGCATTCTAAACATCTAAGGCATCAGCAAAAGTTGACGAATCTAAGATTGCAAACTGTTAGAGAACCTATCCCACATGGAATAAATAAACAATAGATGATTAATATATAAAGCTGAGAATGGACCACCCGCCACAAGGCTTGAGTGTTTTGGATGGAACTCAAACTCAACTATCTAATTTAGTACAAATAAACACATAGCGCCAACAACATATAAACTCTAGTCAATCCACCATAAAAAGCGAATACTAAGAGCATTTGCTAGCCATATAGTTCTACAGAATGAAGCTGTATACCAGATAGTGTACAAAATCTATCATCTAATCTCTCAAACCAGAAATTCACAAAACAAGATCATTTTTTTGTAGAATCCGAGATAAAAGGGTCAAGAATGGAATCAACATAAATTCATAACTTGCTACATGAACCCGTAGCACTAGGTGAGGTCCGGACCGTATCCTACACCAAAAAAATTAAAAACACATTCTTGATTGCAGTGATCAATCATTATGATATGAAATGCATTAACCCTTCCTAAATGTTATCACATTATATAATTGCAAAAGCTCTCCATCCAATTGTTCATAGACACGAAAATTACATTCCTAATCAACATACTAATCTTAAAAAACACCAGCATTTATAAAATTAACCAAATTAATCCCTCTAATTACAAAAACAATACCTGAAGCGGCGATAAAGCCGACAGGTAACCATCAAAAGCTGAAGTCGACGGCCAAACATCAGCAACAGAAGCGGCATCTTTATGCGTTCTCGGCAACAATTTCTTGTAAGACTGAATATATAGAAACAATATCAGATCACGCAAATCGGCGCCAGCCGAATCGACCTCATCGGGCCGGGCTTTCACAAGCGGGTCGGAATCAGAGTGCAGAACCGAAGCAAGCGTGTCGAGAATCAGCCTCGCGTGGTCGGTGGAGATCTGGAGAGAGTCAGCGAGTAAGGAAGAGTTGACTCGGTTGTGAGTAGAGAGCTGTTGTTTGAGCTGTATTAGGGTTGGGGTCGGGTCAGGGAAGAATAGTTTGGGGATTGGTAAGAGTCCGTGCTCGAATGGCTCCCGGCGTGGGTGGATTAGGGAGCTTGGATTCGGGTTTGGGGTTGGAGTTGGAGCAGGATTTGTATTCGGGTCGGGCGTGGACGTTGTTTCTGTTGTCATGGTTTTCAAGAGAGAGAGAGAGAGATTAGTTCCTTCTGTGTGTTTGGAGATCTTTGAGTAACTATGGATGGTGGTTCTGTGAGGGAAAGAAGGAGAGTGAGGGTTGCAGTTCAGTGCGGGTACTTACACGAGGAAAAGCTGCGTGGCGGGATTTTATTTGATGAATCTGACGCTAAGACAATCAGATTGTGACATGTCTGAGAGTTGTTATTTATTTAATGTGTGTTTAGGTGAGAGGTTTAATGTTTTTTTTTTTTAAAGGTATAATTCTTTTAAAACACACTACACTATCTAAAAATAAAAAATACATACTTTTCAAAAACAATTATTAGTGACTCTTTTTAAATTGTTATGGTAAATAAAAGTAGCCTTTTTTTATGCAATGGAAAAGTTTTATCAGTGACTTTTTTAAATTGCTGATGATAAATAAAAGAAGATTAAGGGTTATATCATGTAACCAATTTCAAAAGGTTTTTTTATTTTATTTTATTAATTTGATATTCAGAATAGTTTAGTTTGTATGCCGACAAGCTCTTTCTCAGAATCAAGCTGGCAAATGCCCGCAAGAAACTCGTTATCTCAATGAATTTTATTAATTTTAAAATTAATAATGATATAAACTTTTAATTAATTTAAAGGAATTCAAACTTATAATTATTAGAATATTCAACTATTTTTATTATTATTTCAAAGATATCTTTTGACTATGAAGCTATTGTCTCTGGCATTATTTTAGGTCTATGCTGATAGACCTAAAATTAAAGCCTCAGATCTGACAACATCAAGGATGTCTAGCTGGCTATGATTCAATGCCCATAGAGGCTCCATGGGTTTTGTATTACAAGTTCTGGGTCAAGTCCAAGGGATAACTTATGATCGATCTGTGACTTCGAGGCCTAACCATACCCACCAACGAGACCATACAATGCATGCCTTAATATGCTCAATTTCATATTAATGCTTTTTTACATCCCTCTATTTTCTTTTATTTAAGAGATTCCTTCACTATTTTTTATCTTAATATCATATATATATATATATATATATATATATAGTATTTGTTTCATCATCATCGGTTATTGATATCAATACCAGTATAAAATTTTTACTAGTAACATTAAAAATTTTCACATGACATGTACATTTTTGTCCTTCAATGTTTTAAAAAAATCAATTTGGGCCCTATGTTTTAGATTTCTTAAAATACAAATATGATATATCTATTATGAGATTTTTTATTTTATTTCTTTTAAAAGAATTGTTTCCCTTCTTTTAACCTAAAAACAATCGAGGCAAAAAATTAAAAATAAAATCATAAAAATATATAATATTATACAAATAAATTATATCTCAAATTAATATACCAGTTGATGGGATATGGTTTTCTAAAAACCTTCCATGTTTAAAGACCATCACATGAAAACTATAACTCACAATGAAATTATATTTTCTCCACAGCCAATCTTGTATTAGATTAGAATACACTCGCGTCCAACTCTAAGTCAGGTCACAACGCATTCACACCCAGCTACTTTTGAGTTCAACTTGCAGCTGAACTCAAGTATACCTGAGTTTACTGTATAGCTAAAAAGTAACCCCATTCTAAACCACTTATATTTTGGATCTGAGTTAATTATTATGATATTTATCACATCCCGTTAATTATGAACAAGCATCCCATATTTATATCAACAAGATGTAATAGCATCAATAATATAATAATATTATTTTACCATTATGATATTACATCTCTACTTCGCACACATCGAGTGAAGCAAATCAAGGCAAGTAATATAAAAGGAAGCTTAAATACATTAAAAAAGGGTTTGAAATTTTATGATCTTATACATAAACACATTCCTTCTCCTCTCCCCTTGCATCTACACCTTCTTTTTATTCTCTATCTTCATAGCAGCTTATTAATGTTTTTTTATTATACAAAATACTTCTGATTGACTTGATTTTTAAAAAGTCTCCCAACAACACCCTCTAGAGGTTTCTAAGAGATTTTATGCATGTATTCAATAAAGTGAACATTTACAATCCTTGAAATATCCATAAAGAAGAAAACCGATATTGTTTGAAAGTGAAAGGTCGTAGAACACAATATGAATAATTTATAAGAATCTTAAAGAATAATTCATTCTAAAACTAAATTGCATTTGTTGAAAAATAAAACACGAGAAAAATCAATTAAGGATTTTTTTTTTTAAAAAAAAAAAAAAACTGAAATATATGGACTAGACTAAAAATAATTAAGGATCAAAATGTATGTCGACAAAGATTTTATGTTTTAGAAATACGACATATGTTAATTCTTAACGATATCAGTGCACCAATTGATAAAAAGATACAATGAAAATGAAAATATAATATACAAATATGATATTACAATAATAATAATAAAATAAATTGTTGTAGAAAATCATTATTTCGTTCATTTTCTTCATCAGAGCTTAAAGCGATAGCTTGGAAATTCTTGGCACTACAAAGACAGACGGGCGGACGGGCAATGATGTCAACATGAAAGATGTGGAGGGGGTAAAAACTGGGCATGCTAAATGTTTTATGTGACAATTTTTGCTATTATGGTTTTAAAAAAATTAGATTATATTTAAAAAAATATTTTTTTAGTTAAAAACATTGTGAAATAAATTTTTATATGCAAACTAAATAAATAAAAACAGGTTTTTATAAATAAAAAAGGATAATATTTTAGTTTTTATAAAATCAAGGTTTTAATTAATGTAAGCATTTGTGTAGCAGTTCAGTGCAGAAAACATAAATTATACAACTAATGAAATATTTTTTTTTTCGTAGTTAATCAAATAACATAAATTACCACCATATCAGATGATCTCTTCAAAACATAATTAACTCTGGGTTAAAGTGACGGTATAAATAATTAATGATACTTCATCACGAGTTTCAAGTTTTGCACAGACACCATTTTAGTGATAGGAAAATCATCCATGTCTTTCCCCACCATTTACATGATCATGACGAGAAGAATTGATGGAAAAAAACATAAAATTCTTAAATGACAATGCATGCGTGGGCTTGCGAGCACCATAAAACAATAAAACGAGCATGGCCAGTGGTGACCCGGTAACATCTCAGCAATCGAGCGATGGCCGATGACCGATGACCGGTAGATATACGTCAACTTCTTGCTAAGGTCAATATTCGATATCAAATTAACATTGAAAAAAAAAAACCTCATGAAAAAGACCCTGTAACAAAGATATTCAATTATTGATAGGGAGAGAGATCGATGGAATAATTTAGAGAAGAGGATCGAATTCATGTAGTTGATTGCTTGTTGAACCCACCATGCTTTTATGAATTATTTTTTAAAATGTTTTTTATTTAGTATTAAAATTATATATATATATATATATATATATATATATATATATATATATCATTAAAAGAGCATCATCGTCGAGTATTTTTAACGCCACTTTCCATACAAGTCTCCATCTATTTCACTGCACTTTGAAGTTTTTGGTGCCGGGTGTGTCAGAGAATAAGCGGACGACTGGGTTTGTCAATTTTTCCACGTGTGCAAAACACTTTGTGTCTGGAAGTGTTTTTATGAGTTTGTTTTTAAATATTTTTGGTTTAAAAATATTAAATTAATATTTTTTTATGGTTTTATATATGATGATATTTAAAAAAATATTTGAATAAATTTTTAAATCAAAAACTATTTTAAATAACATTATATATTATAATCACAAACATATATACGAAGTCTTTCACAACTTCATCTAACTCAACATTCAATGTTTCTATTAGAAAAGAATAGCATAAGTAAAAATTTACATAGATCAAAATGTGAAGCCTGATTTATTTGCTAAAAAACGAATTCATTTTAAGAAAAGAGTCATCAGAAAATAATTATTAATTTCTTATTTTATATTTGATTGTGCTGTCATATAAAAACTAACCTGAATTTTTATATTTAATACACATTGAAAAAAAAAAAAATCCTTTCTCACACAAATAAAGAGAGCATAAGCTAATATTTCGAAGCTGTTTGGCCGGTCCAAACAGTTTTTTGTAAAAATTTAATTTTTTTTTTTTTGCTAAAATTGAGTTCGGTTTGTACTTTCTGGAATCGTTTTGATGTGCTGATATTAAAAATAATTTTTAAAAAATAAAAAAAACATTATTGGCATGCTTTTCGGCATTAAAAGCTATTTGGAAAAGCAACCGCTACCACACTCTCCAAACACCCTCTTCATGGCACATCTATCCCAGCACGACGTTTTGTTTTTTTTTTTTATAAAAAAAACAAAAGCTAAATGTATCAAACCTTTTCTAAACTTGGAGTCATATAAAAATTGACCCCTCAACTTAAAAAGTTAGACTCCAAATTTGACCCATTTGAAATTGAATAATTTATTAGATTTTATAGGGTTCTACCCATTAATTAACGTTTAAGAATCACCAATTGTCTTTATTTGTGCGAGAAAGGATTTTTGTTTTTCAATGTGTATTAAATATTAAATGATTCAGTTCTACCATTAGAATTTGGTTGAACTGAATCATTTACTTCAAATCTCTAGTTACTTTGAACCTCTCATATATTTTTGCATGTGAAAGTCACATGATTTATGCATAATTTGATCTAGATTTTTAATTTATTGGATTACTTTTTAATCTTTAAATGAATTTAACTTTCAACCAGAGAGAAAAAAATAAAAATAAATTTACAAAGTGACACAAAAATATCCATGAGTCTACAAAATATCCATAAAAAAAACAACAAATTCTCCATAAAAACTAAAAAAGAAAATTATTTTAATTTCCATTTTTGACTTTTTTCTTTTTTTATGTTATTTGATTTATTTTATGCCATCCACGTGGAACTTACCCAAACGATCAAATAATGCTCACAATCAATCTAACATAAAAAATAAATGATAGGCTCAAAGTAATAAAAAAAACCTGGAGATAAAGGGTTTAATGTGATGAAATTATTTCTATAGAGTTTAAATTGACCATATTCCAACAATGAGGGAGAGATTGATGATTTTCAAAACATCAATTAATGGATGGGAATCATGGGATCATACAAAAACCCTGCCAAGGAGATACCTATCTTCTTTGAGGGGGTAGTGAAGGGTCCAGACTTGGTTTTTTTATTTTTATATATTAAAAATAATTTTTTTAAAACTGGTTGGATTTATTTTTATGGTTCAATTTCAGTCCAGACTAATTCTTCGTCCGCTCACTGGGAGGAGTAATCCCGTTTTCAAGAGAGTCATCTAATAAAGGGATCCAATTTCAAATAGACAAAAATTACAAGAGATTAATATTTTTTTAGAAATTGGGATCTAATAAAGAGCATGAGTTGCGTTTTGTCCACTAAAATTGAGTTCGATTTTTTTGAATCGTTTTGATGTGCTGATATTGAAAACAACTTACCAAACACGCTCTAAGAGCCTGCGAATTCAACAAAAAAAAAAGCATCAATAAAATTATAGTAACTATGAAAAAACGCTAAAAGGCACGCGTTTTAATGTGGATTTTTGGGTGATATACTGTTCATTATAATTTTTTTTTTCCTAATTTGATTCTTTTGCATTAGATTAATTTATAATTGAATTTAATTAATTTTTTTATTATTATTATTTTAGGCTTTGGCTACTCATAGTGTCGGAAAAAAGCCTAACTCTTAGTTGATGCTCAACTTGGAAAAAAATAAATTACAACAATTGAATTAAAGCAATGGGACTTAATTTGAACAGTAAATAGGTATTGGGCCTCTTTTTTACAAACATTTAAATTGCATAATTATCAACTTTTTATTTTTTATCACTTGATTTTTATTTTAATTTGATCACTTCATATTAATTTTTAATATAAATACGAAGATTGGATTCTAAAAAAGGATCGCATACGAGAATTAAAGCAAGAGTGCATTCTAGGATTTATATTGAAAATCTGGTGATCCAATGTTCGCTTTTCTACGTGCCGACACAGCCACTGTATATTCTGAAACAAATAAAATCTAAAAGTTCCATTTACTTTGTCTACTTAATCTATTGTTGTTTTTTTAATCACATTATTGATTTAATTAAGTTTTTAAACACTGTTGAGTTAATTATTTAAATCTCAATTTTTTGCTCATTATTATTTTTTTTTGCTTAGAAAATAATTGGCCGGAACCCTACTGCGTAGCGGGTACAACCATTCCCGTTAGTAGTCAAGGTGCAAATGGATCCTGCCAAGAAACCAGGAGAACTAACAATGTCCTCTCAGCAGTATAAAAGACCTAGCTCACAGATCAAAGAAAACACAGCAGGCAAACCTCCAAAACCATGGCTCCACTGTAGGGAAGCTTTAATTTGCCTTTCGTTCTTGCAAAGCCAACCGTACTCTCTGGACCATCATCTCCTGTGACAAATGGACATTTTAGAGAGATGCTCTTGCTTGTAACGCCGGCTGCGGTGATCCTCCGAGCAATGGAATCTCTCTCTTGGTGAGCATGAAGGACACCTGTGAATAAAAAGCACAGGCCAAACACTGCATTACACGTCCTTTTGCCCTTGTACGGTTTTAGTGTGTTTCACGTTCCGTTTCAAAACATTTTTTAAAATAATTGGCTTTTTTTTATTTTAAATTAATATTTTTTTATAAATATTTTTAGATTATTTCGATAAATTAATATAAAAAATAATTTTTAAAAATAAAAAAATATTATTTTAAAATAAAATACATTTTAAAAAACAACCACCCCATACCTCCAATCACATATTTACCATGAAACCTGCATCACTGAAGGACACGTAACCCCTGGACATTCTTGGAAATTACAATGCTGTACTTTAACCTTAGAACACACGTCGGGGATGTTGTATGTTACTTCAGACGCAAGTTAACTTTTAAAAATACTTTTTTTTTCATGATTAGAACACAGTATTTCACATTTAATATTAAAAACTAATATAAATAAAAACTTGGAATTTTATTAAACAATTTGAGTTTTTGAATTTAACCTGTTGTTTAGCAATGAACTCTCTATTTTTTTTTTGATAAATAAAATAAATTCAGGCTACACATATATTTTTAATAATCTCGATTTTTTCTTACATTGAAAAACCACAACGGAGTACCAGGACAACAATCTAGTACTATTGCTATAGCATTATAAAACCCACACCTATCATTATCTTAAAATCGAGTAAAAAATCATTTGACTTACACTTTGTCAAGTCGTAATAGAACTCGATCTATTGTCGTTTTCTAAAACTCTTAAAATTGTTTTTATTTTTATTTTTTATTTTATCACCGAGCCGAGCCTCCTCGTACAAGTTAAAAAACCAACAGCAAACCCAATTAAAATATGGCCCAAGTCCACGCAATTACTTGTAATCCTAACTCTAATCCATGCTTAACTAACTGACACTAAAAAGACCAAAATAAAACCCCATCCTTCCGAAATATCATTTTCACCACCTCAACCAACGTGAAAAGAATCCAATGACAAAACAGAAAAGACTCTTTGCCTACCAAAAGTTTCCTTGCCGCTACTATCAGATTCACCCACCAGAAAAAAACACACCACAACGCTCCTAAGACGAAAGGTCACGCACGCGCGAGCCCCTATCGCGGTTATTTACACGCTCCCCTTCTCTGGACGCAAACAGAGACAAAGCAACGGAGAGCCCGAAAATAGAGAGAGGGGCCAGAGGGCAAAAGTGAGAGAGAGAGAGAGAGAGTATGTTCTGTGTGTATTCTCACAGATTCATTAAAGAGAGAAACAAATACTGCTGCTAGAATAAAAACTAAAATAAAATATAACAAAAGGCAAAAGCACTATTGCGACTCCTCCCCTCTCTAGAGTTATCTTCTCTTCTCTTCTGTTCTCTTCTTCGTTATCTCTTCCCTGTTTATGTAGATGAAGGAGCGCTAGGGTTCTTTTTCTAGATCTCCTTCCTCATGTTTTTCGAGGTATGCGAGAAGCAATCCTTTTTTAGCATTTTAGTTTCTTACAATTTTTATTTTATTTTATTTTGCCTCTGGTTTTCAAAGTTGTAACGTTAGCTGTTTTTTTTTTTTTTTTTTAAATTTTCCGTGACCTTCTTTGCTTATTCAGTACTTTAATTTTCTGTGAAAATGAGATAAAAAGTGAAGGACAGCCTGAAAAATCTTAACTCTATGCAAGCTGTTTTAGAACCCATCTTCTTCTTGTTAACTTTATGAGAAACCAAACAAGAGTTTTTGAGTGTGCTTTTTTATTAAGTTGATGAAAAGGAATATTCTTTAAAAATCAGTGATAGTAAACGGTTTATTTTCTTGGATATTTCTACATTTTCTGAGCAACCAAGCGGAAAAAGAAAGTTTACGGTGCAGTTTGTGAGCATTTGTTTTTTTTTGTTTTTTACCGTGTTCGGTTTCAGATCTGAAGATTTAAGGATTTTTTTGTAAGTAACAGTCATTTAAAGGATCCGATGAAGTATTAAAGATCATGTTGTTTAGTTTTTCTTTATGCTTATGTAATATGTCGTTTTGAGTTCTGTGTTTCAATTTTCTTTTGGTATTCTGTTTCGTATTTATCTGTTAAGGTTATTGTTGGTTCTTTGAATGTTTGGATTTTTGGTTTCTTTCCTATTATGAAGTCTCCTTGACTATTTAAATTACTCTTAGTTTGGTAATTAGTAACGGCTGATTGGGATTTTTTATTCCTATATTTCAGGGTTTTCAAATTGAAAGACTTTGAATTCAAAGCCTGTTTTGATTTTGGTTCCTGAGAAGACAAGCTCTTCAACTTCAACCTGAGAAGGACTATTGGGGTTGTTTTTTCGGGTGTCTCTCGTTTGAGCCAACATGATGCAGAAGCCACCGCAGGATGATTTTCTATTGAAAGAGACCAATCCCCATCTTGGAGGGGGAAGGATCACTGGTGACAAGCTTACGAGCACCTATGATCTTGTGGAGCAGATGCAGTATCTTTATGTCCGGGTCGTTAAGGCCAAGGACTTGCCTGCGAAGGATGTTACAGGCAGTTGTGATCCTTACGTGGAAGTTAAACTTGGAAACTATAAGGGCACTACTCGGCATTTTGAGAAGAAGACGAACCCGGAGTGGAACCAGGTGTTTGCATTTTCAAAGGAGCGGATTCAGGCGTCGGTGCTTGAGGTTACTGTTAAGGATAAGGATCTTGTGAAGGATGATTTCATTGGCCGGGTTTTTTTTGATATGAATGAGATACCAAAGCGTGTTCCTCCTGATAGTCCTCTGGCGCCACAGTGGTATCGGTTGGAGGATAGGAAAGGAGATAAATTTAAGGGGGAACTGATGCTAGCGGTATGGATGGGAACACAGGCAGATGAAGCTTTTCCAGAAGCATGGCATTCAGATGCTGCTACTATTACTGGAACAGATAGTCTTGCTAATATTCGGTCCAAGGTATATCTCTCCCCGAAATTATGGTATTTGAGGGTCAATGTGATTGAAGCACAGGACCTGGTACCGAGTGATAAAGGCAGGTATCCAGAAGTATATGTTAAAGCTGTCCTGGGAAATCAAGTCCTGAGAACAAGAGTTTCTCCTAGCAGGAGTATTAATCCTATGTGGAATGAGGACCTTATGTTTGTGGCATCAGAACCTTTTGAGGAGCCCTTGATTTTGAGTGTGGAAGATAGAATTGCGCCCAACAAGGATGAAGTGTTGGGGAGATGCACGATTAATATGCATTATGTAGACAGAAGGTTGGACCATAACCCTGTGAACACTAAGTGGTTTAATCTGGAGAAACATGTTGTTGTAGAAGGGGAAAAGAAGAAAGAAATAAAGTTTGCCAGCAGGATTCACATGAGGATCTGCTTGGAGGGTGGTTATCATGTTCTGGATGAATCAACACACTATAGTAGTGATCTTCGTCCGACAGCTAAACAGCTGTGGAAGCACAGCATAGGGGTACTTGAATTGGGTATTCTCAATGCTCAGGGATTGATGCCCATGAAGGCAAAGGATGGTCGGGGAACAACTGATGCATACTGTGTGGCAAAATATGGGCAGAAGTGGGTTCGTACCAGAACCATCATTGACAGTTTCACGCCCAAGTGGAATGAGCAATATACTTGGGAGGTTTTCGATCCCTGTACTGTCATAACAATTGGGGTCTTTGATAATTGTCATTTGCATGGAGGGGACAAGCCCGGTGGGTCAAGGGATTCAAGGATCGGAAAGGTACGAATCCGTCTTTCCACACTTGAAACTGACAGGGTTTACACACACTCCTATCCACTGTTGGTCCTTCATCGTAATGGTGTCAAAAAGATGGGAGAAATTCATTTGGCAGTTCGTTTTACATGCTCATCATTGCTCAATATGATGCACATGTACTCACATCCTTTGCTGCCAAAGATGCACTATATCCATCCACTGACTGTCAGCCAGCTAGATAACTTGAGGCATCAGGCCACTGTGATTGTGTCAATGAGGCTGAGCCGGTCAGAGCCACCATTAAGAAAGGAGATTGTTGAATATATGCTGGATGTGGGGTCTCACATGTGGAGTATGAGAAGAAGTAAAGCCAACTTTTTCAGAATCATGAATGTTTTCGGTGGGATAATGGCTATAGGGAAATGGTTTGATCAGATATGCAATTGGAAAAACCCAATCACCACAGTGCTGATTCACATTTTGTTTATAATCCTAGTCCTCTATCCAGAACTTATCTTGCCCACAATCTTCCTGTATCTCTTCCTGATTGGTGTCTGGTATTATAGATGGAGGTCAAGGCATCCTCCTCACATGGACACTCGTCTCTCTCATGCGGAGTCTGCTCATCCCGATGAATTGGACGAGGAATTTGACACATTCCCAACTTCACAGTCTGCTGATATTGTAAGGATGAGATATGATCGTTTGAGAAGTATTGCAGGGAGGATTCAGACTGTTGTTGGTGATTTAGCTACTCAAGGGGAGAGGCTGCAATCTTTACTGAGCTGGAGAGACCCAAGGGCTACAGCTCTGTTTGTGCTCTTTTGTCTGATTGCTGCCATTGTTCTATATATTACTCCTTTCCAAGTTGTGGCACTTCTCATTGGGTTGTATGTGCTTAGACATCCCAGGTTCCGCCACAAACTTCCTTCAGTTCCACTCAATTTCTTCCGGCGGTTGCCAGCAAGAACCGATTCTATGCTGTGAGCAAAGCCAGTTTTATCTGCAATTGCATTTTGCATCTGATCTTGTCAAGTCAGAGAAGAAGATGGTGGTTCTGGCACAACGTGTAACCTTCCTCTGAAGGTAGTAGATTTTGTGGATTTGCGGGTTATTTAAAGATATTTTAATAGGATTCCTGTTTCAACTTTCGAGGTTTATGGTAATCAATCCATCTTCATTTGTAATTTTATAGGTTTTGGTTGGAATTTAACCTTTGGTGAACCTTCTCTATGCTTCACTGCATCTAGTAGATATTGTCCACTGGGATTTCTGATCTCAACCTTGTTATATTCCTGCAATGGAATTGCTTCTTTTTCCATGGTCATTTTTTACTAAAACACAGCCTATGTCACCCGTCCTGCTCGTTTCTTTTTTCTATAAAAAAAGAATTGCCCGTTTAGATTATATTAATGAGCACCAACTTGTTCTTTTCTATATTGTAATGTTCTCTTGCTTGTCTGGTATTCTATCATTCCCAGGACGTCCTGAATGGCCAGCGAGAAAAAATTATATCCACTTCCTGCCTTCTTGTCTAACTTACAGCAGACTTTGTTCATGTTAACCTTTGTTTATTTTACTTGATAAATTATTCAAAGTTAACGGGGAAGACAAAGATTGCCTTCCTAATTATTGGGTATTTCTATTAAACAAAAGCATATTATAAATGCTATTACTGAGCAAAGACTAGATCTACATGTGCATTCTGTTTTCTATTATACTCTAGATTTGCTTAAATATTCTGTATCTAAGCTGTGTGGTGGGACACATACCAGGATGTGGTAAAGATGCAGCAGTTTAATGATATATTGAATAAATATTTTCGCAGTCCAAAGTAGATTATGTCCGCCTAAAATATGCCTATGTCTACGTAAAATATCACTTGAGGGATTTTTTTTTTAAAAAAAAATTTCACGCAATGGATGGAACAACGCGTGGGATCGGACTCACCAAATAAAAATGGAATAAATAAACAACAGACAAGGATATACTAGAAAATGAAAGTTCAGAGTTGGTTTTAATAGGGCTAGAACTTATTGTTGTGCGATAATAAATATGTACTATGGTCTTGAATAGGATAAGCTGTCCATAGTGATTCGATTGTGCCCTACAGACATTATTATTATTATTATTATTATTAGGGTTTTGAGAGAAAGCTATGGTTCGAGAGATGGACCGAAACATGGCAAAGCAGGTTGACTCACTGGCTCACTCCATTAGGGACCATTCTTGCAATTGACAAAGTGGTGATATTCTTTAATGAAGAGTAACGCACCATCTTTATCATCTCGGTGCCCCATGACGGGAGCACATCAAGCCACTTTGAGACCCAGGAATCCAGATAAACTAGACATGGGGAAAACGAGTTTTTTTTTGGAAAGTAAATTATGAGTAAAGTAAATTTCAAGAAAATATTTTTTAATGTTTGGTAATGTAATGAAAAATAAGTTGGAAAACACTTTCCAGTGTTTGGTTATGTCATGGAAAATAAGCTGAAAAATAACTTATTAATATTTTATTTTTTCTCAAGTTTATTAAAATAATGAGAAACAAATCTTGCAAATTAAAAATTTGAAATGGGAATGAAATTGAAAAAAAAATATAATTTCATAAATTATCTCAAATAAAATAAATAATAATCAAAATAATAGAGATGAAATCTAAAAAATTAAAAAAAAATGAAAGATGAAGAAATTAAAATAATAAGAATCAACATTTCATAAATTATTTTCAAATAAAATAAGTAACAATCAAAAGAATGAGGACCAAATTTGATAGATAAAAATTTTCAATAAAAAAATGATAAGGAAAAAGCAAATAGCAATTATAAAAATATGGATCAAAGTTAATATAAAAATAAAATTTTAAGAGATGAAATTAAAAAAATAAATATTCAAAACAAAATATATATAGCAATCAAAAGTTTGAGGATCAAATTTGATATAATCAGCAAATAATGACATTTCTAAATTTTTCACAACTTCGGAAAGTGTTTTCCCCCAATTTTTTCAGGAAACCACTTTCCTGAAAACCAAGCCAAATTTTTTTTTTACTGAAAAATGTTTTCCATTGATCAATTTTCCTACTGGCAAACAAACACAAGAAAGTTTGGAAAATGATTTCTCGAAAACCACTTTCCGAAAAACAAACACAGCTAAAGGGAAAATACTTTCCTGAAAACCAAGTTAAATTTTTCTTTGACTGAAATTGACCGGAAAGTATTTTTCGTTTACCAACTTTTC
Organism: Populus alba; assembly: GCF_005239225.2. Lineage (NCBI taxonomy): Eukaryota > Viridiplantae > Streptophyta > Magnoliopsida > Malpighiales > Salicaceae > Populus > Populus alba. The sequence goes on along the minus strand of NC_133289.1, from coordinate 4,622,226 downwards.
TAATGGAAAAACAAACAAACACAGGAAAATTTAAAAAATAATTTTCCAAAAATTATTTTTCAAGAAACAAACATGGCCTCTAACTCATGGAGTATTGCTCTTATTAATAATATGATTAATAGTGTGCCAGGGTTACCGTCCAAAAATAAAATTTAAGATTTTTTACTTTCAAGTTACTGATATAGTCATGGACTTAGGTTATTGATTATACTTAACTAATCTAAATTAACTTAACTAATTAAAGAATAATTTCTTAAACTAGTTCAACTCCTAATTATTATTTTTTAAAAAAACTATGGAATTGACCTACTGGGTCCCAGGCCGACAAGCACCGTGATGGAATTAGGCCTAGCAGAGATGTTAAGGCGCAACCCAGGCTTGTAATAAATTGGATGGACCAATACACAGTGGATCGTACATTAGACATGTTATGATTTTTTGTTTTTTATTTAGAAAATCTGAATCTCAGGCCCAGCTTCCGTTGTCCTAAAATAATATTGGAAACTGTTGTTTTTATGAATGTTGACTGTTGACTCATGTAATTTATGTATAATAACTTTTCCAAATGTTAGAGGGAGCAACGAGTACTTGAATACTTTCATTCACACACAGAACTAGGTAACATGTCTGTAAGACTACAAACCCAGCAACCCCCTTGTCGTTTCTCAGGGAATGACTTGTCGTTTCCCACCACCATCATTAGCAGAGGCTGACGAAAGAGTTGAGTGGTCAATTAATCCCACGTTCTGATTTCCACTCCTTGTACTCTAGAGCTGATATTTGATTTCTCTAGTTGAACATATTTGAAGATTCCTTATGGAACCCAAATTGAAATTCTTAACCTTTTTATTTAATCTGAGCTGGAATGAAATGTTTTCTTTCTACTAATATAAATAAAGAACAATTAATAAAGAATTGGTGTAATTTTAGGTCATGAAAAACATATCATACAACAATTGAATTTATTTGAATATTCTAAAAAAAAATTACAGCAACTTAAGATTTTAAAAATACATTATTAAGATGTATAAATGATCACTAAATAAAAAAAACTTGATTTAACTATATGAAAATTAACTATATAAAAGCCTCCAGGTCATCTCATATCCTTGACGATTAATTATTTTGGTTGCCGCGTTAAATATTTAATTAAGATGTTAACTAGTGGAGTAAAGATTTGAAATTTATTATGTTTGTTTTTCGTGTAGTGGGCTTCAAAATATACAAGGATATGCACCTTTCTTGCTTTATGCCACCCATGCTTGCCTATATATTCATAAAGAGTTGATAGATTGTTTTTACTATAAATTCAGAGGACATGGTAATAGCAATTGATCTGTGTGCTTTCCCTTAACAATGTCGAGTCGTGTTCTAACTGTCAATCCCAAATATAAAGGCAAGATTACGCAATCAAATCTGGCAATATCATCTAATGTATATTGCAAGCGGCCATGCTTGTATTTCAATAAAAGAAAAAGCTTGCTAGCGAGTAAATCTGCAACACCACTCTTAAGAAGGAGGTTGTCATTTCTAACTCTCTGTTTGAAGAATTAATTGATTAAGTAATTATCAATAATCTTGGCTGTAGTAGTTATGTTTTATATCATATGGGGATTTTTTTATTTTTTTTTGGTAGCGTGTTGGGTTTTATTGAAGGTAATTATTTAATTAGCACTTGTTGGGCTTACCATTTTAATTTTATTTTTTTCTCTCCTGTTGAATCTCTCGATCTCGCGTATGAACCGAGTAACGGTGCACGTACAAAAACAATGCATTAGGTTTGAAAAGGAGAGCAATAAACTCAGCTATCGTACTTGTGGGCAAGAATTAAGACAGTAGAAATTAAGGAAAATAAGACCAGGAGGGAGCTGGTGCATGCACAGAATTCATGGGTGTGTGAAACCTTTGAAAAATCGCTTAGTAAATTTGTTTCTATTGTCCTTTTCAATAAAATTCAATTCATCTTTTGCTAGTTTTTCAAGTGAAGCCAAGTCAAAGTAGACTAAATGCGAGGTAGAACTAGAATTACGATCAAGCTATTAATTTGTATGCCTTTAATTTCAACCGGGATATCAATTTACAATTTAAAGAGAAGAAAATAATCTGAAGTAAACCATCAACCTGTATATATATATATATATTTGCGTGTTGGATCAATAATTTGGCTATGGATAATTATATACAGCTGCCCACCTGCATGGCCAAGGAGCAGGAATGAAGTAGGCATCTAGGTTAAATGAAAACATGGAAGTTTGCGATCAGGCCATAACAGAGAAAAACCCCCATTCAATGTGGTTGCCAGCTAAAACAGATAACCCTAGGAAAGAGTTCCCCCTCCTGAGCAATATTTGCTATATTTAGAAACTGTGAAAGGACCCCACATGAAGATTTTGGACTTTATTGATGGCTTTGGGAATTATTAAGGTCTATAATGGCCGCCCTCCCTCAAATATTGCAAAAACAAAACCAGTGCTATAGATAGCAAATCGTTATCCCCACCATCCCATTTATCAAGAAATTCAATGAACTTCGATCTCTTAACTACAAAGATGCTTCATGAGATTCTCAACCAAAACCTTTTACTATTTTCGGCTGACAAAGCCCTGTATTCCGTACAAGACATAAATGGCGTTGGATGTGTCCACCTTATCAATGGCGCCCCTTCCCATCCCTTCAAGATAAGAAGATGCATCCCGTTCAAGTTTTGACCTCTTACTTGGAAGTTTCAAATTGCCTAGCACAACACGATTTCCCTTTTATGTTAAAGAGACGCTCGCCTGATTCACGTGGCTTTGAATGGCAGGTCTTAACTGGCTAATCCACAGAACTTATGGGGACATGATCTTAGAGAAAAGTTAATCTTACATTACACAAAAGGCATAATTTTACCTCCAAGGGGAGATTTATACACGTTCTTCAAGAAAAATACAAAGATGAGGGTGATTCTGAACAAATTATAATCTTTGGAAGGCCATATATAGCTCCTGCTAGCGGTTCTCTGAATCCATAATTGATATACTATAGTTGAGCAATGAGCTTTTTCGTGAAATAGTGTGTTGAATTCCTAGGCGATACACTGAAAACAATGATAGCGAAATTGTGTTTTATAACATCAGAGTGTAACCAGCACTGTTACGCAATCTCAGTGTTTGACTTGCCGAATATACAAGGTGGATACCATAATTTCACAATATTAGAGGGAACACCAACACAGAGCTCACATGGCAAAAAAAAATTAGGTGAGCTTGTGAAAGTAGGTTTAGACTCATGAATTTTATTGCCGTATGACTTGGAATTATTAAAATTAATCTGGTCAAAAGTTATTGGGATTATAAATCCCCAATAAAAACATAAACCATTCAAGGGAAGCAAAATTAGGCATACAATATAGCATTGGGTATGGTACTGTTAAGCAACCTAAGTCATTGAGGAGAGTCAAACCCTAATTTAAGCAGGAATTAAAGCATAAACAAATAGTACAGGGGGGAGGTGGCAACCCTCGCTACCCCCTCTCCCCCTGAATATGTCAAGAGTCTGCTGCAAACTTCAAGGGATAATTAAATTGACTTATGATCTCCTAACCTAATTAACTGCAACAATTTCCAAGCCCACAGCAAGTATATATATACATTGGCTTAGCTAACACTTCATATTCTAGCTTGTACACCTTCAAGCTTAGTTGACCAAAGGCTTAATTTAAAAAACTCAACCAAAAAATAATGTAATGGGTTGCATTTATATATTGGATGGTTCCAATTAATGAGTAAAAAACTTTTCAACGCAGAGAAGATGCAATGAATGTGATGCTGTTGGTCCTCAATCATTATCATCATAATAAGGAAATCATAATCTATTTCTAGAATAATTATATCGAAATCATCGATCTCTTTCTCAGAAAACTATTTGTTAAATGATAATTAAATTTAATTTAAATATACACCACATTCAAAACATTTTCCAAATAAATTAAACTGCATTTCCCACGCCTTCTTTCCCACAAGAAGAAACTGAACATATAATATTTTTTTCTGGGTAGAAGATGAAGATGACTTTATATATTGACTGGACTGAAACACAAAGCTCAAGAAACAACAACAACGTTATTAGAGCCCAAGCCTTTCAGTAATGAAAAGTCTTACTGCATGCTGATGCTATAATTAGCTGCTATTAATTTCCTAGCAAGCCCCTTGCATGATAAAGTCAAATTATTCCCCATACAAAATGCATATGGCTAGCTAGCTCCAGCTTTTAAAAAAACTGGTATGCATATTATATTAATAATTGCAACAAGATGATTTTTGAACGACGAGTAAAGAAGGGAGCGTGCATGAAAATAATCTGTAGCAGACAGCATCAAGCCGACACACAATACTTCAATCTTCCTATGTTTGTGTCGACCATGAAGCTGCTGCAACTCATTGCTGTTCTCTTCTGGAACTCAAAACGAATGAAGAAAAAATATTAAATTTATTTTTCTTTATGTTATACTTGACAGTATCTAGAACACCTTGATTGCATCGATCGGGTGACCTAAATCTACATCAATCATTGGAAATTAATGGTATTCTTACTAAGATATAAAAAAACATCATGCTAGGTAGACTGCAAAAGAAGTTGACATAAATTTGCTTGACATCCTGGTGTTCATATGATTTACGTTAATATCAGTGGTAGGTTTGAGTATCACACATATATGGATTTTTTTATCACGAATATACTCTTATTCGTGATAAAAATTAATGCCCGTCAATGCCATACGTGTCCTGTCAAGAATCTTGTATATGTTTTGGGAAGCAAATTTCTCTAATCAACACACACATATAAGCTGATCAAGTGTACTTTTCGAACTAGAACTTAGGGTTTCCTTTGGTATACGTTGTCATTTTCAGGCTGGAAATGTCGTCTGTGCCAAAGATAAGAGTTGGTGAAAATACTAGCATTTGAATGGTAGATTATAATAAATTATTTTACTTTATTGATGTGTGATATACCTAATCCAATATATAGTTTGTCTTTCTCAGGACAAGGGATTGATGTGGGCTTCGAGACGAGCCAAAAACTATAAATAAATAAAATTCAAATCTTATACTGTTTTATGTAATAAGGGTTCTGTATCTCTTTCTCTTCTTTATTAATAACATCAAACGGAAAAACTGCTTTGACAATGACAGTTCGATTAAGAAATTAATTAATATTTTTAACTAACTAAGGTTCATATAATCAATGCTATAAGAAGTCATTTTTACTGTAAGCGTATAAATAAACAAAATATGCACAGTTTAAACCAACATTCACACGCCATATATATAATTAATTCATAGAGCTGCAAATTGCTTTTATTAGTATTCTTCTTCTTCTTCTTCTTCTTATTATTATTATTTTACCAAAAACAAGGTTTCATAAATAATGAATAACTAAATGTTTATTATTTGAAAATTACCAACAAAGCTTAAGGGACTTTTTTTTATCTAAAAAAAAGTTTTTTTTGCTGTAGATTGATCGGTATGTGCATATATTATCAGGCTACCTAGTTTTTGTACATCAAGGCTAAGTTTATTTTTTCGTTATGATCAAAGGTAATATACAAGTACTGATTCCTGCCAATTGAAACTATAAAATTCAACCTAATTTTACTTTTCAGAATTTGATTTCTAATAATTAAAAGGGAGAATGTGAACCTCATTAGGTTTGTTAAGGGATACATACCAACCTATTTAATTTCTTGCAACTTACTAGGAATCACACCTTCCAAAAGATTATTTGGTCTACATGTTTAATTATTGAATAGTATTTTGATTAATTGGAATATTAAAAAACCAATTCGACTTGATGATTGGGTGGTGGATTGTATTGGTCTATCCACTAAACCAATCTTAGGTTTTACAATACCTTCTTCACTTGTTAAATTTGAGTTTTATAACAATTAGAATATTTATCAATTTCGTCAATATTTTTTTTATCAATAATATGCATTCCATTAATTGTTTTGATCTAACAACATTGAAAAAATATTCAACTTTCAAATGGTATTAAGGCATGGTTAGCTAAAGGATTAGGAGTTTATATTCTCTCATTTACAATAATTCTTAATATTTATCATGTTAATTTTTCTAAATTCAAGCTCGATGGGTTTTTTTTAAGTAGTTATGCATTTGGATAGTAAAAAAAAAAAAAACCATTATTATGAAATAAAATTTCAACATAGTAGCATAAATCAAAAAGCTTAAATTTTAAGCATAATACATTGAAAAAAGACGAATGGGGTGGTAATTTTACTGTGCACATAGGCTCAGTGTACTGTGGAAGGGAATAATATAATGACTATTTTGCCATTCCTAAAAAAAACTCATTTGCTAAGCTTTTAGGGTAGTTTTATATTCGTATAAGGACCAATTAGTCACTGTAATATTTATTGAGGTCAAAAAAGTCTTTTTACCTTTTAAATTGCATAGTGCAATGGCTATAATACTCTTGAAATCAAAACAAATCTATGTTTGCTTGAGGGACGAGTTCATCTTTTTATTTAAAAATACACAATCAATTTACTTGGTCATCTCTTTAATTAGAAATTTTTAAACTTGTGTTTAAAGGTTTATTTGTCTTTTTAGTGTAGTTATTTTGTAATTATGGGATAAATACATGGGCAATTTTGTATTTTAAAAAGATCATTTAATATTTTAGGAATAAATGCACAATAAATTATTTGGTTATCCATAGAATCATATTTTTTTAAGCTTGGTTCAAAGGGCTTATTTGTCTTCCCATTATGGTCCTTAATTTGTAATTATGAGGTTAAAACATGTGCAATTTTGTATTTTGATAGAAAAATTGCAGGCGTATGCTACGCACGTGTTAACATTTGAGACTACTCTGCACACTTACAATGGTGCATATGGCGGTGGTAGGAGATGGAAATTTTGCAATCATGGTGGTGTTCAAAAGCTCACAGCATTGCTGTTTAGATAAGAGAGTGCATGTGGTGGTGTTTTTTTTTTTTTTTTTTGGTTTAGCTCTGATAACCTTTTGTTTTCTTTTTTTCTTCTCTCTTTTTACCTTGAAAAACACACTACCCAAGCAAAAAACCATGTTGTCCTTTTGATTGAAATGCTATATACCCTTTTATTATGTTTTAGTTTCAGATTTGATCCTTTTTAGTTTGATTAAAAAATTTTGTTTTGATTTCTTTTGTAGAATATTTGAATATTTTTAATTTCATCATTAAATCAAAAAATTTTATTTTTCTCTTGTTTTTTTTTTAGCCTTCATTCCTCATTTTTTATTTAAAAAAAATTTGGGGCCTTTTATCAAATTAATTTTTTTTCCTTATTTCATCTTCTAATATTAAAATGTTATTTTTCCTCTTATTTTATTTTTGTTTCAGATTTGATTATTTTTCTTTTGATTTTGTGTTTTTGTTTTGATTTGTTTTGTAAAATATTTGATTTTTTTAAAACTTCAACCTCAAATCAATCAATGTTATTTTCCCCTTATTTTTTGTTCCCTTTTGTTACAATGTGTTTTTTTTTTTTGAGGTCTTTTGTTAAAATTATTTGTTTTTTCAAAAATGCTTGGGGCCTCGTAATGAGGTTTTGAACTTAAATCCTACACGTATATAAAAAAAGAAAAAGAAAAACGAGGGGTCACAAACTCAAACGTATAAAAAAACGTTTGGAACTAAAGAGGATTTTACTACAGATCTCCGGTCTATTATAAAAACGTGGTGGGCCTACCTCAAAACACACACACACACAATTAGCTAGATTGTCCAAATCAGCACAACATTTATGCAGTTTTTCTGAATAAAATCCACCCACAGACATTACCTTGTGGTATTCGATAATCGAAATGTATAAAACAAGAAGACCTTACCTTGGGATACGACTCCAAGGGGTCAATTTGCGTTATATGTAAATGTTGATTTTCTATGCATGGGAAAAGCATCAGCTTTTATCTTCACTTGAACACGTCGAGGTAGTCGTTAACGATAAACAGGAAGAAGATGTTGAAGTACATTTTCTAGCGGAGGCTGGATTTTTTCTATGATGGCTACCACACATATAATTTTCTTCTTCTATTTTTTTTTTTAAAAAAACTTAATTCAATGCTTCATATGTTGTTGTTGAACTTTGTCAGGTCTGATCTCCACTTACGATTTGGAACTATATGTTCGTACAAGAAATTAATTGTGAACATTTTAAGTCAATTGGATATAAATGGGAATGGCTGAAAGCTAACTGCTCTTGTGTATGCCAAAATTGAATTAATGGCAATGAAGAAAAATATTTCTCATTTGCACAAACCGTGGGAGTATACACATATAATTAAATAAATACATGATTAGCACATGTATGTTGTAAAAATGAAGTTTATAAATTATTTCAAGTTTTATTAAAAAAACAATTTTATTTTTATGAATATAAAATATATATACTAATGGGTTTTTAATTCTACATTAAGAAAATAAAATTTTATTTTAATATTTATATTTTAAACTTTAAAATGGGTTATAATAACCAACAAGAATAAGATGATTCGCTCATATACATAAAGATATGCGGCTATGCAAGAAAGAACATGTGATTAATATCTTACTTGTTTACAAGGTAATAATTATAGTTTTTGAACCTTTCATCTTTATTAATGGTTTTTTATATTTTATAAGAGCTTTTTAACATTTTTATATGGGAAAAAAACTATTAATAAAAACAAAAGTTTCAGAAAATACAAGCATTCCCTCACGCGCAGGTAAGGCAATCAAAAGTTTTTTCTTGCGCGCACGCCCTCTTCCATAGATGAAAAAAATCCAATGATTTTCACAGAAAAACTGTCATCAGCAACAACAAATTAAAATTTCCATCTTCTTTCGAACATCAGGTTTTGATATGCTAAAAAAGGTATATACACGCGACCCCCTTGCTAAAATTAGTCTCAAGTTCTAGGCTCTCATAAAATATAATAGTCCCGTTAAGGTGACCAACCATATCATGTGTTGCTCATGCAAGTGAGAGATTTTTTCCTTGCGACACATCATGAAAAAGCATCCTCCCCCACTTTGGACGGTCTCTCATTTCTGTCCCACGCAAATATAAATTATATTCTTCTACTATAGTAACTTAGCTATAAATTATATTCTTCTATAAAAAAATGATTTTTTTTTAATAAATTAATGTGCAAAACTTGATTATGTGTTTGAGAAACTAATTAGAGCCCGCATCATTATTTTGGTTCCAATTTCTTCTGATGGATAGAATTGATCCACATGTAATGTAATAGAGACTTATTACAAATTAATACTAAAACAAATTAATTTAAAAAATAAACGAATTTTTTTAAAAAAACAAAATACAGAAAACAAATGTGCTCGAATGGAATTCTCTCCATGTTCTAGAGTAATTTTCAGTTGGAGTCAAACACCGCATGTCTTTTGATTTGACAAGCAATTTGATGCCTCGTACAATTAATGACTTGCCCCTATGGTAACTTCCATACGTCAAATGTTGGAATTGAAAACATTGGCCCTAGCTAGGTATAATCAGTGCTATGATTCGGGTTTGACAATATCCAGAAGAAAAACTCCAAGAATCCTCTAATTTCACAACATAAAAAATAAGGGTTCACACTTGGGAAATAATCTATTTTTTTTTAATTTCATTTGAATTTAATCACCTTAATTTGAAGCACCCACGTGGAAATTAGAAAGATATCAAAATCATAAAGTCTACTACGTTAACTAACATTGATAAACAAGATCAAAGATCAGGATTAGGTGTGACCCAAGTGATTAGTAACATTTGTAATGGGACCCATTTGTGGCAGTGGGATCTATTCCTAATTTCCAATAAAAAATAAAAAATAAAAAATAAATAGGAGGTGGGCCTCTAGAAAAAAATGTGAGTGCCCACACGTAACAAAACATCCATATATTTATATTATGTTTTTTTTTTCCTTTCGGATATCCTTTTCTTTGTAGTTAGCAGACAGTTCTTATTTTTGGGAGTGGTTGGAAATGGAATTATAAAATATAGCGGGAAAGGTGTGGGCCGGTTCAAGTGGGTCCCATCATCTCTCCGACAACGACTTCTGTTTTCTTACACTGAAATTTGCAGCCAGCGGTCAGATTCTATTGATGATCTGATGGGTCCCCCATCCTGCCCCTTAAATTAGAAATGGGTAATTCTAGCTTGACACGTGTTTTTTTAGTCAACGGTCTCTAGTTGATAGCTGCCCAAGAAAATAACATGGAGGGAGTTTTTTTTCTCCCTATTGACGATTCTGTCCCTTAGCTCTCTAAGGGCTGCTGTCATCTTGAAATGAACTTGGCCATGAAGATTGCTTCCTCATGTGACTACAAAACCTTCACTAAAGAATTTTAATGACATCCCCATTTCGTTTTACTTTTAGCTACTTGTTAGCTTATAATTATAAAGAAATTAACAAAAATTGGACCCGAGGACACAGCTTACCCTTTGAGTTTTTTTTTTATATATATATAATTAAAAAAGAAAAACTATATTTTTGAATTATCTTGTGTGTATAGATTGTCGACACCATAAAATATTGATTTAAATTGGAATTCTTGGATCAATTTCTTAATTTGGGGGGGCAGGGGACGTATAGAACTCTTAGCCTTCTTCATAATTCTATCTATCTCAATTCGAGATTGAATTTTTTCATTTTCATTTCCCAATAACAATTCCGATTTATGGTGTAGATCTCGTTACGTTGCAAGGATGGAATTAATTTCCAGTGCAAGGGTTTGGGGTTCTTATGGAGAGTGTCTTACCCTTGCCCTAGAAGCAAGGACTGCTAGAGAAACTAATTAAGGCTGATCAGTAAAATGGTTGCAAAATTAAGGGCTAATTAAATTATGGATTGCTAGGCCATCAACATCCCTTGAGATAGCTAAGGACAACTTTGCTAAACTATGGTTCACCTAATATGTCAATGACATGTAGTACGTTGAGGCATTCTGCCCGTAGCGATTCTAACTGCCTCCTCATCAAATTTTATTAATTTTAATCGCATATTTATAATTAGCTCATTGAAAGTGATCCCCTAATTGATTTGATAAACTTAAACTATACATAAAAAATATTTGTAGTATAATTCTTTTTTTTTATTAATATATTTTTAAAAAATATATCTTTTTTTTTTTTTTTTTTTTTTTTTTGTCTTGGGTTCTTAATTTGATGAAGTGTAACTTTCATACTATAAAATCCATGAAAAAAATCTCTTGAACTAGGATATCAAAAAAATTAGATGTGTTCAAACTTTTACATGTTGTACTGTAATGAATAAACCCAATATTGATAGAGGAATGACACTTATTGTATAAAAAAAATGAGATATTTTCCAATCACTCCTAAGCTATAAAAGTTATTTATGTTTCAAAAGATTGTTAATCACATGATATGACACAATTCACTTGATAAGGTGGACGAAGCATTGTGCACTCTCCCAATGGTAAAGCTTGGAAGCAATAAGATATATCCAGAGTTTTTAATGAAATCATAAAATATACATCCTTGTTTGTGTATTGATGGATTTAATTTATTTGGGTCCTTTATTGCACCCTATTCTTGTTGACTAGTTATACTATTAGTTTACAACTTGCCTAAGAGATATGTATAAAGCCAAAATCCATGCTTATATTTTATGGTCATTCTTGGTGCTTACAATCCAGATAGAAATATAAATGTTAATCTTTAATCGTTAATTGATGAATTGAATTATATATGGTTAGTTGAGGCTTTAACATATGATGTCTCAAGAAAATTAAATTTTCAAATGAAGACAACAATATTGATGTGGACTATAAATGAGTTTCTTTCATATGAGATGATTTCATGTTGGAGCACACATGAAAAATTAGTTTTTCTTTATTATATGCATAATAATAAGCCTTCACCTTAATCAATGATTATACAACATGTTTTTCCATTACCATAAGAGGTTTTTGCCAAGTCATCATCGATTCAGAAATAACAGAAAATAATTATTAAAAGGTAAAGTTGAAAGAGATGTTGCATCATTGTCATTGTCGAGTGAAAAATTATATGATAAAGTTTCTTAGTATGACAACATTGTATTTGGTTTTTATTATGAGAAGTAAAAGTTTCCTAGTTTTGATATGATCCATAATTAGGTAAAGAAATATTTTTTAGCAGCTTTGTTATCGTATGACTAATGTTATTCACCATAATTTGGATGTCAAGTGTATCCAGAAGAATGTATTTGATAATATTTTTAACATGATCATGAACGTGAAAAGAAAAAATAAAGGACAATATGAAAGCTAGAATGGATCTAGCTTTGTATTATGATTATGCATGGAAATATAGAGTTGATTGATGATGGGTTCCATATTGCAAAGACCAAAGCCACATTTATCTTAGATAAGGATGAACAACTTTTGGTCTATGAATAGCTTAAAAGTTTGCAATTTTTTAATGAATATATTTCAAACATGGCTAGATTTTTGAATTTAAAGGAATATAGATTGCATGAAATGAAGAGTTATGATTACTACGTGTTTATGCAAATACTAATTCTAATTGCTTATAAGACTTTTACTGCCAAAAGTGATATGGAATGCAATGACAAAGATTAATCATTTTTTTTAGAGATACTTATTTGAGCAAATTGAATATCCAACTCATCAAGCAACTTGAATGAACATTATTGAGATAATTTTCAATCTTAAAAGTATCTTCTCTTCTTTATTCTTTGACTTAATGGAGCATTTACCCATTTATTTAGCATATGAAGCAAAATTTAAAGGTTTCGTGTTGTATAGATACATGTATTCATTTGAGAGGTTAAGGATTACATGCATTCTAAGTAATTATCCATTTCCTTTTTCTAAACATTCAATTATTTAACTCTAATTACTTATATTCAGATACTTGTTCAACCTTTTAAAAAAATTAAAAATAAAGCGCATGTTTAAACTTTAATATTGTTAAAGATATTTCAATATTTACCTGATATTATTTGAGCCTCGCTTAAAAAACAAGAATCAACCACATTCTAATAAATGATAATGGTAGTGAATTGCATTCAATTGGGATAAGCATATAATTATATGTTTTTTTATATGTAAGCATTTAATTATTGTTATCTATGTTAACTTTCTTATAGACAATATTATTAATTATTGTTATCTCAATACATGTAAGTATTTAATTATTCATAACTCCTAAGTTTAGATTTAATTATGTTTTTGTTTTACCGTGAAGGGTTTTTAATTTTAACCAAGTGTTCAGGAAGGGAGCCAATACTGGTAGATTAAAATTTCTATCTTTAGATTCTAAAAAGAAATCTAGTATTACAATGAATATTTTATCAATGGATAAGTCTTTCATACTAAACAATACGATGAGGGTAGAAAGATCTATAAGAGTTAGGTTTGTGTAAAGAATTTTACTTCTGATGAGTTTGAAGTTGATTATTATAACAAGTTACAAGAATTATTAAATTGCGATATTATAGGTCACAAGATAAAATATTTTTATTCAAATGCTATTGGTATGATATATTTTGAGAAATTAAAGTAGATTTTCACCATGATTTAGTTGAAATAAATAGAAAAGATAGATTTCGCTACATTAATGATATTTTTTTTCTATTCCAATGCACCAAAAAAAAAACCCGCTAAAGATTTTCAACATGGCCAATTTCATTCACCTAAGACTCAAATGTAGTCTCTTTAGTCACCAATACAATAAGATAAGAAGCTTAAATGATCCAAGATAGTTATAACATATTGATATCAACATTATTATTAAATCTGAATCGATAAGTAAATTGAGTATCTGATAAATTTAAAACTTGACTCATGCTAAATTTTAAATTAGAATAAAAGTTAAACTGGTCAACTTATGACTTAGTCAAAACTTAGATTAATAAATTTAAAATAACATCATTTGATTTTTTTTAAAATGATAAAATAATACTATTTTAGTTTAATTAAACTGGATTAACGTTTTCAACTTATAACTTGAGCTTTGATTGAATCATAAACCAAGCCAAGTTTAATAGCCTTAGCTTATTAGTACTACAAGATAAATATAATTAAAAATTAAAATCCAGAATCTAGTCCCATTCCATTTCCAATTTCATAGGAAAATGAACATGACCTTGTAAAAGGTTTTAACAATCCTTTAACTTTTTACCAGATTTTTCCAATGTCTCAAAATCTTGCAAAAATTAACGCTTTTTATAGAATTTTTACCCAACTTTACATAGAATAATACTTCATATCGTAATCAAATTGAACTTAGAAAATCCAGTTTCACATTGAATTTTTTTGATCGTCAAACTTTTTTTGGTAACTTTGAGGTGAATTTAATTTATTGAGTGTATCAATCCCATTACTTTTAGGTTCTTTTGACAATTCCTACAAAATTAAAAAGGGATGGCACCACTTCCTCTATATACCCTATAATTTGGAGAGAAAAAAAAGAAAATGAAAAAGAAGAAGAAAAAAACCTAGTGGACCTGTAGAGATTAAAAGAAAGAAAACGGCCAAGGGGTTAGGGAAATGAAAAAACACTGCTGCCACACCTATCTATACGTGTAAGGTTGCATGAAAATGTCAATAGGAAACTCCTGAGGGCTTTCTTGTCATTACAAGTCCTAAGAATACGAAGAAACTTGGACTGTGAAATGCCTTAAGCGGTTTCCTTGTTCTCTCCGAACAAGCCAAAGTGGTTTTTCTTCAGGTCTTCTCTGGTTTTTATTTCTCTCTCTCTCCCTTTGTCTGAAGAGAGAGAAAAAAATGAACAGGGTATTTTAAGACCATTTTATAAGATATTTTTTTTCATTCACACGAAGTCGGTCGTTTTGTTTTGTAGATAAAGAAAGCTGAAAATAAGGTTTGTCTTTGTTTCCTTGCAATCAACTCCATATTTTCTCCCCTCATTCATTCAATCTTATTAGTATACCTCGATCCTTTTCCTCTTTTTTCTTTCTTTTCAGTTTCATCTTTACCAAAACTCTCTTTGTTTGTTTGTATGTATGTGTGAGAACTAAAAAGATATGGTGATGATCTTTAAAGGAGGAAAAAGAAGGTAGTTTTATGCCTTTTATGGGGTTTTCAAGAGCTCTTGGAGGAGGAATAGTGGAGGAACAACAACAATTAGAAAGCAAGCTTTTTGAGGGTTCTTTCATGGCTACTACTGCTACTAACAATAAAGTCATCAATCACTCAACTCATCTATTTGAACAGCAGCAGCAACTACAAAACCATCATCAACAACAGCAAAACCATCAGCAGCAGCAACAACATGATCCTCGCCATTTACAAGAGCAACATCATCATCAAATTCCTTATGGAATCATGCAGTCATCATCATCATCCTCAATCCCTGGGAACTTCATGTAATTTTTACAGTACTAAAGAAAGTATCAAGAACCCATTTTAGAGTCTATTTTTATTATCTTTTTTAGAAGTCTAATTATTAACAATTAAGAAGGTTTGACCCTGCAATTTAATCATTTGTTTCTCTGTGGGTTTCTTTTGTTTTTACATGTGTACTTTTGGTGTCAGGAGCAAAGACGCTGGAGCTTATGACTTGGGAGAATTGGATCAAGCCCTTTTTCTCTATCTGGATGGACAAGACCCCTCCACTGTTAATCAAGACCAAAGACGTGAGCCCTCGCTCCCTCCCTCTCCCTCTCATTTTTTTACAGTATTCTTTCTCCTTTCCACTTTTCTGTTTCTGCTGGGAAGATTCTCTTTGGAAAGGGCTGTTTGAGGGTCACAGGGAAAACATGTTCAGCAGCAGATTGCAAATCTGCCTCTCTGCCAATAGTACTTCCTTTGACCAGATCCTGTGCCTTGCAGCTGCAAGAAAGATATTGTTTTTTTCAAATTTCAAGAAAAAAAATGTTTTCTCTCGTTATTTTCCCATCCCTTTTTGAATTTATTTATGTTGCTTGTTGTTTGAAGCATTAGACCATGACATATAACAACCCTACACAAATATCATGATCAATTCCTCACTCATTTCTCCATGTAATAGAAAGGATACGGATAGGGTATGGGTTATTTCAGCCTTTCTCTCTCTTCGATTCCTTCCTTTGCTGTTTTGATACCGTAGAGCTACAATTGCATGACGGTCCCTATACTTCACACTCATGTTCATACCTCTCTAGCTTTGTATCCCTTCCCTCTCTCTCGGGTCCTTTAATTACTCTCTCTCTCTCTCTCTCTCTCTCAAATTTATAGCTATAAAGAGAAGTAATGCTCAAGAGAATTTATGTTGATTTGGGTGTGTGTGTGCAGAGAGTGGTGCAGGAATGAGACCTCCAACTTTGAATATTTTCCCATCTCAGCCTATGCACGTAGAGCCATCAAAGGTATAACAAAATCAAAACCGTTAATAACTTAATTAATTTAGTGGTATATATACATACTTTCTTGCTGGTTAAGTTAAACCTTAATTATATATTATAGTACTGAATTTTTTTGTAATGGGTTTGTTTTGGATTTGGTAGGCTGATACTACTAATGCTACTGGATTAGTTTCTTCAGCAACTGGTGGTTCAAAGAAATCATCAGAACCGTCCATGGAATTGGCCAATACAAGAAACGTTTCTGCACCTGGCCGTGAACCAGCTAAAGCCATCAAGGTAGAATACGACCACTACTTGTACTTATAAAATAGAGCATTTATAATATTTAAATAATTAAAAAAAAAATTAGAGTCTACATATATAACTGAGATTCTGTGATTCGAATTTGTATTTAAAATGTCCGAGTTTTTTGTTCTTTATGGCAGCGCGAAGGGAAACGTAAAGGTCCAACAACATCAAGTTCGGAGCAGGAAGGACCCAAGACACCAGACCCTAAGGTGACTTCTTTTGGTTCACTTTTTAAGGCATATATTTTCACATTTGTTGAACTTTCGTGTAAGGTAAGAGCTTTGAATGTTTGTCACGATCGATTTTTATGCAGACATTGAGGAGACTTGCTCAGAATAGAGAGGCAGCAAGGAAAAGCAGGCTAAGAAAAAAAGTCAGTCCTTTGAAAATTATTGTCTTTGATTTGATTTGATTGCCAATTATTATTGTTCCCAAACCATTACGTTCAACTCATAAAATCATAAGGTTTGTTTCCTTTTCTTGGTTCATTATTACAGGCTTATGTTCAGCAGCTAGAGTCAAGTAGGATTAAGCTTACCCAATTGGAACAAGAACTACAAAGAGCCCGAGCTCAAGTGAGTTAAAAGCTTAACCTGCTTTAATTTATTGTTTATTTATAGTGTTATCTTAGCATGTATCAAGGTTTTTTCTACTGTTCCTGCTAGGGCGTATTCCTATGTGGAGGTGGAGAACAAGGCCTTCCTGTTGGTATTGCCAATATTAACTCAGGTATTTATTTATACATATATATTACTCATTTTATTTTTTAGGGCATCAAAGTAATGACCTCTTTTCCATCTTATGATTTCTAGATGCTGCGTTTTTTGATATGGAGTATGCAAGATGGCTTGAGGAGCACCATCGCCTGATGTGCGAGCTTCGAGCAGCGTTACAAGAGCATATACCCGAAAATGAGCTCAGGCTCTTTGTTGACAACTGTTTGGCACATTATGATGAGATGATGAATCTCAAAATCATGGTTGCCAAGACCGATGTCTTCCATCTAGTTTCCGGCATGTGGAAGACTCCGGCCGAGCGGTGCTTCATGTGGATGGGAGGTTTCCGCCCATCTGAGCTCATCAAGGTACCGAACAACCTACCCTTTTCAACTATAAGTATTTGGTTAGTTTTCTTTCTTTCTTTTTTCTCGGTTCTTATTCAAGAACTTAGACATTGCAAAAGCATATATATAACATCATCTGTGACAAGAAATTAACAAAAAAGATTGCCAAAAAAAAAGGTAGGTCGAGAACTAACAATACTTAATCTAATTTAAAACTTTTAGATTAGTTTGGTTTTCTGGAAATATCTGTTTTACACACACACACACATGTGCGTGCGCTCATAAATAAGAACGGTGAAATGATGTGTGAGGATATTATTAGATTTTGCACGAGGAATATTGGACGTTATAATTAATGCATGGTGCACAACTTTTGCCGGTGGGAGTGGCAAAGAGGATAGCCTAAAACACAAAGAAATTATGAGTATCAATGAGTGAAGAAACAGATGGTGAAGGTTTCTACTAATGGGCAGAGTTAGGTGTCAATCTAATAAAGCCCATGTTTGTTACTACAACTTGTGGTTCCATTCACACAAAAGAGAATGAGAAACAATTGCACGGCTATCCACTCCCTGTCTTTATCTTTGTTTTTCGTTTGCAGATACAATCATAGGTCTTGTTTTCATGTTCATCTTTTTCTTTGGTCTATAGTGAATTAATTAGCAAAGCCCTCAAAACGGTAACATGTCATTAATTAGTAGTTAACCCCATTCTTGTTTAGATTCTTTTTTTCTCGTTTATATTGCTAATTGTGTGCTAATAATGCAGATAATAGTAGGTCAAATCGAGCCATTAACGGAGCAACAAATCTTGGGAATATGTGGTTTGCAACAATCAACACAAGAAAATGAAGATGCTCTCTCTCAAGGGCTTGAAGCTCTCAATCAATCTCTTTCAGATACCATAGCTTCTGAATCATTGAGCTACCCTCCTAATATGGCCAACTACATGGGCCAAATGGCTGTAGCAATGAACAAGCTCTCCACCCTTGAAGGATTTGTTAGACAGGTACGTACGTATGATAATGATCATCTATCTCTAGCTCTCTTTAAGCTGCTATATATATATATATATATATATATTGGTGTCAAGTATATAATGCAGCTTTTGTTCGGTGAGTAACGTTAAATTTGCTGGCGGGCCCCTACATAGTGTGGTCCGGTAAAGGAATCCGGTCCTGTTTGGGTTGGGAAACCTACCCCAAACCATGAAACTGCTCCATGTCTCACCCTCGTGAGGTTGGGTGGTGTGTTGCACATATATTCGTGGTTTCTATGCGTGTATGTTATGCCATGATTTTATGTGGATTATCTGATCGTACATCAATTTTTTGAAAGAAAGCAACAGACAATACAGGATTCTTAGTACATTGGTAGGCACAAATCAACGTATTAAAGGCTTGTTTGTTTGTCCGGCCAGCCACGCTACAAACAAACACACACACAAGCCTATGCTTGAGCTACCAAACATGATCATATGGTGGTAAATTGATCATTACCAGCATCAAAGGTCTCACATGTGGCAAGAACTGGTGGTCCCACGGAGATAAATATCGACACGTTATGAGTGATCTGTTAAGCCCATGTTTGTATGATGTCATGGTCGTAACTGTTTGACTTGAAGACAACCTAAGTCCATTCTTCATAACTCTCTTTTTGACTGCTCAAAACCCAGCCTGATCAGCTGATCATAACCTCACTCGCTGGGTGTACCTTGAGTTGACTCGTTAAATCTTTAATGAAATTACCATTCCACTGGAGCTGCTCATCAGCATGAACTCCATTCTAGACCCTACACCCTCGTTTTCACTTAGCGAACGAGGTCTCTCAGCTTTTCTTTGAAGATTTAGGGTTAGGTGGCCCCAAGTTTGAATGCTAGGTCAGTTCTTTGAAAAATATCACCTTAGGGAAGAATATTAGCAAAAGATTGATGAGAATTAATTGTCAATCACGTTTCCATTGGGATTCTAATTCAAGTTATATTCCAGTCAAGATGTAGAAATTCATAATAATCATCTCAGGCATTCACAATATATATATGAGCAATAAATAGTTTGACCACTTCTTAATTGCCATCAGTTGACTTATATAATTAATTACATATAATACTTTGAATTTCCTGTTCTGTCCTAAATACATTATAATCAGATCAGAGGAGGGCACTAGTTAGCATACAAAGATTAATTGTTTGAGATTGATGCATTACTTTGTAATTAATTTCTAGGTTAAACTTTCTATTGTGACTGCATTTTTTTTAATATAATTTATCAAGCTTCTAGACATGTGTGATAGTAAGAATATTTACCAAGACTAACACACGTTACACAGGCTACATTTTCCATTCTCAAATTTTCTTCTTATAACTCGATCGTTTGACAATCAAGACCCCAACTATCACAAAGTCAGGAGTGGATATAATTATTTATTATAGTTAAGAACCTACTTAAGAAGATAATTTAATTTTTAATGTTGTTTTTATGGTCAAGCCTAATCACACCATATTCTAAATGACGACATGCATGGATTTTTATTTATCTTTTCTATTTGGAATTTCTTTGATGTGAAATATTCTTTTGATATAAATTAACTTTTTTTTCTTTTTTTTTTTTACCTACAGGCAGATAATTTGAGGCACCAAACAATTCACCGGCTGCAACAATTACTCACAACCCGTCAAGCCGCAAGGTGTTTGCTTGCTATTGCCGAGTACTTCCATCGTCTTCGAGCTCTCAGCTCCCTCTGGTTAGCTCGTCCCCGGCGAGAATAATGAATAATAGAAACCCTAGATCCTTAGCACCACTTTTATATCTCTTAGTATCACTCCCCCTTAATTATCAAACATGTCTTCTATATTTCTTTTCCTCGTCGTCTACAGAGAGATGTATAGATAGACCAAATAGTGGATTAAAAAAATTTGAAGTGGTAGAACTCTCAATTTCTCAGTTGATCAATATTTCTTCTTTGAGAGATTATTTGAAGTAATGATTTGGCAGCCATCTTTGACCATGAATGCATAGATGGTCAGGAAGGAGAATTGATGAAGATGGAAAAGAAGATAATTAGTGCTAACTAGAAAGGGGTTAGTTTGAATTAGAAGATGACCGAGGACATTAGGGCGTTTTTATTTATATTTGTGTCAGAAAAGACAAAAGTGTTTGGTTCCAGAGAGAAAGAAAAGTGCTGAAAGTTGAAACTTGAAAGTCCATCCGGACTAGGTGTTTGATGCATGCTTGCGTTTTATCCCGTGGCCTGAGATCATGAATTTGAAACTGACAAGCTAACATCTACATTGTATATATATGATACTGTATTTGGAAGAATAATAGAGGTTATTTTTTAAAATATTTTTTGTTTTAAAATGTATAAAAATAATGTTGTTTTGAAAAATTATTTTTGATATTAATATATTAAAATAATTTAAAACTAAAAAAAGATCAATTTTTTTCAAAAACAGAATCCAACTGTGACGTAAAACACCTTCCAAAAAGCTTCATTTGAAAGCTGTGTTATAGGATATCATGGAAAATTGGGTCCTGCTTGTGTTCACGGACCATGAAAGAAACACTGAACTTTTCTCGTCCAGGCCGCAGAAGAGATTTTTCCCTCTCTCTCTTTTTGAAACGTCTATGGAAGTTTATAAAATATGTTGAAAAGAAAAAAAGAAATTTGACGGCGTCTGAAATCGTTTAGTGGGCTTCATCTAAGGCTCCGTTTGTTTGCAGGAAAGTGAATTCCTTTTGGAAAGTGAATTCCGGGGAAAGTGAATTCCTGGAAAGTGAATTCCGGGAAAGTATTTTCCGATGTTTGGTAGTGTTATGGAAAATGAACTGGAAAACACTTTCCAGTGTTTGGTTATGTCATGGAAAATGAACTGGAAAATAACTTATTAATATTTTATTTTTCTCAAGTTTATTAAAATAATGAGGAACAAATCTTACAAATTAAAAAGTTGAATGAGAATGAAATTGAAAAAAAAATATAATTTCATAAATTATCTCAAATAAAACAAATAATAATCAAAATAATAGGGATCAAATCTAAAAAATTAAAGAAAAATGAAAAATGAAGAAATTAAAATAATAATAATCAACATTTCATAAATTATTTCAAATAAAATAAATAACAATCAAAAGAATGAGGATCAAATTTGATAAATAAAAAATTTCAATAAAAAAATGATAAGAAAAAAGCAAATAGCAATTATAAAAATAAGGACCAAAGTTAATATAAAAATAAAATTTTAAGAGATGAAATTGAAAAATAAATATTCAAAACAAAATATATATAGCAATCAAAAGTTTGAGGATCAAATTTGATATAATCAGCAAATAATGACATTTCTAAATTTTTCACAACTTCCGGAAAGTGTTTTCCCCTCAAATTTTTCAGGAAAACACTTTCCTGAAAACCAAGCCAAATTTTCCTTTTACTGGAAAGTGTTTTCCATTGACCAACTTTCCTACTGGCAAACAAACACAAGAAAGTTTGGAAAGTGTTTTCCCGGAAATCACTTTCCGGAAAACAAACACAGCTAAAAGGAAAACACTTTCCTGAAAACCAAGTCAATTTTTTTTTTGACTAAAATTGACCGGAAAGTGTTTTCCGCTGACCGGAAATTGTTTTCCGTTGACCAACTTTCCTAATGACAAACAAACACAGGAAAGTTTGGAAAATGGTTTCCCGGAAACTACTTTCCGGGAAACAAACAAGGCCTAAGTTTAAAACGTCATGTAGCCGGGTTAACCCAAAGGGTCTTGTCGGGGTCATTTTATTAGAATGAAAAACATTAAGAAACATTTGAGGGCCCTACCGGGTTCGAACCGGTGACCTCTTGATCTGCAGTCAAATGCTCTACCACTGAGCTAAGGACCCCATTTGAGGAAAAGCTGTTCATTAATTTAATAATACTATTATATTAAAGTTCCTTCAACAATTGCATATTTGTTGTATGACAAGCGTCGATGTGACTTAGTTTTTGTTTGATATTGCTGTGCTTTCAAAACACATCTGGTTTTGGATTACAAACAATATTTTATAGCAATTATCACTTTTAAAAAATGGTTTGCTTTTAAAGCAAAACATGTTCTCTTGTTTTTAACCAAAAACATTGTTAAGAACAACTTTCTTCATTATTTTTTAAATACATGCTAGTACACTTAGTGTTTTATATAATTCTATTTCATAATCTTTACATATGTATATAACCTTATTCAACTCTTTCAACATTATTTTTATCACACAACATATCACTTAAGCTTAATATAATCTTGAATTTTTTTTAAACCCAAACCATATTTTTAATTGATTTTTAGGTTATTCTTGCACACATTAAATCAATTTAATCATATTAAGAAAAATTTTATAAAATTTAATTTTAATTTCGAGTTGGACAAGAAATCAAGTTAGAATATTTTAATGTTTTAAAAAGGAAAATAGCTATTTTATTTGTATACCCTATTTTTTAAACACTCAGTTATGCGGAAAAAATTATATTAGTACATGTTTTACAGCTTGGTGAAATGAGATATTTGTAAAAATTCTGTGCAATAACTCAATAATTCCAATACTAAGAGTGTGTTTGACATTGCGGTAGCTGTTGTGGTTGTGGTTTGAAAAAAGTTATTTTATAAAAAGTACTTTTAGTTGAGGTTGATTTGAAAAAATGAATATTTGGTTAAAACTGTGGTTGAAATTGAGGTTGAAGAAAAAGTAGTTTAATGTGTTTGGTTTAAAAAATGCTTTTCAAATTGAGGTTATAAAATAATTTTAAAAAATATATATTAATATTGATGGTTTTAAATTTAAATATTGTAAAATTAATTACTCCTATTATATCATGAAAAAAATAATACTTTATATAAAATATTTTTTATTATTCTATTAAACTATTTATAATTTCATTACATACAAAAATTCATTCGATAAAAACTGCAAAATTGATATTACTTTGCGAGTGAATTTAATTCACTCTATACTAGTTTTTCAAGAAAAAATTTCGAGAAAAAAAAATATTATTCACGTCGCGAACGAATTTAATTCTGAAAACTAGTTTTTTTTTTTAAAAAAAATATAATACAATTAACACATTAAAAAAAAAAAAACCTGCGTACAGTGCAAGTGAATTGCACTGTGAATTGCACTGTTCCTTGTTTTTTATTAGCTGCAGAGAACGAAAAGCATGTTTTTGTTGCTTTTTCGTTTTAGCGTTTCAAATGCAAAATTCATGTGGGTCCCATACACAGTAAATCACTTTTCTTAATTACCAAACGGCTGCGGATTGTGTTTTAAATAAAACGCAGCCGCAGCCGCGTAGACAAACGGACTCTAAGAAATGCAATGGAGGAGTCCACATTTTTGCCCCTTTAAAAATAATACCTTTAAATTAATTTATAAGATAATTACAAAAAAACCTCACGTAGTTTTCTTTTATTTTCATTTTACTTTTATTCTTTCAAAAATTACAATTTATGTATTGAAGTTTATAAGTTCGTAACACTTTATATTCTCATTATAGAACCCCAAGAAATACCAATAAAAAATGTCAGATTAATTACAAAATTATTATTATATTTCAATTAATGACTAAAAAATCTTTATATTAAACAATACAACTTTGTCATCAAATTTCTTATAAAGAAAAACTAGCCATTAAAACTTTGTCAAATATTTTATTGAAATTGTTTATTCTTTTTACTACTTCAAGGAATTAACCTATGATTGCTCTATATGACAAAACATTCTACATCCAGAGCATGATTAGGGTACGTGTTTGCCCCAAAGAATGAGGAAAATGAAAAACCAAACGCAAAGGTTGTTAAATAAATCTAATCAATTTTATGTTTGTGTTATTAAAACATCAAACCGGTTCTGAATAAAAACTGCTTTACTACATAATTTTCTTGAAAGCAACACAGAGATCAGAGATTAGGATCCTAGCATGAAGAAGGAAAACGAGACACCAGGAAATCCAAAGATTTTTTTTTTATTAAGAAACATTTCCAACCAACACAACAAAAAACCGAAAGCAGAACAAGAAACAGAGTATTTTCCTTTTGTTCAGAGCATGCTGTCAGCACGAGATGGCAACCTCCTGAAGAAATTGCCGGGAGCTGATGGTTGCTTGCTGCGAAATCTAGGATGTCGAAGCCAGAACAAGCCTGTAACCAAGGTAATTATTTTAAAAGGTGTTATATAGAGCACCACAGCTGCAATGAGGCAGAAAATCACGAAGAGGCTGGTTGCTCTTGGGTCTCTCCAGCTGAGCAGAGCCTGAAAACGTTCCCCTTGCGTGGCCATGTCTCCCATCACGGTCTGGATCCTTCCGGCAACACTCCTAAGTCTGTCATACCTCATTCGAGCGACATCTTGTTGCTTTGATGTGGGAAAAGTGTCAAACTCCTCATCCAGTTCATCGGGGTGAACTGCTTCTGCCCATGAAAGTTTGGTATCCATGTGAGGGGGGTGCCTTGGGCGGAGACGGTAATTCCATATTCCGATTAGGAACATATAAAGAAAAATAGTAGGCATAATTAGTTCCGGGTAGCAGACCAAAATGAAAAATAAAACATGAACTAAGGCTGTTGTGACTGGGTTCTTCCATTTACACACTTCACCAAGCCACTTGCTTATTGAGATCACACCAGAAAAAAGCGACACAATACGGAAGAAGTTAGCTTTGCTTCTTCTCATGCTCCACATGTGAGAATCCACGTCCAGCATGTACTCCACAATCTCTTTCCTTAGTGGTGGCTCTGCTCTGCCAAGCCTTACTGCTACAATATTCATGGCCTGATATCTCAAACTGTCTAGCTGATTTACAGTAAAAGGATGCAAATAATGCATTTTCGGCAACAAGGGGTTCCCATACAGGTAAATCATGTTTGCTAGTGATAGGCAGGTGAATCGAACTGCTAGTTGGAGTTCTCCCATCTTTTTCAGTCCAGATGGTTGTAGGACTAGAAGTGGATAGGAGTTCGTGTATATTCGATCTGTTTCCAAGGTAGATAGTCGAATTCTTACCTTTCCAATTCTCGAGTCAATTCGAGCTCCACCACCAGTTGCCGGTTTTTCACCACCACCCAAGTGGCAGTTGTCAAAAACTCCCAAGGTAATCACCGTGGAGGGGTCGTACACCTCCCATGTATACTGCTCATTCCACTTTGGATTGAAGTTTTCGATGATCGTTCTGGTCCGTACCCACTTCAGCCCATACTTGGCTACACAATAAGCATCAGTAGTTCCTCTCCCTTCCTTCGTTTTCATTGGAAGAAGCCCTTGCGCACTTAGGACACCGACTTCCAGGATTCCTATAGGGTGCTTCCAGAGCTGCCAAGCTGTTGGTCGTTGGTCGCTTATATACATTGTTGATTCGTCTAGTACATGGTAAGCACCCTCAAGGCAAACTCTGAGATGAAGCCTAACTGAAAATTTGAGTTCGTGCCCCTTGTCTCCCTCCAGAGCACCGAACCCAAATCTTTCAAGGTTGAACCACTTGGAGTGAACTGGCCGGTAATCCAGGCGCCTCTCAAAGATTTGGAGTGGCAAATCTACTCTCCCCACAACTTCATCTTTTCCAGGACTTGCTTTATTTTCGACAGTAAGTATCAACTGCTCCTCAAAAGGCTCTGCTGCTACAAAGATCAGATCTTCATTCCACATAGGGTTTGTTGTTCGGGTTGGGCATAGCTTAGTTTTGAGTATCTGGTTTCCAACTTGAGCTTTCACCAAAACTTGTGGCAACTGACTTGGGTCAAGCGGTTCTACATCGTGAGCTTCAATCACATTTACCCTAAGATACCAAAGTTTTGGTGAAACATAAACCTTTGATCGGATATTGAGAACACCCTCCCTATGAACTGAAGCAGCATCTGAGTGCCAGGCCTCCGGAAATGCTTCATCAGCCTGTGTACCCATCCAGACTGCAAGCATCACCTCTCCTTTCACCTTGTTATCTCCATGGAGAGCCTCTAATCTATACCATTGTGGGGCTAAGGGGCTGTCTGGTGGAACCCTTGTAGGCACTTCATGCATGTCAAAGACCACCTTTCCTACGTGATCATCTCTTTTCACTTTCTGTCTATCTCTTAGTATTACTTCAACTACCGAAGACTGAATTTTCTCCTTTGAGAATGCAAAAACCTGTTTCCATTCAGGGTTGGTCTTCTTCTCAAAATGCTGTGTTTCTCCTTTATAATTCCCGACTTTAACTTCTATGTAGGGGTCGCAGCTTCCAGTTACTGGGTTTGTGGGAAGATCTTTGGCTTTCACAACTCGGACATACAGATAAAACATCTGCTCCACAAGATCATACGTGCTTGTTGCTCTTTCACTGCTAATCCACCCACCTCCACCGCGTGGTCCTCCATGAGGCCAACGTTCCCCAAGCTGAGGCTTTGTGTCCTTCAATTTGAAGTCATCTTTGTGGTGAGGTGCAGCTAATGGATTCATTGGTGCAAAATCGAGGGCACCCTTTTCCAGTGATTTTTCCTAAGAACTTCTTGCTGCTTGCGTTTTGATGCACAGGATCGACTCCAATTAACTCAGTCCGCAAGACTTGTGGAAGTTGAAGTATCTTTAGTTGCTCGTGTAGTTTCAGTGCCTGAAGTGGAAACAGCAAAATCAATATTGATTAGAAGAACCGATGCAGTATGTATGAAAAGGACTGTTCATCTATATGTCATAGATATTTAATTTCTCACCTTCACATGCAAGAAGAATTTTTGAAGCCAGAGTTGCTCATCTTCACCTCCTTTCGCTGACTCATATCACAGCCAGGAACTCTTACCCTTCCAAGAAAGCCGCGATCAGCAAATGATCTGTTCTCCGAGTGTTATGATTTTTTAGGCATTTGGAATCTTTGAGGGTGATGAGGAGGCACTGATTGCAAGGAGGCTCAAGTGCAGTAGGAGTTTAGGTTTTAAAAGCTATCTGCTAAAACCAAGTTTATATAATCCTCTTGCTGAGGCTTAACTTGAGAGCATGTATACCAACTCCGCTGACAGTTTAACAATACCTGTCTCTGGTTTGCTTTGAGCAGAAAAAAAGAATCTTAATTTTGGAAGGAAAAGGTAAGAGAGAATTACTAAGAACTGCTGCAATGCTACGAGTTCCACTAGATGAAGTGTAGCGGGGAAGGCTTGTGTTTTGCTTACAAGAATAAATGCAAGGCTGGAATGGTCCATAATGAGTCTCAGATTAGGAAAAGGTGATTGCCACCCCACTTGAAAGGACAAAGATAATCTTTTTAGTTTTTAAAATAAAGTGATTCAGTGCATGTTCACTATCCTATATTCTTTCAGCTATCTTAGCTTTATAAAATTGTCAACTGAAATATTAAACCATCCACATTACCCTTCAATCTCCGGTCCAGAAAATCTTGTCTTTCAAGGCATGGCAATTCTGGTTACTTTATTTGAGCTGCATAACTTGGTGAGGACAGCTCGCTCCTGATCTCTTCTTTCTGGGTTCTGAAGCAAAGCTAATGCGAGGAAAAGGAAGCAAAAACCATTAACTTTGGAAATTTTTATGAGTTAAAAACACCGTGTGGGTTCTGAAGCAAAGCTAGTGCGAGGAAAAGGAAGCAAAAACCATTAACTTTGGAAATTTTGATGAGTTAAAAATACCGTGGTGAGCTTAAAGAAAGAAAAAGGCAGCCTAGAAATCTGTTTCTTGTACATAAAGATGCTTTATCCAGTACTCTCTCTATCTTTATTCTTCTTTAGTTTAATTTCTTGCTGTCAGGATGACTTTCTTCATGGAAGGTATGGAAATTCTGTTTCCTTCATATAAACCGATTCCCTTAATTTAGGTCAAAAGGTCATCAGTAGCCATAGCACCAGAGCTGCTGTGCTTAAAACTCTTTGTAGCTTGTACTTGGTTTTTTGGTAGCTTAGGCAGTGACAGACAAGGCTCCTCCCTCCTCCGTTGTTGGATTCTATTTTGCAAAGTTTTTCGGACCAAGAATAAATATCCCATTTACAGATTGAGCATCTTTTGCTTTAGAGAACTCTGAACAATGATGGCTCCGCTAAGAATATTTCTGTAGATATGCAAATCGTTGTTAGCAGAAGGGCACACTTGGTGCCTTTGCGAGGAGAAAAGTAGACTGTAAAGTAGACAAGTCTTATTTTTATTTAGATGCTTCTGATGAGTCGACCACCATGATTATTGGTTGATCACGACGGCCATCTGGATGATGGAATTTATGCGATTCATTTGTCTGATAATTATTATGCAATGACTGATGCCAAACTCGTACTTCAAAGAATTATTTATAAGATGTACTTGTCGCGGAACATGTTCCAAATATCTCCTGCGCGCGATCGCATTCTTCCTGCAATGAATTACCTAATTAGCTGTATCATTATTTTCAACGAAATATTAGAAATTATGCAGAAGAAATGGTTAAATCCATCCTCTGATACTCCAAGATTCAGTGATTGATGAACATTATTTTTTACATTAAAAAAAATCAGTTTTTTCTTTTTTTGTAATATTTTTTTTCAAAATTATCTTCGTTGATTTTATTTTTTTTAATATTGAGTTGATTAGAATTTAACTTTATAATAAAGCTTAATCATGTAGGAAAGCACTGTAACTTTCCTTACAAAACATTGTGGATTGCTACAGTGTCTCTCCGCATGGTTTTTTTTTTCTTCTTATAATTGTTTACAAATTATCTTTGTCAATTTTATTTTTTTAATATTGAGTTGTTTGAGAATTACAATTACAAGTCATTACAAATAAAGCTAAATCATGTGAGGAAGCACTATAGCTTTTATCACAAAACACTGTGAATTGTTATAATATTTCCAGCCTGATTTGTTTTCTTTTTTTTGGTGTTTGTTTTGTTATTTTTTTTTCTAAATTTTGTCTCTGTCGATTTGTTTCTAATATTGAGCTGATTAATAATTTAACTTTGTAATTTTTTTTAAAACACTGTGAATTGTTGTAGTGTTTTCCCATATGATTTTTTCCAAAATTATCTTTGTTGATTTTTTTTTTAATATTGAGTTGGTTAAGAATTATAATTACAATAAAGTTAAATCATATGAGGAAAGTATTGTAGTTTTTCTCATAAAACACTGTGGATTGCTACAATATTTTTCTAAATGTTTTTTTATTTTATTTTACTGGGGAAAGCACTATAGTTTTCTTCACAAAAACATTGTCAATTGCTAATATGTTTTTCCTAATGAGTTTTATTCCTTCCAAAATTATCTTTGTTGTTTTTTTTTTAATATTAAATTAATAAAGAATTTAGCTTTGTAATTTTTTTTGTTTTTTATTAACAAAAGAGTTAAATCATATACTGAAAGCACTGTATTTTTCCTTACAAAACACTATAGATTGCTATAAATTATTTTGTTCAGTTTTTAAGTTTTTGATCATTAACATAATTTTTTTTTTTGTTATGAAATATTTACTCAATTATATTTTTAATTTTTATTATTTATCTAATATTAATTCATAATTATAATACTATCAAGTATATTTTTTTTATATTCGAACATTTATCTCATTAAAAATGAAACCGCGTTTACAAAGAGTAAGTTGCCTAAATTGTAACGTGGGAAAACGATAAAAGACATTCCAAGTCAAACAAAAACTGAATTTAACCTATTTGACTGGAAGCTGGAAACATGGGGCAAGCGGCTAAAAAAAAAAACTAGATGACAAGCGCTAATCGTGGTGGCCTCTAGAGGAGAAATCAGTGAACAGACTCGAAAAAACTGAAGAGTTAAATTAACACAAGAAATGATGAATTTAAAGAAAATTGGCTGGCAACATTCACGCAAGCAAGATCTAGCTATTCCATCCTATATATATATATATATAATATATATAACCTTTACACTTTTTATTCACAATTACTCCATACACGGTTTCATTTTTTAAATACCTTGTAGGGTCTTGTCAACGTCGACTCTTTCAAATCTTCTTGTTTTTAATATATGTATCCAAACAATATTATGCATGTAAGAATCGTAATGTCCACGTAATACAAAAATATCTTCTTCTCGAGATTGGGGTTAAGTCAATTGGATAAAAGGTTATTTGATTGTTTTTAAAAATACTTTTTTTAAAAAAAACAAAAAAAAAAACTAAGTTGTTTGTGATGGAGGTGTGTTCAAGTGTAGTTCTATACTATATCTTTTTTATTTTTTTTTTGAGATTTCAACCCCTAAACAATATCCTTCCAAACCATCTATAAATTAAGATCCGGATTATTAAGAGCCAGGTTTGTTTAATAATGCGGTTTATTGCGTGGGTCAAACAAAATCATTCGCCTAACAAATTAATTACAGCCTTTGAAGCAGTAAAGGAGTCTTTAATTACAACCTTTGAAGCAAGACAAGTTTGGACTTCATCTTAAGTGAGTATTACGTGGGTCAAACAAAATCATTCGCCTAACAAATTAAGTGCAATACAAAAAACAAATGGCCTAACAAACTCTGATTATACGTGTAAGAGAAAAGTCAAACCCGTCGTTCTGTGTTTTTTATAGATTGGACCAAAAAAATAAAAATAAAAACTCTATCCTCAAAGTTTCTATAGGATCGAGATGAGAATTTTAAGAACGAAGGGTTAGCCATTTAACCTTCCACTTAAGAAAAAAAAAAAGATAGGATAATAATATCTTGACATTGTGATTAAGGACCGTATTCTCATCCAAATGTGCTCTACAAAATCTTATTTATAATGTGAACAGAAAAGAGCCGGTGGCTTCGAAGGTGGAAAGCAAATTAATCCCTACCAAATTTCAAAATGAGATCTATACATAAAGTAAAATTCGCATAAAACTATTCTTAAAAAATCATATAAACAATAATAAGTGATATTTGAGTTCCTTGTAGTACAATCCAATCAAATCACTAAGCCACTTGCAACCTTATCACATTTTGATTCCATATAGGACCTTCCGTGTATAACCCCATGAGAGATCAATCGGTGAAGTTGCTGTTGGTGGAGGTGTATTCAAGTGTAGGTAGATACTATATTTTCTCTATGAATTTTTGAGAGTTGGTTTTTGAATCTATTTATTTCTATATTTTAAAAATATTTTTTAAAATAAAAATATTTTTTTATTAACTTTAAATTAATATATTTTTAAATCATTTTGATGTGTTAATGTTAAAAATAAATTTTAAAAAAATAAAAAAACATCAATAACATACATTTTAGCACGAAATGTTATTTAAAAAATAACCGCAACCATATTGACAAACAAAACAAGCTCACTAGGTGTATTTAGTAATGCGGTTCGATTGATTTTTTAAAATTATTTTTATTTTAAAAAATATTATTTTAATATGTTTTAAGTATTTTTAACGTAATAATATTAAAAATTTTAAATTTAAAAATATATGCAATTGAAAAACATTGGGGAAGCAAGGAACATGGCCCCCGGCCCTCGTCATTGACTGGTCCAAACTAGTTTGGTTTCGTGTAAAGTTCGATTATCAGGAAGGCTTTGTCCTGTGCAGACTGCAGAGTGTTTTATGGATGAAATTATATTGTATTTAGTTTATTTGTCAGAGTTTTATGGACTGAATTTTCCAGCCCTCGAATGGATATTATAACGAGGCAGGACAAGAGGGAGGAATATGTGATGGGATCCATAATAAAAAATATAATACATCGCCAGTAAGGATTATATAACTTGAACACTTGGCCAACAATTGAAGACAGGTAGAGTTTAATTGAAGTGGTCAAGAGGATGAACACAAACTACTCACGTGAGCAAAAACGAATTGAAATCTGACACATTTATGGCATAGTTTAGTCAAATATTTTGGCCAAGATATGCTTGGACTTTCCCTCGATGAATCCAGCTTTGAGGTGCCTGTAGTCTTTCGTCATACTATACGAACATATCAATGCCAAGAACCCTTTAAATAGAGCATCTGCACTCCATTTCTCAAAGAACAAAGTGAAAAAGGAAGATGAGATCTACCAGAGCAGAAGCAAATATGAATACCTTTTTCCTTTCCCTACTCATTTCCAGTACCCTTCTTTCGCTCTCCCTCTCAAAAGAGCTTTGCAATCCCCAAGATAAACAGGTTCTTCTCCAAATCAAAAAACATTTTGGCGATCCTTACCTCTTAGCCTCATGGAAGTCAGATACTGATTGCTGCACAGACTGGTACCAGGTTGAGTGTGACTCCACAACCAACCGCATCATTTCTCTCACCGTTTTTGCTGGCAACCTTTCTGGCCAAATCCCCGCTGCAGTTGGGGACTTGCCCTATCTCCAGAACCTTGTGTTTCGCAAGCTGACTGATATTACAGGCCCCGTACAGCCCGCCATTGCCAAGCTCGTACACCTAACGTCTCTCAGACTTGACTGGCTAAATCTCACAGGGACAGTACCTGACTTTCTCAGCCAGCTCAAGAATCTCACATTCTTGGACCTGTCTTTTAACGGCTTCTCTGGATCAATACCAAGCTCACTAGCTTTGCTGCCAAATCTTGGTGCTCTTCACTTGGACAGGAACAAGCTTACGGGCTCGATCCCAGAATCATTTGGTACCTTTAAAGGCAGCGTACCGGATCTTTACTTGTCTCACAACCAACTTACTGGAGAAATCCCTGCATCATTAGGGAACATGGACTTCAGCGTCATTGATTTATCACGCAACAAACTTGTTGGTGATGCTTCCATGTTATTTGGGCTAAACAAAACTACTAATAATGTGTATCTCTCCAGGAATCTATTCGAATTCAATCTGTCAAATGTGGTATTTCCAAGTACCATGGAAAATCTGGACATTAGTCACAACAAGATTTTCGGTAGCATTCCTCCACAAATGACTCAGCTACCTTTGCAGTCCCTGGACGTGAGTTACAACAGGCTGTGTGGCCAGATTCCGGTAGGTGGTAAGTTGCAGAGCTTTGATAACTCCAGTTATTTCCATAACAGGTGCTTGTGCGGAGCTCCACTTGGAAACTGCAAATAGTTCAGCCGATAAAGAAGCATTTCCAGTGTAATAAGGATTTGCAATATTTCTGAAAGCAACATGTATTGAGAAAATAAGATTAGTCAAAGATAAGAAATATCTATTATTATCTTTGTTTTCAATTATTCCTCCTTGTACTTATTCAAGTCCATTGAATTCACAGTACTTTGAGAGTATTTGAATCTTGCATAAGGCTATCTTACTTACAAATTACTACATTTGAAATTACTAACAAAACTGTCCGACGCTCAGAGCCATAGACTAGTTTTTAGCAGTTCTCCACCTGGACCTGCTGCAAAGAGCAGGAGGAGAGACACTAAAGTGCCTCTCATAGAAGAAAACAAATCTTGATTTATAATGTTTGTATTAGTAAGTTATATTTGTGTTATTAACTGAGAGAAAAAGACAACAGTATCACTTGTCCCATAAGAATTGTCAAAGCACCAAGATTTTGCCCATTTTAGTCTTTATCACATCTTGATAAATGTCGTTTTCATTGACAATACCTGCTAGGGATCACTTAGTGGTGAAGTTGTTTTTGGAGGTGGTATCAAAAGATTTCCAGAAGTGAAGGTTTATATTCTCTTTCGAAGACACAGAAATTTAGATCCATCTTATATGAGATTAAGAATGGCGTCATTATTGACTCGTCAAACGATCTGTTTTTACAATAGCCATGTAAATAGCAGCTAAGGAGCCTCTATGGTGAATTCAGACGTCAAAAAATCCAAAGTCGGCCAAGCAAATTTTAAGGCTATCAAGCTTTGAAGAGGATATCAAAGTTGCAGAACTTTGATTACTCCACATATTTCGATAATATGTGGCTGTATGGTTCTCAACTACAAAACTGGACAGAGGCTAACATAAGTGTCAAAGCCAAGTTATGGATTTCACTAAGAAACCATGCATGATTCTACAAGTTCTTAGCTTCTGTAACAGCTCACGGGAGTCTCTCATTTGCAACTTAATAGTCTCCCAATGTAAGCTATATATATAAACCTACATCATAGTTTTAAGTGGAGTTGCAAACCTGTATAATCACCCACAGCTGGAACGTTCTTTGAGATCATCAACTTCAAAATCTTCTCATAGTGTCTGCAATCTACAGCCAAAATGGCAAACTAATGAAGTACCGGAACTCGTATCGACAACTGGTTGCATGGCACGCTGCAACAACTGTGTCTCCTCAACACATCCTTATTGGATCAGGGCAGTTTTGGTCTGTTCCACTCTTCCATTTAACAAATATCTAAAATTTGAGATCCAGCTCATATGAGATAAGAAAAAAAAAAAAAAAAAAAACCGAGGCCATCATAATTGACCAGTTGACCATTCCAAGTCTGCTGAATATAGCCATGTAAAGTGGCAAACCGACACAGCAATATCCATTCATATCTGTTCAAAAAAAAAAAACAATTTCCCACTCCACCACCATAGCACTTTTCTATAGCTTTATTATTCTGTCTAAAAGTTTCCTCACTTTCGAAACATTAACGAGGGAATCAGATACCAGAACTCCTTTTCAGTGTCTTCAAACATTAATGGACGGATAGGTAAAATCCAAGCAAAACTTATTCCTTTGGCAGCTTGATGGCTGCTGCACTCTTTACTCGATCTGTTTCCTGAACACACAAGTCTAAAGATGACATCAAGTTGAGCTCTCAATAATGGCTCACATGGCACCTCTATCCCTATTAACAGAAACGCTAGCATATCATTTCTCACAATCCCAAACATGAAAACCCTCTTCATTTCCCTACTTATTTTCAATCTTCTTTCGCTCTCCCTTTCAGAAGAACTTTGCAATTCCCGTGATAAAAAAGTTCTCCAAATTAAAAAACATTTTGGTGATCCTTACCACCTAGCCTCATGGCTGCCAGGCACTGACTGCTGCACAGGTTGGAACCAGGTGGAGTGTGACCCCACCACCAACCGCGTAGTTTCCCTAAGGATTTTTCTGGCAACCTTTCTGGTGAAATCCCTGCCGAAATCGGGGACTTGCCGTATCTCAAAACGCTTGAGTTCCACAAGTTGACAAATATTACCGGCCCCGTACCAACCTCCATTTCCAAGCTCATACACCTCATTTCACTCACGCTTAGCCGCCTCAACCTCACTGGCCCAGTACCTGACTCTCTTAGCAACCTCAAGAATCTGAGAGTATTGAACCTGTCTTTCAACAGCCTTTCAGGGTCAATACCAAGCTCACTCGCTCTACTGCCAGAAAATTGATATTCTTGGCTTGGACAGGAACAAGCTTACTGGTCCAATCCCAGAATCATTTGGCAACTTTGTAGGCAGAGTATCGGGTATTTCCCTGTCTCCTAACCAGCTTTCTGGTAAAATCCCCGCTTCACTAGACAACAGAAACTTTCGTTTGGTTGATTTCTCGCGCAACAAACTTGAAGGTGATGCTTCCATGTTTTTTGGTCTAAGCAAAACTACTCAAAGTGTGGATCTCTCAAGGAATTTGCAACCACCTTGACATATTTGGATATTAACCACAACAAGATTTTCGGAAGCATTCCTACTCAGGTGACTGAGTTAATTAAGTTTCCTGTCCTTGAACGTGAGTTACAACAGGCTTTGCGGTCTGATACCCCAAGGTGGTAAGTTGCCGAGCTTAGAGTACACCGCATATTTCCATAACAGGTGCTTGTGCGGCACTCCACTGGAAAGCTGCAAGTAGGCGTTGGCTGCAAAAGCATTTCCCCTGAGCATGGATTTGCCACTTAAATGTACCTTGTGGTATGAGAGGAAAATATGTATCTTTTTCTTTCGTTTCTTCAATTTACAATTATCCACTCAATAAACCAATACAGGCCCAGGAGACATGGGGCAAGCCAGTGTTTGTAAACTGACATTTCCTTTTTATGATTCTGTTGAGACAGTGGAGATTGCCAAACATTCTAACTGCTCCTTTCCTAATTCTTCCCCAATTCTTCAACAACCAAAGCTTCAAAATGCCAATGTTTTCTGTTGAAACTACCATGTAATATTGATAATATCAGACGAACTTCTCATAGCTAGGGATTTCCCGCTTCCCCACTTCTTTCTACCCTAAGTCTCTCAAGTTAAAAAATGCCGATGATTGCGAGTTCTTATTCCCCACCATCTTTAGACAACCTTGTTTAGTCAGAATGTGCATTTGAGTTCACGACATGTCGCCTGATTTATAAGAGCAGGTTCTAGTTGAAGTACTCCAGGTAGGATTAGTTCTTTCTGATTTCAGCCTGCAGAGCAAGCTCCAGATTAACTAAACAAAATCCTGGAACCTGGAGTATATAGACTCAAAAACTGCGTGTCCATGTTCATGCCATGTTTTTTTCATGACGTGTATGTAACGCTTTCCTAAACATGCAAGCGCTGGGATTGAAAATGCACACTTCAAGTTTGCGAAGCATCGATAGCAGTCGCCACTAATTTTGTAGCTGAACATGATCAGAACTCCACAACCAAAAAAAAGATAGACCTTTCATGATTATTTCAGAATTTTTATTGTTAATTCCAATTAAGTCAAATACATTGTACCCTCAATCAGTGTTGTTCCTTTTACAGTCAAGAGAGCAAATAATTCAAAAAACACCCCATTTTCCCTTCTATCTGAAGGGTGCTCCTAAAAATCAGATGTAATACATTGTACAAGTTTAGCAAGAATTACTGGGTGAAGAATATACCAAAGAGAACAATTGTTGTCTTCTTCATATGTGATCCATTTCACAATGAAGGCTCCTTCCACTCTAATCTGTTAAGCCCATCAACAATTGCTCTTCGAAATTCATCATTGTGTAGAAGGAAGGACGAGACATGTCCTCCAGTAACCCATCTCACCTCTGAACCTGGCCAAGCATTTTGAAGCTCTAAAACAGAATGTTTTGGTATGTAACCATCATCCTAAAAACACAATTACAGTTGATTAAGATATGAAATAATATTAGATTTAGCAGGAAGGAATTTGAAAACTGTAAGCAGTAGAAGCAGCCTAAAATGAAAATGGCATAATGCATGTATATCCAGGTAACAATAATTCCTAGAGCCCATGGGGACTAATTTGCTAATTAAATAGTCTAAGAAGTGCTTATCAATAGGTTCAATGTTCGCATTACCTGTTTGGCTGTCCAAACTAGCATATATTGGCATGGTAACTTGCAGTTTTAATGGAAAAAACATAGACTTGATAAACATGTTGATGCTAAGTGGAGAAATTGATATCAACCCATCTAGAAATATAGTAAAGGTTGACTGGAGAAATAATCACAAATTCCTCAGATTTTCTTAAAATAGCATCATCTGGTGATACAGATATATGATACTTACAGTGGCAGCGACAAATATTACAGCATTGGGATTTTTGGGAATTGGAAAGCGCGTGACATCCGTGAGAGACAGCACATTTCGCATCCGTTGTCTCACCTCCTCAAGAGTCATCACAGTCTTTTGCACTGCAAGATCCTCTCTCAGTGCCTCCCAGGCAGTGCCATACCTTAGTATCCCATCACAGAATGCCACAACAGCAGAGTGTGGAGAGAGAAAAGGAAGGGTTGCAACAGGTGTGGGATGCAGTGATCCAACCATTGCAGCATGTACTCCTCCTAGATTCAATAAGAGCATCAAGATTTTTAAGAGGAAAATGGACCAAAATCTTGGACATTGTTTGATGTTCTTCAGAACTCTGAACTAGCATGTCGATTTTAAGAAACTCAATCAGTCTACTTTTTAATAGTCACCAGGAAAGATAAGTGCAACCTAGAATTTTAAAACCAAAGTGTTCTTACCCATGCTAAGTCCACAAACGCCCATCTTTCCAAACCCTCCCTCGGAGTCTAACCAATGTAAGAGACTGCGTGTCTCTTCAATGGTTGCTCTACCTAATAAAAGCAAGTCACTAACACACAATAGCTTTGCACCGCGCTGCAACATGGGTCGTCTCCGTCCATAGAAAGGGCTGCAAATTGTATTTTCAAATCAAATCCAGCACTTGTAGTATACGCGATACAATCAACGAGATTTCACCTACTAGATTGACTAATAAGTCAAGATTACTCTAACCTCTCTAGTACCATGGTAGCAATATTTTGCTTCAATAATGGTCCACCAAGACGCAATCTACGATCAAATGTATGGTCCCCAGTGCCTGCAAAATGAAGGTTTAGAATCTAGTCCATAGTAACCATCAAATTAAGGCAGAAATGAGGTTGCACGCATTCATCACACTGCCAACAGAGGCAACCCCATACTCACTTTGCAATCACCCTAACATTTCGATAAGTATTAAACTGGATTGAAAACTATCAACAAACATTTAACCAACTTCCACGACAATCCGTGAACCAAATAAAAACATTTCATTCACAATTTCTCCAATCAACAAAAAATATCATCTAAACTTCTGTACAAACACTCAAATTATAATTAAAAAAATTAATCTAAAACTATAGCTACTATTCAAATTCAAGCAGAGCTAAAGATATACCGTGTTACCTGCAAGATGAACCACACAGGCCGTCTTCTGTGGTGGGACACATTTGGGTGCAAGAAAAGCCACCCTTGCAGTGTGACTCTCAGGAGGCAGCGCACTAATCAATTGCTCATCACAAGTAGTCCTAAAAACCCCTTCTCTTAAACAAGCAGTTCTGGTTTCCCAAACTGTTCTCCAAATAGGTTGTATCAAAGTTGGAGGCCAATTTTGGCCTTCAACTTCAGGGAATAAGTCCTTAATCATTCTCTCTAAAAGCAAAAGCTTTGAACCACCCCATCCCCTAGAAAAGAATGGCGGGCTTATTTTGGTTCTGTGCATAAATGCTCCATAAATATGGTCTATCACATAATGAAGCATTCCTATATTGACTGTAACCATTTTTTGAGAGAAACCCAGAATTGCAATCACTGAAAAGGAATGAACTTTATGAGAAATTCAATTAATTTAAAAGAAACCCAGAAAATATTTTTCACAGTATACGATACTTTTGAAGAGAAATATTGAGATTAGAATGTAATTAGAGCTGGATTGATTAAAAACAATCCCACGAGTTATTACGCACAACAATCTCTCAAGTATTGATTAATTTGGTATGTAAAGCTGGAAAAAGAAAAAACTCAACATAAAAAATATTAGGTTTTTATAAAAAAAACATCATAAAAATTAAAAATTGTGTAACAAAATTTAGATCTGGTAAAACGAATTAAAACATGGGAAAGAATAAAGAAAGAAAACATAATCAGATCCGACAAATCAGAAAGACAATGTAAGTGATGTTAATACAAGAAAAGATAGAGATAAGACAGTCTGTACTATGAATGACTCGACTGTCATTGATAAGGAGAGGCTAGAAAAAGGGAAGGCAGGAGAGAATAAGAAGATAAAATGTGACCAAGCCCAGATGGACAGACTGATTGCCTAATTGAGACTATTACACGGGGAGAGGGGGGAGGAGGGGGGAGGAGGGGAGAGAGACAAACCGCTGGCCGAGAGAGAAATAAAGATGGCCAATGACATGGTGGGGGATGTGGCTATATGGGTCCCACGATGTAGACGTTCCATCGAATTTATTTTGTGTTTTTTATTTTTATTCTATTTATTCTTATATTTTTTGACAACTTACAATAAAGATAATATGTAGGTTGGAAAGCACTAAGTATTCTTTAATAGTTATTTTAATGTTTGCACTTAGCTAACTGGATCTATTATTGTTAGATCTTCAAATCCGAGTAACTGTTTCGTTTTATTAAGTTTTTTTTTATTAGAATTAAAAAAAAATCATATTTTTTAATTTAAAAATACCCTTAAGCTCAACAATAATATAAATTTTTTATTTTTTTAAAAAATAATAAAATCTTTATTTTTTAAAATTTTGATGGTATAGTGATTTTGAAACTTTAAATTTTTATAAGTATTTTGAGAGATTTAATTTTTTATATTATATTCTTAATATAATTTTTTTAAAAATTTAAAATATAATTTTATCAATTTGAATGGAAAACTTAATAAAATAATATATTAAATAAATAAATACTATATAAAAGTATAATAAAAAATAAAAACAAACAAGTGTTTTAAATAATATTTTGTTTTTGTTTTGGGATAAAATAGACGAAAATTATAGGGGTAAAAATATATTTGATTGAAGATAGAAACATAAACATAAATATCATTGAAACAATTTCGCAATGGATTTCAAAATTTTCAAAATAGAAGATATACATTACTAAAAATTTTATTATATTTTTATTTCTAAAATATTATTATAGAAAAAATTTAATTCTAAATTTATTTATTTAAGATAAATAAGGATAAAATAATTATTATTATAATTTTAAAATTTAACTTGGAACTCTCAGAACAAGACTCGGGTCACAGATTTAAAGGGTTAATATTAATTGTTTTTTATTAAATAATCAAGATAATATTGTTTTGGGTTTTTTTTAAATAAAAAATATCAATTTATTTTTCACTTGGGTTTTTAACAGGTTTTAATGTAAATTAATATAAAAAAATAATAATAAGTAATTACTTCTTCTCTTACATGTCACTGCAAAACGAACACACGTTAATTGACACCAATCACATTAGCATGTAACAGTCTCAAGTAATGGAATACACTTAAATATAAGACAAAAGATTAATAACTCAAATGTATATATAAAATATAAAATAAAAAGAGATGAGATGTATTATGGATGGGTTATTTGTCAGGAATCTATTAGTAATATTTACCAATTGATATATAATTGATCATCATATATTTTTATCATTAATAATAATCTCATGTATTAACCTAATATTTGAAGTGGTCCTTAATCCAAATTGTTGCATGTGGTCCAAGGAATTAATTCTAAATTTATTAATTAAAATATATAAGGAAAAAAAATAATTAATATAATTTTAAAACTTAACTTAAAATTCAACTTTGAACAAGTATCAAGTCATGGATCTAGAGGGTTAACATCAAATTTATTTAATAAAATAATTAAAATAATATTATTTTGATTATTATTATTTATTTAAAAAAAATCAATTGGTCTTTCACTTGGGTTTTGATCGAGTTTTAATGTAAATTAATGTAAGAAAAAATAATAAATAATTATTTTTTTAATATTTAAATTAGATAATAATATATATTAAAAATAAAACATATTTTTTTATATTTTATTGCATTCTGTACATTATCAATCAAATAGGATACATAAATAATTATTTTGTTTTTTATGTTATTACCAAACATAATTTTATTTGTATTTAATGTTTTATCTTATCTCCTTTATTATTATTATCTCTGTCTTGACGATAATTAAACGTAGCCTTCAAAATTTGTTTAATTATAAGAATAGAAATTTAAGCTATTTATTTATTTATTTTTGTTTGTTAGTAATTTTTAAGGCTGGTAAAGACACGAGAGGATAAGGTTGAAACTTAAAATAGATTATTTGTAAAACAATCTAGCTTTACTTATGGGACCATTACAGTTGGACGTGAACAGGACACCTATCTCGACACGCTGGACAAACGTGGATTTTATTAGGAGGAGGAGGAGAGCCTAGTTTTGATTAATTGAAAATCTCGAATCAATTAATTTCTAATTTCTTTCTTAATCAATTAAAGGATTATTGTTTATTTGCTAAAAAAATAGAAGAAGGATGATTTTGTTCGTGTTTTTTTAGGAAAAAAAATAAATGATCTTAACTAAATATTTTATATTTTTATTCAAATATAAAAAATGATAGATATAATATATATTAAAAATTATTTTTCAATTTTTGGAACGAGCAAATAAAATTGAAAAATAAAATAGAGAGAACAGGGCAGCATTTCATCATATTTTTTTGTCCAAATTTTGATTTCGTTTGGCTATCCCATGACCGCCATCACAAGAGAAGTGAGAATTCGCTTTCATACATCTGATTATTGGCAGCAACAAGGCTAGAAGAAATCGGACACGAGTAATTTTGTAAATCTCCTTTAAAGCCATGTATTTTATCCTGTTACGATCACTCAGAATGATGAAAATGGATAGAGTCTTGCCACTGGGACACAAATTAATGGACGAGCATTGGAGGTGTTATACCAGGTCCCTCTTCCTTTTTTTTTCTTTTTTTCTTTTGATTAGAGAAAATCCCATCCCTCAGAAAATACACTTTATAAGTTTAAATGAGCAAGTAAAATCTCGATTACCCTAGACTCTAATAAAAAATACATATCCTGACTTGAACTCAAAATTTACTATACAGATTTTAAAACCTTTATCATCACATCACGCACTTTGAAGAGAGGTCCCTCTTTCATATCTATGATACCATGAACTTTCCAATCAAAACATTGAATCAAAGCAGCGAGGCTTGTTTGAACCAATTAACTAGGGACTTGTATTTAATCATAAAAGTTTTGTGTCTGATAGACTTTACCAGGATGAATTGCTTGATTCTTCTCTGGTCAGTTTCATTTCTGAGCTATCATCTTCGGATATATCAAGCAAAATATCAAGTAAATCCTTCCCTGAATCACCTTCATCAGTTTCTTTCTTCATCTTCCTCACCTCTTCATGATCCTTTCCATCATTCCATCGAACTTTTTGTGGACTTCCTTCAGCCTTTTTCCAAACCCCTGCAGATCCAAGTTCTTGCAAAACCAAATAAAATCTGATAGATTGAACTTTCCTGTAAGCTCAGCTACATCGTGCACCAACTTCCTAACCCCGTCAGCTTCATCATCATTATCTGGACACCTTTGGTTCATTGTCATTCTCGATATAACATTATCAGTTAGCCTCATAAGTTGACTTCCAACATTAATCAACTCTCTTGCATTTGCTTTCTTTAGCAAGAACTGTAAAAACTGCCCTATCTCTTCATGCCTAGATGGAAGCAGCTGGTCTAACATTCGACTTCCAAGAAGTTCAGTCACACAAATTTTCTTCACGAACTTCCAATAAGGTCCGTGAGGGGCAAATGAGAAATCAGTTGATCCATATGTTAGGAAATCAACAGCAGCTGACTTAGGACGATCGCAGAGAGAAGTTTCGTGAGTTTTGAGGAACTCTTTCGCAGTTTCAGGTGTAGAGGCAACAGCACAAGGGACAGAACCAAGGAATATATGAATCAACGGTCCATAGCGGGTTGAGAGCTTGTGAAGAGCTTGGTGAGGTATTGGGGCAAGGAGATGGAGGTGTCCAATGATTGGTAAGGCAAATAGGCTCGGTGGAAGGCGAGGTTTGGTTCGTTTTTTATCGAGTATTGCTCTGACCAAAATGGTGGAGACTATCCATATCAGGAAAAATATGATATAGCCCTGGAAATCAGCGATGATCGAAACCTTGGACATTATTTAAGATTAACAAGGTTTCAGAGACTTATATATAAGGGAGACATTGTCTTTTCTTCTTCTCTTCTTTTTTTTTTTTTTCTGTTTTTTGAACTAGAAACTTCACTTGTTTCCAGGAGGAGGGAGGGAGATGGGGGACTGCGAAGATGGCACATCATAGAAATCATCATAGAGAAAACCAGATTCGTTTTTTAGAATTAACACAATCATAAACACAAAGAAGGCCACAATTAATGCTTCTTTAGAAAAAGCTCATCGATTTTTCTTAATTATCAAAAGTTTTATTGCGAAAGAGTAAAGCCTTTGACTTAGCAACTTTTTTCATATTTTTCCCCTGCCACCCAGAAATGAGACAGGCACACAGCAAAGATGAGCCCCAAGATTGAAAGAACGTCTACAAGCATTCTATA
Organism: Populus alba; assembly: GCF_005239225.2. Classification (NCBI taxonomy): domain Eukaryota; kingdom Viridiplantae; phylum Streptophyta; class Magnoliopsida; order Malpighiales; family Salicaceae; genus Populus; species Populus alba. The sequence continues at coordinate 4,577,833 of NC_133289.1, read as the reverse complement.
ATTGTATGATAACAACTACATAATATTTTAATTTCATTGTTTTTCCAACTTGTTTGTATACTGATGTTTATGGGTTTATTTCTGTTGTTCTATTCTTAGATGATCATTCAAAGTTTTGGACAGTGGCATTTGATCTTTCCTGCAAGCAGATGGCCAGGTCAAAACTGAACATCAACCAAACATGTATCTCCAAGTATGAACCAAACCCAGATTATCTTTCTGTTTATTATCTTTCTGTTTTTTATAGAAACATAATGTTAATATTATATGCAAATTTTATTTTAATTAGATTAAGTTCTTCTCCTTCTCGACTAATGACTGTCATAATTCGTGACTCTGGTTGCTCTTCCTCCTGTACCTGAACTATCTCTGGGTTTCTTCACTCCTCACAGTATATGTATGATAGTTTAGAAGAGAAAAACTGCGATTACAATGTGATTGGAATTGGATTGGTTTTAAATAATCCCACAAGTTATTATTCCCAACACTCTCTCTCAAGTATTGTTCAAATTTATTTGTAAAGCCGAAGAAAAAATCAATGAAGAAACATAAAAAGATTAGATTTTTATCAAAATCATATGATAAAAAATAAAAATTGTTTGAATATAACATATTAAAATATGGGAAAGATAAAGAAAACATAATCAGATCCAATAAATTAAAGACATTGGAAGGAAGTCCTTTGATATGGTGGTGGATATGGGTCCACCGCGTTGGACGGACCATATCATTAACACAGAATATAAATTTCAACGTGGCACCAATATTATAGTTTAGAGTGAATTGCTATAATGAAATTATTATTTTTATTTTTAGATAGAAAAACTAAAAGGATGGGAGTAAGTTAGAATTTTTTTAATGATTTATTGATTATTAAAAAATTATTTGAGAGGATATTAGTTTTTTTATTTATTTACATAGTAAAAATACATATTTATTTCCAAGATCAACAAGATCTAGAAATGTTAACTAATAATTATTAGGTCTATTTAAAAAAATTTAAATAGTACAATTACTTATTTACCTCTAGGGTCAAAAAATTTAGAGTTGTTAATCAAGGGTTTTTATAGTTTTTTTTAACAATTTTACCCTTATAAAAGACAAAAAAAACAAAGCATGTATCTAGGAGCATTTTTGTCCTTTCACATTTTATTTTTTTTGTAATTTACAAGTAGAGTTTTTTGATATTTTAAGTTGGAAAAATAATTTTTTATTTAAAAAAATTACTGGCGCATAATCATTATGTTGACATAATCTAATAGCTAAACTTGTCATTTCATCTTGTATTTGAAAAATCATGTTGTTTAAAAGAAAAAAAATCACAAAAGGATATGTTGTTTCGTCAAAGTTCAGAAAGATATTTTACAATTTAACATAATTTTTAAGCTAGTGATGATAATTGATCATAAAAGGGTGGTTTGGAAATTGAAGGACCATTTTTTCTTATATTAAGCTACAAGCTTCAGTCAATTTTTGTTTCTCTTTTAAATTCATTATCATGAATCATGATCAATCAGCCGGGTGAGAATCTTCAGTCGATTATTAGATGTTAATTTTCTGTCTGCCACTTGGAACTTCAACAGGAATCAATTTAGGAAAAACAATTAGATTCATATTTATGTAATTGCAGAAGGGGTTGAATAGTACCAGAAGAACACTTACATTCATGCATGAACACAACCAACCATGCCACCACCAGGGGCAGCATTTTACATCACATGAAACAAGATCATAGCTGTCTCAACATCTATTATCAGATTGATAAAAATGGACAGGGCCTGGGGACTGGAATGCAAACCAGGGAACGAGCCCTAGGAAGGGTTAGCCCAGGTCCCTCGTCCATGTCAACAGTACCGTTCTCTCCATCACCAACCTTCCACTCAAAGCACTGGATCAAAGCAGCAAGAGTTGTTGGAACAAACTGCAGTGCAAATGAAGCTCCAGGGCAGCTCCTTCTTCCAGACCCAAATGGCAATAGATGAAAACGTTGCCCTCTCACATCCACCATGTTACTGCTTGCACTCCACTCTTCACTGGTAAATCTCTCTGGCCTAAATTCAAGTGGATTTTCCCAGTGATTTGGGTCCCTCCCAATTGACCAGATGTTAACAAACAGTCTGGTCTTTGCTGGAATTCTGTAGCCAGCAATGGTGCAGTCTTCTAATGATTCTCTGACTATTAACGGGCCAGTAGGGTGGAGCCTTAGTGTTTCTTTTACGACAGCCTGGAGGTATGGAAGGTTTGCTATGTCTGATTCCTGTACTAGCCTGCTCCTTCCCACAACAGAGTCAATTTCTTGTCTAACTTTCTCCATCGTAATCGGGTGGTTAATGAGCTCTGCTAGTCCCCATTCTACTGCAATGGAAGATGTGTCTGTCCCAGCACCGAATATGTTCTGAACAATAACTTACATGTCAATTTCTAGCAAGTTCACACAATTCACGAGTATGTTAATTGCAGCACAAACCTTTTTGTCCGTCATAAATAAATTCTACTAACACTTTGAACTCTACTCATTTATGATCCTGTAAATTATGGTGATTCAATTGTGTGTGCAGATGTTTGCATAAATTAGGCTTCTTACCATGATGAAGGCCTTAATGTTCTCTCTGGTTAATCTCTTCTCTGCATTCTCATCTTCATATATGTCAAGTAAAATATCAAGCAAATCCTTCACTGTATCACCTTCATCACCTGTCTCTTTCTTTCTTTTCCTTGCATCCTCATGCTCCCTCATGATCCTCTCCATCATGGCATCATACCGGTCCCGAGCATCCTTAAGCTTTTTCTCAAATCCCTGCAAATCGAAGTTCTTGCAGAACCAAATTGAATCTGAAAGATTAAACTTGGCACCTAGAGTATTTAACTCTTTCACCAACTTTCTTACATCATCAGCTTCATTTTCAGTATCAGAACACCTTGTTCGTAGTAACATTCTTGACATGACGTCATTTGCCAATCTCATCAACTCTCCCCCAACATCAACAGCTTCTTTAGCCTCAGCTCTCTTTAACACTAACTTCAAGAACCGTTCTCTCGCTTCGCATCTAGTCGGAAGGAACTGGGTTAATGTTCTACTCCCTAGAATTTTAGTCATGCAAAGTTTCTTCATGAACTTCCAATGAGGTCCATAATATATGGTAGCAAAATCAGCTGAGCCATATGTAAGGTAATCAAGGTTGGCTACTTTAGGACGGTTCAGGAAATTAGCTTCATTGATTTTGAGGATTTCTTCTGCAACCTCCGGGGTAGAAGCAAGAAGACAAGGTTTTGAGCCAATGAAGAAGTAAACCAAAGGTCCATAGCGGGCTGATAGCTTGTGGAAGGCTTGGTGAGGCATACGACTAAGGAGGTGCATATGTCCGATGATTGGCAGGGCTCTAGGGCTTGGAGGGAGGCCATCGTTGCGACGGATCTTGGCCAAGATGATTTGCACCAGCAGGATGGAAGCTAGGAAGATAAGGAATGGTATTGCATAGTCTTCAATATCAGCCATGGATGATAATGCTTATGCTTGGATGATCATCCTGCTTAACCAATTCATATTAATACAAGTCTAAGCGACAACTATGAAAATGACCAAAAATAAAATATGATCAGCATTATTGTCGCACCAAGTCTTTGCACTATTCCTCGATTAGTAGGTAACCTAGCTGGGGACCTACCCTACGTTGCAGACTTTATTTTCTTTATATAAATATAAAATGACGTTAGATACCACGAATGTGTTTTAAAAAAGATAGAAAAATCTGCAATTCGAGGCTCATTTGTGTCAAGTAAAATGGATTTATTTTAATTAGATGATAAAACATAATAATAATAATAAATTAATTGAATTTTTAAAAAATGATATAACCTAGGAAAAAAGTATTTAAAAAAAAAAAAACAAGCTATATAACTCAATTATCTTCTTATTAAATATAGAAAGACAAGTTCTACCAAGGCCGGGATCTAAAAGAGAAGAATAACTTTTGGAATTTCAAGTGACCCTTCAGAAGCCGAACGTCTTTTCCTGTTGTTTGAGAGAAAGCGTAGGGCGCGGGATGAAATTAAGTAAAAAAATTTTTTTAATAAATTAGTTTGAGTTAGCATGACAAATATATGACCTGATAATTAGAATTGTGCTAACTTGAGTTTTTCAATTAAATATGCAGTCTAAGTTATGTGATCAAGATAACTCAATAGAAAAAAAAACGACAAAAATCACGAAGCTCATTTCTAAAAAACCAATGTCGACCCATGTTAACTTTTCAAACCCGTGATCAGAATTATTAAACCAAAAGCACTTTATCTGAAAAAACCATGAAACTCAATCCACAGTCAGTCAAATGTTAAAGAATAAAATTTTAAAAAAATGTTCAATTTTACAAAATGATTCAAAAAAAAAAATAGCGATTAAAAAAATGAGGATCAAACTTGAAATACAAAATAAATTTTATCTTTAATTGAAGGATGAAATTGAAAATAAAAATCAATTTCACAAAAGAAAAAAAACTATCAAAATAATAAAGATCAAAATTGAAATAAAAATAAAAATAAAGAAAAATCAATTTAACAAAAGACCCAAAAAATAATCAAAAGATTGAGGATCAAATTAAAAAACATAGTCTATGACAAATTGGGATTGGATCGAGGATGAAATTGAAAATAAATAAAATTATATAGAGTCAAGAATAAAAATTAAAAAACAAAATAATAAGAAATGAAATTGAAATGACAACAACAAAAAAGGTCATGCTATAATTTTCAAGGTAGGATAAAGAAGAAAAAGAAAAAAAAAATGTCAATTGACAACAAACAAGAATATCATTTTCAACATTAGTTGCAGCACTAAAACAAAATTCGACGACGCCTCTAACAACACAGAGGAAGAGTATTTTTTCGATACCGGAAGACACTATATGCATCGTTTAGAGGGTATAGACACCTTTAACACGTCAAAGATTGTGTTACATGTGTTTTTACTTTTTTATTTTTTTGTTGAGTACCAAATTCCCTCTCAGCTAACCATGCAATATAGAAAAAAAAAATTGTGAAAAGATAAAAAAACACTTTGGCATTAGTTTTAAAATCTTTGCTTGTAAGGACATTTTTAAATGTTTCACTATACTTCTTTTTATATATATCGCTACAAGTTTTATATTCCACGTGTTGTCACATTGAGCCTTCTAAAATCTATTTTGATATTTTAATTAATTACAAAAATTTAAAGCGTTCAAAACTAAAACCAATCAATGTTAACTGCGGAATTTTTTTCGAGTCATTTTGCATTTTTCAGTGTTTATTTTATGTTTGAGTTTAAATCAACTTTATGGATATGCTTGATCGTTAAAAAAACATGCAAATAACTTTTTTTCTTACATGTCACTACAAAACGAACACACGTCGATCGATACCGATCATATTAGTATTTATCGGTCTCAAGTAATGGAATACACTTAAATATATAAAAAAAAAAAAATCAAAGATTAATAACTCAAATGTATATATAAAAAAAGGAGATGAGATGTATTATTATCGATGGGTTATTTGTAATATTTACCGATTGATATACCAATAAAAATTGATCATCATATATTTTTTTCCATTAATAATAATATTCCATAAAACTAACCATTTGTGATTAAATCAATAATAAAATTATTGACAGATGTAAAATCACCAATGCAATTTTAACTAATTAACGACATGATTCCATAGGATATGCTTTTATGTATAGATAAACAATTTTTCCATTAATGGGATATTTCATCAGTATAATTCATTTTTTATTTTTCTGTGGGTTCCCGTTAATTAGCTGTAAAACTTGTGTGCTCCATTTCATTCTCTCTAAATCAGTCGATTTGGATGGCCAAAATAACAAAGTTCATTTGCAGTGGTCCTTAATCCTATATAATTGCTGTGGTCCAAGGAATTAATTATTTCCATTTAATTATATGATGAGATGAGAGCTACATATATATATATATATATATATATATATATATATATATATATATATATATATATATATATATATATATCTCATGTATTAACCTAATATTTATGGGTTGGTGATGCTAGCTAGACAAAAATCCATATGCAGTGCCCTTAATATATATTGATGTGGTCCTTGGAAATATTGTTTAATGTATACAAGGAGCTCTCATGGCCCTAATGATTCCGCCTTTTGTTTTAATCACTAGCTTAATATATATGATTCAAAATACGACGTCCAAAACTAGCGAATCATTTTTGTGTTGTCACGAAAATATAAGTGGTTTGAAGCCATTCATACATCACATCCCCAACATTTTTTTTTATTATTGAAGTTTTACTTCGAATGGTTAAAAATAGAACCCTACTCTTCTACCTATAAAAAAATATAAAATTCCATGCCAATACCTAAACGATGAGTAGATACAGAGTCCGAAAATAAAATTAAAGGGAGCTATAATTTATTTTACTATTTTGGCTATAAATGTTATAAAAAAAAGGCTAGAAAAACAAATTTTTTGTAGGGCTGGAGTCGTGCCAACCTCCCTTATCTTCGTCATTGACAATGAAGATCATAGTTTTGAAACCCGACCCGGTTATTGACCCGGTCAAGTGATCGTGTCACGGGTCAAATGGGTTGACCCGAGTTAACCCGGGTCAACCAAAAAAAAAAGTTTCTAGTTGAATTAAATCCTTCTCCATGCTTGCAAAGTGCATCTCCATAGCTCCCAGTCAGATCCATAGTTTTTCCAACCATTTAAACAAAGGTTCAAGAACCTGCAGATATGCTCAGAGAAAATTACAGAAAATTAATGAGCTGCTCATACCTCTTCATTCACAAAAAACAACTCAGTTCCAACAACTGCCCTTTTCTCTACAAAGCACGCACAATCCACAGGATTAAAAGGCAAGAACAAAACTAAGATGAGTTACTGGACGCCAAAGTATCTTAATAGTGACAATTTTCGTCCACAAAATTGTTTCACACACATTCCTTGCCTTCATCCAGAGCCTTCTCTGCTATTTTTGCATCAGTAGAACTAATTAGGATGATCATAAATTCCATAATAGCTAGGTGAAAAAACTCCCAGAAAGTGATACGACGGGCATCATCAGAACCGGCAACTACCTCCAAAGTTTATCTAAGAAGCACAACATGCTTAAAATAATAGGAAGTTAATACCTCACAGAGCAATTTGTTTTCTTTCCCAACTCGGAGGCATAACAAATACATTTGTCCATAATGTCATAAGACGGAACCGTTGCGATCTCCTATCCTACAACAAGCAGTTGAGATTTACATAGCCAGAACTGGCCAGTAGATGGCAACTCTTCAGTTTAAAGAAGAGGTTTAGGATGCTGTGAGTTATACAGATACATACAGGCATCTAATTACATTTAGCGAAGCGGCTCAACATCAGGAGAAAGGTAGAAGGCTAGAGGCCACAAAAAACACAGAGTGAAAGAAGGAGATTCAAACCTTTTTCATAGAGAAACAACAGCGATCAATAGTCAGACGTCCCTCTCTGCTTCTTAGCTGGGTTTCAAAGAATTAATTAGGTTACTGATTTTGTTTCATTCTCCTTCACTCTTCAGCATTTTGGATTTTAGAAAGCCAAAAACGACGTCGTTTAATGACAGTCAAAATAAAAAAAAAAAATTGAGCGGGTCTCACCCGAGTTTGACCGGGTGGACCGGGTCCCGGGTCGACCCTCCGGGTCGATCGGGTTTTCCCGAGCGGGTTTTTGCCTCTACTCGGACCGGTCCCAGGCCCGGGTCGACCCGCCGGGCCGGTCCGGGTTTTAAAACATTGATGAAGATGATAAAAAAAAAATGTTTTTTTTTTCTATGTTTTTGAATTGTATATTGTTAGATATCTATATTTATCTTTTATATTGTTATATTTATCTCAACTTATATCAATTTTAAATTGTTATATTTATTTTTTTAATTAAATATATTTTTTATCATTGTATGTCATTTAAATTTGGAAACCGTAATCAAACACAATCATATTTAAAAATATTTCTCCACGTACCCCCATTAGTTTTACTTTTACGTAATCAATACCTTGATGAAATTGGGATCCTATTCTTCATTATTACTCACCAAAATATTAATTTTATTGTTCCCACGACGTGGCACAGGAAGGAATCATGGTGTGACCAGATACATCAACGTCCAGGATTGCTGTGATAACGCATCTTAAAGTTTTGTTCTGCACGTCCATCTCATCGAAATGTGATCTTCAGCATAAACAATTCCAAAATCAGGTTAAGATTAGAATTATACAATTAATCAATGACAATTTGCCGATAGCATCTTAGGTTTTGCATGGTAATTGCTAAATTAACTTCATTAATTTCATTTTCTCTTAATCAGATGATTTGGATGGCTGATATTTAGTGAAATATTTCGTTGTGGTCCATGGAAATGTAAATGTATGACTGAGAGCGACATACATATCTAATTAACATAATTATTTTTATTATTAGTTCAATTATGATCATTTAAGGGTTTGAACTTTGAGTGTTAGGGACAACAGCAAGAAAATAATTTCTTGTATGGGTAAAATCAAACAAGCTGCGTGAAAAATCAAGGAAAAGATCCCCCAAAATCGATAAGTCCCTTGAAAAAGATTTGGTCTACCTACATTAATTTGTATAATTTAGTAAATTCAATCCTATTTAACTAAATTGCATTATACTATAAAATGAGTATAGGTTAGATTTTTTAAAAAAAATGTTTAATTAAGAAATAAAATACTTGAGTTTTCAAAGAAATGAAAATGTAAAAAATAATATATTTGAAAAATAAAATTCTAATATATAGGAAAAATTATGAAAATACTTATTTACTAAAAGTTCTAATTAAGAAATAAATTATTACAGTTTAAAAGTCACAACGTTTAAGAAATCTTTTATTTCTTAATTTCTTTATAAAAATATTAAAACATTTTATTTTTTTGAAACATTTTCTAAAATTTTAATTGTTGATAAAATTCGAAATATCTTTATATATATGTTAATATTTTTAAAAAATCCATTTTATTAAATTTAAAAAGAAAACCAATAGCAGAGCTTTTTTGAAATTTTTATTTTTTAATAATATTTATTTATTCATTAAATATTTCTTATGAAAAAAAAATATTTTTTTTTTATTTATTAAACATTTCCAAAAATTTTAATTGATAGTCATATTACTTAATAAGTATACTCTTATTGGATAAATCTTGCAAACATAATATAAAAGTTGACAATATTTTTATTCCTTTCTCACAGAGGTTTATTTGCCTAATCAACACCGTCCGGCGATTTGGCCGATAAGAACCTCTCCGGCATGAACTCATCTGGCTTGTCCCACGTATTTGAGTAACGCATTAGGGCATACGCATTGATGAGGGTTCTACTACCAGCTTTAATGTCATAACCATTGATCTTAGTATCTACGTTGCATTGTCTTGCCCGCAACGTTCCTATAGGACTTAACCTTAGGGTTTCCTTCACAGCTGCTTGTAAGAAAGGAAGATTTGAGACGTCTGATTCCTTGACTAGCCTGTTATCGGACCCTACATTCAAGTGAATTTCCTCCCTGAGCTTCGTAAATACAGTGGGGTTCTGTATTAACTCTGTAATGGCAGATTGCATAGCTGTTGCGATAGTTTCCACGCCCGCAAAAAATATTTCCTGTACAAAGAAAATAATTCATAGGTAGAGTTAGTACGTTTGAATTATTATACAAATGAACTACATTAGTACTCGCGTGATTGGTTGTTTATTTCTTATTTTAGACTTTCTTGATTTTAGAGAAAAGTTTTATATATACATATTGATTTTCATATGAATATTGATGGTTGCATTAATTTGATGATCAATAATATCTAAGATAGTTAGGACAGAGAGTACATGTACTCTTGTCTTCTTATATTTAATTAGCATTTAATTACTATTTTATGATAAAAAAGATAGTTAGGACAGAGAGTACAAGCTAGCCTTGTAGCTGGCTTTGACTTTACATCAACGCCATTGACTCGATGCCCTGTAGCGAGCCTTATGGATTTGCATGACAAGGTTACTTCGCCAAAGCCATGTAGCATGGGTTGATAATTAAACTGCTGATAAAGTACCAATAATTTTGCTTGCAAAAAGGAGTTCTTAATACAATATTTTTAACAATGAGATCAGGTCGACGTAATTCAGCACTTAAATTATCAATTATGCTGTCTTAGTATATATAATATTTATTTATAAGAGAACTTCTTAAACAAATTAATTATTAATCTAATCGCTAAAAAATAAAATTGAATTCAAATCCTTCTCAAAAAGATTTATTATTATAAGAAATTCACGGGGAAGTGTTGTTGGCACACCCTTATTTTTATTCTCTCAAAATGACGAAACTATCCTTAATTGTATTATCAATATAATAAAAAAGACTCCAAAAGGCATGGATATTTTAACGTGGCAATCCACGGAAAATCACCCTTTAGAAACAAAATCAAATAAGAGGGTATTTTTATAATTTTACAGGATTCCATTGCTCGCTGTTACATTTAAAGGAGGCAATTCAGTATTGCTTATAATGCACAGTAAAATGGTTATTCTACCCTTAGAATCATAGTGTTTTCGAACTAGAGTATAGTGGCATTTTTGTATTTTTAATTTTTAAAATATAGTAAATTGACTTTAATATTTTAAAGAGTAATTTTTTCTTTATCTTGCATTCAGTGGCATTAATGTATTCTCATTTGAGTATTTTGTCAGTTTGATAGAGGATAAATTTTATAATTTTAGAAATATAAATATTATTTAAAAAAAAAAAGTTACTAACGTGTTCGTCGCACATGTCATCACATGAGTAGTTGTCGACTTGTCGCGCATTTCGAACCTGTGTCCACCAGCTTTAAAGATAGCATTTGAATCGTATTGGTGACCCTTTTATTTCTGGACAACATGTATTGTCAATAGATCTCTGATTTGACATCAATGATCTATTTTCCCTTGCCTTTTCTCTCTTGTAAATTCTCAAAAAATTCTTTTAATTTAGCTTTCCTTCAAATCTAGTTATTTTTTATTAATATTTTTTTTATTTAAAATAACTTATAAAATTGAGTTTTTTTTCTCATTTTATTTTTAAATTTGTAGAAAACAATACTTCACCGAAAATATAAAATTGATTTGGAATGATACCAAGCATTATGGATATGTATATAAACATGAGAAACAAGAAAGAAAAACAGGAGAGAAAAAAAATAAAAAATAATTTTTAAAATATGTGAAAATATTAATTTTATCATTTTATGTGGAATTATATGTAATTAATATATATTTTTCTTATATCTATCTCGATCTTATTGATTAAGTATTGGTACTTAGAGTTTCAATATCATTAAATTTTACAATAAAGAAGAAGAAGACGGATATAAGACAAAGGCGTGCACAAGGTATAATACACACACATTAATTTATTTCAATATATATTTCAAAGCATAACTTTGTCCCCGGTACTGATTGAGGGAAATAGTTGCATGTTTCTAAAACCAGACCTAAGGACTTTCGAAGTACATACATATATAGGCACACATTAATTACTAAACAAAGAAGTAAAGATCGATCGATGAGAGTTCCATGGTGGCTGTCCTAATACCCGTTCATGTGCTTAATAGGGTAGCACACGAGTGGATGAGCCATTTCTGCTGCAAAACCAGGTCCTGGGGTTAGATCCACCTCCTTCCCGTCCTTGATTTTCCAATCAAAGCACTGGACCAAGGCCCCTACTGCAGCATGCATGACCATCATAGCAAGGGATGCACCAGGGCATCCTCTTCTTCCACTCCCAAATGGAAGGAAACGGAAATTTTGACCCTTGAATTCCATCTGATGCTCGCCAATTTTCTCCTCGGAGCTCTCCAGAAACCTTTCAGGCATGAATTCGTTGGGATTAGCCCATGATTCCGGGTCCCTCATGACTGCATAGACATTGACAATAACTCTTGTCTTGGCCTTGATGACAGAGCCGTTGACCTTGCAATCTTCAGCGCATTCTCTGATGATTAAGGGTGCTGAAGGGTGAAGTCTTAGTGTTTCTCTCATGACTGCTTTAAGGTAAGGGAGGTTTGGGACATCTGATTCCTTAACAAGTCTATTAGGCCCGACGACCGTGTTGATCTCATCTCTAAGCCTCTTGAATGCCTTGGGATTGTTGATGAGCTCTCCCATGGCCCACTGCATGGCTGTTGATGCTGTGTCTGTCCCGGCAAAGAATAAGTCCTAATTAAGCACATATTGTAGATGTTAGCAATGCCAATAATTGAAGAAATATACAAGGGAGCCACATGTATTTGTAGAGGGTAAAGAGAAGGAACTTACAAGCAAGAAGGACTTGACGTCATTTTTAGATAGTTTAATTTCAGCAGTTGGATCATTATATATCTCCAACAATATGTCCATCAAATCCTTCCTCTCCCCTTCCTCGAAACCTTTATTTGCCTTCTCTTCATGCTCCTTGAATATCCTCTCCACTAACCTATCATAGGCTTGTAGTGCACCAACTAGCTTTTTCCCGTTCCCGGAGAAGTCAAAAATCCTGAAAGGACCCAGAATATCCCCTAAACTTAACTTTCCGGCAAGATGTAAACATGTCTTAACCAACCGCTTAATCTGATCAGCATCATTATTACCACCTGAGCATCGTGTGCTCATTGTCATCCTACAAATAGTATTGTTTGTCAAGGCTGTAAACTCCCCACCCAAATCACACAACTTCCCTTCCCTAGCACACCCCATCACCGATTCGACAAGCTTGACCTTCTCTTCATCAAGGATGTCGGTGAACTCATCAAGTTGAGGGACAGAAAGGAGCCTTGTCATGCATAGTTTTTTCATGAACCGCCAATAATCACCATATTGGGCTGTGACGAATCTTGATCCTCTATAAATGAAGTATTCGGAGCCGCCAAATTCAGGTCTAGAGGAAAAATTGAGATCTTGGGTCTTAAATATTTCTTTGGCCACCACAGCATTAGAAGCAACAACACATGTTGATGCCCCTAGACGGATCTGCATGATTGGACCATAGCGAATGGCAAGGGTTTGGAAAGATTTTGCAAGGACCGACCCAATTAGGTGGAGGTGGCCGATGAAAGGTAGAGCTGGCGGGCTCGGTGGGAGGTTGTTTTGACTACGGGATCTTAAGAATGTTTTGATGAAGAAGTGTGCTAGTAGCGCAGTGACAAACCAAAGAAAGAAGAGGAGGTAATAGAACATATCAGTTGTAGCCATAGCTAGTTTGGATTGAGGTTTTCTCTTGGGTTTTACACTTGTAAGTAATGAAAGTTTATGATGGGCTTATATAGAGAAATTGCTGTCGTTGTTGTTAGCCAGCCAAAAAAAATATACATGTCATCATTAAAATAATATTTTTTTTATTTTGTTAAAATTATTTTTAACATCAATATATCAAAATAATCTAAAAACATCAAAACAATATTAATATAAAATAAAATAAAATTTAATTTTTTTAAAAGCTATTTCAAAATGCAAAAACAAACCCCTAGTATGTATGCGCTCACGCGCACATAATCACGCTCCGCTACAAGTTGATATGGTTGTCATATCTAAATCGCTTGGGTTTGGCATAGTTGCCAAACCATTGCACTTAGGTATTGCCCAGTTATCAGCCCCAGGACACTTAGATCTAGCCAACAACCCACCGGTGTGTGAGCGCGCGGGCATACCCACGCTCCGTTGCAGGTTGATATGGTTATCATATTTAAATCACTTGAGTCTAGCGCAATTGTCAAATCCATGACGCTTCTATCTATAACTATCTAAAAACATTAAAAAAAAATAATTTAAAATAAATAAAAAATCAAAATTTTTTAAAAGTATAACTATACTGTTCTCCAAACACGGTATTAAAAAGGAATATACCATGTCAATAATAACTCCATAAATGCCAAAAAAAGAATATACATGTCATCATTAAAATAATATTTTTTTATTTTGTTAAAATTATTTTTAACACCATCACATCAAAAAATAATTTAAAAACACCATAAAAATATTAAATTGAAGTAAAAAAAAAAAAAAAAAATTTAATTTTTTTAAAAGCTCTTTCGAAACGCAAAAACAAACCCCTGATATGTGTGCGCTCGCGCGCCCATACTCGCGCTCTGTTGCAAGTTGGTATGGTTGTCATATCTAAATCGCTTAGATCTAGTGTGGTTGCTAGACCATTGCACTTGGGTATTGCCCAGTTATCAGCCCCAATGCACTTGGGTCTAGCCAACAAGCTAGATGCAAGCAGTTTTTTTGTTTTTTCTGAAGCTAAAAGCCTTATTTTACTGTATATGAAAATTAAAAAAACCTGAAATATTCTTATCCAACAGTCTATCCTTTTTTATTTTGGGGAAAAAGAAATATTTTTATTATTATGAATATTCTGAAAAATTAAGAAATCTCTTGGTCAATAGTTCTAAATTTTGTTGGCTTTAAAGGTAAAAAAAAACATTTTAATTATGTTAAAAATTGAAAAAAAAAATACATCCCCAAACAATCTTCTAAGGACCACTAAACCAGATGAAAACGTAAATATTTTAATAACTACTAAGTCAAATGAAAAAATCTAAATAACCCTGAACTAAAGGCTTAAATTTAAGTCTCTAAAGGGTAAAAAAATAATTTTATTATCGCAATTCACAATAATATATATTTAGAGCTACAGTAAAATCCTAACATCATTTAACTTTTTATATATATAGATTAACCACACATGGAAAAAATTATAATAGAACCTCTTTATAATTGATTTGTACAGGGGATAAATAGTATGGATTGTTTCAACATTTTATTTTTAATTGGGATTGGCAAAGAAATTCTGATTTAAAGATATTTGAGATGATAAAAAAAGGTTATTTTTTTGTTAGAAAATTGTATTAAAATAATATTTTTTTTATTTTTAAAAATAAATTTTAAAATTAATATATTAAGACTATCTAAAAACACTAAAAAATTAATTTAAAATTAAAAAAATCAAAATTTTTAAAAAGTATAAGTATAGCGTTTTCCAAACACGGTATTGAAAAGGAATATACCATTTCAATAATAACTCCATAAATGTCATTTTCAGGACATAGGAAGGATGGGATGGCTTGAAAATTAAATATGGGATCGCTATCTCGGGTTTTGATCAAAGAAACAAGTAGCGAATAAAAAAATGGGATTTGTTATACCAAAATCTGATTGCGAGATTTAATATGGTATTCGTCGCCCTTTGCACATTATTGAAGGTGGCAGGATGCATTTTGTGGTCCAGTTACCGATCATTAATATGGACATTAATCCTTGACATTATCTTCCGTGATTATCCTCCAATTATTAAATCTTGATTATTCTCTTAATGGTTGGCCGATTAATAAAAAAACAACTTAGACAACTCTTTATTTGTCAGGTTAGATTCCGAAAATTCGAGAGGTCACTAAAAGGTTTGGGCAGTGATTCTCTTCTTCGAAAACTTATTTCCAACCTATTTTTATACTTGGAATGTTTCAACTCTGGAGTGTCAATCGGAGATGTCGAGTCTATTGTCTATAGAGGCCCGTAAAGAATGGCCCAAGAAGCAGCCCACTGTACGAGCTTAACATAACATGTAACTAGAACAAGGCAAAAGAATTCAAATGATAGAATTGTACTTCATCCATCTACAAATTACCATAAAATGATAGAATTCAACTGGTCAGAACTGTTTCAATATTACACTAGGAAGTAATAGATCATAGGCAAAAGACAGGAGTGCTATACCTGGTATTCTAACCTATGTACATCAGTCAAAACAAATACGTAGCCCTTGTCCTACACACCTTCAAACGAATGAAGGGACAACAGTAAAACCTTCATGAGAATGAAGGGAACACTAGTGAAAGATTGCCCAGCAGCAATCTTTCACTAGCAAAATTGAAATCCAAGAGTCGCCTGCCAATAAGTACAAGACTCACTGAAAAGATATCACAAGAATGATAAATCTTGATGCACAAGGATATCACCAGAAGATGATCAACCTCGATTCACGCAATGATATAACCACGACGATGATCAATGTCACTGCACAGGTCGTCACCGAAGGTAGTGACTCTATTCCTCCTGTTAGTTTACGAATACTGTGGAAATATCATCAGAAGATGACCAATCACCGCATTGACATAAGAGTTCGCACTCTTTTCTCTCTCTCAGCCCTCCTAGCACTTGGAGTCCTCTTCATTTTTCGCAACTCCTCCATCACTGCTTTCTCAACTGTGTCAATTGAGTCCAGGAGTTTCTTCTGAGGTGTTAGAGAGTCTGGATCTCCAGAGGCTTGGTTTGTAATATGCTGCAAAATTTTCGGCACTTTACCAATGGTAGAAGAACAGCCCTTGACTGCAGTAGTTGGTTTTGGGGACATAATCCTGTTGCTGTGCTCGAGATGAGCATCTAGTGTTGCCTCAGAAGAGTCATGATTCATTCGGACTAAAGGCATTGGGCTCCTGATTTCTAGGCCATCACTTCCTCCCAAGCGTTCCCTTCTCCTTTCAATGGCCTGATCAAAGAATTTCCCCAACATTAGTTGAACAGGAAAATAAGCAAAACCAAAAACCATGAACTTTATTTCAGCAACATTCCCACCTTACTTCAACCATAACAGGTCAATAAAGGTTCCAAGTTGAAGCCTCTGAGATTAGAGAATGAGTTGGCCTTTTGTCAACAAGGCAGTGTGCAGAGGTTATTTGACAGCCCATTTGACGTGGGCACTCGAGTTGGACAATGAGGATTTTTATTCAAAACCAGTAAGATTCTGTTCTTTGACCAATTTGACAAAACACGCATACGAATTGATCTAAAAACCTAGGAAACAAACATGAGAGCAGCCCATCCCCTCGCAGTGACAGGGGGAATAGAGACCCACACACACATTTCACTTCACTCTGCAGGGACTGAAATGAAACCATATAGAACATGCAGAAGTTTATCCAGCAGTATGTTCCACTCCGCACTCAATACACACCAGATATCATAGCATTGATTGTTTTGAAAGAAAACCGGCACAAATCTTTTCCTCCTTTTCATGCAAAGACAAAGGTTTCTTGAAAATTTAATTACATGAAAGCCATATATTTTATATTCCTCAGAATAAAAACTAGACAGGCAGCCTGAATATAAGAAAATCAAATTCATAGTAGCAATACTTTGTCAAGAATGATCCATGCACTTCAACATCGCTGCTCTTTTGAACCAAACTTTCCCAATTAAATTATAACCAATCAACACGAGAAAAAAAAAATTATTACCCTAACAACAGCGGTGACATCACGAAGAGGAGTTCTAGGGTACCAAGCAGGTAACACACTATTTGATCCACGACCCCTTCCTCTTCGGGCACTCCCAGGTGGAGGAATATTTTCTCTGCCCAATGGAGTCCGGCCACCTCGGCCCCTTGGAGTGCCCAAACCACCTCTTCCACGCACAGTAATGGTACCCACACCCACTGTTTGAGTTCTTGTTGCTGCGTTTGGTCTAGGAGAACCAAACAGCGCCATGTCAAGCTCTGGCTGGTCTTGATAGACACCAAGAATCCTTGATTGTCTTCGAGCAGCAAAGATTGCAGCTATGTCTACTGGGCTTGACAATCTATCTCTTGATACCGGCATTTTAACTGAGAAAATTTGACCAAGCCTCTGTCAGATTGACTAGAAAAATAGAAGATTACACAAGTTTAATTAACAAAAGAGAAACTGAGTTTGATTCTTCAAAGAAAACAGAGATCTCGGATTGTGTAAAGAGAACCCATTTACTTTCCATGAAAATGTAGAGATTCCCGAGAAAATGAAGGTTTTCTCGGAAAATAAAAAGAGAATAATCAAACACGGTTTTGTTACATTGATCATTGAAGAGAGATGCAAAATCATTTACTGGATACAATAAAGAACCTAAGCCTAAGGTTTACATTTATCATTTCAAGAACATTAGGTTTTCTTTCACCGCAAACGAAACAAAAAATAAAAGAAACAGAGATCTCCCACATTATCCGGGTAAACCTCCCATTTCCCGAAAAAACTCCCAGTTTATCATCATTCAGACCCAGATTCTATTTCTTTCATGAAACAAGAAATCTCCAGCGACGCACTCGAGGAAATAACATTGTCTTAAAATCCATGCCACTGATTTTAAAAGAAGAATAAGAATCTATAGAAACCAGGATAAAAGCAATTAACATGTAAGAGAACAAAACGAGAACAAGGTTTTTTTTCTGATATAAAATGATAAATCTCCAACAACCCAAATAACAAAACAACATTTCAATGGAACCCAAATGAAAGATTCTGAAGAAATGAAAGAACAGAGAAATGAGAAGAGTTTCTTGTTTGTATGGTTGTTACCTTTGAAAGGCAAAAAAACACTAGGGTTTGGGTGCTTCTTTTTTATGAGGGAAGAGGGGCTGTGTTTGGTACCTCTGCAAGTGTACAGAAGAAGAGAAAGAGCTTTGTTAGAGAGAGAAGAGATATTGGCAAATTCTTTTGAAATGAATATGGGCGGTCTTATAGCAGGTGAAATTTTTTCTGCTTCTAAAAATTTTCAGGCACGTGTTACTCAAATTTTGAAATTCGTCCAAGGGCGGGATACTTGCAGTTACTTTTCTGCCCCTGCCATTGGGCTTAGTTATTGGGCCATGACTGAAAAAATGGTTTTTGGGTCAAACTAAATTGTGAGCCCACAAAAATGTGATCAATTACTTATACAAAAATTTAAGATATATGAATTATTTTTATAATAGATCATATATATTTTTATGAGAAAACATAGAACAAATCTTTACATATCTAATGATTTTTCATGATTTATATGTTACACAAGCATATACTCCATGAAGAAGATGATGCTAAGAGTGTCTGGCACAGCTTCTACTTTTATTTTTAAATGTTTTTTAAAAATGAAAAATTATTAAATTATATTTTTTTTACTATTTTATGATATTTTTAATGTGCTAATGTAAAAAAATCTTAAAAAAAACCTTATTTTAATATATTTTTAAATAAAAAATTATTTTAAAAACATCTTGCATCTCAAACACCCCAAATAATGGTCTTATGTTAAAAAAAATTAAAAATAAAGACTCAAGTGTTTTCCCGTGGGGCTTTCATTGGCAAATAAAAATGGAAAGGATGGTAAAAATATTGCTATGTAGAGATATTGTATTGGGGACAAAATAGTATTTTTATCATTTTACTCTTTTAAAAAAAACTCATAGATTAATGATTGGGGGTAAAATTATATTCCTAATAGGATCATTTTAGTATTTTAAAATTAATCAAGAACAACACGGGTATTTTACTTTTTAATTGCACAATAAAATAACATAAATGCTTTTAAAAGTAAGAAATTGTTTGGTTTGTATAAAGGGTTGTTTTTTTATCTTCATTGTCTTTGGACGATGTGTGAGGCTAATTTTGATGGCTAAAAAGGTTGTTCTAAGATGACATCTGAATCGTCTTAATATTTTCTCCATGACTCAACGGCACTTCTATTTGGTGTTGATGATCATTTTTCTTCTTCTTTATTTTCTATTTGGTGTTGATGATCATTTTTCTTCTTCTTTATTTTCCCTGTACTCCTCGGTGTTTGTGCTCTACCCTTCAATTTTTCAAATCAGCCGCTAAACTTCTCTTTCTTTTTTATATAATCTCTATTCTATTGGTTGTTATTTATTTTATTTAAAATAATTTATTAAACTAGAGTTTTGTTTCAATTTTATCCTTGTTCAAATTTCTATTTTATCAAATTTAGTCTTCATTCTTTTGATTGCTATTTATGTAATTTGAGATAATTTTTAGAATTGAATTTTTTTTTCTTGCAATTTCACCCTCCATTTTTTTCGTATTAGATTTCATCCTTATTCTTTTGATAGTATTTTTTTCTTTGTAATTTTTTTTAGATTGCTATTTTTTTACTCAATTTGCTCCTTCAACTTTTAATTGGTTTGGATTTAAGTTTCTTAGTTAAACTCATGTCTAAGATTTCACAGGTTGCAAGTTTTTAAAATTAATCTAGCTTTAGGAGGTTTATCTGAGATTGCTTGTTTTTAGTTAATATTTTTTTTTAGTTCCATCCTTCAATATTGATTTCATTGGAGACTGGGCTCTTTTTTTTTTCTTTATATGTCCTTTGTTTTATTTATTTAATTGAGTTATCTCGAGTCTTTTAATTTATTCTTATTTGTTAAATTTATTTTTTAAAAAATAATGTTTTTCTCATGCAGCTTCTTTCGATGTTATAATGCAACTTTTGCAATGAGGTTTGAATTGTCTCATCAAACTCTTTTGGTGGTGGGCCATGTTCATAGTAAAGTGACGATGAATCTTCAAGGATCTTTTCTTCTTCTTTTTTTCTTTTTTCGAGTATGATATCAGTGGCTCCTTTTTATTTAACTGCTGCCAAATGATTTTTTACAATTCATCTGCTATCATTGCCTATTATTTAAATTAGATTAACATATGTTAATGAATCCATTCAAGTTAATGATTCAAGCATCAAATTTTTATTTTATTTTAAGAAAACACTATCATTACTTGAGTATCTCTTTTATAAGTTAAACAAAAAAAATAGACCGTGGAGGTCACCACTCTATTTAGATACTACTAGTATATTGACCCGCACTTCGCAACGGGTCAATATACATTTTTAAAAAAATATATAAAAAAAATATCAAGAATGTATAGAATGGTTAAGACTTCTTGGATCTGATAGTCATATTAAACCCACGCAACTTAGATCTAACAGTTGTACCAGGCACAAGAGTCTTGGGTTTGGTAGAAATGCGAGACCCAAGAGACATGGGCCTGGCACCCCTATTGGACCTAAGTTTCTTGAGTATGACATCCCCTTCCAAACTCAAGTTATTTAGGTATGACACCGTTGTCATACCCTAGTTCCTGGGGTATGGCCATGCCAAACCCAAGAGTGATCTTATTTCTATTTTTTATTAATAGTAATAATATTTTTTATATAAATTTATTAATAATTATATTAACAATAATGAAAAGAACAACAACAACAACAACAGCAACAATAATTTTTAATTTTACCCTTCAAATCAAATCTATGATTTTTTTCAATAGTAATAATAATTTTAAAAAAAAATATTAATACTAATATTAAACATGTCTGACCCAAGTTCTTATAGTTTTTACACTTCAAATCAAATCTATGGTTTTTTCTTCAATAGTAATATATTTTTTTCAAATTTAATAATAATAAGAAGAATAACAATAATAATAATAATATGACTAACATTTCTTAAATATGACATCCCCTTCCAAACCCAAGTAACTTGGTAGTCATGGCAGACTTAAGCAACGTGGGTCTTGCAACTATGCTAGGCACAAGAGCCTTAGACCCGAAAGAAATGCCAGACCCAAGTTACTTGGGTTTGGCTCCCCTGTCATAGCGTGGTTCTCGGGATATGGCCATGCCTAACCAAAGAGTGATCTTATTTATTTATTTATTTTTATCAATAGTAATAATATTTTTTTTATAAATGTTTTTATAATTATATAAATTATATTAACAATAATGAAAAGAATAATAATAATAACAACAATAACAATGATAATAATAATAATTTTTAATTTTACCATTCAAATCAAATCAATAGTTTTAATAGTAATGATATTTTTTTTCAAATTTATTAATAACAATATTAAACATGTCTAACCAAAATTCTTATAACTTTAAATCAAATATATGGTTTTTTTTCAATAGTAATATTTTTTTTTTCAAATTTAATAATAATAATATAAACAACATTCCTTGGGTATGACATTCCTTTTCAAACCAAAGTAACTTAGGTTTAATGACCTTGCTAGACTCTGGCTCCTACGGTTCAGCTGTGCCACACCCAAGTTCCCGGGGTCTGGTCGAGCCAAACCCAAGTTTTTTGGATATGTTATCCCCTTCCAAACTCAGGAGCCTTGGGTCTCGCGAGCAAGGGAGACCCAAAAACCTTGAGTCTGACATGATACCTAGACCCAGGGTGCTTAAGTTTAGCAGTCTTTGTTTAATCTAAGGTACTTGGTACAAACAAACAGAGAACAATTTACATTTTAATTGTTAGGAGAAAGAAAAGAAAGAAAAAACAAAAATAACTAAAGAAATGTCTCACAAAAATATAAAATTAAAAATTAACCTATTATTACAATCCACAATAAAATATCAGTTGATTTACAATAATTTCCCCACACCATATAGCATATCCGCTATCTAAAGAATACATGTAGCATTGTCCAGAAAAATGGAGAATAAATAGACAGCATTCCAAAAATCAAACAAATTTCCAAATTGGAAACTAGAATTGCAAGCAACAACCCTTCTTTTCAGAATCCTGCGCTTGTGAAGGAACCAAAATCCTAGTTCCCTTGAAGACACCTGGATTTCCATCCGACTCATCATTGCCAGCAAGAGTTTTCTTGCTGATTATCGTATATATTTCTGTCAGCACTGTCCAAAAGGCAGTCTCAACATTGGTGGCCTCCAGTGCTGATGTCTCCATGAAGAAGAGATTCTCTCTCTGAGCAAACTCCTCACCATCTTCTGTTGGAACTGCTCGAAGACTTCCCAGGTCACACTTGTTGCCTATGAGCATGATGATAATGCTCTTATCTGCATGGCCCCTCAGTTCCTCCAGCCATCTGGCCAAGTGATCGAATGACTGACGCTTGGTCATGTCGTAAACTAACATCGCACCCACTGCTCCCCTGTAGTATGCACTCGTCACTGCCCTGTACCTGACAGAAGAGAAGAAACAGTTCAAGCACAAATTCAGATTTAAGCGACATCGTCTTACCTTTCTACAAACACAATGGAAGAGCTCTCAGTTAGCAAACTAAATCGGGATTCAGGATTGCTTCAAATTAAATGAGAGAGTTCCTCGATATAAACAAGGCCATAGGTCTTGCAGAACTGTTGATTTATTACTGTTTAACAAGTGGGTTCAGTGTCAACACCATACAAATAAAAAGATCAGACTTTGTTTCAAGATTAGGGAATTTAAAGCATCAATTGTTTCCTGAAAGTTGGGTGAAAGAGCTTCAAGTGAAAAGGACAGAGACAAAAGAACTAAGATGTTTATCAAGGTTGTGTTGGTCAAGATATTTGGAGAGTCGCATAGAATGCCCTGTGTGCATGATTAGATTCTCTTAAACAAGGCACAATGCAGAAGGACTAACAAAAACAGGTCCTGAGAAATAATGACAGAGATGTAGAAAACTTCAGACAGTTGAACTTATACATCCACAGAAGTCATGCCAAGGGGAGTTTCATATTGCCATAATAGCAAGTGTTCAAGAAATCTAAAATGTAAGATCTATATTTTTTTTCCCATGCGAAAGCCAGATCATAAATTTTCAAGCTCAACAACTTATAAAGTAAGAATTGAGTGTCGTTTGTTGAGGGGGTGAGCCGCATGCTCCTCCATGACACTTCATTTATCTGCATCTTGAATCTGTAGCCATGGCTACTGAGTTTGGATTACTATAAAAGGAAAAAAACGGAAGTATGGTGCTGTATTTGATGCCAAACCAACCTTCAAGCAGGTGCAAACTAAATAGAAGCAGGACACAGCAAGAAGAAAGATGGTACACAAAAAAGAAAAAGGGTTTAAAACAGAAAAGGGAATGGTGAAATGGTCATCCTCTAACAAGCTTCCCTCATTCAGCAGCATCACCCACATATGTTCTTGTGTTTACATATGAAGTCGAAAGGAAAAGGAATTTGCTTCGAGTTTTGATAATGAAAACGGTAGAAGGAACCGATCCCCAAAAGCATGGAAGTCAAAATTTGAGAAAGAGAAAAAGGTGATATAAAGCAACCACTTGAATTTTAATGAATATTTCAATTTGTATAATTTATTAACAATTTTAGAAAGCCGTACCAAAGGAAATGTTTCACCTTGTCATATACAGTCATTAATTTAATTTCTTCAATTGTAAGCTCATTCACTCGATCCACCATAGCATTATCTATGTTAGACTGGAACATATTGAAGCACATATTTTCCAATCTGATTTTTAATCTTCAAATATAAAATACTCAAGCACGTATCGCAAGTGCTCTAATATGAATCACAACAGCAAAATATCGAAAGAAAGTGTCTGAAAAGTAAAAGCATACCTTTCTTGGCCAGCAGTGTCCCAAATCTGTGCTTTGACCGTCTTGTTATCCATTGCAAGCGTTTTTGTCTGGAATTCAACCCCAATGGTGGCTTTAGAATCCGCATTGAATTCATTTCTTGCGAACCTTGCAAGAAACTGTGATTTGCCAACTGCTGAATCTCCAATTAGCACAATTTTGAAAACATAATCAATCTTTTGATTGTAATCTATATAATTCGACATTTTCAAATCCAAAATTAAATCCCACTAGATTCCCTCCTCAAAAACATATAAAACAATGCAAAAAAGAAAAAGATAGAACTTGTTGTGATCTGTTGTCAAAACAACATTATATGTCCATGCATTAAAATCAATAGGAAGCTTTAAAAAAAGATCAAATCATGGCTAGCAAAAGGGTAAAATGGGAATGATGGGTAGATGATGAAGCAGAAATGGGAATTGGAATTGAGGGTTAGGGTTAGGGTTTGAGAGGGAAAAAAAATGGAGTTTGGAAATGGTTGGTTTTGATTGTGAAATGGCTTGCGGAGAGGGACAAGCGTGCGAGTAAGGAAGAGGGAGAGATGGAGGGAAAGACCAACGGCCAGTGCGGGGCCCATTAACGGTTTGTTATGGTAAAGGTTTTGGTGCATTATAGGATACACAGATAAATCAAGTGGGTAGATCTGGTCCGTCCATTGTGATGAAGTTGATAGGGTCAGTCATGCCATTTTCTTAGGGTGTTTTGGCAATTAACCACCTGTACACAAAGAATAATATATTATTTTTGAAGCCAAAGAAATTTTATATTTTGAATTTAAACTTGGAGATAAAGGAATGAGAAAACCAGAATAAAAACCCCATCACTCATGAAATTATTTTAAAAAAAATGGAGGATATTTTTTCTATTATAGTCACTAAAAAGAATTATCATACTAGAAAACGATTGAGAGGATAAATAAAATAAAAATTTCAAGATTCTCTATGTTGCAAGAGAAAGAAAGAAAGAATTGTCGTGTTGCTTAGAGAATCTTCTAATATTTGAAAAGTATTACGTTTTAACATAGGTTAGATTTGATTTCAGATATCTCCATATTTGAAATTTATACAAATTATTATATTTGCTTGAGTTATATTTTTTATTATTATTTTAAGTGAATACAAAAATTTGTAGAATAATTTATCAATAATATTCACATCAGTAAAATTATAACAAAATCACCATACATTTGCGCAATCAATTACTAGTTTATGATGGTAATATATTAAATTTCTATGTAAATAGAATAAATTAGTGTTAAAAAATAATATAAATTATATATTACAGTCTCTCGATTATAAAATAGCTTATATATACTTTATATTAAAAAGATAAGAGGTTTTTTTTATAATTTATAATATAAAAAATACCAAATCAATATATATATATATATGCACACACATGGCACCTTATGCCAAGTTATTTTGTTAATTTGATTGAAAAGTTGTTTTTGAATTTTACGGACATATTAATCTAAAAAATTGTGCCTTATAAATGACAATTTAATTTTGATAAAAATCAATTAGAAAATAATATTTTTCTCTCCTTATTTTTCTCTTTAAACTTAAATTTAGCCATTAGTATCTCTTGTTTCAAGGGTTTTGACCTTTAATAAATTCTTGATCAATCTCCGATATACTTGTTCATGATGATCCATTGTTACTGAACCAATCATAATATGAGCTATCCATAGCTGAAGAACTTGTTGCAGAATCTGGAGGCAAATCTGAATTACCCTCTTTGGATAGTAAATATCTGAGGGTCGAACTGTTCTCTTGTTTTTCAGTATTGCAATTGCAGCCAGCTGCTGCCTTGTTCCTTGGTTCCTTCCTTACGGTAGATTTTTTAGTGACAGATGCGACCATCTTTGAATAATAATAATAATAAATAAATAAATTTTAAAAAATATTATCATTTAACAAAGCTAAATCAACATGTAAAATTTATGATTTGAACTTGAAATATATCCATATTACATGTTAATTTTGCGATCTAGATGATGAGATTATAATAATTCAATAAAAATATAATTTCACAAAAAATAAAAA
This sequence comes from Populus alba, assembly GCF_005239225.2. Taxonomy (NCBI): domain Eukaryota; kingdom Viridiplantae; phylum Streptophyta; class Magnoliopsida; order Malpighiales; family Salicaceae; genus Populus; species Populus alba. Next base: position 4,551,597 of record NC_133289.1, on the reverse strand, counting down.
TAAAATATGAAAAATTAAAAGACATGTGATAATTAATTATTTTTTTATATCTCAAGGATTATTTTAATTTTTTTTGAAAAATTAATAAAAAATACTAATTTATAATTTAATAGTTTGTTAACGATGCATTTTTGCGTTATCAATTGAAGATGGGTTCAAAAGAGCTTCCAAATTATAAGCATTCAAAGAATTTTTTGTATCAACAGAATCCTTTAAGTATTCAAAAATTTCTAAGTAAGGCTAGAAATTGTATAATAACATCAAAATATATATTTTACAAATTTTATAACATATTATTCATGTTTGATATTTTTTTTATTTTGGCTTCTCGTTTTTCAATCTCATTCTTTTATAAAAAATCAAAATCAATTGTTTTTTAATTAAAACTAAATTGCTAAAAAAAAAATAAGAATCAAATTAAAAAAATTTATACAATCCATACAACAATAATATCTAGGGGATTAACAATATACTTCTACACATTAAAACTCGCGCCTATAAGTTATATCCTTAAAACTTAATAGTACATTGCATAACCACACGTGTAAAGAGGTTACAGAAATTGTATAAATCGTAAGAGACAAATAATAAGAAATTCCGATTTAATATCACTGCATTTCTCTCTTTCTTTTCTTCTCAATTCTCATTTCATTGTTCTCCTTAAATTTTCATTATTAAGAGAAGTTCTTTTAACAAGTGTTAAGAGTGACTAGCAAAACATTTATTATATATCCACACCTTTCATAAAAAGCTTCAATAATTACTCTACATGAAACAATACTGGTAATAATTAATGTCTAATATATATATATATATATATATATATATATATATATAAAAGTACAATAATAGTATTGTAGGAATCAAATATAAATATCTTATCAGTTTGAGTCCTATAAATATGGATGTCTAGATCAATTTACGTGTATTTCAACTAATTTTATAGGCTTTAAAGTCAACGATTATGTAAACATTCAATGGTCCTGAGGTTTGAGGAATGAGATATTTATATTTGATTGCAACAATACTATTATTGTACTTTTTATATATATATATATATATATATATATATATGTATGTGTGTGTATCATCAACATCATATAATTAGTTTAAATAATGACATTTCTTTCGTAATGGGATGAAAGGGTGCTCGAATAAAAATTGATGCATGGAATCTTTGGTTTGCTTGAACAGTAGGATGTCGTATGATTTTAACACAGAGATCATATTTGGACAAACATGAATCCCACCAGGGAATGGACCAACAAGGCAACTTTGCCTCCATTCAGTCACCGTTATCGGTTGACATATATGAGTTTCCATTAAATTGGAAAAGCACCAAAACAACCAAGGGCATTGAATCAGTTCAGTTCAGGCTATACACCAAAGAAGAAAGATTCAACTTGCCTTGTTAATCCACTCCTCCATGTAAGAATTGAAAAATTGAGAGGATTTGTACAGACAACTATAATATTCCCCTCTTCATCTCACCGTGTGTGTGATAGACCAAGAATCAAGATTATACAATGATTGACATTACTTTCCTTGAATGTCAATAAAGATATAGCAAGACAGCACAAGGAATTAATGCATTTATCTTTTCATAACAAGGAATTGATGCGCTACAACATGTTCTGTACATTTATGGCTTTTTTTCAGGTATTGTGTAATTGGAAGCTTTGTTAGCTTCAGGATCAGAACATGAGGGTGGGAATTTCTACCAAACTTGCTACATAAAAAAAAAAATATTTATCTTTGCTTACTGATGCTAAAGATCAACAAGAACTGGTCGTACAGCCCCTTGGATTTCTGTACAGAAGCACCTCAAACAATTCTGCTTTGCACTGGCTTCTGCTTGCTGAAACACTTGCAGTTGGCTCGGTTGTCACTTAGTGTCTGCAAAGGAACATAGATTCGTGAATGACGGATGATATATTAGGAAACAATTCCTTGGTTTTTTGTTTTTCTCCTCCATACCTTGTACTGTTTCTGAAGGTCTTTAATGTACACTACAGCTAAATCTAACATGTCTGCTGTGTTCGTTTGCTGTCAAAGAGAAAAATGAACATATAAGATTTCCAAGACAAGTTTGAAGCTGAACCGTACATGGAAAAATCCTACCTTGTCCATGTTTGGAACAAGCTCTTGTAGTTTCCTCATTCTTTCACTGATCCGAGTTCTTCTGACCTGAAAAATAGTTTATGCCATCTAATTATAACTACGATCACTCATTGAGCAGATGAAGGTGAAGGTGACTGTAAATATGGTGATATGTGATAAGAGGCTCATTATCTGGATACTAAAAAACGGAAAGTTTATGGCATGGGATTTAGATAGATCACATACTCTTTCCGCGATACTTCGAGGATGAGTGGCACAACCACGCTTTGCTCTAATTTTACAAGGAACAGAATCTTGGAAATGGAGAAACTTTTCCATGGCAACCATTTCCATCGCAGTCTTCGGCAAACTGAAGTGGTGGGATAATACATGAGCCCGATTTCCAAGTTCTCCGTTCTAAATTTAAGCAATCACTTGGATTAGAAATGCGAGGAATCAACAGTAATGGATAACTTAACACCTAATACACAAATTACCTGAGCATTAGAAAACAAGTTTCCATTTTCTTGCTCTCTTTTCATGCTGCTAAAGTTCTCTAATAAATGCGAATCATTCCAAGAACCATACGGAAACCCGTGACTGCTATAAAATCGACCGTCAACACTGACACTTGTGAGTTTTCCACTGTCAGGGCTGCCTGCCTCCATGCTTTCGCTCCCAATTTCAGAAATCTGTGACAGCAAGCCTAAGGAAGAAGGTACTCTTGATGAGAAGCTAAGTTGACTCTGCAATCTCGGACTTGCTTCTCCATTAGTATCATTCAACCCAGAATAGTTTCCCACTCCTTTTATGGTGGGATAGCCAGCAATTTACTGAGAGGTTTTCTATAAATCTTTCTACCATCTACCACAATAATATATATATAAACACTCGAATTGCATTCTTGAAGATTCTTCAATCATTTAGGGATAATGGAACCTTTCTGGTCATACTAATTCGGAATTAGGAATTCCTAATGCCGAAACACCATACTTGTTCAACAGAAAGGAAAAAAAAACACACACACAAACCATTTAGTTGCTTCAATAAAATGTTATCTTTAGATCAACCTTTCTACGAATCTGATGAAACATTTTTAGATTATTTCAACTATCTTCAAAACTCAAAGACATTTTCTACCATCTCGGATCAATTTCCCTAATACAAGCATCTTGTACTAAAACACAGATTCTAAATTAATAGCAATTGATGGTTTGATACAAAGACACATACATATACTCTATCTTCGGAGCAAATGAGCTTCTAAAAACAATACGATGAACACGAGTATCAGAAGCAAACATGTAAATTCAGTTCAAGAAATCAACCTCCATAGTAACAGAAACTCCCAACAATACAAATCTAAACAACCATGTATTACCAAATCGCTCAAAAACACATCATTTAGAAATGAGAATAAAAAAATACCATTTTGAACAGGAAGGTTCCCAAAAAGTCCAGCGGGAGAGCTATTCTGCCTAGCAGGATTTGAATGAACCTTTTCAACTCGCTCATGATGACCCATTGTTATTGAACCAATAAAACCATATGAACTATCCATAGCTGAAGAACTTGTAGCTGAACTCTGCCTTGGATAATGAGGAGGCAAACCTGGATAACTCTGCGACAAACTTGAATAATTAACAGCTTCCTCTCTCACTCTTGCAGCGGATTTATCCTCAAACTCTTGGAAATTCAAAACAGAATCATTGTCGACTCCATTATCAGTGAAATTTGCAAGAAGTGAACTCGGAGCTGAGCGAAATCTCAAAGACCCTGAACTGGAGTTGTGACTACTACTCGAATCCATTAACAAATGCTCTGATTTACTCTGATTCTCTCTGTTTCTTCTTAACTATTGTGGGCTCAAGTTAACAGATTTGATGCTGAAGAACCATTTACAAATACCTTGGTAGTAACTACTTATTAAAGCTGGAAGAAAATTCTGGGAATATTTTAGCATCGCTTTCTTGATAAAATTTTCTGTCAGCTTATTTTTTAAGCAGGGTAAAGATAAGATCGTGAAGAGGAAGCAATCAAGAAAAGAAAAGGTTTAAACCCTTTCAAGAGAAGCATTAAAGCTTAATGAGAAGAATGAAAAACCTCTAGAAAAGGTTTTACTGATTGTATGCATGTATTGTCAAGTGAAAAGATTGAAAGTGAGAGAGAGAGGGAAAGGTGAGTTTTTTGTGAAAGAAGTGAAGAGGTAGGAACCTCAGATTTGCTTTTCAAAGCACCGAAAGCAAGGAAGATCTTGAGCTTAAAGGGCGAGAGAGAGCGGTGGGGGCGGTAATGATGAGAGCAGTCGAGAGAGGAAGACCGAAAAGGGAAAGAGAGAGGCAAAGGTTTTTCTTTCTTCTTTGTTTGCGAGAAAAGGTGATGAAGTACGGTAAGCGGTCGATCTAATTTCTCTACCAAACTTTCGTGTCTTTTCCTACCTTACCAAAATGCCCTCGTTGTTTTCCAGAATAATATATTTACATATTTAAAATTGTTTTTTAAAATTATGGTAAAATGGTAAAGGTACATTTCAAACTTCCCAAATATATGGTAATCATGAGACAACAAGGTTCAAGAGTATCTAGCGTTATTTTTAACCCACACTGTTGAGATTCATGTCTACTTTCTTTTATATTATGGTTAATTACAACATATTTAATTAATTTCAATACATAAGATTTGTTTTAGAAAATAATATCAAATCGTAAAATAAATAAAAAATAAAACTAATAGTAAAGTAAAGAAATCATGATAGTTTGAAGATACCGCTTGAGAACTGATTTGAAGAAGTTTTGAATCATTGAATCATTGAATTATTGAATTAATTTACGAGCTGTCAGGTCAATCGAGATCGATATTTTTTTTATTAAGATAATGTTATTACCATCATCTCATCCATGAATTAATTTTACTGTTCGAGATTAAGGAAGATCTTCACGGGGAGAGAGAGACGGGGTGGATCGAGCGACGCTGACGGCGCTAATCCTCGAGAATAGTGGAACCGATACCGTGGACAAGGCATCTTAAGAAAAAACACAAGGGGCAGGAGGCTACAAGATTGTTGGCTGATTATGCCTCGACGTCACCGTTAGATCCTTTGAGAACAAGATTCATGGCGCATCTGATTCGTGCATTCCGTCTTGTCACTTTCCCTCCGCGCGTGGCTGTGATAACTATCGCAGGCGCCGCCTTTCCATTTCGTCAAACCACCGCTCCTCACATATACAGGCTCCGAGAGCCCGTTTCGGCATGCTTTCTTTTTTAATTTTATTTCTTCCCCTCGAATGCTTTAACTTTTTATCGGTGTCGGTATCGGTATCAAAGCTTGAGAATCTTTGTGTGGGGAGAAATAAAAATGAATAATTCCTGATTCTTCGAAATAATCAAATCCTCACCTTACCAGGGAATCAGTTGTTTTTACGCATCCCAGGAATAGAAAAAAATAAAAATAAAAGTAGGAAAACAAAGCAGAGGAGAATCTGGGATCGGAGAGTGCATGATTTATTTATTTATTTATTTATTTATTGTTGGTACTGGTATCAGCTTATTGTTAATTGCTAGATACAAGAAGAAGAGATCCCCTTTTAAGCATTGCTTTTGTTTTTTCATTAATGTTTGTTTAATCATTGATTGAATCTAATCTATGTATTGGAACGTTAATTAACTCAATCATCCTCATTTGTCCCTTGTGGTCCTCCTCCTCCGCTCATCGTGCCTGCCATGGAAGGACCCAAAAAGGGCAAAGAAATAAAGTCAAAACGAAAATGAGCGAGGGTTAAAAGACAATACTACCACAATATTAAAGTAAGGTTGTGTGTGTGGTGGGTAACAAGTACACGTGAGAGAGCATTTTTCTTCTATGCTTACGTAATTGAATGAAACAGTGGTCCTGCGGTTTTCAGGAGTTTGAGAATATTCGAGATTCTGATAGCAGTTATAGTTTAAAGTTTGTTTTATTTTGTTAAAAATATATTAAAAAAATTATTTTTATATTTTTATATTAAAACAATCTAAAAATATAAAAAAATTAAAATTTTAAAAAATATAGTTTGCACCACATTTCCAAACACCACTTACATCTTTTTAGAAATAAAAGTAAAAAAAAGGAGTAGGATAGAGCAAGGTGCTAGACATCTCTTTCCATGTTCTTGAGAGGGGGAGAGAGAGTTGTATAAGAGGAGAATAACCTGTTTATTTTTATATTTTAAAAATATTTTTTTATTTTTTTCCTTACTTCAAATCATTTTTTTATTATTTACAAATTAATTTGATGTACTAATACCAAAAATAATTTTAAAAAAATAAAAATATATATTATTTTGATATATTTCTAAATGAAAAATATTTTGAAAAGCAATCATTACGAGACTCTTAAATATTCTCATAAAATAACCCAAAACCTAGATAAATTTTATAGTGATTCTATTAGCTACTTCTTAGAATTCACGTATAGCAAAAAAATTCTGAGTAAATATATTTTAATTATTTTTTATAGATGATGAATTTAAATATTTACATCCTCCTTGTATTTGTCTATTTCTTCAACAACTACTTGCGTGTCACTGGTTACTCCCTTCAACGCCATATAGAATTTTCTATCCTCTTCAAGGATTTAAGTGTTTTTATCAGAAACATTAAACAGATTCCAATGGTCCTAGAGAATAACTTCGCGTTGAATTATACTGATTTTTCCTTTGAGGCAAAGCTAAATGCAGTGGAGTGATATTTCTGTACGAGTTTATGCTAAAATTATCATTTGTGATAGGCTCGGGCTTGATTAACATATTTCCTAGACATCTTTCTTGTTGTTGATTCCCAGTTTATTGTATAGTATAATAATAAAAGAAAAGTGACCTGCATATACCGCAGGTTTATAGAAAAGAGCTGAGAACTGCTTTCTATAAATTTACGGTTTTAGCAAAATTACATAGGTCCCACATAACTAATAAATTGTGTTTTATTTTTAATTTACGTGGGTGTCCGGGCCAACTTGCGCATACCACGACTAATCTTATGGCCCACTGAACATCCTACAAACCTAGTGAACATGTAAGGCATCATAAAGGTAACAGACATGTACAATAAAATTTGAATCATGGTGTAGAAATAAAAAAAAAAAACAAGCTCCTTTCACTGCTAGACCAAGACTTCAAATGCAAACAAATAGTATAAACCTATGGTTGGCTTTAAATACTATCGCAGTGTAAACAAACAAGATACATATCTTATATATAGCTTAGACAGATTTGGCTGGGCCAGAACAATTTTAAGCCTGCGTTTTGGATTTTAGGTGCTCCTTTAGAAAGAGAATAGGCCCATTATATGGTTAGTTACATGTCTTTCAAGTGTTAGGAATTGATATCACAAATGAAGATTCCAAGTGTTAAAAGACAAATTAACTATTAATTAACATATCCTTGAAAAGCATTTGCATTTAGTGAAATGCTTTGTACTTTTGCAATCTTGTCTTCAAGGTTTTTTTTCTTTCATGTTCTTCGTCCAGTGATTATTGGATTTTATAATTTAGTTTAATTTATTTTTTATAAAATTATTTAGAATTTTTTATTTTGGTTTTTGATAGGTTAAATCGAGTTATTTTTTTATTTGTATTTTTAATTTATTTTTTTAATTTCATCTCTTAACATTGAATTGATTGTAAATTTAGTTTTCATTTACTTATTATAGGGTTATCACGGTCTCATGACTCGGATAATGAATTTGACTAGTTAACTAGTTTAGCTCAAGTTTTTTTTAGTCATTTTTTAATTGAGTTTTTTTTTAATTTTATCCTTTAATATTAGGTTGATAAAGAATTTGACTTCATTTTTTTTATTTCCATGGAGTTATCCTGGTCTTATTATCCGAGTTTGACAAGTTAACCAAGGTTGACTTGAGGTATTTTTTTGTTTTTTAATTAATTTTTTTAATTTAATCCTCCAATGCTGGGTTGATTAGGGATTGCGTTTTATTTTTTTATTTTCTTTCTATATGATTATCATCGTCTTATGACTGGAATTGCGGGTTAGCCTGGTTGCCTCAGGTTTTTTTTGTCTTTTTTTAACTTTTATTTTTCAATTTTATCCTTTAATATTGGGCTAGTTGTAAATTAAGATTCATAATTTATTTTGATTTGCTTTCTAGGAAGATATCTTGACCTTATAACTCGAGTCACAGGTTTGGTCAGTTAACTTAGGTTGACTCAAATGGTGCTTTCATTTCCTTTTTAATTTATTTTTCTTCAATTTCATATTTCAACATTAAGTTTATTGAGAATTGAGTTTCATAATTTGTTTCAATTTACTTTCTATGTAGTTATCCAGATCTAATGAATTAGGTATAACAAATTAAGCTGGGTTAACTTGATTTATTTTTTCAATCAATGTATATTTTTAATTTCATCTTTTAATATTACATCAATTAAGAATATGGATTAATATTATTTTTTTGTTTGCTTTTCACATGATCATCATGGTCTTATGACCTGAGTAGGAGATTTTGCAAGTTAATCTGAGTTGATCTAAGTCGATCTAGGTAAATCTAAGTAGATATAATATGTTGTCTTCTCAATATTTTAAAAAATATGTCATCTTGATTTTTTTTATTTAAACTATATTTTTAATGATCGTTTTAGGTTGTTTTTTTATTTGCAAAGTCAATTATGTCACATCAAGTTAACCTGTACATAATTATTTATTTTTTTAATTAAAAAACATGTCGACAACACCTAAAAATCTTTTTTTTTTATGTTCAACAAAAATTCAGGTGGGAAATTATATAGTGACTACCTATTTCTATATTTATACAGTACTTTCTCTATCATGCTCTCATTGTGGCTTGAATCGTAATTTATTATGAATTTTAAAGAATAATATTTAAATTTTTAGAGATTTTCTGACATTATTATTAAACTTGATATAATATAATGATTCAAACTTGAAAAAATCATGAACCAAATCTTTGCTTAACCTAGGATTTAATTAAGCCATGTGAAAATTATCCCAGTGACCTTATTCGCTTAATAGGCTCAAAGAAAAACAAATAAGTGCAAAAAAAAAAAAAACAAATCATGTTCACCTTAATCAACCCATAAAATTCGCAACTTGGGATAAGAACTCCACTGTGCATTCTCGACTTCAGCTTTGGAATAAGGGATTTTCCAATGAAATCATCAATTCCATCATATTTAGCTTTAATGGGCTCCTCATTTTGTAAGGTTTAACTTATTAAATTTCTCAAAACACATAAACACAACAAAAATAATAAATTTAAAATGTTTTAAGAATCCCAAATATCTTGTTAAATAAATTTAGAGTTGTTTAGAATTTATACAAAAATTAACTGAAGATCAAATGTTCTTTTTAATTTTGAATAATTGCTTCACGTCTGAGATGTCACAAACTATAAGCCATCTAAGTATCTGGTCTTCAATAATAATCCATATTAATCACCAATGAGAAATCTCACACACCTTTTTATAAGAGAGATTACTGTATCTTTGAGTATTGCCTATTTTCTTTTGTGCTTAAGTATTTCAATATTGTATTTGTTGTGCTATCTTGTATAAAAAATAAGAGATATGACATTTTATTTATAAAAGAAATCTAAACACTCTATAAATAGTAAATTATCAACTTACCTCTTAAATAATATCATATATAATTTTCTATGAAAAACATTTTTGTTTCATAAACTTCAGATTCATTCATCAAACATTATATTCATTAATTAAATATATATTTTTTAATAATAATATATTATATATAAGTAAAATCATTGCTACATGTAATTAAGAGATTAACAACATGATCAGCTATCCCTGTAAGCCATTCAATAAACCTAACACAATAACTTCCTGCAAAACAATGCCAATTGCCAGCTTCACCATAAAACGCAGCTAGATTTTTTTCCTACCTTTTTGCCTCTTGACTTGAAGGTGTTAGCTGTAAACTTGCACTACAACATACCAGTGTGGAAATACCCTCCTTTTATCCTTTCCTTTTTTTCCCTCTAAGTTGATAATCTCTTGTGCTTCATCTAGATTTGCTATAGACATTTGACTACTGATAAATGTAGTCAAGTTTTCCCAGTCGGGAAGTTTCAAATATCTGCATGTCTATCATGCAAAAGAACCACAGCAGGTCACGATGGACAGCGATCATCACATTCAAAGAGAAAAGTTGCCTGGAATAATCTGTCTAACAAGACATCCAGTCCTCTCCAGAGCTTGGAGGGGACATCAAATACAATTGGAATATTACATTAGACATACAGAATACATCCGAAGAACAGTACACAGATTTCAGAAGCAAAGCAAGCTTCAGCATCAGTCGCAACTGGAAACAAAACTTTATCAGCGGTCTTCCTCTCTTCAGTGCAATTTGATGCAGTCAAGATTCTCAGACACAGTTCTCATCCTAGGACGCAATTCAGGATCCAGTTCAGTGCAATTGAGTGCGATATGAAACACTGCAACAACATGTCTCTCTGCGTTAACCTCAATTAATAGTGCAGGGTCTATAATCTCAGACAAGGCGCGCTCCTCTCGAAACATGTTCCTCACAAGGCTGTCTAGTCCCTTACCATCATTTTCTGGTCTTGCATCTGGTAACCGACCAGTTAAAAGCTCCATCAGTACAATTCCAAAAGAGTACACATCACATTTCTGAGTGAACTTGCGGCCAGCGACTCGAGCTTCTGGTGCCAAGTAAACGTTAGAGGGAGCTGAAATTTTCAAGCCCGTTACAGAGGAAATGGTTTGGTTCAAATACTGCTTTTTTGATGCTGAAGTAGTGAATTTTGAGCCACTAGATACAAGACGAGCAAGCCCAAAACTGGAGATGTAAGGCTGGAGTTCATCGTCCAGCAGAATTTTTGTAGATTTTAAGTTGCCATGAACATGCTTTCGAGGGCTGTGCTCATGTATGTACATTAAACCCCTAGCAGTTCCTTGGGCAATTTTCAACCTATCCGCCCATGATAGCACTGGCAAAGTATTAGAAGGTCCTCCTGCAAAAATTTTAACACCATATGGAGATTCATTACATTGATAATTGAAACCTTCAGGGGCTGTCTTTAACACCACATGGAGATTCATTAACATTGCTTATTGAAACCTTCAGAGGCTGTCATTAAGGTTCCGAGTGAAATAATAGCAACAAATGATCGTTGCAAGCACGATAATACCAGTGCTGCAATGCATATTCTCTTTGATAATTTAAGATGCAAAAAGGAACTTAACATGCATGTGTCAAGAGTATCAGTTAACATGAGAAGATTATTCGGTGTACTGAGAAAAATCAGATAACTTACACGCCACACACCGATATATAAAAGAACAAGGTTCCATATTTTAGAGTCAAATAGCACCTATGATGCATGATGAATCACAGTAATACAAACAAAAAGCCTGCCCAGGGGTCCATGATTTGGAAAATGTCACAGAGAAATATCAATAGTGAGAAAGACATCGACCTCAGCATTTACCCTCAAGGGCTGTTAAAAACGTTAGATCTTGTATTTATAGACACAAGCTATGGTAGATTGAGAGGACCACAGCATCAAGTATACTTCCTGAAGCTAATTACCATTTATGGGAAATCAAGTGAGACAAATACTTTGAATATTTGCAGGGAAGAAAACGACGAGAATGATGCCTCAGGTGCATCAGAACAGGAGTTATTGCTGCTTCAAAGAAGAGGAAGGCATTGCAAACTTGAAATATTCCAAAGTTGCCAGTCCTAACTGCTAGGATAACTCCAATGTGCATGCCTGAGCATATTCTTGTGGTTGAAACATATTCAAAACTTGGAATGTGACATCAACACGTTCCACAACTGAAACATAACATCAAATTGCCCCCCAAAAAACAACACGAAGTATTTCAATTTCAAATATTTAGGGTCAAGCATTGCGGCAGGTCCTTTTCAGTTGCCAACGAATTTGACCCATTGTTGAATATGTGCTCTTCTTAAAGCACCCAGCAACCATCTCTTAAAACCGAGGAAAACAACATTTGACACAATTTACTAGCTTCAACAGGCTTCACTATTCCAATCTCACCACCCAACTTAAAAGACTGAAAAACATTTTGTTCATGGAGATTTACGACTCTGAAGTGTGCACGCAAAGTAATGATATCCAGATAGAGCATTAAAAATCGAATGCAAAAACAATATCTCGAGAGGTTACAGCAGATAAAAGCAAAAAACATCTCACAGATGCAATTAACCGTTTGAATTTTCACATTTTAAAGCATAGTTATCAATTCAAGCTTCGAGGTTTGGTTGTTAAAATGAAACGATATCATTTTAAATAAAAATTAAAAGAAAAATCCTTGGAGTTGACCGAGCTAGGTCTCTCACCCAGGTATGACCGAGCGTACCTCCAAACTGGTTCAAAATAAAAACCGGTTAGAGCTAGGCTCAGGGTCAGGTCATCTTGGGTTTGTTAACTATGTTTTAAAGTTCTTTGTCGTCTATGGTTTGATCAACTAAGCGTTCCTCATACATGATCTGAATTCACTTGTTTTGTTCGGGAAATAAGCATTAGGCAACAAGGCCAAGGATCAACACATGAAATTTAAGACTCGTTTTATTTTTGGATAGAAAGGTTCCACCTTTGGACTCCACACTTCATTGTAAGGCAATCAAGACATTATTTATCGGGTTTTTTTTTTAACCAACGACATTATTTATCATGGAATATATTGTTAGTGGAAACTTTAAGTATATTGTAAAGTTAACAACATTTGACTTGCAAGTATGAAGGGGACAGATGTTAAATTCGATGCAGAAAGACATAAACATGGCTAAGAGAATTAGAGAAATGTTACCATGCAGCGCAGAGTATAAACTTCCATTGCGGATAAAATCAGAGACCAACAACTTCTCATCATGAGCAAAGTAATAAGCTCTCAGCCTTACAATATTAGGATGATGGACCCTCCCAATTGCTTCAACCTCGGACTCAAATTCCTTCAGCTTCCACGTGGCATCATCTTCACTCAGCCTCCTCACAGCAACAACCATAGGCACCACCGTACCAGACCCACGACCACCCACTGCCACCTTGTACACTATCCCACTCCTACTTTTCCCCACCACAGAAGCAGATGCCCTCAACAAATCCTCTAATTCCAGATTAAACCCTTCATCGATCACCAGAAATTTACCATCCTGCTCCTCCTTTTTAAAAGTACCCTCATTATTGTCACTCTTGTCTATCTTTTCTTTTCCCACTTTACCCTCATTAGCCCCCCATTTCTTCCGATACAGCAACGCTGATACCGAAACAACACCGATCACCACCGAAACGCCCGAAATTAAGGGAACTGCTATCGACTCTGTTTTGATTTTCACGTTCTCAACACTCCCAGGGATAAAAACAGGATTTGGGCCTTTTGGGTTCTCAGGATTATCACTAATCGTGATATTAAGAGCTTCAGGACATGGAGTTTGTAAAGGAAAACCACAAAGACTTGGGTTTCCAGCAAAAGCAGTTGGCCCCTGGTTCACTAATGACCCAACTAAAGGCACTTTGCCACTAAGATTATTGTGTCTTAAATCTAAACTCAACATTACTGGAAAAAACCCATATGACCCTGGAATCTCCCCAGAAAACGAATTGTAAGACAAATTTAAAGTCCCAGTTAAGCTTTTTAGCTTAATCAAAGATGCAGGGAGAGACCCGTTAAGACAATTAGAAGATAAATCCAAGTGGCTTAAGGCTTGCAAAGATTCAATCTTGGCAGGAATTGGACCTGACAGAGAATTGTGAGACAAATCAAGAAAGCGGAGAGTTGATGCATTGAAGAGGTGTAAAGGTATGAGTTTAGAGAAGTTGTTGCGAGAGAGAGTGAGTCGAGTTAGTGAGTCGAGAAGGCCAAGTTCAGAAGGAATGTAGCCAGTGAGGCTTTTGTTAGGGAGCGAAAGAGAGGTGACTCTGTGGTTAATGCAAGTGATACCATGCCAGTGACACGGGGTTGGGTCAGTTTCGGTCCAGGAAGCTAGAGTGTCGGTTGGATCAGTTGTGATTGCGGCTTTGAGGGCTAGGAGAGCTAGACCATCAGTGTTAAGAGACAACGAGAGAAATCGAAGGTTGGTGAAGGTGATTGTGACGAGAAAGGCTGTGACTTTGAAAGGGATTGCTGACATTTTCATTTTTTGCTGTTTTAGCTCTGAGTTTTAACCATTTAGGAGAGTGAGAGAGATCGGAGAGGATATTTTGCAACGAGGAGTTGCTGAAGAGAAATAGTGGTTAAGTGTGAGGGAGAAGAAGAAGAGTAGAAGGTTTTTGGATTTGAAAGTTTTGAACTTGAAATTGAGTTTCGAGTTGGGAAAATCGAGGCTGGCAAGCACCGAGCAACATGGGAACGTGAGCAAATTTGAATTAACACAACGTGTTTTTATTTTTAGAAATACATTCAATTAAAATAATATTTTATTATTTTTTAAAAATCTACTTTTACGATATAAAATAAAATAAAACAAATAAAATTATTTTTTTAAAAAATACTTTTAAAATATAAATACAAACATAAAATATAGCTGCTGAAGTTTATGGTTGACTGTTCTACTACTCTACACACAACCTTTTTATTTATTTAATTAATTACTTTTAAGATAACTTTTAGTATTATAGCAGTGATAAAGTGTTTTTTTTAATATATGAAAATAATATTTGTTTAATTTATTTTTGATATTAATATATTAAAATTATTTAAAAATTCTAAACAACTTAATTTCTAAGAAAAATAAAATATCTCAAAATTTTGTAAAATACAATTTCTAATTGAAAAACAAACACGCTCTAACTTATTGTCCACATACTTATTCTTAACATGGTTGAAATTATGTTTTATTTTATTGTAGTTTTAAAAATATCTAACTAGTTAATAAACATCATAATAATTTGTTTTCTGTTAGGAAAAAATTATAAAACATGTAAAACACACACTTAATTGAAAATGCTCTTATTTATAATTTTATTCTACATCGTATTCTCATATCATAAAAAACTCAACAATATTGATGTAAGGGGCTAGAGGTAGAAGATTACAACATAATTTATAATAAAAAGTTCTAGCTTAGGTACCGAGAGACGAGAACAAAACCTCGGTCACTTGCAACTTCGAGCGTGTTTAGTAGTGTAATAGTGATTTCTTTTCAAATAATTTTTTGTGCCGAAATACATATAAATAATATTTTTTTATTTTTTAAAAATTATTTTTGACATCAGCACATCAAAACGATCCAAAAAATACAAACTACATTTAATTTTAACAAAAATAAAATTTTAATTTCAAGAAAATATAATTTACACTATATTCCTAAACATATCCGATCGACTGGAAAGGGATGGAGCATGTTTGAAAGTATTTCTTCACTGAAAAAAGTACCCTTTCTCGAGTTGGGTAAAAAGCTGGAGTTTGATTGTCCAGTTTTGGGAAGATATCCAAATGATGAGCATGTGTTAGGTGCATTGAAGATGGTTAGAAATTGATTTGGATTATTTATTAAACTGGATTTAATAACTTTTTATCTTATCAATTATTCTACATTTAATTGCGCACCAAAAAATAATTAAAAAGGAACAAACATGACTCACGTGTGAGATTGGAAAACAAACATGACCTTTAAATAACAATTTTTTAAGTATATTTTTTTGAAAAAAGAAATCTACATAACAAAGGATTTTTTTTTTAGTTCAAGGAGTTGAAAATGCTTCATGTAGGGAATGCCTTGTATATGTATAAACAATCTTTTTGTGTATGAATCATCCATACACCTCTCCCATAATAATATATAACAAAAAAGAGGAATGAAAAAGCCTCGTTTATTCACAAAAACTAACTTTTTAAAATTTCTTATGTTTTTTTATCACTAAAAAAATTGAAAAATACTTTTAAGTTAAAGAAAATTTTGATTTGATTTTTAGCAAATTGTTGTCCTTTTATTCTGAATGAAATTTTTTTAAAAAAAGTTATAAAAAATTTAAAAATATTATATTATTTACTGATTATATCAAATTTGATCCTCAAACTTTTGATCACTGTATATTATGTTTTGAATTTTTTTTATTTTATCTCTTATAATTTTATTTTTATACTAATTTTGGTCTTTATTTTTATGATTTTTTATTATTATTTTTTATTTTTTTATTGAAATTTTTTATTTATCAAATTTAGTTTATATTATTGTGAAATTATAATTTTTTTTTAATTTCATAATCTTTCAAAAATTTTATATGTTAGATTTGATCTCTATTATATTGATTATTATTTATTTTATTTAAAATAATTTATAAAATTAGATTCTTTTTTAATTTTATTCTCATTCAACCTTTTAATTTATAAGGTTTATTTCTTATTATTTTAATAAGTTTTAAAAAAAATATTTAGAATTTATTTTTATAATATAATCAAATAATAAAAAAATATTTTTAATTTATTTTTTATAACAATATTAAAAATAAAAAATTATTTTCCAGCAAATAACATTCACAAATCAATTTCTTATATTCTCTGTCGCATTCCATTTATTTGAATTCGGTTTAAGAATTTTTCATTTAATCATACAAGGGCACGTGATTTGTTTTGAATAGAAAACTTTTCAAATAACAATTGACAAGATTGACAAATGACAAATGACAAATGACAAGATTTGGAATGATTGTCTAACATGTATATCAATCTTTTTATACCTTCTCTTATCTTCCTTCCCATTTCTTTTCTTTTGTTCTCTCTTTCCATTAATCTCGGATATAGATTTGTATCTCTCTCAAATGTCTTGACTGGTAGTAATTTTAGACTAGTTTGATTTATATAGAAAGTATTTTTTTTGAAGAAAAAAAATTATTTTCTTTTATTTTTATTTATTTATTATTACAAAAAAATGCTCTTCAATCAAAAAAATTTTCATTTAGTTTTTACAAAAATATTTTTGTTAAAATACTTTTAAGAAATTTTCATAAATTCACAAATATTTTATTATTTGTTAATTATTTTAAATTTAGTTCTTAATTTTTTTTTATTGTTGTGTATTTTATTTTGATTTTTTAAAAATTTTATCTCTTAAGATTTGATTTAATTTTATTTTTTTATCAACTTTGATCCTCATTCTTTCAATGGTTATATGTTTTTCTCTATTTATTTTTTAATTAAAATTTGTATCTATTTTGATTCTTATTTTTTATTATAATTTATTTTATTTGAAATAATTATATATATATATATATTTTTATTTTCATGTCCCTTTAACTTTTTATTTGTAATATTTAGTAACTATTCTTTTAATAAACTTGAAAAAAAAACATCAATAAGATATTTTATAGCTTACTTTTTTTAAAATTTAAATATTGAACAGTGTAATTCAATTTATTTTTCATGACACTACAAAATATGATAAAATAATTTATTTTCAAGAATTTACTTTTTATTAAAAACCACTTTTCAAAATTTTTGTTTTCTACAAATAAATGAGCTTTAGAATTATTAGCCGTTTGAAATTATATTCCAAATTTAAATAAAATAAATACTTTAAAAAATATTTACCACTATATTTTCTAAATAACCCAATTAAAAACACAAGACCAATGTGGTGTGCCAATAGCTCTTCCCAGATTTTAAAAGGAACTCTATCCAGTTAACAGTGAAAAAAACTAAAAGAAAAAATTTCTTGTACCTTTTGCAGTATTACCTCTCAATTTTCTTGATATGAAATCTACCACTTTCTATAATCATATTTTTCATGATAAGATTTTGGAAGATTCATCCACTTTTCTCGTAAATCTTCTCGTAATCAAGAAGTTGAGATGTTATTATCAAGCGCACACCTCCATTCTACTACCATAATACAAAGCGATGCGGTCATCCCAATTTTTTTTTCCCCTCTGTATAATAATTTAGTGGTTTTGAATTTTGATACATAATAAATTTAAAAAAATAAAAAAATATATTTTAAAAAACAATACAGTACCATCGCTGCCTAATCCCAGAGCAGCAAAAGGTGGCCAGAAATTGGAAGTGGAAAGTAGGGACGGGATTGTAAATGTGCTGTTTACAGACTCTGTGGTCTGGTGTCAGAAAATCATTTGAACAAGGACACATTGCAGACATGCTTTGATGCTGGTGAGCTTCCCTTTTCAGTTTCCACTAGCCATCAGGACCACTCTCGTAAACTCTACATTGGCTGTAAGATTCGAAAAAATCCATCAGAAACGACGATCGGGAAAAAGTAGAATTCTGTAATCCTCTGATCTTTACTTAGACACAGATTTATTTTTTTAATTAATATATTTTTTAAATTATTTTAATACACTGTTATTAAAGATAATTTTTTTAAAATAATTTTTTTTAATATATTTCATCACAAAAAATACTTTAAAAATCATTCTTCAAGACATGCAAAACATGCTTCCTTGATTGAACCCTATCGTAAATCATAGATTATTAGCCACCAGAAGCTAAAAAAAAAACCATGCGTGTGATCACAATAGGCCAAGAACGAGATGTGGATTTAGAGCGTGTTTGTCAGTGTAGTAGTTGTTGCTTTTCAAATAGTTTTTCATGCCGAAATACATGTCAATGGTGTTTTTTATTTTTTAAAAATTATTTTTGACATGAGCACATCAAAACGATCCAAAAAGTATAAATCGCACTCAATTTTAACAAAAAAAAATTCAAAATTTAACAAAATACAGGTTGAAACGCACAACCTAACACTACCTTAACAACAAACATTTCAAATTAATTATCCCATCAAGAGATAATTAATTATCCCATTTCAAATTAATTATCACAATAGGCTCTTTTGGACAAGAAGAAGAAAAGGCCAAGCCTAAAAGCCATCAAGAGTTCGTTTGTGCTAGAAAATGGAGCACCAGCACAAGTGTCCAGACTTTAACAAAGAAGAAATGGACAGGTGCCCTAGAAAGTCCATCTTTTTGGTTTTACGTGGTCGCCCATTTGGGGTCCAGACTTGTGTACGCTCAGAATCTAATACAATAAAATAATTTTAAAATATAATAAAAAATATTTTAAATAAAAAAATTTAAAAATTTACAAAACTCTAAACTACGATTTCAAACACCCTCATGATGAAAAGTGTCCTATAAGTTCAGGCTGACACTGCCCACAAGGCATTACACTACTGAGCAATGAATACCCAGAAGTACACCTCTTAACAAATATACTGAAATTGATGGAGTTTAAGTAGTATCTTTACTGTAGCTCTGAACTTATTTTAATGTTTATTATAATATAAAATAATTATTTTATCCCTCAGTCAAATAATATTTGGCATGGCTGATGGGATGTCTTTTGTTATTTAACGAACAATAAAAATACTAAATTTTTTTTTTAGTTTAACGTGGATGTTCGGACCAGCTTGCGCGCATCTTAATTAATAAAAATACTAAACTTGCATCTAGGGGTAGTTGGGTTTTTCAAACTTGAATGAACAGTTAGACTACTTAAAAGCCTTTAAAGTAAAAAAATTATCCTTTGTCAAGGGCTAATTTCCTTTATCTTCTAAATTGGTTTTTTTATTATTTAATGTTTTATTAAGAATATTATAATATTTTTACCTAAATTAATTAATATTAAATTTTAATAAATTATCAGTTCGCAACACAGAAGATACCCACGCACTTTAATTGACGTGTGCAACACCTCCTAGTTGTGAAACTTGTCTTTCCATTGTGTCTTCAGATGTACCATTATATCATTTTCTTCCTACCGTGACACGAGTCAACAATGGATTGGTGGTTGGTGATTTGCCAGTAGTCAATCTTTTTTTAATGATATTCTCTCTCTTCTCTTCTGTAAATTATAGATTGATCTTGATTTTTTATATTTTTATTTGACCTTTTTTCTTTGAATTTTTATTATTAGTTTTTTTTATATATAAAAAATATTTCTTCTCAATTTTCATATTCAATTCTAATATATATATATATATATATATATATATTAAAATTTAATCCTTATTTTTTTTAACCACAAAAAAAAAAACTATTATAATATCAACCGGACACTAATTCACTAAAATGCCTTCTTAGTTCGCCCTAGCAGTTAGACTAAAGAATTATTTCTCACTTTAATTAACAGTGTAATAATGATTGTTTTTCAAATAACTTTTTGTGCTGAAATATATATCAATAATATTTTTTATTTTTTAAAAATTATTTTTTATATCAATACATTAAAATGATTCAAAACATACAAATCATATTAAATTTTAGTAAAAAAATAATTTAAATTTTTACACCTATTCCCAAACAATATCTTAATCTGTTAAGAGAATTACTATAGCACGCAACATAACATAAAACGATGCAATTACATTCATATATCATGATTTTCTTTCCAGTTTCAGTAAAAAAGCGCAGCTAAAGTTTTGATTTACCGCCTCTGGTTCCAGGAAAATTGCAAGGCATCATAATGACCAAATCCATTGTATATAACTCTAATTGGATTTTCCACCCCGTACTCCTGACCATACTCTGCAATGGATATCAAGCCCCTGGCATTCTTGTCGTGCATGTACACAGTGATTGGCATCCTGCAGTTATTTTATGGCTTCCATCAATATTAACCCTCAATGAATCTTCCTCTCTCTTTTTCTCAAAAGTTGAAGACAAGTAAATGAAAATCATATGCTTTCAAATTGCTACAATTTTCAAAGCCTGCACATTCTGTTTTTCCTTATAAGAGATGAACACATCGAGAGAGAGGTCCTTACTTGAGAACATGCGAAGCCATTAACAACTCAGGCTCGCCACCCCACACATGTGGCTTCCTCATTTGTGACACATAGGTGTCAAAATTGCCTTCTATAAACCTGTTGGAATCATGGAGTTGTCAAACAAATTTATACATAAAAGTTTACCACTGGTGGTATATTTCTTCACTGTGATATCATATGCCCTGAGAAATAGTGCAAGTAGTTCAGATCCCATGTAAACTCGATTCACTTTACAAAGGCATGTACTGTTTGAAAAAGTATGTGGGAAAAATTAAGGGGCGTGATTGAACCATTGAAAACATTGACAGCAAAGTTGCATCAATACATCTGAAACCAGTTTTCATGGTTTGCCAACATGAACCCAACTTCTTTCTTTTTTTTAGTTTCTATTACAGTGGTTCTGTAATATCACACAAATTGGATATTGTTTGTCCCCTTATATAGCATTCATTATTGCTATAAATATAGTGGAAAAAATGGTGTATAGCCAAAAATTCTCACCATTCTGTATCTTCCCTTCTCTTGATAAACTCATCAGCAACCTGGCCAATTTAACAAAACATCACAAATCAAGAGTCCTGTAAATATTAAATATTGCAATTAACATGCCCTGGATGGAAAATTTAAGAATATGATAGGGTAATGGCTAATGTCATGGAGTTTTTCTCTTGTTAAACAAATTGTTATCACTTAGCATTTTATAAGAGAAATGTTGATTTTTCTATATGCAAAAAGACGATCAAGAGAAAAAGGCAAATTCATAAAATGATAGAAGGTGATGAGGCAATAGGAGGTTATGCTTTTTGCTGAAACAAAAAATGTAACACTTCTCATTATCAACATGAAAAAACTTAAGAAAAATACTTTAGAACGCAAGTCATCTGCTAATTCTCTCTGAAGGCTTTCACTTGGAGCTCGTTTCCCAAACCGTAGACAAGCCCCATGAGCCACGGAACGGAACAAACATCTACCATCTCCTGGTATTCCTGCACAGAGTGGACATTGACACTTCAAGTCACAACTAACTAGTATAACGTTTTGCCCCAGGAACCAAAATTTTATATGTACATTTTGGTGACAATAATGATATGTGCATGCACCACTAGCGAACTGTACAATAAATTGACGCTCACCAATAATGGAATAGTCAGTGTAGACTTCCTTCCCATGTGAGAATTTAATATCTGATGAATTGCAAATGTCCTCTTCTTTGTTCTTCCGAGTAGCTGATTCAGCATGTGTTGGCTCAGAACTTGAATAACAAACCAGAAGACCAAAAAATATACCAGTGGTGGTATGTCTTTGTGAACAAGAAACAGATCCCACATTACCCTTGATTTTGGAGAGCAGTCCTCGTTTCGAAACTGAAAACCTCAGAGCCATGTTTTGGCTTGGCAATGAAATATTGAATTGTCTCTTCAGAGGACCTCCAGAATTAACTACACCTTTTACAGTTAATGATAGCAAATTATACCTTTGCTTGATTGAGTCGGATCCAAAACAGTTTCTATGCAACTTGTGAAAGCTAATTGATGGACAAGAGAATGTCTTTGAGACAGACAAACGAGAATAATTTGATCTGGAACGACTAGGGTACAAAGAAAAACAGCGGGAAGTGGATTGTCCTCTAGACACCACATTCAAAATAGTGCTGCCCATTTGTTGAACACGGCCACTCAGGTGGACAACATTCTTCACACATGTATTGATAGCAGAGCAAACAATCATGCTGGCATTGCCTGGAAACACCTCAATGCAAATAGTATAAGTTGCCAACTAGTAACAGGAATCTCCTAAATGAAGACCTATGTAGAGGGCTATACACCATAATTCACCCTTACGAAAAACACGTATAATATATATGACATATAACATAATACGAGCCTAATATTCCTGTATACTCAAAAGTTCACTTATCAGATCTCATGGATTGGATCGGGGCTTTGAATTTGACAAGTTCTCAACTTGATACCTGGACCTGAACTCATTTTAGAGTCATCGGCTTTTTGCACTACAGTCTCATTATGCCCCCTGAAAAGTAAATCCTAACTACACCGACGAAACTAGAAAACACAAGACAGTTTGAATTATCATGTAATATTATACAGCCCTGGTTTTCTTCCTTAATCTACTCTATAGCAATATAACTAATCCCTTCAGTTAAACAAATCAATAATAACACTTCAGTAAAGGATATAGAAGCAGAAACACAAAGCTCATAGTACAAAACACCATTCAAATGTCAAGTTGCACAACTAACAAAGAGAACAAAATTTGGTCTCGCCCTCACTTTCTTAGAGTCACTTCAATTTCAACAAACAATTTAACTTTATAAAACAACTAGCTTATCAAAGCCTAATGTAAGATCATTTTTCCTCAATATTCACAATACCCTCAAAGTTTATATAACTGCTCAGGCTCAAATTAACAAATAAGAAATCCTCAATTTCCACATTCCCTTCACTCTATTCTAAATTAAACCCAGAATCTGTCTTGCCAAGAATCCTTCTTGTCAATCAAGATCATCAACTACGCTACGGTCTAGTCAACATGCCTCAAAGGATCATCATTCTTGTGTGCCATTTTAATTAACATGAGCACCAAATAGAAAAAATAAAAATCATTTCTTTTTGTAGAGTAGTATGTAAAAATTCTTAACATTTTCACCCTTCAAGAAAAGAAAAAAAGGTTGCTGGACAGTTGAAAGCTCCTTTTGTCAAATTTGCCAGAACAGGGAAAAAACCAACATGATTAGAATTATAGAGAAATGTAGAAGAGAAAAGGCAGGAAATAAAACCTCAAGAAGTGATCCAACAACAGCGAATGTAATTGGGAATTGAGAACAGTATCTCACAGGTGAAACAAAACCCAGAAAGAAAGCAACAAAAAGGCTATATTCTGGGTGTGAATTTTAGAGGAAATAAGGGATCATAAAAGTAAGGAGAGAAGGGGTTTTAAGCAGAGAATTATGCATACTTGCTATAACCAAGAAAACAAGCTACGGAAAAGAAGCTTACCAAGGGATGTTTTGTAGTTCCTTCAATGTTTTTGGTTTGGTTTTTGTATTGTTCAATAAGTTGACCATATTTTCTGGTCCGGTGACCTACAAGGCAAGCTGCCCCACAGCTTCGCTTTCGTTCTGGTTCACATGGTTAACGACAGGTCGTTCGTCTTAGTTTTAAACTTGGAATGCTAGTTACCGTTTTCTGGCTGTACGGTTGCGTTTGATACGACGTGTATCTCATTCAAGAGCTTGCAGATTCCTTCTTGATGACTGCTGGTGATTTGGACGCTTGCCACTTTTTTTTTTTTTTCTTTCTCGTGACGAAGAGATGACCCGATACAATGATCAGGTCAGGAGTCAACAAAGTTGACGCAGGTCAACTTAAAAAACTGAAGAAAAAATGAGGCTAGAAGAAAAAATTCAGAGAGACCATTTCTAAAATATGTAATAGTAAGAATCAGCCAACTCGTGTCGTTTCAATCTATTTCACTAGAGAAAAGAGAATCCAGCAACATTTTTTCAATTATTTAATAAAGGAGGCTAGAAAAAAATAAATGACAAGATGAACATATGCTGAATTTCGTTATTGTTATAGATGTGCTTAGAAATATATTTCCTTTTAAAATTTAATTGAGAAAATATTTTTTTGAATCACAATTGTAGTTTTTGTTATAAAAGTAACAATAATGCAGGATCAGAATCGATAAATATTATTGAAATAAGGATGGCTTTATATAGCCTTACATAATCTCAGTTGAAAGAGATATTCACGCAGACAATAATGCAGAAATATTAACTAACAGCCTGTGGACTAGAACTTTATTAAACTGAATTCAAATCCTAACTGAATGCAAATCCTAACTACTTCCTTAACAGAAGCCTAGACTTTCTCTTTATTCCCTCCCTTAAACTAGTTCCCAGCTGTTACTAGTTTATTTAGGAATTTGACAGACTCCCAACTGATTTCTACACTTCTGGAATGCGGCTAATGGGAGAGGTTTTGTCATTACATCTGCCAGCTGGTCTTCAGTTCCACAGTGGATTAATTCAATTGTTCATTCTCGTGTAAGATCACGAAGAAAATGAAAACGCACATCAATGTGCTTACTGCGGCCATGTAACACAGGATTTTTGGACAACTTAATTGTGGAACTGTTGTCACAGAAAATTGTAGTGCCCTTGCTTTCCTTCAGACTTAGTTTCTCAAGTATTCTTTGCATCTAAACAGCTTATGAAGCACAAGCAGCTGCAGCCACAAACTCTGTTTCAATGGTTGAAAGTGTAACTATAGGCTGTTTTCTTGAAAACCAGGCAACAACTCCAGATCCCATCATGAAAGCATACCCAGATGTGCTTTTCCTGTCTTCTAAATCACCTGCATAGTCACTGTCAGTGTATCCAATTAATCCTTCATGCCCTCCCTTCTTGTAGAAAATCCCAAGTTCAGTAGTTCCTCTTAAGTAGCGTAAAATTCTCTTGGCAGCTAATAAGTGTAACTTAGTTGGTTTAGCCATGTATATGTTAATTAAACAAACTGCAAACATTAAATCTGGCCTTGTAGCTGTTAAATACATGAGACAGCCCACCATTTGTTTAAATAAAGTTTCATCAACGCAAACTCCATTCTCATCATTGTAAAGTTTACATCCTGGGGCAATAGGATTATGGATTGAGTTGCTGTTTTCCATCTGAAATCTCTTTAATACCTCTGCAGCATATCTTTGTTGGCAAATGTAAATGCCTTCAGGTCTCTGTAGAACTTCGATGCCAAGAAAAAAACGCATTCTTCCTAGATCAGTTATGTCAAACTCCCTTAACATGGATTTCTTAAATTCAGCAAACATCAATTCATTATTGCCAGTAAATATTAAATCATCGACATATAAACTAACAATGATAATATTACCTTCCCTGTCAGTTTTTATGAACAAAGTATGCTCACTATAACACTTCTCAAACCCTTCATTCATAAAATGCGCTTCAATACGGCCGAACCAAGCTCTTGGAGCTTGTTTCAGCCCATAAAGAGCTTTTTTTAGTTTGTATACCTGCTGTGGATTCTGCTTCTTCTCATATCCTTTTGGTTGTTCTACATAGACTTCTTCATTAAGTTCTCCATGCAGAAAAGCATATTTGACATTAAGCTGATATAATATTCATCCTTTATGAGCTGCTAAAGCCACAATCATTCTCACCGTATCCATTCTTGCAACCGGTGCAAATACTTCTGTATAGTCTATCCCTTGTTGCTGCACATACCCTTTGGCCACCAATCGTGCCTTGAACTTGTCTACTGCTCCATCCTCTTTGAGTTTGGTCTTATAAACCCATTTTACTTCAATTATTTTTGCACCGGCTGGTAGATCAGTAAGTTCCCAGGTGTGGTTCTTCTCTATGGCCTTGATTTCAATATCCATTGCTGTCCTCCAATGTTCATATTTTACTGCGTCTTCAAACTGTACTGGATCTGATGAAGTAAATAAAATCAGGTTAACATTTGCATCTTCTTCCTCTGAAAGTTCTGCAGTTACATAGTCTCTTATCCACCTTGAAGGTCCTCTAACTCTTCTTTCATGAATAACTGATGATTCTCCCCTGCTCTCACCATGTTATGAACTGCCACCATAATACCCTATCGATGTCCTGCTATGCTCACCAGGTTGAGGACTAGGTTGAGGACTGCCAAGAAGATTTTTAGTCAAACTGGATGATTTTCCCCGAGTTTCATCAGGCTGAAGACTGAAAGTTAAGTCTCCATTTGTATCTGCTCCATTTTCCAGTCCTTCAGAAATGTCTTCAGGAACGTCTTCCTCATGCATGGATGTTGCAGGATCACCTTCATCTCCACATTCTAGATCAGCCACCAATTGTTCATTATAGCTTTGGTCCCAATCCCAAGATTTTTCCTCATCAAATACTACATCCCTGCTGATTATAATCTTTTTCTCAACTGGATCATAGAGTCGGTAAGCCTTAGATTCTTCACTGAGTCCCAATAGCACACAAGGAGTGTTTTTGGCATCGAGCTTTGTCCTGCGTACATTAGGAATATGTACATGAGCCATGCATCCAAAGATCCTGAAGTGTTCAACTGAAGGTTTGATGCCACTCCAAGCTTTTTCAGGCGTATAATTTTGAACTACCAAAGTAGGACTTCGATTGAGAACATATATTGTCCAATTTACTGCCTTTGCCCAGAGATTCTTGGGAATTCTCCTTTCAGTTAGCATGCAGTGAACCATATTCATTGTTGTTCTGTTTTTCCTCTCAGCTACTCCATTCTGCTGTGGAGTATATGTTGATGTCAGCTGCCTCTTGATACCATGCTCAATACAATACTCATTGAATTCAAGGGATGTGAATTCCCCTCCTCGATCTGTTCTTAAGCATTTTATATAGCTCCCTATTTCTTTTTCAACGTAATTCTTAGAACGTTTGAACATATATAATGCTTCAGATTTCTCTACTAAGAAATAAGTCCATGCGTTTCTAGTAAAGTCATCAATAAAGCATATAATGTACCTCTTTTTGCTGTTAGAAATAGGAGATATTGGTCCGCAGAGATCTGCATGGATGAGCTGAAGCTTCTCTGTGGCTCTCCAATTGTTGTGCTTTGGAATGGGATCTCTGTGTTGCTTTCCCATCATACAGGTGGCACATATTGTTGACGGAATCTGAAATTGAGGTATCCCATGCACCATGTTCTTTGTTTGAAGAGTCTTCAATCCTTTGTAGCTCAAATATCCATATCGACAGTGCCACAAATGTGCTAAATCTGGTGTTGAATTATAAAGGCAGGCTGGTTTCTGATGCAATGAATTTGTTAACAACACAAACATTCTATTTGCTGTCATTTCAGTGTGTATAATAAGCCCTTTCTCTGGATGATAGATGTTCATAAAACCATGTTGAATAAGGATTGTCAACCCTTTATCTTGAAGTTGACCAATGCTAAGAAGATTAGTCTTCAAATCTGGAACAAAGAACACATCACTAACAACATGTATAAGACCATTTACTTGTAGTTTCACGTTGCCTTTTCCCAACACATCCATTCTTGTATTATTGCCCAGCTTCACCTTCTGTCTAAAATTCTCATTTATCTCATGAAATAGACTCTTGTTACCACACATGTGGTTACTGCACCCAGAGTCTAAAAACCAGATATCTTCCTTTCGAGCATGCTTCATATCCACATATGACATGAGTAGCATTTCTTCTTCTTCTTCCAGTTCAGCGTAGTTAACTTCTTTATCCCAGCTTGGACATTCATATTGAAAATGTCCAAGCTTATGGCATTTGAAACACTCCACTGTTGCTTTGTTGCTGTAGAACTGACTGCTTCTCCCTCTGCCTTTATAGGCACCTCGCCCTCGTCTTCTGGGATTGAACTTATCTTCAGAATTGGTGATCTTGAGTGCTTGTTCTTCTCCTGTGTGATGCTGGAATTTCTGCTCATGGACAATCAAGGAACTCTGTAGTTCATCAATTGAGAGTTGATCAATATCCTTGGACTCTTCAATTGAACAGACAATGTAATTAAACTTCTCACTCAATGATCTGAGAATTTTCTCCACCACTGTAATGTCTGTCATTCGCTTGCCATATGTTCTCATTTTGTTAGCAACTGTTAGTACTCTTGCGAAATACTCAGAGACTCCTTCACCAGCTTTCATCTCTAAAGTCTCAAATTCTCTACGGAGAGCTTGCAGATGGGATCTTTTCACTCTAGCACTTCCTTCATACTTCTTTTTCATTGATTCCCAGATTTGTTTGGAAGTATCCTTTACAAGGATGGTTTCCAAAATCGTCCGATCTATGGCTTGAAAAAGATAATTTTTCACCTTCATGTCTTTCAGCTTTAACTCATCAATCTTCTTTCGTTGCAGTTCTGTCTGCTCTAGGCCACTTTTAGTCTCAACATAGCCATTTTCTATCAACCCCCAATATTCCTTAGAGTGCAAGAAATTCTCCATCAATATGCTCTAGTGGTCATAATGGCCATCAAAACGAGGAATGGTTGGCTGCACAAAATTTCCTTCGGGTGTCATTTTTTTCTACTGCAAAAGATATTCAAAGACTGCTGCTTTGATTTAAGTAGAAAGGCTCTAATACCATAATGTTATAAAAGTAACGATAATGCAAGATCAGAATCGATAAATATTATTGAAATAAGGATGGCTTTATATAGCCTTACATAATCTCAGTTGAAAGAGATATTCACGCAGACAATAATGCAGAAATATTAACTAACAGCCTGTGGACTAGGACTTTATTAAACTGAATTCAAATCCTAACTGAATGCAAATCCTAACTACTTCCTTAATAGAAGCCTAGACTTTCTCTTCAGTTTTAATCACTATCATGTGAACAAATTTAAAAACTCAAATACCTAAAAACAAGTGCACATTACATGTTAAATATTAACAGAAACCTAAAAGGGACTAGGGTTTCATTATAAATACAAATACAAAATGTGGATTAGAATATGTTTATGTTGTTCTCAATACAAATCAATGACAGTTAAGGATAATACAATTTCTTTTTCATGATTCATTAGTTATTGTTGAATTGATTGAGATCATGTTGATTTTTTTATACCTTTATAGCATAATGATTGAATTACACTTAGAAATAAAAAAATCTTAAACTAATATCTAGATTTTTTTTAATTTTCACCATTTAAAGTATGATAAAATGATTGAATTATCATTAAAAACATTTTGAACTAGGTTCTATTTTTTTTTTGTATTCTAATTTTTTTTTAATTATCAACTGATTGAAGAACAATTTGATATTTTTTTTTAAAAATAATTTAAAGAAAAAAAATTAAATTTTAATGAAAGACATGTTGAAACTCAATCTCAAACACCCTCTAAATATATCTTATCGGTTTGTATTTATATCAATTTTGACTCTTATTTTTTTTATTATTGTTTTGTTTACGTTTTTAATATTTTTTGAAGTTGACCTTGTTTTTCAATTTCATTCATTGGCATTGTATTTCATGAGTTTTTTTTTTTATCTAACTTGATCATAATCTTTTTAATTATATATTTTTTTTTAAAAAAATTATTCATTTCTTGATTTATTTTATTTTTTAATTTCATTTTTTTTTATTTTATTTCATTTAATTTTTATTTCTATTTTGTTTTTGCTTTTAATATTTTTTAAAGTTGACTTTGTTTTTCAATTTCTCTCACTGACATTGTATTTCATGAGTTATTTTTATCTAATTTAATTATTAATCTTTTTACTTTTATTTTTTTAATAATTTATCCATTTCTTAATTTATTTTATTTTTTAATTTCATTTATCGTTATTTTATTTCATTTAATTTTTATACTAGATTTTTATAAAAAAAAATCTTTGTAAATCAATTTATTAAAATAATATTTAAGCCATTTATCAATTATGCCATTGTTTTTTTAAGGTGTTTAGGGTTTTATGTGATTATATTATTAATTATTTTATAAATTATTATTTATTAGCCTAATATACAAAGTTTTTAAAATAATTTACCTATTAATATTTAACAATAATAATATATTTTTTTATGGAAATTTTTTTTATATAATCTTCTTAAATCTTTAATATATTTTTTTCCATATTGATGCTCAAGAAATGATAGATTCATGATTTTTTTTAATTTTTTTTATTCTTTCACAATTATAATAAGTCTTCACTTAAAAACAATATTTTTCATAAAATGTATTGGCTACTGACTATTGACTATCGAGCCCAGACTAGAACACCGAAAAACGCTGTCCAGAGTTCCCTCTCCTTACACTCTCCCTTCATCATCCCTCTGCTTGCCCCTTTTTTTTTAGTCCCCCACAACAAAAAGCAAACCAAAACCCCACGCTGCTCTCTCTCTCTCTCGGATTCTTTGCCACTCTCTCACTCACTCACTAAAAAGTGCGGAAGAAAGAAGGAAGCAAAAAATGATTTTGAATTTGATTTTCTGGATCCTCTGTTTACTCATCAACTTCGGCCTCCTCGCCATCGTCTTCTACGCGGTATTCACTATACTCCTCTCCTATCCTTCTGAACAAACCCTAACTCTACTTCATACCTTGTTTCCTGTTTTTTTTTTGCATTCTATTTGCTCGCTATAATTAATCTAGCCAGAAATTCATGCTAAAATTAATTATTATTGATGCTAAAGGTCATATACATTATGCGCAATTTGAATTTTGAATTATTATTATTATTATATACCTCTGTATTCTCTAATATTATTTATTTATTTATTACTTTTTTTAGATGTTAATGGTACTATTTATTGAACTTGTTTGATTTTTTTTATATTTATTTTTTGTGTGTTTGAGATTTTTAGCTTTTATGCTTAACGGACTTGGAGGTTGACCAAATGGATCCGTTTGTGGCGACGGCTAACATCAACAGGTGGATACTGCCTGAGTTTGCTTTGCAAGCTGTACTCAGCCTTCTTTTGCTCTTGACAGGCCACTGGATCTTGTTTTTGTTGGCAGTTCCTCTTACCTGCTATCATGCTGTGCTGTAAGTGTACTTCTCAATATACTCTCTGTAGTATCCTTAACAGGCTGCTGATATTTTTTCCGTTGCATTTGTTTTTCGCTTGCTATCTAATTCCATGTTTCAATCAACGTGCATTTGTTTTGCATTGTTAAACCGCAACAAACGGCTTCATTTTTGTTCTGACTAAGAATTTGGTATGTGCTCTTGCTTTGCTAGGGGATGTGTTATGGAAGCAGCAGCTTCTCTGTGATATGCGGGTGAATTTTAAAAGTAGATAATACATATACCAAATGCACTAAACCAAAAATATTGATGCAAAGTAAACAGTTTAAAATCTTTTTTATACCCAGGACGTAACTTGAAAATGCCATTTGAACTATGGCATAACATCTTGCCCTTAACAATGCATTTGAACTTCTTTTCATAACTTCTCCTAGTAATTAGTAAACCTTGTAAAATGAAGGCTAGGTCCTGTTTCCATAAGTTTTAACATGCTATTTGTAACGACTATATTTTCATTGTTGCTTTGTGTTGTTCAAGTAGGAGGAATTCATGGTCCTGAATCACCAGATACGTGACATAAACCATTATCCCAAAGACATTTCTTTTATTGTTTCACACGGGGTTTGTTGATTGTTTGGTAATGATGATTAAATGATGGTCCTCTTGTACCCTGCACCCGCTCTCCATGTCTGATTCTGCCTCGTAAATGTCCCTATCTTAGATCTGGCTCTTTGGATCAAATATTTTGGTTCTTCCAAAACTATTAATTGTTTTCTGTTTGCCAACTATCACAGTGTGTGTTATCCAAAATCTTTATGGTTGTATTTAACCTATTTAATTATCAAGAGAAAACAGCAAAGCTCCTTTGCCGTCAGAGAATCATCAACCTGTCCAAAGAATCAGCTACTTTTTTCTAAGGTGTCCTCCTGAAGTGCTCTAGCACTGCTTTATAAGAGCAGTGTGTCTACCAATTTCATCATAGTGACTCCCTCAAAATTATAACAACCTATTTTCTTTCAATTAGTTGGTAAAAAAGAAGAAGAGTTGTTTTCGTATCATTCTACTTTCTCCAGTTTTTTTTTTTTTCCTGAAAGAATAATTACCAGCTTTGAAAAATCTGAATTATCAATTTTTTCTTCTGATTGCACATTAGATATCTAGCAACATGATATGTGTTACTGCTAGAAAAGAAACCAATGGGAATATTGTTCTTTCAAAAAAAAAAGAAGTGTTACCACTTGTGCATTTGAAAAAAAATTGATATATCATCCTTGGTGGAGCCAATTATATTTGTTTAGTCATGTCAAAATTTGTAAATATTATGATTCTTGTTGTACAAATGACAATGATCGGCAAAAAGAAAGTGAAAGGTCCCCAGTTAGGTTCCTACCCATATTAATTACAAATGTGTTTGGTATATGCTCTCCATGCTTGTGTGTAAAATGTATGTTTTCTCCCACGATACTGCAGGTTTATTAGACGGCAACATCTTATTGATGTCACTGAAGTTTTCCGAAATCTCAACACTGACAAGAAGCGTAGGATGATCAAGCTTGGTGTATACATGATCTTCTTCACAATTTTTATATTTAGGTTTGTTCTGACCTCAATACATAACTATCCTAGTTTCTCATCAAGTACGTTTTTCTCTTCTTTCTTTGTCTGATATAGGTTTTTTCTTCCGTTTGGGTATAGAATTGGTGCAGGCATCTTAGCACTATTCAACTCTGAAGAATTAGATATCCGCTCATCTTTTTTAGAGTTCTAGAAACTTACCATTATATGCTTGGATGCTTAATTCTTTTTAGTGCTTTGAAATAGGAGAGCAATTGATCATATGAGTGCTCCCAGGTTTATGTTTTTGTAGTTTTGCATTTTTTCAGAAAAAGTAATGCTGGCATAAAGTGTTTCATTCTATTTTTTTTTGCTGTACCATTTCTTTTTCTACACATTACATACAATTGTGCATAAAATTGATAATAGCTTTTCTGTTGTACAGTAGTTCATGGACTATATATAATGAATAAGGCAGTTCCATTTGTGAAGAATCTTAAGTTCCTACTTTAGCCAAATCACTTACTATCATTGTTAAAACATTGACATAATAGTTCAGGGAACTTGATGCTGCTATATAGACCTTTCCTCTGAGTTCTCATTGGTCATGCTTTGGTAAGAGGCTAAGATTGTATATCAACGATTTTGTAATTGGTACATTGATAAACATCTCATATGCAGTAGAGGACATAAGCGTGTTAGGGGTATGTAATATGCATTTGATGGTAATCTGTTTTTGGCGTTGATTTTTCACTAGATAACCGTGATTGTATATTAATAAATGACATGATTAAAAAGGAGTATTTTAACCTCACATCAGAGTATTTAAAAATCCATTACAAGTGGCATTTATGAACCTTGCTGTGGTTTTGAGTCCTCGTTTGGCAAGAGTATCTATGTGAGTGGGTCTGATCAGTCATTGTGAAATGCTATGAGTGTTGTGGATCTGACCATGTTCAAAGGTTTTATGTATTGGAAAGGTTTACCTATTACCAAGCTTTTTAGAATATCTAAGAATATTGAAAACATTCAGATTCAGATACTCGATATTAAGGAACTCAAAATTGCACGTGTCTGATGTGGCTTAACATGTAGCAAAAGGGTGAAAGCCCCATGTTCTGGTGAGGTTTAAGGAGGGAGGGGGTATTTGCAAGGTGTAGGATTTAAAGGTGAGTACAACAGGGCCAATCAGGATATGATATGGCCTCCAGGATCCATCTTGGGGGTGTAGTGCGCATCTGAGCTGGCATGTTATGTTTGAATAAGAGGGTGTTCTCTCTTTCACTACAGTTTCCATTTTTTCTTCTTCTTAGTAAACATGTTTGCAAGGTTCTCTTTTACTTGCTTTAGGTTCCAAGATATTTGCTGATCATTTTGAATTTCACATGGATTCTGTGGGAGGGCTTTTCTTTTGTGAAGGGTGGTGTTACTATTTTGTGTCCATTTAACCATGGACTGTAGTTCTCTGCCTTTCTGAAGGACCTAGGGCTCTCTCTCCCCTATGCTTACAATAAATTCTTCTTGCAGGGTTGTGTTGTTCGCTGTGAACCATATACTAAATGACGACGACGACGACATAGATTCATTTTGATTAGTACTCGAAGGGTTTGAGCTGAACATTGTAAGCGGGTTTACGTCCCTGATCCATACAAGAGAACAAGGAAATGAATTTTAGCCTAGCGAAATATGTCTTCTGATCTTCATGCTAAAAGGAACATCTAACTGTTTTCAATGTGGTTAGTTTTAACATGTAATATGCTTATTGATTTATTTTAAGCTGAGCTTTACAATTAGGTAGTTCCCACGAAGGTGTCAACCTATCACAAAAAAAAAAAAAAAGGAATGAACAGGCATCAGCCAACATTGATGGATATATTACTTTGTTTTCAAGTATATAATGACCTGCATTTGAGTTCTCTGTCTTTCTTGATGGAATACCTTCTTTAAATGTCTTTTATCAGATTAATATACATGTGTGGATTTTTCACAGTTACCTGCACGAACATACAGATAGTGTGCAGTCCCTTTGCTGCCGTTGTGGGAGTCAAACGTGTATGAATTAGGTAGGCGGTGAAAAATTTAAATTATATTTGCCTTTCTTTACCAATTTGGCTCTGCTACATATGATATGTTGAAATATGTTGTTGGGGCCAAGCCTAAAATCATGATTACGATATAAAACCTTTCCTATCATTCACTTGCATGTTTCAAGTCATTCTTTCCTTCTTTCTTTTTCTTCTTCTTTTCTTTTTTAAGGTAAAGAGTATTCTCGAGCTAGCTCATGCGTAAATCTAGAGGAAGTTACCTTTTTAAGAACACATCTTTACATAGGTATGGTGCATACAGCAGAATAAATTACCCTGTATCGGTATGGTGCGTACAGGATAATAAATTACGGTGTTGATCCTAAGATTTACTTAGGAAGCACGTAATTATTTCTATGGTTTATTCTACATTTAAGTGGGGCATTAATTGATTCGAGATCTCAACGGCTACAGAGTAATATGAAAATTAGAGCTGCTCCCTGAAGTCTTACCACAAATAGGGCTCTACTCCTTAGAAACAATCATCTCTAGGCCAGCACAAGTTGCTTAACCACCAAGAAACCCGCAGCGTAAGGCACATGTTGTTTGTTGAACAAGTTTGAGCTGAAATGGGTTAGATTGCCATGGTGTGAGCTTATAATTATAACTCTAAGTTAAACTTAAAGCTCCAGCTAGCAAACTAGTCGAACCCAAGTGGAGTTTCAGGTTTGATTGGATGTTGTTTAGATTGTATGAAGCCCAGCTCGAGAGACTAGACTAGTACTGGAGTCTTGATTTTGTAATTGAAGCTCCTTTCTAATCTATATATATATTAAATTTGAAGAATTTGGAGTCTGTCTTTGAAGTGGAAGAAGTCTAGTTAGATAGTCGAGGTTACTGGTTTCAACCCCAATTCCAGGCTTAGGATGCTGTGAGTTGGCCCTTGGAGAGGCTATTAAAAACGCAGTAAAATTGTGGTTATTAGCACAAAAATTTTAAAATTTTAAAGAAATAACACAGCTGTAAAATAAAATCTTTTGGCAAAATGTACTTGTGGTTTCAGAATGCAACATATAAAAGAAGTTATGATTGAAATATAAAAAGGTTATGATTGAGAAACGCAATATCAAATAAATATTGCAATTCTGAATCTTACGGGTTGAAAATTGTCGGGGGAGAAGGGAGGCTGAGGTTTAATTTCATTAAATATTGTAATTTTGAATCATGACAGTGTAAGTGGTTGCATAAATTTTCATGTTTTAGAACATGACATCTATAAAATATTGTATTTTGAATTGCAACGGTTTTAAATAGTTTTATTTAACTATTTTTTTTAATTATGCTGTTCTGTCAATATCTTTAATTTGCTGTTCCAATTATATATATAAAAAAACAATCCTAAATTTTTAACTGCATGTAGGGGGCGGGGGGGGGGTCTGAAACTGACCACTGCGTCATGGGTCCAGTTTACTTCCATAAGCGTACTCTTCCCGACAGAGTGTAGGCAGCTTGACAGCTGCTTGCCCTTTGTACAGCAAAATAGATATTGATAATTGATTATTGGGCCCATATGAGAACATTATGAAGGCCCACGGGGCCCATTTTTCTCCCTTTCTTAGTCGGGTCCCAGTCCCGATGCGAAAATTTTAACCACCTTGATGGGTTGACCCCACACCAAAACATCACAGAACAAATGGTTCGTGACCTTTAGTGGCATGTTGGGTAATTTTCAGGCCCTAGAGTTGATGCCGTTGTCTTCCTCGCGGGCCTAGCATGATTAAGCTCTGTTTGAGCTACAACCACTGGGTCTTATTCCAGATGAGTTACTTTCAAAGTGGGCCAATCCTGGGAACAAGATCCGACCATCCAATGTACCAGCCTTATCTGTGATAATTAATTTTAAGGGCTTTGTGGGAAACTGGAAACCAGTAGGGTGGAGCCCAATAATTTCCTTCTGTTTTTTGCTGTTTGGGAAAATGTCTTCAGTGCTCAAGGTTTCACCACAGGCTCTGCTCTCATGTCACACGCAGCATCTTGTCGTGACAATTGTGGTATCTTTCATTTAAAGATTGCAGTGTGTTGTTCAAACGCTGACCTTGTCCACAGCTTCATGATCTACTTATGAAATGCGAGCATAAATAATATCTCAGCGAATCACTTGCCAATGAGTCAATGATTTATTCATTAAAGAAGAAGAAGAAGAAGAAGTTGGATATTGCTTCACCTCGTCAAGGACTTGATGTTGAAACCTATGGAAATGCTCGGATTGCAATTATTTGCCCCCAAAATTATATCAAGTACGAATGTAGAATTAGTTGGTTCCAACCAACAAAATCTGAAGATTTACAGCGGTGTCCTAATCACTATTCATGAGGAGGAACCCTATCCAAAGATCTAATCTGCAAAGATTAGTTGTTACTATCATTAGAGACATGACCTTTCATCACTTGATGTTGATTTTTCGTTTTGCACCATAAACTTCACACTCCCACCTCTTTTAACTCTTAATTGTGAAAAATACTCAGGTCGATGTTGTTCAGCTTGTTAAAAAGAAAATCGCTATAAAACGGTACCATGGTCAATGGGTGCATTTAAGATAACCGGATTCCACTTTTTTTTAAGTTAAGTAAATTATGGATAAATAAGAAATTAATTTTAAAAAACTCTTTTTTTTTTTGTTTGTGAAACCCAAAACACTTTCTCCCACGTAGAAAAAAAAAAGATTATCTTGTAATTTGTATAGCAAGAAGTTATAGGATCATAAATGAGCCTAAACAAAGTAGTATGAGTTTAACCCCATGCGTGCTTGGCTTGAGCACAAGCTTGGGCCACAAGTATGGGTTTTTAATTTACTAACATAATTTGGATTTGGATTTGAGTTTATTAAAAAGATTTGAGAAGAGAAGAGAAAGATAGATAAAGATTTGGGAGGAGAGAAGAAGTTGTAGAGGAAGAAAGAAGAAGAGAAACGTGCTTTTGTGTGTTTTGATTTTAGAGATTTTGATCTTTTAATTTGGGAGATTTGTAATGAACAATTAAATATTAATATTTTTAATATATTAGTTTTTTTGTTTATAACGTCAGTTTGAAACTTTCAATTTAATAAAAAAATTTCAAAAACCCTTTAAATATTATCGATGACTTTTTTATTCGTCGATGATTTCATCTGAAAAAAATAGTAATTAACAGAGCAATTGATAAATGAATAGTTTCTAAGCTCTTGAAAAAATACTAATATATATTAACCATTTGTGATCCCGTATGTAATGGAGAACATGAACAATGAAATAAGATGTGAACAATTTCAAAGTTCTTGGAAAAATATCGACAAACTTACTCCGTCAGTGATACCCTCTGTATTTAACATAATGAACAATACCAGAGAGAAAAAAATAGTTCCAATTTTATCTGGAATGTATTGACAGATTTATTGTATCGATGTATCTTTTATATTTTACAGTCTATTGGTATTTTCATCAATGTAAAATAATTTATGTTGCCAGATTGTATCTGTATTTTTTATCTATTCATCCTATAAATGCTTCAAATCAAAGTAGCACACTCAGTACAATAATATCAGTTTTGTGTATAATAATAAATCATATAAAATAAATATTTCCTTTTCATTTAATAACAAATTAATATCATTGTCATTAAATTAAAGTTAATTTATCCATAAATATTACATTATAATTTATGGCATTACAAATTAATTGGAAATAACCATTTCAGGTGAAAACAAAGTTATTTCAAAACAAAACTATTCATCTTCTTCATCCCACCGATTCATCAGAAACGACAACAAATCATGGTCACATCTTTATCCAGTATCACTCCCCCACAATGTGCCACTAATAGTCTACACTATATTGGGAGAGATGAAGGGGCATTCTCTTGCCCTATATAGACCACAACACACAAAGATCAAAAGGGGGTAAAGTCACAGAGAAGACAGAGAGACTTGTGACTTCCTCCAGCAAAAACGAACTTCAATTTCTGTTCATTGCAGGTTGTTGATCCAACCAACCAAATACAAACTCAGAGAAACCAGAACTATAAAAAGAGAAAAATACACACTGAGAGAATAAAAAAAAAAAGAGGGGGATGAAACCCAAAAAGTAAAAAAAAAAAAAAAAAGGGAGGAAGAGCAAATAACAACAAAATAGAAGAAAATATCTGGTATTGATTCATCCGATCCAACAAAAAAACAGAAAGATTTCCCCTCCACTAACATGTACAAATCATACATTCTTACAATAAAGTTTTATGAAAAAAAGCTATAAACCAAGTAAACACCTAACAAAAATACATACACTACAAAAACATACAATAAAAATTAACATTTTAAATTGAGTTCAAATAAAAAATGGGTAATTTTTCTTACTTGAAGTGAGAAATCTTCAATAAAATTTGAATCAGAATATAAATGCTGACAAACTAAGTGTTGCAGTGGCTGTATTTATGGTGGGAGGTTGATTTATGATAATATGGGGGGGGGTGTGCTATTTACTGTAGAGAAAAATACAGGGAGAAGAGGATTACTCATCAAGTCATAAATTAAATATTATAGACGGATTTACCGACGAGTTAATTTTATCAGTAATTTTATCTGTAAAATTGATATGTCATCAAAATTCTTGTTCTTTTTTTTAATTTCTTCTTTTAATTTTCACTATAATTTTCTCGGTATATACTAGGATAATATTTTCATCGGTATTTACCGATAGAGACAACAAGGGAATATTATGTCGGTAAAACTCACCACAATCTACCAATGAAAAAATTTCATTGGTTTCCTTTCTATTTACCATTTTTTTCCGGTAGTGTTCTTTGACATCTTAGAATACATGCTAAGTTTCTACTTTTATCCTTATTACAAGTTTCTTTGATTATATAAATTACATGCTACTTTTATCCTTATTAAATGGAAGAATATAAGAGAGCTTTGTTAATAAAGTGATGTGTATATTAGACTAGAGATCACAATTGTTTAATATATATATATATAGCTCACTTATATTCTTCCATTTATTAACTAAATTGGCGGTGTCAAGTCAAGCTCTAATTAATATCAACTTTGTAGGTTTAGTTACTCTAGTTAGTAAGTGAATTCACTTGTGGGTTATCATCTATATTTCAATTTTAGATGAAGATTGTAAGAAGAAAAAAAATTGTCATGAATGCATTAGTTCAGTTGTTGATGACTTCTAAAACCTAATTAGGAATGGATTAATTTGGTTTCGATATACGAAAATCGACGCACAAATCCAATAATTGTTAAATTAGCAACAGTATATACCATGCATCAACACCAAAAGCATGTATATGCGCTGGCAACCACCACCAACCAGGAGCAATACGGAGCACCATTCCCTTTCACTGTTGAGCACACTCACAGAATATCGACGGCTAAGGCCGCATTATTTCCTTCTACTCTCACCATCAATGTTTCCGCTGCCATGATCTCTTCCTTCACCTCCACATAAACCACCGTACGTAGGCCCATAACCACTGCTGCCAGCCTCACATTCTCACATCCTTTTGTATTTTGTTGGGTTCACAAAAACAGTATAGCAAGATAAACCAGTCATATTTATGATATTACCAGACCTTGCCGTCAAACACCACAGCCATTACTCAAAAATCATACACGAGCAGCCCACCTGTGCAACCTTGCTTACTTCCAAGTATGCCTTTTGGATGGCGAAGTTACTTCAGCAACTTGAAGGAAAGAAATGACATCTTTAGGGTAGGCCATCAGCTCTGAATTGGACAATCGTCAATGGTTCAGTCTTGTATAAAGCTGTAGCTTTCAGTGACGCAGATATGCCCTAAACCATGGCCCAGAAAAGAAGAAGTCTGCATCACCCATAATTTAGCCGTAACAGCCTACAATATCTTCTAATAATTACGTCTACTTCAATAATTTTTATAATCAAGACTATCAATATTGATTTTTTAAAAATGGATGAGTGGATTCTCGAAGTTATAATAATTAAATATGTATGATATAAATTTAAGAGATTACATGACAAATGATTAATAATTCAACAATTAAAAAAAAAAAACACTTCTACAAGGAATTTTCTCCTCTCTTTTTAACTTTTCAATTTTTTCTTAACGTGGGTTTGAGATTATATGTAAAGTATTTTTAAAAAAAATATTTTGTATTAAAATATTATTTTTAGAATATTTTTGTATTTTCAACATCAAAACCATAAAAAATACTAAAAAATAAAAAAATTTAATAATCTTTCAAGCCAAAAACACTTTTAAAAAACAAAAAAAAAAAAAAACACTCAATATTTTTTTAAAAAAGAGAGGGAACAATTCTAATTTCTAGTTAGGTTAGGGTTAGTTATTTTTTTATATATATTTTATCATAAAAAAAGTAAAAGAAAACGAAAAAATTCCATCCAAAAATAGTTTTCTTTTTGTTAATGTCATATCATCAATCATCTTCCACATCATTCTTTGAATTCATATAATGTATGCCACCTTAATATTAAAATGAGACTTAAGTAAGAAATTTTATTTAATTATTATAATCTTGAGAGTTCACACGTCTATTTTTTTTAAAAAAAATAATATATTAGCACACTTGATTATAAAAAATTTCAAAATATATACACTTGTTATATTACTATCTTAGTTTATTCCTAAGCTTCTATATATCCAAATACATTTTATTTTCTTACTAAGTGTATTAACAAACATTAAATCATTAAAAATAATATTAAAAAAAGTGGACAACTTAAATTAGAAATATTAAGCACTAAATCTAAGATAAGGACTATATTAACACAATCTAAGTGTATTTATCTAACATTAACACATTAAATCTAACAATTTAGAAAGTCTGACAATGAAATTAGTACATACAATTAAAACCTTAGGAACTATAACAAGAATTCTTAAATTAAAGAAAAAATAATAATATAAGAGTGTTTTGCGGTTTGGGAAAATCTTTTGTGGTCCGAATTCCCAGCTCAGAAATAAAATGATTTTGCATTTTATCAACTTTTATGACCGCATCCGGCTTCTTTTCTTTCTTTTTTTTTTTTTTTTTGTGGGGGGGTATAATAACATATATACCTAGATTCATTTGAGAAATCTATATAATGTCCATCACAAAGATTTCCACCATGCCGCCTTTCTATCTTCTTTGGCTGACCTTAATCATAAATGTATAGATCAAATGATGTGAGCTTGATTACACTATATATGCTCTATATATGGCTATGTTTCTTTTTAAGTAGATAATTAACTCATACCATATGGTTCTTATAATTAATATTTTAAAGCAGACAAACCATTTTACAATAGGCCTATCATATAAAGTTTTTGTATATTTAATCCTTTTTTGTGCATGCTAGGGCTTGAACATGGAATTTATCACAAAATAGATCGAGGCTACGCTAAGCCTAGAGAATTAAATTGAGAACTAACCTAAATCATTTCTTGAAATAATTACAATATTGTTCATGGGTCACACAGCCCTACCTATGATTCTACATGATAATGGAATAAATGCACATATACAAGGCTAGCAGCGTATGATCAATGGAAGTTTAATTAGTTCAGCAACCTGCAAAGCAGAGAAATTAAATGAAAAAAGATTTAGTTTGATTCTTGTCAATATTGCCACCTTAACTCTCGTCAATGCCTGTATTGGTTCTTGAGAGCATGAACAGGAATCGTGGCTGTAGCCAATCTGAACAGAAAAATCAATAAAGCAATGGAAAGAATAAAGGCAGAAGGCATGAGAATTATAGAAAGCAACAAATAATTAATATTTTTCAACACGGGATCGGAAGAATCTATAATCTAATATCAGTACAGCTGCACATATCAAGGTTATATATATAGCTAGGGTTTACGAATATATATTTCCTTCTGAGATATTTGTAATAATAAACTATATCATCTTTTTCATATTGATTTTCCCTGTCTGTTTCTCTAATTTTAACACAAAGCTTGCTTCCATACTCAAGTCATTATCCTCTGGTAACGCCGAGCTCCCATCCCTCAAAACCATGAGTCGGTGTTAGGCAATTCAGGGCAACTAGTCGCAGGCGGCGGCATAGTTTTGCCGGTGATAAAGAGTGAAGAGTCAAGATTGTTGTGTTCGAACAGTTCTCCTCAATTATTTACCAGATGCTTTTGGGGACAGCAGCAATAATTTCTGCACCATACTTAATTGGTAAGTCCAAAAATGGATGTACTCCTTCAGCTTGTCAGTGTCATGGCAAGATATACAACAGCTGTAGGAGTGCACAGAATCAATGGCAGAATCTAGCTGCCACTGTTTCCTTTCTTTTCTTTGCTGTCCCTTCTTACATGTTTTTACTATCTCCAAGAATGATGTTGAAAAATGGTTGAATTTCCCTCCCTCTTTCTTGTGATGAACTGACATATTAAACCCGTTATTTATTGGTAAGAATAATTAATCAGTGGACTGTCTTCTCACTGCATAATATTAGTCAGGGAGCTGATGATGATCATTGTTGCTCCTTACTCTGGTGAAAATAGGGTGGACTTATAATTGTTGCTCATGCTCGCCCCATTAATTAATTATTCCAC
Source organism: Populus alba (assembly GCF_005239225.2). NCBI lineage: Eukaryota > Viridiplantae > Streptophyta > Magnoliopsida > Malpighiales > Salicaceae > Populus > Populus alba. Next base: position 4,508,086 of record NC_133289.1, on the reverse strand, counting down.
CTATCTACTTTAATTAGCACGATATGATAATTTAGCTGGTTGCGTATTAACTGGATCTTAATTACGCAAGGGGAGTAGATTAATTGTCAGAATAGCAATACTATATGTAATGATATAGCTAGGTGATTGATTAATTTTTCCAAAGGAGCATTTGGTAATATACATCAGTATGATTTTAATAGTTTTTACGAGATTTTATATAGAATTTCAATATTTTACGTCTTTGTTTCCTCGCATTTTAGTTGTGTTATATAAGGGTGATCATTTTTCCAAAGGAGCATTTTAATTTTTCCAAAGGAGCATTTGGTAATATATGTGTGTGTGTGAGACTTTAATAGTTTTTACGAGATTTTATATAGAATTTCAATATTTTACGACATTATTTTCTCTTATTTATTTTCGAGACGTTGTATTGTTAACTGAAATTTTGTTTTGAGTATCGCAAGACCCCTTGATAAAATGGTTCCTCACTTTAAAACTGTCCATTTTTGGGCTTTGTGCCTCGTGTATAAACTCTATTTTATTAATTACTGTTTGATATAATGGTAATAATTATTTTTTGAAGTAATTTGTGTTTGAAAATAATTTAAAATAATATTTTTTTTATTTTTAAAAATTAATTTTTGATATTAACACATTAAAATAATTTAATAGTAAAAAATTTAATTTAAAAAAAAATAAAATTTTTAAAAACTCTAATTGAAAAAAAAAAACCCCTTGAAAAGACTTACATGAGATTGGTATCACTTTTTTAAAAGCGGTAAAAAAATCCCCTCGATGAGCTGATATATAAATAGCACTTCTCCCAAAACACATGTCGCATAACATGTCTAATATATTTGTGATTTATCTTTACAGCTCTCGAGAGGAGAAATATATTCAAATTGATCAAGGGACAAAGACCATAGGTCAATGACAGATTTTAAAATAGACAGTTTATCAAGAACAAGGCTCATTAAGAACGTATCTTTTTGCCCAGAGGTCTGATTTCACGAGGACTTGGTTCTTGAAGATGCATGTAACTTGTGCTTGTATTACTGCGTTGCCATGTCAAAACTAGAGGTCTCATTTGTTGAAGAGAGTCTAGATCGATCAGTGGCTTTCTCTATGATTTCAGAAAACTTCAACGACGTTAACAGCTCAAGCAGGACATGAAAAAGACCAAGCATAAGATCTGCCCTAATTGATTACCGTGTCTCCACATTTTCTTGCTGTGATTATGTGTTTCCCGCCCAAGTTCCCAGTTTATCAGTCGTGAAATTATATCATGACCAGGCACGTATAGCCCCTCCAAGGCTAAACCTAAACCTAAACCTAAACCCCTGGCCTGAGCCCTAGATAGCTAGCTCATGGAGCATCATAAATATCAGATTGCATAGCAGGCCATGGAAAGCTGCAGAATGGTCCTCTTAATTATGCAATCTCAAGTATAATGAATGGAAAATCTTGTAGTGGACAATTAATGAATAATTATTGGATTCTATCATTATTAATTATTTGTTTTTGTAATTACATTTTATTTAAATCTATTGAAAGTAATTTCACACATCTGATAATTAGACAAACCCTGTACGAAAATCAAGCCTAATTAATAATTAGCGATGGGTATATAACTAATACAAGGGCTTTTATTAATTCAAGTAAAATCCAACACAACCATGAGCAATGTCGAGAGTCCCTTCTTGAGTACTTATGATCCCTCTCGAGCAAACATATATACTTAATTAGCTAGGCATAAAATGATTCGGATGTGGAACTATCAAATCCTTGAAACTTTATTTTTCAGCAATCGATATATTCATCATGGCCATGGATGTTGGTTGATACGATGTCTTAACTAACATGCATACTATCATTTCTTCCAAGGAATTGCTTACCTCTTTCAAGTTATTGTTACAAAAAAAAAAAAAATCTCAACTAATTTTTTAGGGGAATCTAATGTCTCTTCGATCAACATTTAAATTGGAACAAATATATTGTTTTTATTTCTAATAATTAAAGTATTTTTGAATCGATTTTCTCATATTGAATTTTTCTTTCATTGAATATTAGAGAGACCATTAGAATATCAATTCTTAATGATAACCATGGGATTGCCTTTGAAGGATAGAGTATATCAAACTGTTTGGGAACACGGCGTTTTATAAAGATTTAATTTTTTTTTTACTAAAAATTATTTTTTTACATATTTTTGAATAGTTTTGATGTGTTAATATTAAAAATAATTTTTAAAAAATAAAAAATATTATTTTGATGCATTTCAATACGAAAAACACTTTAAAAATCAATCGTAATCACACTCCTAAACAGACATATATTAAAGAGATGTGAATTGAGTTTTTTATTCTTATTTTATTTTTCTGTGGTGGAATAGGTAATAATTTAATGGTTACCTCTGCCTCCTTAATTTCATAGCTCCAAATTTTGGTGAACCATTTTTTTATAGAAAGTCTAAGAGTGATTCTGGATAATTATTAATATTTTATAAGAGGGATAGACACAAATAAATAAATAAAGAAATAATATATAAAAAATATTTTTAAACCTAGATTAAAATATCTTTATCCCTTTTTATGGATCCAATTAATATAGTTTCTTTCTTTTATCATATATCTCTTTTTTAAATTGGACTCGTGTAGCAAGTATTCATTGTTCTTCTAGAATGCTTTTAAATTTTCTTCTTCTTGATTGCTGTCGCTATTAATAATAAGCTTAAAGAATAAAATTAGTTTGAAAAAAAACACTGATATTCTAATTATAACGTAAATATTTACATCCTGGAAATCATAACGTACGAGTCCCAAATTCAATTATCCAGTCATTGTATAATTGGGGAACGCAAAATTGATGTGACAACTGCTTTTCTCAACTACCAATCATTTAATACAGTATTCGATGTAGTAATGATTATAATTATTTTTTAAAATATATTAAAATAATATTTTTTATTATTTTTTATTAATATATCAAAATAATTTAAAAATATAAACAATTAATTTTATCATTTGTTTATAGTTAATAAACACAAGAATAGGATAAATTGGAAAAACACATTTTCAGAACAATGAGACACGTGCAATAGCATTAAATAAACGAGCCGTGAACCTATAGGAATGAAACACGTGTTCTTCCAGGGTATCTAAACGTCATAGCATCGAGTCCAACCAAAAATAAATAAAAGAACGAGAAAAAAAAATATCTACATTTTTTTTTTTTTATCATTTGTTAACCCCCAAGAAAAATTAACATACATTTTTCTTGGCTGGTTAATTGTGCATTTGGTCCCTTCATTATCAATCGCTTCTTGATTTGTCTTCTTACTAATTTTTTTTTTCTAATTTCATCCCCTTATTTCTTATTTACATAGCAATTTGATCTTTATTTTTTTAATTTCATCCCCGAATTATCATCAAAGATTGTGCTAATTTTAATACACACGTAACATTACCATCATGAACCCAACAACATGATGATTTGTAAGGGGATGATTGCAAATTTGAATAACTCGAAAAAAAAGTTAATTTGAATTTAATTATTCTTCTTGTTGTCAAAATCTTCAACTCAAAATAGTGTTTTAATTCTCTTAATTTTATTTTATTTGAATTATATTTCGAGTAGTTTAAGTAATTTCAATTGGCTAAGTTTTAAATCCAATTCACTATTTTGATTAATTTTTTTTATCCAAAATTCATTTAAGAATTTAAAAAACTACATAAAATTAGGCCCTAGAAGATGTTCTACCATACAATTATAGTTGTAAAGAAAACTAGAAGCCCATTATTTGAAACAATTATTATAAATAAGTATATAGACAAACAAAACTATAATTTGAGTAATTCAAGTAACCTGTTTTTTTCTTTTTACCATATTATCCTTTTTTCAGAATTTAATACAAGAATTGATTCATATAGTTTGGGTAATTAAGGTTTTTTCTTGGTTAGTGCTCACCCCTAAGTGCATCAATAGAGATTAGAGGAGGAAATTAAAATAAAAGATTGTAAGAGGACTAAACAGAGAGAAAGCAGAGATCCACCACAAACCGTGCTGCCTATGAATGCAAGATAAGGACAGGTCATCTTCAACAAATAAAAACCTTGTCGGGCTTTGGTTGGTTTCCGGTCCCCGCCTAACTGGACCTCTACAGTAACTTGCGGCCCACACTCTCTCTCCCCTCTTTCTTGCGTTTTAACTTTTATAGAAGCTCCTGTCAAGCTTCTTAAAAACACAGATACAAGGGTTGTACGTGCCAAGATCTTTCACCAGACCATGATTCTCAAGCAATCAAGGACCAGGGCAACAAAGAGCTCTGCAATGAATGAAAATTAACAGAAACAATAAAGAGGGCAGAAAAAATACTCTGAAAATCAATCAATGTTCACATAAACACACACACAAAAAAAAAAAAAAAAATTATTTACTGTGACAGTTAAATTATGCTTTTGTTCTTTGAAGAAAAATTTGGAGTGCCTTTGTTCTAAGGGTAATTCGGTTTTTTTTTAATGGTCTATTGGTTATAAAAAGGATTGTCATGGTGTATTTTTATTTTTTAATTTTTGTAGAGTAGTAAAATAATTGATTTACCTCTAAAATCTAAAAAATAAAAATGATAACTAGTAATATTTTTATTTTTTAAAAAAACAGTAAAATAATTTTTTTTGCTCTTATAATCATAAAAAATTAAGGCATGTCTTCAAGGGTGTTTTTGTCTTTTTACATTGTTTTTATTTCAAAATCATGAAGGGCATTTTAGACATTTCATGCTTAATAATTATTTCTAAAATTAAAAAGTTGTTGGTGTGTTTTCCTTAAGCATTAGTGCGGGAGGTACCCAAGTTTTTTGGGCGATGCATCCTAGTGAGCAAATTTGTTGTTTTGCAGTATCTTTGGAAGTAATGACTTACCCTTTTTCTCCTAGTGCAGCATGTGACAATAGTTAATGGGTGGTTTGTAGTTGGTGATTTTTTTTTCTTTTTTTTTCTCCCTCTTGCCCTGTAAAGTACACCTTAGCCCTTTTTGTTTCTGGTATTTTAATACAATCCTTATTTTTCTCAATTCGATACTTATTCTTTTGATTTTTTTTTATTTTTTCCTCAGTTTGTTTGTCAAAGCTTTTTTGGTTTTCAATTTCTTCCTTTAATCAAAGTTTATGGTGTATTGTTTTTTTTTTCTTTCTAATTTGACCCTTGTTTTTTTGATTTGGTTTTTCTTTTGTTAAAGTTATTTTTATTTTCAATTTAACCCTCCAATTAAATTTTTTGTTGTCGTCTAATTTATTTTTTATTTGGATTTTCACTCTCATTCTTTTAATTATAATTTTTTTGCTTTGGATTCTTTTGCTTGATTGATTTTTTTTTCTTGGTTTTATCCTTCAACGTTTGATTTGTTGGGGATTGATCTTTGTAATTTTTTTATTTATTGTGTTTTCAATTTAATAACCCGAGTCACAAGTTTGAAAAACTTAATGCAGGACAATATTTTTTGGCTCATTTTCTTTTCTTGATTTCATCGTTTGAAATTATGATTTTTTTGTAAAAAAAAAAAAATGGTTATGTGGTTATCTTCAATTTCTTTTTTACCAGTTTATCTATGTCTCGTGACCTAGGCCACATTTTTTTTAATAGAGTTTTTTTTTTTTAAATTGTTTTGTATGTATTTAATTTTTAAAGATATTTCTCTGATTCATCTATATTTTGTTTTTTTTTCTATGGATGAAATTTATTTAAAAAAAATAAAAATTATTTATTTTTAGATAATATTTATAATATGTGCAACTTTGCACTATATTTTTCATTTCATTTTATTCAATTATTTTCATGTGTGTCCATTTCTATTATTGTTTGATTTTAATAACATATAGGCTTTAATAAAAAAATCCAGTGAACACATTCGAGTAAATTTTTCATGTTATGAGACCAAATATTTTGATCTATAACTATCTCTTAAATTTTGTAATTTTACTTTTAGCTATTGTGAACGATGTTTTTTTTTCATTTCACTTATACATATATTTATTGATTTTTTTTAATTAAATGCTTGCGCGAGCCTTTTGATTTAAACTTATAATTTTTTTTTGTGTGTAAAAAAACATGTTAAGAAAACCTGCATATCCAGATTTTTTTGAAAACAAAGTGTGTGACACATGGCAAAGCATGAGTCAAATAGATAGTAATTAACTAGATTACTTCCGGTTAATATCTTATAACATAATGAAAAAATATATAAAAATAAAAATATATTTGGTTAAACAATAAAGATGAAGAGCGTGTTTGGCAGTGTGGTAGCGGTTGCTTTTCAAATAGCTTTTCGTGCCGAAATACATGCTAATGATGTTTTTTCATTTTTAAAAATTATTTTTGACATCAGCACATCAAAACGATCCAAAAAGTACAAACCACACTCAATTTTAGCAAAAAAAAAAATTCAAATTTTGCAAAACGCAGGTAGAAACGCAACCCCAAACACTACCGAAGAATTAAAATAACTTCTTACATTTTAAAAACTTGAAAAAACATGGACATATATCTTCTTTATTCCCTTTGTCTCCATTTGTATGTCTTGCAATGGTAATTACATGTTGTTCTAGATTCAACTCATCAAAATAATTTGAAAATATTAAAAAAATATTAATTTGAAGTAAAGAAAAAAAATAAAAAATTTTAAAATTTTCTAAAAAACGCTTTTAAAACACAAAAACAAATAGGATCTAAATTTAATTACTTAGATCAACTATATTGCAACTTTAAATACAAAATCATCTTAACAAGTTTGATTTTTTATATTATTTAAATTTCTTATAAATATGTTTCAAGATAGATGTTTTTTTAGAATTTTGATTGTTGTGAAAAATATTTAATAAGCTGAATCTAAAAGTATTCTAACCATTAAAAAATACAATATTTAGAAAATTTTAGTCTTTTATTTATTTTGGAATCATGACAAGGCAAGCTCTACAGTAAAATTGAAAGAAGGGCAGGAGTGTTATATAAATAACAAATCTAAAAGTCTTCCCGAAACTCATTTAACCTTTGTATAAATCAACCATGAGCACAAAAAATCAACTCAAAAAATCTAAAATAATATATCAATTAAAATAATAATAATAAAATCTGATAATTGTTATGATCATTATATAATTTAGTTGTTTTTATGTTTATATTTTATGTTATGAAAAGTTACAGTTTATATTATTAATGAATATAAAATAAGCTAAACTATAAAATCATTTATGCTGTAAACTGTTATGCGCAGTAAAATTTAAAATATAAACTGTAATTTTAAAAAAGTAGGAAGGGTAGAAGGAAGAAGAACTAAATTATAATTATGATGAGTTATTTTTTTCATTTAATATTAATAGTTTTTATTATTTTATTTAAATTCAAGAATTTACCGAGATTCTACAGTCTCTCTAGACTATAAGATAGTTGATCCTCTACGCTATCAATTCTCAAGTCCCGAGCCGTCCCTTTTACTCTTCCTTTTTGACAAGGAGTTGATCCTCCCTACAGTAAATTTCCAGTGGGTCCCAAGGCCTCCAGTCTATTTTCCTCTTCACCAAATCGAACTGTACCGTTAAGAACTGTACACTCTCCCCAGCATCACAACCCCTCTCTCTCTCTATAAACACCCTCACTCACTTCCTCCCCCCCCCCCTCTCTAGAAATTCCCATTTATTTATTTAAAGCTTAAACACTCACCCTCCACAACACCAACGTTGCTTCTTTCTCCCCTCAAATAATCAAAAACTCTCTGTATACTCTGAAACCAAACACGCCACAACAGAACTCATAACAGACAACCGAGCACTCCATCATTTGACCCTCTGCCTCTCTATAAACTGACCTTCTTAAATTAAATTAAGGAAATGGATCTTACAACCGCATCCGGAGCTAGATCCGGACCCGAGCTTGACGAAACCGGACTGGATTCCTTCCAACTCGGTGAAGATATCCGTCACTTAATCACTGCGCCATCAGAAAACGCGAGTTCTTTCACTGCTTTACTAGAATTACCAGCTAATCAAGCCGTGGAGTTGCTTCATTCGGACTCAGGTCAAAAGCAGTACCCGAACTTGACTTTTCCCTCAGACACTCCCGCCATATTCCCCGTTTTTAATGGCGGTAGTAATTCAACGGATTCCAGCTCCGTTCCGTCAAACTCGAGCTCGAAGGATCTCGAGAAAGCATCAGCCGTTAAGTGTGAGCCACTAGAGACGGGGTCTTACCTTGATTCATCTCATCCGTTGGTCTCTGATCCAACCGTGGATAATTCGGCGCCAAATGCAAGGCCGTCCTCGAAGAGAAAGGAACGAGAGAAGAAGGTAAAGATTAGGGTTTCTTCGAGGGAATCTTAAGATTTGCGGCAAATTAGTGAATTATGTGTTGAATTGAGATCAATTGTTGTGAAATTAGGTTAAAGCAGCACCAAAGAAGAGCAAAACTGAGAGCTCTCAACAAGAAGAAGACAAGCTGCCTTACGTTCATGTTCGAGCTCGGCGGGGACAAGCAACAGATAGCCATAGCTTAGCAGAAAGAGTAATTTGATTTAATTTTGTCTAATTTGATTATTATTAAGAAGTTGATTAAATGGAAATTAATTGATGTGCTAATTTTTTTTCTAGGCGAGGAGAGAGAAGATTAATCAAAGAATGAAGTTATTACAAGAACTGGTACCAGGCTGCAATAAGGTTAGTTAGCAAGATATGGTAATGATGTTGGTGTTTTGTCTTTTTAATTAATCATTTGATTGTGATTAATCATCATTTGATTGTGATTTGTTTTAATTATGATTACCTTAAAAGCGGGTTTGGGATTTTGGATTATATGTGAGTTAATTTAAGGGGGGTTTGTCATTGTCACCTTTTTACATAAGAAAAAGTTGTCCTTGCTTTTGCACCAAGAAAAGTGTTATCTGGGTTTCATGGTGGCATTTTTGTAAATTTATCTGTTTTCAGTGGTTTTTCCTTTTGTTTTTTGCCCACTTTTTGCTTGTCAGAGGTCCCTTTTGAGGATAGTTTGGTCATTTCATGGGTTCTGGGACTGTGATTCAGTGGGGAGGATGTCCGTGTTCCAATAAAATGATCCAAAGGACCCTTTAAAATTTTCTCAAAGTTTGACCTTAAAGTTCATGGAAATGACAGGAATGCCCTTATGGGATTGGACTAGAAATTTATTGTGTGGAAACTAGCTGGAGGTGCCTGGAAACAGTTAATATTCTTGCTGTATATATTGATCGGGTCCCATCTCCTTGGACATAAAAAAATCTGGTCCCACTTTGAAAGGTGAATGGTACCAACTTATCTTACAAGTTTGGTATCCATCTTTGATGGACAATGAAAAAAATGACAAAAGGCATCCATGGGAGAGTTTGTGTGCCTAATTTTCTAGACCTAACTGCAAAGAGACATGATGTGATTGTTGATAATCAAACCCATATAATTTGTTAAAACAAAGAATAGACGGTTTTTTTTTTTCTTTTTTCCCATCTAGCTCCTGATAAAAGGAATGACAACATGGATATATTTTGCTTCCTGTCTGAATAAAGTGATTTTGACCACGTATAGATTACAATAACCAGTGATAACCCTCCCTCTTGGCCCTCTTGGGACCACTAATTGTGATTTTCTGAAGTTTCAGAAAGTAACAGAAGTTTAATTGTCAACGTGACTGCGCTGTAGATGCTTCTCATGCATGTTGCTTCCGTTTGCGTTTCTCTTATAAAATGAGCACGTACAGCATAAGAGGCTATTACGTGAAATTGAAACCATAAGTTAGTTTTGGGACCATATGTATTATGTAAATGCGCTTCGACTCTAACTGGGATTAATTGAGCAAAAGGCCATAACTGGCATGCCCCTTTTGTGTCGTCTCTAGACGAATTATTTATTGAATCCCAAAGTTCATGTTATATTCCACATGCACCTAAGTAGTTTATAAGGGGCTCTTGTGGGCTTCACCAAAATTTCTTCAAGTACTGAATATGTTGTCATAAGAGTGTGCGGATTAATCAGTGTTCAACCTTAACTTTTGATCAAGTTGTCTCTTTCTTGCTAGATGTTGTTGCTATATCTTTGCTGTAATTCATGGTGTAAATTTTAATACTACCGAGTTGAAAGTTCTTCAAAGTTACACCCATGTAATGCTGCCAGCAAAAATATGTCTAGTGCTTTCTTATCTTCAGATTGATTATTGGCTTGTTATGCTTGTATTTGATCATTGTCTTTTTTTAACTAGGATTGCTTTTCAATTTAAAGTGGAAAGAGTAAAAAATGAAGCCCAATCCTTTTGTCTATACAAATAATATTAGTGTCATCATAACTAACTGGCATGGTGGTCTCTGTAACTGTAAGCAAACATATATATATCTCACCTGTCTAGTTATATACATGTCTTCTTTGCTTTGATGTGATCGAATTATTTACTTGAGATTATCTCTAACTAGCTGCCCCTGGATCATTGCAGCTTGCTTCCTCTTTAAATTACAACTTGTCTTAGCTATTGAAAGTTATCTTTCTATGCAGATTTCTGGTACAGCATTGGTTTTGGATGAAATTATCAATCATGTGCAGTCCCTGCAATGTCAAGTGGAGGTGAGAATTTCTTCCTTTTATTTTTTTGGTTTTGGGGGTGGGGATGGGGAATATTAGGATTCGTAAACAGCAGCAGTTAGATCAACTGTTCTTGGGTGGGTTGGGCAGGTGTTAAATAATCTTAACAGGATAGGAAAGGGTGATTCCAGTTTTTGAAGGGAGATGGGGGTTTCCCTATTTTACTTAGACCACTGGATAATGGGAGAAGGATGTCAAATTCGACCACTTGATGTGCCCACTCATTGAGGAGCTGCAACATCTATAATTCAGTGGTTTCCCTATTTGAAGGGAGATGGGGGTTTCCCTATTTTACTTAGACCACTGGATAATGGGAGAAGGATGTCAAATTCGACCACTTGATGTGCCCACTCATTGAGGAGCTGCAACATCTATAATTCTAGACCACTAGATTTATTGATTTTTTTGGATGCCATTTTTTGTATCATCTCTGTGTATAGATGCAAAACTTCTGGAATTGTCAAGCTCGTATCATCTCTGTGTATGTTAGCATGCTTACCTACTTCCATAATTCAAAGCCATGATCTTATTCTGGTTGTGCGATTCTTTGGTTCCAGTTCTTATCAATGAGACTTGCAGCAGTTAACCCAAGAATTGATTTCAATCTCGACAGCATGTTGGCTGCAGAAGTAAGTATCGGTTTTTGCCTTTCTATTTTTCCTCCTGGGTTTTGTGTCACAGCACAGCAAAAGTTTATACCTTGTGTAGCTGCATGCTGGTTGAGCTATTTCTATATACCCTTCATAAATCCGCTCTGGTGCATCAGCTGTTCACCACCTTGAAACACTTCTACTTCTATTGGATTTCTAGATTTTCAGTGCCTACTTGTTATGTCTATTTTATTAGCATTTTGCCGGTGCTTTATTAAGTAGTTGGAAACAAAAAAGTAAGCTTTTGTAATTATGATACAGTTATCACAGTAAATTTACATCTGTTTCCTGATAGGACAGTTTTCCTTCACTATTACGTGCAAAGCGTTGGGTCAAATTTGGGACCATGCCATTCCATCTACATAAATTTTTACCTTCAACTGTGCAGTTGTTCTGGAACGGTTGGTCTAAGGTCCAATTCAATTATATCTCCGCAGAAAGTACACATTACCTGCCTATTGTATTTGCTGGTTATGTTTCTGGCATTGCTGATTTACCCTGTACATTTGAAATCACTGAATTTTCCCAGGCATTGTGGCATTTCATGCCATGATCTGTAATTTAAATGAAATCCTGATGCTTCATTTAAATTATTTCCTTGATAAAAACATTTCCTTGGTAATTATAATTCATTTACTTAATAATCTCCACAAGTTCATGCAGTAAAAATGTATATGAATTAGCTAATTTGCTGCTCCTTCTAAACTTGCAGAGTGGATCTCTAATTGACAGTAACTTCCCCGGCATGCTAATGCCTCTGATGTGGCCAGAAGCCCAAGTCAATGGAAACAGACACCAGTTCCAACAGCACTGGCAGTTTGATGCGCTTCACCAGCCAATTTGGGGCAGAGAAGAAGACAGCCATAACTTCATTACTCCCGAGAACTCTCTTTTAAGTTACGACTCTTCAGCAAATTCAGGTAGATTACATGCTAGTTTATTCTTTTATATATTTTGTCAGGAAAAACAAAAGAATGAAAGAAACCAACATCCCTCGTTATCTCATGACGTCCGCCTATCTTATGTATAGAAAAGCCCCCCTCCCCCCCCCCCCCCACACACACGCGCGCGCGCTCGCGCATTTAGAAGAAAATGAACACTGTTTAATAAAAGATCATATCATAGAAAAGGTAATTCATGCAAGTAATTTTTCCAATTTTTAAAAATGTTTATTTATTAAGATTTGAAGTATACATGAAATAGAAGAGCATTTTATGTTTGGATGTTAAAACTGGCAAGGGAATTTGATTGCTGGCTTCTAGCTTTGCTAGTCGTTACTTCAAAATCCATGGCGACTGTTAAAACATGGACGGTGGAATCTGGTGTCTATGATCATTAACATTTCTGAGTTCTTTATAAGATGGAAAAGTTACTAGGTCACTCCTTTTTGTTTCAAACATGAATAGATTGAACCTTGACTTAAATTGTCGTTGTGATGCAGCATCTCTGCACTCCAATCAATTGAAAATGGAAGGCAGAATGAAGCTCCACCAGTAGCTAGTACTGTATATATCAATATTAGCAGTTAGCAGGAAATGGAAAGGAGGCCTCAAACATTTAATCTGGTTTTCCATGTCTTCAGTTGGAAATCCAGAATTCTCTAGCTGGGGATGAGAAATTTCAGCTCGTATCTCTTGTATAGTTATAAATCGATATATGATTTACTACATACATATATCTATACTAACTCATTTGAGAGTCATTCAATCCAATGCTTCATGTGCGACATGATTGGTGATTCATATTGTAGAAACGAACAATGATCGGTTAACTATTATGAAAGCCGCCACCTTTTACCGCATCTTAATTTTCCTCCTAAATTCTTCTCTTTGTAAGGTTTTCACGCTGCAAGTTTCAGGATCCATTTGAGTTTTACCAGCCCCAAAAATCAGAACTTGAAGTAGCAAACACTTCAGTTCATGATTTTATATGGAATGTTTGGAGCAGCGGCTGACCCAACCATTGTTTCATAATTTTCTGATTATTTTTTTTTATTTTAAAGTAATTATTTTTGTGTTTTTTTTATTGTTTTGATATACTGATATTAAAAATAAATTTTAAAAATAAAAAAATATTATTTTAATATATATATATATTTTTGAAAAACAAGATTTACTATTAATATAAAATACAAGTTGTATATAGCGTTTTTTTTCCTTGAAAATAGAAGCTGCATATAGACCAAAACAACAGAAAGAGTTATCAGTCGAAAGCAAAGCTCAAGAAACCCACAAAAGATCCCAAAGGAATGCTTCTACAGAGATTTTTACAATATTATTATTTGGATTTAAGGAAAAAAATATTATGCAACCTTGGCGCTTACAAATTGAATGCAATAATATTTTCAATGCATGTAATAGGCTTTCTTCCGTGTGTTTTGAGCAGTTTCTTAATGTTAAAACATTTTGGTTAATAAATTTTTCGTATTTCATTAAAAAAGAAGTCAGATGTAGGGTTGGTGATGGTCAATGATTAAAGTTTGTGAAGAGGTTTAACAAAAGAAAGAATGTGACGGTGAGTTGGAATTCCACCGGAGCTTGCTTGGGGGATGAGAGGAGGCCATGTCTTCCTGGGTTCATTGGATGTAAAAACGGCAATGTTTCGATATCAAATTACTCTAGTAAAAGAGAAGACAACCTCTCTTTCATGCTATAATACTCTCCCATAGAAAAGAAAATGCCATGGACTTGGATTTACGTTACAGTATTTTCAATAAAATATGTAAGAGGATCATCTTGCAATTAATTTGTTAGAGGATTATTTTGTTATGGTTAACAAACCATGCTCATTTTTCGTTGATGACAAAAACTTCAATTAATGTCCTTTTTTTGACATAGTTACCTTGCTGCCACTATTTTTGTATCTTCCATCCTTTTATCTTAAGAAAAGTAGACTTTTTATTATACAAGGATTCCATTCTCGCAGGATGTAGATATGGAAAATCCTTTTTGGTACCCGGACTTCTTAAAGTTGATCAAGTGATCATTTTGAGGAGAATATGTTCTCCAAGGAAAGGAAAACCTACGCTGATTCGCTATATGTTATCAATTTGATACGGTTATCTTTGGTGTGTTTGATTATTCTTTTTTATTATTATTATTATTATTATGGGTATTTGAACTAATTTATATGTACTTTAACTAATTTTACAGATTTTAAAATTAACGACCATGTAAGTCTCCAATGATTTATAAAATTTATGAAATTCGAATTGATAATCTTTAAAAATCAAATCTAAAATCTGACCAATTAATTAACACTCCTCGGAATTATACCTGTATAGATTTTTGACTGGTTTATCAGATATGCTATATGGAGTGGATGACGTCTGTCTGTCTACCAAATTAAAAAAACCATGGCCGCGAATGAAATGGACTGAGACACTAGCTATGTTTTGGCTGTAATTGGGACCTGAGTTCAATTAACAATACTGATCGTACCCTTGTCCTTGATGGTGAAATATTGTTGTCTGATAATTTGAATTCATCCCTGCTATATCTCAAGTGAGCTGTGGCTAGTTGATGTGACAATCCCTACATTTGATGGCCACCTAAATTAAAGTACTGTCCTGTTGACAGATGAAAGCTCAACTGCAAAGCCTGTTCGGGTGTGTTTGGTATTGTGGTTGCAATTGTGGTTGTGATTTTAAAAAAAATGTTTTTATAAAAAATATTTTTAGTTGAGAATGGTTTGAAAAAATATATGTTTGGTTAAAACTGTGATTGAAATTAAGGTTGAACAAAAAGTAGTTTTATGTGTTTGGTTAAAAAAATGCTTTTTAAATTGAGGTTATAAAATAATTAATATATATATATTATTTTTAATTTAAATATTGTAGATTTAACTATTGTTATTACATCATGAAATAAATAATATTGATATCAAATATTTTTTATTATTCCATTAAACTATGTGCAATGTAATTACATACGAAATCTATCCAACAAGGACTATATTTTCCATGATTTTTTAAGCGCGCAACAACAAAAACTAATTTTTTTAATTTATGTAGTGTTATTAAATAATAAAGATTGTGATATCTTTATTATTGGAATTGCGATCAAATTCCACAAATGTTACGTCATCATGCGATATCGTTCTAATTTATGTAGTGTTGTTAAATAATATTAAACACAATTTTTTAAAAAAAATTTACAATTTCATTACGTACAAAAGTCATTCGATAAGAACTACAGTTTCCATATGATTTTTTGAGCTTGCAATAAAATTAGGCAAAATATTATCAGGAATAAAATTCAGATTACAATACGAGTAAATTTAATTCACCTTAAACTAATTTTTTTAAAAAAAAATATTGTTCACGATTAACAACACTGGTTTTTCTGGGGAAAAAAACTAAACTTTTCTCATTGTTTTTGTTTTTATAAAAAAAATCTAAACTTTTCTCGCTAGTTTTCAAAAAAAAAAAAAAAAATCAAAGAATAAGGAACATTGTGACGAGTGAACTCGATGCTAACAAAGAAGGCTGCCTCCTTTCGAAGAATTGTTGAAGCTGCCGGGCATCTACGTAGGACCTGTTGCGAAGTATTTCAACAGTGAAGCCATGCTCCACTGTTCTTAAAAGTAGCCACGAGAAGCAGCAAAATGCTGCTTCTCAAATTCTACGGCTGCGCAGCAAAAATTAGTGGACCCTACCATCTAAAATCAAGTTTGTTTCCTTTACCAAACGTTAAAATGTGTGGCTGAGGGTGAACCTCATCGCAGCCACATTGCCAAACACCACCTTCGTCAAGATGATTTCCGGTAACAAATGAGGAACGTTGCTGGATTGTTAGTTATTCTAACTCTTACAGGATTGCCAATTATTTTGCAGGAAATGTAAGTCACATCACCTTCTTAAACATAATCATTAGCACAAGATACTATGACCCGTCATGGTGGGGAGAGCAGAGCCTATTATTTATGTGACAACCTGTCTGCGATACTGAGTTCAAAAGAGGGTGATATCTAACCTGGTAATGAGATGGTAACAGGCCAATAAAAACAAAATTCAATGTTAAATGACCTATAACTTGAATTATAAAATCAAAAAAATTTCTAAAAAAAAAAGTAAAAAAAAAATAAATTTAATTGTGGTTAAAATGTCAAAAACCAGCTACTTTGATCATGAGACCAAGATATCCTTATATAAAATAAATAAAAACATATTATAAAACTTAATTTTCAATCGACCAAGTGTTGAATAATGAAATTGAAGAAAAAAATCAATTAAAAAGACAACTCGAGTCTATTCGGGTTAACCCTATAAGCATTATTCCCGAGTCATAAAGTCAAAATAATATGATAGAAAGTAAATAAAACAAATCATGAAGTCTAATTTCCAATCAACCCAATATTAAAGGATGAAATTAGAAAAAAAAAAGTTAATTAAAAAAACTCGAGTCAATAGGATTAACTCGTCAAATTAGATTAACCTCTTAAACATGCTATCCATGTTATGATCAGAGTATAATAACTTAATAAAAAATAAATTTAATATTAAAAAATAAAATTATAAAAAAAACATTAATTAGAAAAAAAAAGAAGACAAAATACCATTTCAAAAAATAATATTCCGTGAGGAGGAGGAACTCTTTTTTTAGTTCATAGTTAATCATATATAGTTTTAGATAACAAGGAATGTGATTAAATGCCAAATTTTGTTCAAGGACTACCTTTCCTAATAATTTGTTTAGGGACTGATCGTACTTCAACCAGTAGTTTAGAGGGCTGAACACATTTTATCCTTTCAAATAGCACCATTTTACTTTGCTGCTCTTCAAGATTTGTAAACCTTAAACATAAGATGTCAAAAAAGAAAGAAAGAAAGAAAAGAAAACCTCAAACGTAATTAAGGGCTTATGTTACCTACGCTAGCGTGTCCAGTGCACTTTCTGGGCTTTCTACATTGCATCATATGGCAAACAAGTTCACAGCCATGTGCTTAGATGTGAATTGCCCTTTTACGTACGTAGATCTACAGAATTCTCTGATTGATATGCACTCAAAATGTGGAAACCTTAACTTCTCAAGAAAGATCTTTAATAGCATGCCTGAGAGAACTGTTATTTCATGGAATGCAATGCTTGCGGGAAAGATCAGGTGCTCGAACTTTTCAAATTGATGGAAGAAGAAAGTAAAGTCAAACCTGACAGTGTCACTTTTCTGGCTGTTCTATATATCTGGCTACAGCCATGGAGGATTGGAAGATAAAGGGCTGGAAATCTTTGATGAGATGGTGGAGGGGAACGATGAGGTCGAAGCAGAGATTGAGCATTATGGGTGAGTAGTTGACTTGCTTGGGCGCGTGCTGGCCGAGTGCTTTTGCTTTTATCAAAAAGATGCCTTTTGAACCCTACCGCTGCTATTTGGGGTTCGCTTTTAGTGCTTGTAGAGTCCATTCAAACACTAATTTTGATGAATTTGTGGGTCGCCATACGGTAGAAATAGGGCCTGAAAAATGCTGGGAACTGTGCCATTCCTTCAAATTCATATGCCTCTGCAAGGAGGATGGAAGATGTGAGGAATGTGAGGGAGTTGATGATGGAGAAGGCAAGCTGTGATGGAGGAGACTGGAAGAAGCTGGATTGAAGATGATCAAACCCTTCATCCTTTTTATGCAAGTGACCTGTCCCATCCTTGGAGAGAAGAGGTATTTTCGAAGGTAAAGGAATTCTTGGTGAAATTCAAGGAAGCTGGATATGTTTCTGATGACCAGAGTTGCGTTTTATATGGTATGGATGAGGAGCAAGTAGAAAAATACTGCTAATGAGAAGCTGGCATTGGCTTCTAGACTAAATATAAAATAAAATGTGTAATAGAGAAAGGCTGTGAAATTTAAAAGGGGTTGGTTGGCCTACATTCAAAATAACTATAGAGATGATTATGTCGTTTTTCACACTATATGTTTCGAGTTAAATCAGTATTTTTAACATATAAAAGAAATATTCAGATTTTGTTAATATTTTTTTTTAGAAAAAACATTTAAATAATGAGGAGATTAATATAATGTGACCTAATTAATATAGGGCAGAAAACAACTCAAATGACCAGTAAAAATATAATTTGACTCATAAAAATTAATATTTTTTTTAAAAAAAAAAAATATTGAAAGAACAATATATTGGATTGATTTGGACCAATCTATATTAACTTAACCAATCTGCAACCTGAATTATAAGACTATGATAACTTATATAAAACAAATTAAAACAATTGATGAAACTCAATTCTTAATCAACTCAATGTTAAAAAGTAAAATTGAAAAAATATAATAAAAAAACAAAAAAAATCAACTTGAGTTAACCTTTCAAACCTTTGACTTGAATAATAAAATTGAGATAATCTCTTATAAAAAAAAGAGAAAAAATGACTTGAGCTAACATGGCTTAACCTACGAAACCTGCGATCAAGATCAAGAGACTGTGATAACCCTATTTAAAGCAAATCAAAATAAATTATGAAACTCAATTTTCAATAAACTCATTGTTGAAGGATGAAATTGAAAAAAAAATCAATTTAAAAACAAATACTATAAAATGATCTAAGTCTATCCAGGTTAACCTACAAAACATGTGACTCTAGTCATAAGATTAGGATAACATCATAAAAAAATAAATCATGAAACCTAATTACTAATCAATCCAATACTAAAGAATAAAATTTTTAAAAAAAATGTCAATTAAAAAAAAAACTCTGAGTCAATTAAGTTAATTTGCCAGACCCACGACTTGAGTTATGAGACTAAGATAATCTCATAAAAAACAGATTAAAATAAACCAAGAAGTTGAATTCCTAATTAATCTAATGTTAAAGGAAAAAAAAACCTAAGTCAACTAAGTTAATTCGTTAAACTCGTAATACGAGTTATGAAACTAAACTAACCATATATAAAACAAATCACAATAAATTATGAAGTTTAATTTTTAATAAATCAAATCTTAAAATATAAAATTCAAAATAGAAATATAAATTTAAAAATATAAAAATAAAAGGAAAAAAAAATACTATTGAAATAAATAATATTTTATGAGGCGATGTATAATAAAAGAAAAATCCCTTTTATTTTATTTTTAATTAATAATAATTAAATTTATATTAATTTCCATTTTATAATTTTCCAATTAAAAATGTTAAAAGAAATAAACACAATCAGACTGAAAAACGACGCTGTTTTGCCTTATTCCCAAAATACCTTCAAAACAGACTTCTCGCATTAACCACACTCTCTTCTGTGGACGTTCTTCACACACCTCTCTCAGAAAACCCAAAAACAATGCCCTTCACGACGGCATCTTCCATGCTCCGCCACCGAATCTCCTCCGCCCTCAGAACCCGCGGCGGAGCATCATCTGGGAGATGGACATCGCCGGGACACGAGGAACAACCGAAAGGTTACTTATTCAATCGGACCCCACTACCACCTGGACAGCCTCGTAAATGGGAAGACTGGGAGTTGCCTTGCTACATCACTAGCTTCTTAACGATTGTGATCCTTGGTGTTGGTCTCAACGCTAAGCCTGATCTCACTATTGAAACTTGGGCTCATCAGAAAGCACTTGAACGACTCGAGACGGAGAAGTTGGGCCTCTCCGGTTCTGCTGATTCTGAGTGAAATTGGAGATCTGGGTATGTTTGTTTTTTGCGAAACTTTCGTGGGTTTTTGTTGGGGTTGTTGATAATAATGTGTAGTCAGATTAAAAGGTTTTTTGACCGACTGACTGATTGACTGTCTTTTGGAATTTGCATAATTTTTTTTTTTGGTTAATGTTTATGGTAGTTTTGTAATTTTCTTTTCAGCTAATATGTGAATTGAATTGGCTGTGTGGATGCGCTTTCTTTTCTTTGAATTTGAGATTTAATCATGTTAAATGACTTAATACTGTGTTTGTTTGCTGATGAGAATTGTTGATTCATTGTTTTATTAGCAGCTTGGAATTTGTTGCTCGTAATTTTAAATGGTTTTTTTTTTTTTTGACTATATGTTGGTTTTAGCTTACAGTTCCTAGATGAACTGGTTCACTAAATTTGAATTAGCTAAATACCAATGTGATTAAATGATATGATTATCCAGAAGTCTTCTGTGATGTTTTCTGTGTATTAGATGCTTGAGATATTATGAGTCTTCCTGACTCAGTGATGGTCAGGTCAGGATTTAGGACTTGGGATGCTAAAGACATGTTGTTCTAGTATGTCAGAAAATTCATGGTTGCTGTATAATATATAGGCATTAGGTGTTTCATTACTGTGTGGCAGAAATGTAAATATGCTATTGTGGAAATTATGTAATGCAACTTGGACCTGGAGCTCCGCATGCAAAGGATGCATATAATCATTTTTTGATGTGAGTATATTGGATTCTTGATGTGCATTCGAATGCTTCTACAAAAACAAAGGTAGCGAGGGGGGTCACTTGAGAGAATGTAGGTTTATAGTTTTGTGAGGAAGGTGGACTAATGTGTTTTCGTTAGTACCTAGCAAGCTTTATGTTCTGAGATATGTTGCATCTTTATTTGTTCTTTTTGGTGCTGTCTAGTTTGGCAGCATGAGTTCAAACTGTTAGGATTGTTCAAGAAGTCAGTTGGAGAATTGACGCATTAAGAGTGTTATAGGGAAATGAATGATATATAATGGGATAGTTGCCTTGGTAGGCAAGGTTCATGGATGGGGGTGTGCCAAGACAGTGTCATGGAGGTGCGTTGCATGATAAAGTTCTGCTTAAATTTGGGTTTCTCACTGCATAATAGAGATTAAGCATTTGTGGAAGAAGCAACTGCATCCATTTAGTAGGATTGACTGGCTGAACTGTTTGAAAGAATGGCTACTGAGAATTGTAGCATCGTCAGAGGTGGATAGTAAAACTGGGATGCTATTTATTAGAGATGGCTGTGTATGTAGGTGGACAAGTAGCAGTGTTGCGGTATATGATAACACACTATGGTGAATGACACAATTAATATCTTTTTTTTAGCATGAAATCTAGTTGTTTGTAGTTGAGTGATAGCTTTGGTTTTGTTCGATCATGGTTTTCTTAACTTATACAATTCAGTTTCTTCTAATATTTTGATTTGTTATTTTAAAATTATTAAGTTTAAAATATTGGGCTTCTTTGAAGCTTTATTAGTACTACAGCTTTAGATAGTTTTTCTTTCAATGTTTGACCTTTGTTTGCATCAAATAAAAGGTTTCTTCCTTCTTTTGTTTTTCTTTGTGTAGTGATTTAATTGTTGTTTTGTGCTTAGTAGTTGCTTGGTAGCTTGAGTTGGATTTGTTTGGGCTTTGATGAGCTCCATCTGTATATTAGCTGCCTCCTGCTAGGCTGTTCAATTTCCAGGTCTTGTGCATCTTGCTTGTTAGTTGTTTGTGATGGTAATAGTGGTAATAGTATGTTAGGAAGTGTATCATTATCATATTCTGTGTTAGAATTGTTGTTTAAAGGCTCTGGCTAGTTCTTTATAGTGCAAAATATTGATGCACGGTTTTAAAGTGGAAAATTTTTAAACAACTTGGACCTGAAGTTTGATCCACCTAGTTGCATGTGTTGTTTTCTGTTTGCTTTGGTATGTCTATCTTGCTCTGCATGTACATACTTGTTGTTAAAACAAAGGTAGGATAAGGTTTTGTGATGTAGCACACTGAAGAGACGACTAGGTCCTATTTGCACCCACCATGCTTTAGTGGGTGGCGTGATATTATTTGTTGTCCTATTTTGTGTTTTTTGATGGTTTGGCTTTTGAGGAATGAAATTATGTGATAGCATAGGAGTCTATTTGGACATGATTATTGCATTCAAAGTGTGTACATGGTGCCTGTTCAAAAATGAAAGTGAATGGAAATATAGGAAGGTGTGTAGTTTTTATGGGGATGGTTGCATAGGAGGTAAAGAGGTTCATGGATGTGCTGTGGTATGAAGCATTGTGAAATGGTTGTCCTCGATGCTTGATCTTCATAGTATTTCTAAGAATAAACCAGAGATGAACCTCAATTCTATTCAATTATTAGGGTTAATTGGCAGAGCGTGTGGGGAAAATGGACATGGAGATGCATAATTAATTGTTGAGGACCTTGAGGTGATAGACATTACCCGTTGCAGAACAGAGGAAAATGAATATTGTAGCTTATAGAATATGGACATGTAAGTGGACTGGTAGCATACTAGCATTGTGATAGGATATGTGTGGCACATGGCCACATATATGGAAAACATCTTAACTAGAGTAGAAGTTGTCCATGTTGAGTGAACCAGAGTTATCACTAATTAGAAATTAGAATTAATTAATGAAGCTTGTTAGAGAATTTTCAGATATATATATATATATATATATATATATATATATATATATATATATATATATTACATTTGTGGGTGATGGGCCTTTGGAGAATTATTATTCTTAAGGGGATAGCCATCTTGGAGAATATCTTTATTGGAGATAGGAAAATAAAATTGGTATGCATCAAGATATACCTTTTCTCAGTTAATTTCTTATAGCCAATGTTCCACCACATATTCATTCTTAATCAATTTTTTTCCCCTTCCCTCAACTGTTTATGGGAAGCAAGAACTTGCAATTGGCTTGATTTTTAAATAATCCAGAAATGCAACTACTACTTGCCTTGAAGTTTCAAATGCCATTCACAGGCTGACCCCTCATCCTTTGTGTTGTTTCTTTCTACCTACACTCTTTTTGGCTACTCTGATGGAGTGTGAGCAAGGTTTTTGAGTTTATTGGATCATTCCTTTGGTTAATGATTCTACTAGATGTTTTTATCTGCCATATTCATCTGGTTGGGATTGAGAAAATACAGAAAAAGGAATTTTCTTTGTCTTGTTTTATGTTCGATTCTGTTGCCGACAGTTCTTATTCCAGTTCTTACTCTTTCCTTGCCGCTGCTTCTCTTAACAGGGTCTGCTTTTGCCTTACAAATTAGCATGGCCAGTTGCTGAACATCAGCCTGGATATAGTTGCTCCCAGCGGCGAGTTTGTGCCTTGGCTCACCTGCAATAAAGTGATTTTTCATTCCCAACTTCTGCATTTACTGTTTGGTTAGACTTAGTAAATATGTTTTTATGTAGTTTGTTGTTAATTATTAGAAGGATGCAGCATGTCTGAAAGTACAATGGGTGCAGGACATCTCTTAATAATTCGTAATTTTGCTCGTGTTCATGGCAGTCTCCCTATGGGAGACTCGTATTTTGGATATACTTTTCCAAATGAGTTTGTTTTGAAGGATTGTTGCGCTGGGGCTTCCTCGTTTTCTGTTAGTTTCGTGGGCCTAGAATTGGGCTTGTAACCCTAATGAAAGCAAACCAATCTAAGGCCTCTGATGTAAACGCTATAAAATGGGCTGATTCCGGAATGAGCTGGGTTTTAATTTTTTTTTTTTTTTGGGGCCATGAGAAGAGGGGTTTTTACTTTTTTGAATGGCTGATCATACCAGATGTTGAAAACCCACGCAGCCATTTGTCATTAGATAATTGGCCTGGGAGATTTTTAGCAGTTATTTAGGTATTGTAATTGTTTTAGTTTTTTAAAGTAATTTTTGCTTGTAAATATATTAAATAATTTTTATTTTATTTTATTTTTTAAAATTTATTTTTAATATTAATACATCAAAATGATTTAAAATTATATAAAAATAAATATTTGAAGTAAAATTATAAAATTATTCTGTCGAAGTCTATTTTTGACCATTGAGAGTTGTCATGCTTGCTTTCTAAAGCGTGTGGTGGCTTATGCTAATAATTTTTTTAAATTTAAAAATATTAAGTATGTAATTCAAATAATGTTTTTTTATCTATTAAATATTAAAAAAATAAAGAAATAGTTTAAAATAATGTTTTTAACATGTTGATTGCAAATGGTCAAGTCCTTCATGGCTATAAATGTCATGTGCCTCATTTATCTTATATATAATATTATAAAAATATTTTATTTTTATAAATTATGTGATATCCCTAAAATGTATAAACATAACAATTTAATAGCTCATAACTTGCCAATTTAATTTATACAATATGAAAATATTGCATGCTCACAAAATGTTAACAATACAAATAATATAAAAGACAAATATAATTTCATTGATTTTATTAGGGGCAGCTAACCTAATTTCATGTGTTGTCTTGCAACCTAAGCAATGAATTTCAGGTATGCAATCAAAACATTTTTAATCCTAAAAAACACATGAAAATGTAGAAAAAATTTTCTTGATGTAGTAAATATTTTTTTATTGAACCGGCCTATGTCCAAAACTGAGGAGCAACAACTTTTATAAGATCCTTATTTTTAATTAAAAGACAGAACAAAGGTAGAATTTAAGATTTTAATCATTTGATTCAAAAGACACTCTCATTTCATATTAAAGAATAATCTTAATTAAATAATTAAACTATTAGATGAAACTTATGAGTAATTTTATATATATTTAGCTTCCAAATAAATATTAATATTTTATATTACTTTAAGAAATTATCATTTATTTTATAAAAAATAATAAGAATATTTTCATTTAAGTTCATTTTTTTTTAATTTTTTCTCTTTAATCTTATGTCAATGTTATTCTACCAAAACTTTTAATTTATTGTGATAATTTAAAAAAAAAATACATTTTTTCAAGCAACTATGGCCCCAGAAAATTAAAATTTTTTCTAACCTGGTGTCCTATGATGCCTGACTATTTTTATTTATTTTCTTAGAAAAACGTGGTCATAAAAATCTCTATTTCAAGAAACATTATCAACACGCCCGCACCAAACTACTGTCTCTCTCTCTCTGGAAGGAGCTGCCTAATTGAATTGGGAAAAACAAAAACAAGAATACAAAAAAGGTTGAGGAAACAGAACGTTTGGAAATTTAGTTATATTTGTATTTTTTAAAAAATTTAATTTGTTTTTGCTAAAATTTATTTTTTTATATTTTTAATTATTTTAATACACTAATTTAAAAAATAATTTTTAAAGTATAACAAAAATATCATTTCAATATAATTCAACACAAAAAAAATATTTTAAAACATAACCATAACCATAACCACTCTTCCATCAAAAGCCCCTAGTTTAATTGGCAATAGGCAACTAATAAGAAATTAATTAGGGGAAATGACATCAATCCTACTACTTGTACTTTTTAATTTACATATAAGTATATGATTCACCGGAACTTCGAGCCGAGGAACTCTTCCTCCCGGATTTAGCTCTTAAGAGTGGCTATCCATCCATAGATTACGTCCAAGAATATGTATATGATATAAAAAAGAATCCAAACTAAAAAACTCTCTCTTTTTTTTCCTTGTTTTTACTGTCATTAGTATTGCCTTTTTTACTTATCAAGAAATGTAAAGATTTAAATTTTACTATCAAGTTGATCAAAATACATAAAACCTTGCTATTGTTATCATCATCTGTATGCATTCTGATCTTTCTTTTGTTCACTTTAAGAAAATTTTGCTGTCTAATTAGTAATTGAATTCAATATGGAGATCTTTTCTTGATATGGTGGGATTCTTAGTATCATACAATAAATAAATAGGTGTTTTTATTTTGAATAATACTCCATAAAATACTAAATACATATCACATTAAATTCAAAAAAAAAAATAAAAGTATATATCTTTGCTATCTGTGACATTGATGATACAAAATTTTATTTAATTATCAAAGAAAATCAAAATAAATTCAAAAGAGAATACGTGACCTTGTTATTTGATTTGTTGATACAAGTGGGTTTGTACGTGCCTCCATGGTTTTTTCTTATACTATATATGATCCATCCACGTTTTCACTTTTTGGTAAAGATGTTTCCTTGTAAGAAAGAAAGAAGTAGGGTATATCTTGGATTCTTCATTGCTTTCTCGCAGTTCAATATGCCTCTGGGATTTGCATGAAACAGAAACAATCCGTGCAAAATTTACAAATCCATGAGTTGTAACGTGTGGGAAGTCATGATCATGGAGTTTAATTATTCTCTAATGTAATTAGTTGAATATTATAGCAAAGACCTATATACCTGAATAAATTTATTTTAATTTCTATTTATTTTAATTATATCCTTAACAGTTTCCCGGTAATTTGATCACTTGTGCAAGCAAGTGGTGTTGTGTAAAATCTGTCGCAAAAAATAAGAGCTGTGGAAGGACACCAAATGGATGATAGGTCACAACAAATTCTAATCAACAATTAAACCGTTATAATCAAATATTTATTGAGGACAATTAATGAAATCAAAGTTGCATCGTTCAGAAATAGTTGCATCATTATCCTTAAATGTGTTGTTAGAAAAGTACTACAATAATAATTAAAAAAATAATAATAATTAACTAATCAGGTTTTGAGTTTGCTTTTTGTAAATTACTAATTTGAGTTTTATAAACTTTAAAATTAGTGGAGAGTTACATAATCATTAACTTCAGAGTCCGTTGAATTAGTTGAGATATGCGAAAGTTGATTCAAATATCTATATTAAAAAAAAAAATGATTATGACATGGAACCATGCATTTACCAATGAACTGAAAAAGTAACACAACATCACTTGCTTGATAATGGTATTCAAATGATCAACAAGTTTATCCCATAGTTGTTAATCATGATGACTAATCATGAATTATAGGTAAATTCAGATTAATTTAATTTTAAAAATAAATAAATATAATATTATTTTAATTTTTTTATAATTAATAAATTTTAAATGGGTTATATTAAATTAATACTTTTTGGTTAAACTCTAGATTAGATTTGAATTGATTGCTAAATAATTTTTTGATACTAGTTTCGTAATAATGATTTATCATGATTTTTTTTTCATTGAGATAAAAGAAGGGCATGAAATCGATGACATATTTTTGCCACTTTCTTTTCTTGATTAAGGTATTTTTTTTTCTTTCTAATATAATAATTTATGTAGCAGGTGATGTTAAACGACATCATGACTTTTAGTGCTAGTTAATAAATGAATTCTCTTGCATCATCAAGCATGGCAGGGAGTCCAATTATCGTGACTCTCTCTTGAATAGATCCAAACACATATATTCTATAATTTATACAAGCATAGGATAGGATAGCCAGAAACTCATATATTCTATAGTTGATTTAATGATCTTGTTTAATATTTAGGCTTTTTTAAATGATGTTATACCTCGATATTCCCACTAAACTCATGTTTAGGAGTGCCCAATAACTTTTGTTTTAAGTTATTTGTTAAAAAGTGTGTTTGTTTTAAAAAATGTATTATATTAATGTTTTTTTTTAATTTATTTTAATAATTTTGATATACTAATATAAAAATAAAAAAATTATAATATATTTTTTAAATAAAAAATATTATACACTACAATACCATTATAACTCGACAGACATGAGGCAAAACTCAAACATATATGCCATCTTCTTCAGCTAGCAAGCTAAGAATGTTGAACTACTTCTCATAAATCCCAAGGACTCGCCATTGGCTATTGTGGACGAAAAGAATTTAATTAGCTGGTGTAATTTATCATTAATTAAAACATATAAAAAAATCATTACATAAACCCAATTAATATGAATTAAAAATTGTCGGTTGGTATTTGTATTATGAAAAAGGAGGAAGAAATTACAGATTTTTCTTGCCTATAAACACAACCAATGACAGGTCTTTTTTAGAACCAATAATAGGTCTAATTATTAATTATCATCATAATTCTTGTATGATATATATGATGGTCAATAATATAATAATGTTCACCAAATTATATTAATACATAGATTTAGGATATTATCACATAGATCCATAATTAATGCATATTGTATAATCCATAGCAGAAGCATTGTAACTTGATGCATCCTTGACCAGGTATGGGCAAGTAGTGATACAATCACTTCTTCTTTTTTTAGCTAAATTGTGGCTTTTGTTAAAGGTAACGTGGAAGGCAGATAGATCTTTTAACAATAGTGCCTCTGCACACAGAGATGGGTCTTTCTTAGTCACCATGGATCCAATTCCCATATCTGTACAAGAAAATCCTTGTCGGTGTTCAGCTGGCTTTGTAGAAAATGATACAATGGACGGTGATCATATATATATATATATATATATATATATATATATATATATATATATATATATATCACACCATAATTTTTATAGATCTCGCCATTATAATAATCTCAATAATCTTATTGTTAAATTCAAAACAATTTTTTAAATTTATAATTAAATCGAATTAAAAATAATTTTTTTTTAGAATTAAAATAATTGTTTTCATGGTTTTTCATGGTTAAAGAAGAAAATCACTTTATAGTTGAGTATATTGAAATCAAGCTCTTTCTCTGTGATGAGACTATGAGAGTTAGACTCTTTTCCTAGACTGAGTTCATTGTTTTAGGTTCTTTTTTAAGGCTAAACCCATGAGGGCTAGGCTCTTTTTTTTTAGATTGAGCTTATGAGAACTCGACTTTTCTTTTAGGTTGAACCCGTGATTTTTAGTTCTTCCCAAAATTGAAACTATGAAAGCTAGGTTATTTTTTTAGTCTAAATCTATGAGAGTTGAGCTTTTTTTTAAGACCAAGCCTAGACAATTTACTTAAAATCATGGGTTTTTTGGACCTATGAAAAGTTTTTTAAACCTGTTAAATTTGAGTTTATCACATTTTTAATTTTACTTTGTTCGAATAAATAAAATATTATTATGTTTTATTGTAATTTACAGGTATCATGAACATCTAACTTTATATATACTTAGTCATTTTGATGTTATATATCATGAATTATGACTCGTAGGTGAGGTTGGGTGAGACTACTTCAATCTAATGTAAAAGGTTTGATAAAAAGAAAGAAAGAGGGAAACTAAAAGGAGGAATAACATTTTTATTTGACAATTTAACTACGAGAAAAAGACATATTTGTCTCCTACTTACTGTGGGATTCTCAATTTAGTCCTCCAATAAAAAATTCCCAATCGCATCCATAACCCCCTTCATTAGGTAGGTTAACAGTAAGTCATTCTCTTGCTTGATCACGAAGATGAGATGGTTCTCTCTTCCCATTTTCATTGATTTGTGAAATCCAAGGACAATACAATTAGTTGTAGCTTTTTAGTCATGAAATTGTCTTTTGTTTCCGATGAACAGTTGGACTCAGCCACTTGATAATTAATTTAGAGCAATCACCTGACTAAACCCACCGTTTTCACTTGAAGGGGATTGATCGTAGAACCTTCAGTAGCTAGCTAATAACTCCAAGAAAGGAAAAATTTTAAAAAAGAAGAAAAAAACCAAATTAATTAAGTGTATGTGTGCGTCATGAATCCATAACGCAGTCAAATTTACTTGAATCAATGTCAGATTGACCACAATCCACATGTTTCCCTGGCCTTCGGTAGGAAGGATGTCTCTTCAGTCTTGTTTATATAGGGCCCTTGAACCCTTTTTAATATTTTTCCTCCTGTAGTTCTTGAAAAAAGGGTTTCAAAAATACTAAACTAGTAAAAAAAATCCAAATTTCAATTTAATTAAATGATTGCGCAAAACACAATAATAATCAAGGAAACTTTTGCTCATATAAATCCAAAGACTGCCCTCAATTCGACGTGCATGCTATCTTGCATCGATCAGAAGGCGACCAGTTCTGAAGTGACGAATCTGGGGCGATCATTTCTCTGTCGAGTGCTTTGCTTCCATGCACAGGTCAAGATGAACATGGCGACCCAAAACTTGAGGCAATGCGAGGCCCTCGCATATCCCAATGGACAGGAAACCATATATGAACTTGGTGGGAGTCAATAGTAGAAAGCCATCATAAAATTCGATAAAAAATAATATAAATTATGTCCTAAAATTTCACTTAACAGTTTAAATTATTGAGTTGAGATAGTTCTTGATATGATATCAAAGTTTTAATGACCAAATAATCACAAGTTCAAATTTTATTATTTCTATTTATTTAATAAAAATTAAGCATAAAGTAAAATGAACATGTGCAAGTTTCAAACTTAAAGGACCTTTTATTTTAAAAAATGTGTTAGAGAATAATACAAGTCATATTTTAAAACTTCACTTAGTTTAAATTATTAAATTGAAATGAATTTTTTTTTTTTTTTTACAGAATTGGATATGTGTTTCCTTCTGCTACAGTTTACTATTAGTGGACGGCCTGTTCAAGGAATCAATAATTTTTTTTTTTGTTTTTTGTAAGAGATTAGCTATGGAACACTGAAGGCAAATAAATTAATGGCTAGCTGCAGCCTGGCTGTTAATGTCGTGAACGTGTAAATACCTAAACACCCTCCTCCTAAATTATTTGATTTCGAGTATCATGGGTCAAGCATGGCCTTATTATAATAATGAACATGTCTTTTGATTTTTCTGAACAGTTTCTCGAAGCACTATTTAAATCATAATTGATTTCTAGATAAGTTAACTGTAAAAAATTGATTGAATGAATCATGCAACGCAAAACATGTTCAAATCTTGACGAATTTTAGGATTAAACTTGGTGAAATGCATTTTTTTAAATATGTAGAAAAACATATATTAATATTTTTTTTTAAAAAAAAAAAAACAAGTTAAAATTCAACAGCAAAGAGGGCCTTGAAGCATCAGTTTGAAATATGAAAAGGAAAATTGTAGATCAATTGCTTGGAAAACAACTCCAATCGGTGTGCACTGTGCACATGTATTTTGATCCTAGTTACTGACCATGCAGGCAGATTCTTGAATCTGCACGCATTGTAGACCTTACTCTACTGAAAATATATACAAATTTAATACTGAAAAAACAACCTAAGATGGTTACATGACACCTTCCTTCATGTCCCCCGGTTTAACTTAAATCCAAATAAAATAACACTAATCCCCCTCCTTCCTAACGGTTTAGCAGACAGTGACAGACCCAGTTGGGGTAATTCAAGAAAAACAATGATGGCAGTTTAGGTATACCGATAATTCTTCCACGTAACGCGTCAAGCTCCAAACCGGTTATCCCCAGTCCCCTCCCTCCCACCGACAGCCTCTTCCCGGTCATCAATATGCCCGTACAAATATACAAGCATCTTTTAAATGCCAGCCAGCTTCCCGCACTCGCTCGCTCGCC
The DNA here is from genome assembly GCF_005239225.2 of Populus alba. Classification (NCBI taxonomy): domain Eukaryota; kingdom Viridiplantae; phylum Streptophyta; class Magnoliopsida; order Malpighiales; family Salicaceae; genus Populus; species Populus alba. The sequence goes on along the minus strand of NC_133289.1, from coordinate 4,476,769 downwards.
CCCAGCCAGTTGCAATATAAAGCTTCACATTTCACATGTCGTCTTAGCCAGAGAGAGAGAGAGAGAGGGAGACAGTGAAAAGAGGAGAGAAGATTATCATTTGGAAGCATTTTCTGGAAGCTGAGCAATAAAGACGATACGGTAACTTCTTTTATTTTCCTTTTTTAATGGCGGTGACCACTGCTTTTCTCTGTCGTTTCGTGTAAACTTTTTCTGTCGTTTTTGGCATAATTAATTTGAGAAGGCGAAATACTTTTTCTTCTCTTCTCTTGATAGTTACAGTTACAGATTATTATTGTTGCTCGTTCGTTCGTTTTCCTTTTTTCTGTGGTTGAGCTATCGCTTTCTAGTGTTTTTGCTTCGTTGTTACTTGTGCGATACAGAAAACTAAGGTTGTCATAGATCATTTGGCTTGGATTCTCTTTTAAGGTTTCTGAATTGATGATTCTAAGCTTTTTAACTCTTGGCATTCTTCGAAATTGTTCAAGGTAATCATTTTTCATTTCTTTATGCAATGACTAGATCTGTTTTTTGAAGGCGATTATAGTGAATGCTTGAGATTGGATTTGATGATGCTCTGTGTTTTCTGCTTGATTTTGAATGGAGAAGTGACAGCAATGTTCAATGTTGTTCACATTGTTAAGTGCTTTTTTTCATGAGGTTACATATATTTTCTCTTGTTGATAACAGCTCGCTTGATTGATTGTGGGAGGAGGAGGTGAAAGAAGTAAAGAATGAAAGAGACTGACATGAGAAGAACTCCCAATACTAATCAGTCGAAGCGCTCGGGAAAAACTGAAAGGAGAGACCGTAAACCGAATCAAGCGTCGAATATAAAGGGAGTTGAATCTAAAGCTCTGTTTCTTGCTAAACCGGACTCCTCCAGTGCTATTTTAGTAAGTGATTCGAACACGGGCTCAGAGCCCCCTGAAGTTTATGAAAACTTGGTTATACATTATGTGGATGATGCCAACAGGTCTGAGGAGGCTCCTCGAGATTCAAAAGTCAATCCCATGATTGCCAAAGCCAGCAAGGATGAGGCTTTAGATGACCATTCTGATGAATTAGATAGGGAAGTTAATCAGGGGAAGGAAGGGGAGTGGGATTCTGAGACAGTAAAAGATTCAGTTTCATCTCAAGGGGACTCTGTGATAGCTGAGGATGAGAAAGTAGAACATGTTTCGAGAGTCCCGAAATCAGTTTCCAATAAGAATTCATCAGAAAGTGGTCCTCGCGGATCAAGGGCGAGATCTGATCGCGACAATAGTAAATCTAGGTCTAAAGCAGTAAATAACACTACTAAAAAACCTGCAAAAACAAATAAAGGGCTGTCAAAAGTTACTTCGAAAAGTTCTTTTGATAAAAATTCTAAAGACATGACAGTTCCTCCTAAACCTTCTCCAGAATCTTCTGAAGGAGCTGATGATAAGTCTGCGGAAGATGTAAGAGAAATAGATGTTTTAGATGAGGCCTCGAATGGTACTCAGAGTGTTGCAAGTGACAATGAAACGGCTGATGCTGAAGAAAATGGTGAACATGAGGATGAAGCAGAATTAATTCAAAAGATTGAAGACATGGAAATGAGAATTGGGAAACTTGAAGCAGAGCTAAGAGAAGTTGCTGCTCTTGAAATTTCACTATATTCTGTAGTACCAGAACATGGGAGCTCGGCACATAAGGTGCACACACCTGCACGACGCCTTTCTAGACTCTACATTCATGCTTGCAAGCATTGGACCCAAGATAAGCGAGCTACGATCGCCAGAAACACTGTTTCAGGACTTGCATTGATTTCCAAGTCCTGTGGTAATGATGTTCCAAGGTAAGTAAATATCACGTTTTATGTCAGAATTGTTTCCAAGTGTTGCTATTTTTTTATAGTTGACTAACATAATTTTCCTTTTGTTTGTTAAGGTTAACATTTTGGTTGTCCAACACAATTGTGCTGAGAGAGATCATTTCTCAGGCATTTGGAAGTTCACGGAACTCCAGTCCCCTTGCAAGGCATGCGGGGTCCAATGGGAGTAGCAAGAAAAGTGAAGGAAAGTCTACAGCAGTGAAATGGAAGAGTGGTTCTGGTAGTAAACAAGTTAATGGTTTTATGCAGTTTGCTGACGATTGGCAGGAGACGGGAACCTTTACAGCTGCGTTAGAAAAAGTTGAATCGTGGATATTTTCCCGTATAGTCGAATCTGTATGGTGGCAGGTAAGAAAGTGTGGGGATCATCAAATTTTATAAATTTTTCTGTTGATGCTTGTAGGTAGAACACGAAAATCATCTATCAAAAAACCTCCTTTCCTCTCTTTTTTGTTTGATAAATGAATTCCAGGCCTGACTTCATTTGACCCTGTCATTTGTCAAGACTGAATGCTCAAGTCTCATTATCATATTCTCATTGTAATAGGCCATTTATGCTATGAGCTTTAGATATTCATTTTATTTATCCTTGTTATTTTCTTCTATGTTCTTATGTTTTCAGGCTCTGACTCCACATATGCAATCTCCTGCTGCGGATTTGCCCTCCAATAAAACCTCTGGAAGGTTGCTCGGACCAGCCTTGGGTGATCAGCAGCAAGGCAGATTTTCTATCAACTTATGGAAGAATGCTTTCAAGGATGCTCTCCAACGACTTTGTCCTGTTAGAGCAGAAGGTCATGAGTGCGGTTGCTTGCCCATCATTGCAAGAATGGTATTTAATTTTTCTATTTGTTTGGCCTTCATTTTCTATATTTCAGTATTAAAGGCATGGAATTATTAGTTCAAGCTCATGAAATATCCCTTCTTTCACAAATGTTTAGATGACTGCAATCTGGTTTAGCCTTATTATCAACTCTTTGCTTTGGTGGCTTAATTGTAATTTAATTTCTTTCACAGGTGATGGAACAGTGTGTTGCCAGACTAGATGTGGCAATGTTCAATGCTATTCTACGTGAGTCTTCCCATGAGATTCCAACTGACCCTATTTCAGATCCTATCGTAGATTCCAAGATTCTGCCAATTCCTGCTGGAGACTTAAGCTTTGGTTCTGGGGCACAACTCAAAAATTCTGTACGTATTAGTATAGCCTTTAATTGATTTCACTGCCCTATCCATCCTAACAACAGCTTGATAGCGAGTAGTATTCTGATGAGTAAAATTCTCTTCACTCTGGCCAGACAATTTATTAAACATGTCAAAACCTTGCAGCTATATATTTCTGCTTGGAAAGAATATGTACCGATGGAAACATTTTAGTCTTAAACAGGCATACTGAAGCTTTGCACTGCATCACATATTTCTCTGCAAAATCAAATTGAACGTAATGTTCTGCAAGTGTAAAAACAATGTGTGGCTTACTCTGCATACAGGTTGGTGATTGGTCTAGGTGGCTTACTGATATGTTTGACATGGATGCTGATGATTCCCTGAAAGAAGATCAGCACGACAGTGAGGGAGATGACAGGCGATATGGTGAAACTAAATCCTTCCTTCTTCTTAATGACTTGAGTGATCTTCTGATGCTTCCAAAAGACATGCTTATGGACCGATCAATCCGGAAGGAGGTTGACCTTACAATCTTATCGCTTTTGTATTTAAAAATCATCCTTTGAAGTTGATTAATCTCAGAACTGATTGATTTTCTGTCTTTATGTTTCAAAGGTATGCCCATCAATTGGTCTTCCGTTAATTAAGCGGATTCTCTGCAACTTTACTCCTGATGAGTTCTGGCCAGATCCCGTCTCTGGAGCTGTATTAGAAGCATTGAACGCTGAGGTAGATCTTCCTTTCCTTTTATTTCAATCTCACCTTTGTCATGTTTAAAGCCGGATGGTTTTGGGAGCATTGAAGTCCATTTTTATTTTGGATATTCTAGAAAGATGATGCTGTTCAAGTTTGGGAGATAACATGCCTAATGATAAAAGAATACCTATTTGATGTTCCTGGCCTGCCAATGTTCTACCAGCTTGCTGGGAATACCTCATTGACTTTATATTATATGTATATGTGGAAAATTTTATGGTGCACAGGGAGTAAAATCTCTCTATGTATATATGCCTTCATGCCAGAATATTAAGCAAAAACAACAAATGTATGCAATAAGCCACTGGATTATGTTGATTACATTTGACAGGGTATCGTGGAGCGGAGATTGTTAGGAGATGCTGCAAGAAATTTCCCTTATACAGCTGCTCCAATTGTGTACACTCCACCTTCCTCATCCGATGTTGCAGTGGCCGGAACCAAGTCTCAGTTGTCAAGGAATGCATCTGCTGTACAAAGGAAAGGTTACACCAGTGAGGAAGAACTGGAGGAATTAGATTCTCCTCTTACCACTATAATTGAAAAATTGCCATCATCTCCAACTATCATGGCCAATGGAAATGGAAATGGAAAGCACAAGGAACATGCAGGGGATTTAGTAGCAAATGCAAGGTATGAACTCCTTCGTGAGGTCTGGTCTGCATGAGGGTTGGAAGTGAATTTTGTTGCACATCTTTTGCTTCTTTTTTTCCTTTTTATCAACGTAAATATAAAGAGAAAAGAGAACACTTTTGAAAATAAGCAGTAGAAAACCTCTGGTTGATTCAAAGTTTCAGGTTTGTTGGAATGCAGCAGAAGCCACGCCTCTGCTTTCTTGTAAACTATACAGAGCTTGTTATCAAACAGCTTGGATGAGAAATTCAATTCAATTCAATTCAATATAATAAATAAATCATTGCCAGTTATGTGCTTGAGAGTCGTGTAGAAAACAGCAGTCATGCTCCAATCTGTCAGAGGTTTCTGTTTGCAAGCTTTTGCCATACTCTACATAGCAGTAGCAGGCTAGCAGCTAAACTAGTGGTCTAGACTTGACCCAAGACAGGGGGAGTTGATGAGTTCAAATCCGATTTTTTATTGTCCCAAGCTGTGAAGAACTCATTTTGATGGACTAAGGGATTCAGTGTATATATGTATATATATTGGATGGTTATGATTTAGGTTCGCTCCTTTAAGAATCAGAACAGGCAACCTCCATCCTAAAGGAGAGTATTGGTACCCATGGAGCTAGAGTCCCATGGATATATTTTTACCTTTTCAACGGAAAATAAATAGATGAATAGGTTCTGTTTTAAAAAAAATTTAAATTATTTTTTTTGTTTTACTTTATATTAATATTTTTTTAATTTTTTTAGATTATTTTGATGTACTAATATTAAAAATAATTTTTTAAAAATAAAAATTATTATTTTAATATATTATTATATAAAATATATTTAAAAAAAAATAATTACAATGAAGCTATTAGAGGAGTTCAAAGAGGGTCGGCGTTGGCTGTTAAGGGCTTATATTTGAAGCGTTGGCTGTTCAGGGCTTATATTTGAAGCCTCTGAGGCCCAAGACTAACTCGAGTGCAATGGGCTATACTTGATTGAACTGAAAAACTCGTTTTCTTATTTATTATTCTTGGATTAACTTACACTTTAATTAAGTCCAAGTCAGTAATTTTAAGATTATAAAACTCGTTTTGCTTGACAATCATAAAATTACTATCTTTAAAACAGGAAACTGCAGAATCACGAGGCCAAAAACTATCAGGATATCAAACAAATTGTCCTTAAATTAGGCAAAGCAGAAATTGCTAATCGAAGTTATAGTCATAATCTCTAATTAGCAAACATCATCCATGATAAAAAAAAAAAAAAAATGTTCTTGCAAATAAAACAGAGCTGAGTTCATATATAACATATGGTTCAAGGATCAGAAGTTCACCTTTGCTTTCCCTTTCCACATGGTGTTCCTCTTGTAAACCTTGAAACGACTTGTGCTTGAATGTTTAAACCCTAGTCCTACAGTATTCAACCTCTGCTCACTCTCAAAGTTGAAGGAGTAAGGCGGGAGCGACCAAGCGTTTTGTGCCGTCTGAGGTGCAAAAGAGGAGTACTGATGATCACCAATAATTTCTGTTTGCTCGTAAGATTGAAATGCAATTGCAGCTGTGTGTCGAACTGCTGGTTTTCTTATATTTTGCTTCCGGTAGATGTCAAAAGGGCTAAAATCTCCATGTTGGAACCTTAACCCTAATCCATTATCCTGCTTCACAAGACCCAAGATCTCTACAAAGTTTGGCAGACCTCCTTTTGCTGGACAAAACCCTCGAGCATGGTAGATTGTAGGTTGGATGTTGTTGCTGTATCCATCATCGTTTGTGTTCATCCCGTGAGGATAAGCTTGCGCCGGTGCTGTCACAGGACATGTTGTTTCCACTTCCATTTGTGACAGCCTGGGCGTGTTGCCATTGATCATTGCCTCAACATCATAGTATCTTATGTCATAGTTGGTGATTGCTTGGTATCCTTTCTGCTTTATGCATGCTAGGTCGAAAATTTATGAAAAAGAATTATAATCATATGCAAAGCAAATTCTTTATGTTTTAGTTTTCTATGAAAACAATTGGAATTCACAGTGGACTGACTAGGGTTTGTTTTATATCATTTATTGTTTAGAAATAGAATATATATAAAACTTGTATGTTTTGGAAATCAAAATCAACAACAGCTAGCTATTCAAGTTTTTTAAAACTATTTTGTTTTTTTATTATGAAAAAAATCACGAAAAAAAACAAGTTTCCTATTTTTATTTTCTAGTTCTTAAAAACAAAATCAAAACGTAGAAATGATACCAAACTGATTCTTCAGTATATAGAAAGCAAAGACTAACCAAAAATGTTCAAGATATGCTCACCCGATGGACTCCAAGCTTGCCATTTGCTAGTGCCGTCATGCCTGTTCGAAGTAAAATGAAAATCGAGTCCATAATCAGTTACTAAATAGACATAAATGGTTAAAATAAAGATAATTGAGCTAACATCTTGGTGATCTAGATTTTTTAATCACGTCAGATTTCTAAAACTCAAAGTTTTTTTTATCCATAATGACTTTGAATAACTTGCAACTCCACGAAATCTAGATTTGCCTGATCTTGTCAAGTCATTTCTTGGCCTAAAGGAGAAACCCAGAAACAAATTCAGAAGTATTGTACTGCAAGAATCAATGAGATATTGAAAAGAGATGGATCTTTAGGCTCTTTCTTTACCTATTAAAGTTGGCAACATCTTGGCCACGAGTCATTTGTGCCATAGCTCCTACTTCCTCAGCATGGTCGGGTGTCTGCTGTAACATAAAAATTAATTTCATAAGCAAGAATGACTTAGAAATTTCACCAATTAGTGAACTTAATCTATGACACTTCACGAGAGATTTATTTATTTTATATATATATATATATATATAAAGTTTTTAATATATACTTTCTATGATAGTATCTCTATCTGTTAATCTAAACATCAAACGGAGCTTACCGGGAAATTAATCAGTTGTGTAGATGAACCCAAATGACGAGTTATTGCATCCTCTTCTTTGTTACCTGACACTGCTTAAATGGAATCGTTATTGTAAATGAACTAAGTAAGGAATTACTTAGGAAATAGTTAAGGCGTGAAGAGTAGTTTCAATATATCTGATTTATCATAAATAAATAAATATTCTCACAACGGCTATAATATTGCAAGTATGGAAGATATAGCATACTTAGAAATTTTTGACAACAGGTTTCGCTATGGACATTTGGAAAATTTTGTTTAAGAACATGGTTAATGAGTAATTTGAGACTAAATTAAAAATAAGATTTATTTATTTATTGAGTTAAAAATGTATTGGAATTTAATATCCATGTTAGAAATATTCAGATATAGCATTAGAATTATTTAAATTAAAAATATTCGGTTGTCTCAAATAATAATAGATCAATATTCTATATTATCTAATAGTTCAAAATTTCAATTTGTAATCTATATTTATATATGACATTTAATGAATAAAAATAGTTTTTTTTTTTTGCTCTCCAAATATGGTATCAAAACACACAAAGCAATCTTATTTCTTTGTACTTCAATGACTTCTTAACCCTCCCTTTCTCATCCTATATCTTAGAGTTTTTAAACTCAGCCCAATAGTCGACCAGGCCCAAGACTCGAGTTTTGGGTTTTGACCGGGTTACCCGAGTCAATTTTGATTTTTAAAAAAAATCAAAACAATGTCGTTTTAGTAAAAAAAACAAAAAACAAAAGTCAACAGGTTGCAATTGGATCTTGCCTGGTCACCCTGGGTTTTGACTTTCTTTATTTTTTCTTAAACCCGACCCGGTTCTAGCCTCGAGTTGACCTACCGGGTCGGGTTTCAAAATTATACCATACCTTGTTGTCCCCTACCATGCTTAACTCTCATCAATCTTTCTCTATCAAACTAACATCATCCAATTATCTCACTTGGAATACTCATTTCACATCAATTTTTTCACCCAATCAACTTTATTATCCGTTATTAGGAAATTTCAACTGCTTTATGTTGGCTTAATAAATGTACCTGAGCATTTGTGTAGTTCTTGTTGCTTAAGTATTGCTATCATTGAACAAGGTATTGATTCCTTAACTAACAACCTTGTTTCAGCACCTCAAAACATTGTTATCATTGAATAGATTTAACCAACTAATAGAGTGAATAAGAAAAAAAAGTTTCAATGTTACAGATAACACCAACCAAATGGCATTTTTTATGGAGGCTCCTAAAACAACTTCACATCACTTATCATCACAAGTTGATTAAAAAGCAACAGAATTGGTGAGAACACACCCCATGACCTTGAGGCCTAATCCTAAGAAGAAACAAATTTTCCCTGTTAACACCAGTGATAAGTCTTATATGTTGAAAGAACTAAGTTGTTACATTCAAGCAATGCAATAACCATGGTGGAGAGTTGTCATGATATTTGTGTTTATAACATTGATTTTTCATAACATGTGGATTTTGGTTTCAAAAACACCCAATGCTAATGTTATAGGCAATAAATAGGTATTCAAGTTCAAACACAAGGCAGATGGGTTAATAGAAAGATGCAAAGCGATGTTAGTGGCAAAGGGTTATACCCAACAAAATGAAATCAATTACTCAACTATTTTTAGCCCAGATATTAAGGCCACTATGATTAGAACCATCTTAGCTATTGTAATTTTTAAAAGGTGGATATTAAGACAATTAAACATCTCCAATGCATTTCTTAACAGCAATCTCAAAAAATAGATATTTATGGCACAATCACATGGCTTTGTTGATGATAAATGCCCTCAAGATATATCTAAATTACAAAAATCTATTTATGGAGGCATGGTTCTAAAGTCTGAGGGTTTTTTTTTTTTTTTGCTTATTATTGGATTTATAGGTTCATATACTAATTCTTTATTTATTTAAAACATGGTACTAAATCTTGTATCTATATGTTTATGTAAATGATATAATCATCATAGGGACCAATCTTATTGTTATAACCCATTTTTGGGTCCCCATGAAAAATAAAATAAATAGCCAAAAAAGGTTAGAAAAAGATAACAGGAGGCAGAAGCGCTCGGAAAATAGTCAGAAAATTGGTCAAGGAATTTAAAAATACAAGGATTGATTTTTTGACAGTATATTCTTGAAGGATGAAAGCCCTATTGAGAAGAAAAATTTGAGTTTTGAGGAGAAAAGCCCGAATTTGGATTTTTATGGACTTAATTGGATTTTTATGGACTTAATTAGATTTTTATGGATTTAATTGGATTTTTATTTGAATTTATAGAAGATTTGATTCCAAGAAAAATTGATTTTTAAGTCAATTTGGGCTTTAATTTGGAGAAATTTAAGTTCTGGGGCCAAAATATATTTTTTAGGAATTTATTGGGTCAAATCAGGGGCTCAATTGCATAAATATTGAAGTTTAAGGGCCAATTAGGACTTAATTGTGAAAATCCGAAACCAGGGACCAATTTGGAGAAGGCGCAAAGATAGAGGGGGCTGTTTGGAATTGTTTCAGGGGCTTAATTGAAGAAATTGGAAGTTTATTAATCAATTGAGGGCTTAATTGCATAAATCAGAGGCCAAGGACCAAAGTGAAAAAGGCGGCCAACAAGAGGGGCGGAGACCGAAGGTGAAATAATGGAGGACTGATCTGGAATTTGGCTCCTTTAAATGAAACGGCGCGTTTTATCCAAAACGACGCCGTTTCATATATATATTAAAAAAAAAAAAAAAAAGGAAGCCCAGAACGGTGTCGTTTTTGAACGACACTGTTCATCTTCCTCCTTCCCCCCGAGGCAGAGCAGCAGAAGAAGAAAAACCATTTTTTGTTTTTTTCAAATCTTCCCGCCTCTCTCTCCTCGCCCCCACCACCTTTAGACATTGGCCGACCAGCCGTTACACCGCACTAACGATGGTCCCCCACGGTTATTCCCCTATAAATAGAGAAGAAAACCGAAAGAAAAGGGAGAACCCGAAGGGAGGAGAGAGAGAGGAGACCGAAGAGAGAGAGAGAGAGACCCGAGGACAGGGGGAGAAGAGAAAAAAAACGAGCAAAAGAGAGTGGGAGAGCAGAAACAAACCAAAAACAAAGAAACCGAACCCAAAAACAAAAAAAAAAAACCAAAGAGAAAGCCACTGAAAACAAGTCTCTCTCGCCGCCGTTCAAACCGCCACAGCACCGCCCGGAGTCGCCGTACGCGAGCCACGCCACCGCAGCTCCACCAGCGACCGCCTCCACGCCAGGTACCCGTTCCTTCTTCCCTGCATTCCTTTCGTGGCAGCCTTGCCTCCTGCATGTTGCATGCAGGAGGCGGGGGGGGAGAAAAATAATTCTCCCCCCCCGCTGGGCTGCTAAAGCTGGGCCAGCCCGATGCTGGGCCAGCCCATGAACGTCTGGGCCGGGTCCGGCCCAGACCAGAAGAAGCATGATGGCCTGTTGGGCCGAGATCGGCCCAACCCAGTCTGGGCCGAATTCGGCCCAACCTTTCCTTGTTGGGTTGAGTCCGGCCCGTTTATTTGGGCCGGCCCAGCCCGAATTGTTTTTATATTATATATTATATAATATGTTATAATATGTGTATATATATATGTATATATATATAAAAAATATAATAATAATAAAAAAATATTTTGAAAAATCTTAAAAAAATATTGTTGATTTTTCTGCATATTTTTACCAAAATGGTTTAATTTTGGTTTGTATTTTTATACCGTAAAGATATAAAACCAGTGTTATAAATACCCGGTTTTCGTCAAAATATCAAAGATTTTCAGAATAAAAAATGTTTTTGCTTTCAAAAAAATTTCTAAAAATTCCCTAAAAATGTTATTGATTTTTCTGCATATTTTTTTTAAAGGCGGATTAATATTGGGTTGTATTTTTATACCGTAAGGATACAAGCTCAGTATTAAAATACCCGATTTTCGTCAAAGCATAAAAAAATAATATTTTCTAAAAATTGTTTTTGTTTTAAAATACGGCCTAGTCTCTCCAATATATATACATAAATATTATAACATCATATTTTCACACAACAAAGAAAATTTTCAAAACAATATATGTATTAACATGCATTTTGGCTTTAATAACCAGTTTATTCAAGCCATGAGAACTAGGCCAATATTTCAAAAATTCTAAAAAAATCTTTTTTTCTTTTAATATTTGGGATTACGAATTTATACGTAAAACGTATTCCTAAATATTATTAATAAAATTTTGGTATGGACGTTAGAACGGTTAGGATTTTTACCCGATAAGATAAAGACCTCCTTACTGAGGGGGATTTTTCTTGAACCATAGACAGACCAACAACTAGGAAAACACAATAACACTTTAGTTTTTTTATTTTTATTTTTATCAGACAATAAAACAATGCAGCTTACCTTAGGTAAGGCGTATTTGGGGTGCTAATACCTTCCCTTTACGCAACCAGTCTCCGTACCCGATCTCTGAGACCAGTTAGGGTTCCTAGTGACCAAAATACTAGGTGGCGACTCCAAAGAACCAAATCAAATAAAAATAAAAAAAAATTTCGCCAGTCGAACCCGCAATTGAAAATTATTATTTTTTTGGGGTGCGACAGAATGGCGACTCCACTGGGGACCTTGTAGACTAAGCTTTGTTTTTGTCTGATTTATTTGTGTTTTCCTGTGCTTATTTTTTATATGCCTTTCCTTTTATTTAATCGCGTATTTGTTTTTATTTTTACGCGCATTTATTCATGCATTATATACAATTGTCTCATGCATCACTTGCCTTAATTTTGAAAAGCACACACAAGCCTTAAGTTAAGTGGGGAATTAGCGATTTACCCTAAGACTATTGGTCGGGGTTTAAATGCGTGAAACACCCAACTCATATCTGAGTGCCTGCTTGGTAATGGTGGGCATACGTGTCTTAACTGTTCCTTGCAACGCCCCCATACTTCTTTACGAAGAACGTCACTGGGCAGATATGAGACCCTTCGAGACCATATAGAAAACTTACCCACTATCACTTAATAAATAGAGCTTGTCCTTAGGTTATGTATCTTATCTGCATCAAGATTAATAATGTTATACTCATCGCACATCACTTGTGCATCACATTTTCATCACGCATTTTGTTATCATATGCATTACAGATCGTGAAACATAGGTCCTACATCCAGAGTCCACCAAACCCGGTCCAGATCAAGAATGGAAAACGAAGAAAGAGCTCAATTAGAGTCGCACTACCAGACCGAGTTGGAATCTGTGAAAAATGAAGTTTCTCGACTGACCAATCTGCTTGAGCAACTTTTAAGAGCGAAGAACGGGGAGGGAACATCTACCCAACCACCTATAGGAGCGCCGTCAGTTCATGTCCCGGGGATATCTCAGAACTTGGGGGCAGATTCAGCGACGGGGCAACACTTTGCACCTGCCATTCCCATTCAGCCCCCTCAAGCTCACATCACAGCAGATGGGCCTTCCGATAATAGGTCCACTGGTTTTATGAACGATGACAAGATATCAGCTTTGGAAGAAAGGTTAAGAGCAGTCGAGGGAAATGACTGGTTTGACCCCATGCGAGCGTCTGAAATATGTTTGGTACCAAACATCACGGTACCAAAAAAATTTAGGATACCGGAGTTTATAAAGTACACTGGGTTGGAATGCCCAAACACTCACCTTCGATCTTATTGCAATAAGATGGCTGAGGTGATTCATGACGATAAGTTACTGATCTACTTTTTCCAAGATAGTCTATCGGGGTCGGCGCTAAGTTGGTACATGAGGCTGGATAATGCCAAGATCAAGAAATGGAAGGATTTAGTTGAGGCTTTCCTTAAGCAATACAAGTTCAATTTGGAAATTGCTCCAGATCGAATGAGCCTTATGTCAATGGAAAAGAGAAGCCAAGAATCAGTAAGGGCTTATGCGCAAAGGTGGAGGGACGAGGCCATGCATGTGCAACCCCCTTTGATAGAAACGGAGATGGTGAATTTGTTCGCCAATACATTCAAGGCACCCTACTATGAGCATTTAATGGGTAGCTCATCTCAACATTTCTATGATGTTGTACGCATAGCGGAAAGAATCGAGCAAGGGATTAAAGCTGGACGCATAATTGAGCCATTGGAGACAAAGGGTTTTATCGGAAGAAAAATGAAAGGTCCCGTTAACAACTTCGAAGGTGTGTCCAATGACAAGATAACAGATTCATATAACCCACAAATACCTACCTCTCATGTGGCCCACATAAACTTTAACAAACCTTTTTTCCCTAATCGAGCAAATGGCCAGTCAAACACCCAAAACAACCACCAACGACCAAACACAAGATACATTTCAGAACAACTACCGCCATTACCCATGCCTCTGAAGGATATATATGCCAAACTACTAAGCATTGGACAAATAGCTCCTATCCCTACATTACCACTACATCCACCATTCCCCATCTGGTATAAGCCCGAGTTGACTTGCGAGTACCATGCTGGTATTCCCGGGCATTGTCTTGAAACGTGCTACGGTTTCAAGAACAAGTTGTTGAAGCTCATCAAGATAGGATGGTTGTCATTTGAAGACACACCCAATATCAATTCAAATCCATTGCATGGTCATGACAAAAGTGATAGGGGATAAAGGTTGGAAAACCTTGGTCAAGAGTCGTCAATAATGAAGAAGGCGAGATCGAAGGAGAAGACAAGGAAATGCAAGTGGGGAAGGAAGATGAAGCATTGCCTCGGTTGACTTTCCACACACTAGAAGAAGTTTCAGAACGGGTTGACCCAAGAACTTCTCGTAGTTTTCAAAATGTAAAACAACTTTATTTGCCTTAGCATGTTTTTGTCATTTGCTTTTGTCTTTGCTTTTATTTTCTCTAGTGAGCATTCAGAGCTCATATTGTCAGCCAGATTTTTATGTTTGTCTTTGAGCTTACTTTTTCTTTAAATAAATGATGAGTTTATGCATTTTTTTTAACAAATTTGAGTGGTTACAAATAAAGTATCAATAAAAATGGTTTAATATGAAATTTAAGAAAAGCTAACCCTAAAAGTACAACCCTATCTCTGATAGCATGGATAAATGTTTAAGTGGTCACTTTGTAATTGTCTTTTAAAGAATAGAGTTTATCAACCATAACAATGGCATTTTGAAATAAAAAAAAATCATTATCTATTCACTCACTAAAAAAGTTTATCACCGGCTGAATGAATTGCTTCTCTATATAAAAACCCAGACTAATATCGCACCCCTGTACTAGGGGGCAAGACGGGATGTTTTATGAAAAGTTTTACGATTTGAAAACCAAGCTAAAGCATTTGACAAAAGCATGACAAAGAGGCAAATACAAGTCATACATTTTGAGAAAAGGACTACTTGAAGAAAGTCAAAGACTTTTTCTCCAAGAATATGATAGGCAACACGAGAGATGAATCCAGCATACGACTTCAAAAGCAAGTTCATGTTAAGAGGGAGTCCCATGAACTAGAAGAAGAGGATGGGGCCTATGTTTCAAAACCAGGTACGAATGCATGCATTGCATCTAATCATAAATCATTGCATATATGTTTTTTTTTGGATCGTTACAGGAGGAGATCTTAACGCATTCCAACAAGATTATGGACGAAGAAAAAAATCATTGAGTTTATTCTAGAACAACAAGAAGAGAAGATAATGGTTTTCAAACCCTGCCAGCAGGAAGAACGACATTGATAGCATTCGGTAAAAGGAATTGCCAGATGGGATTCCAAGTTGTTTGGCTAAAGGAGATCGCCAGAAGGGATCTCATATTTCGATGAAGGTCGCCAGAAGGGACCTCATATTTCAGCTTTGAATAAAAGGAATCGCCAGATGGGATTCCAAGTTGTTTGAGATCGCCAGAAGGGGTCTCGTTTTCGATATTCATCAATGGAGGTCGCCAGAAGGGACCTCAAATTTCAGCTTTGGTATAAAAGGAATCGCCAGATAGGATTCCAAGTTGTTTGGCTAAAGGAGATCGCCAGAAGGGATCTCGTATTTCGATGGAGGTCGCCAGAAGGGACCTCATATTTAAGGAATCGCCAGATGGGATTCCAAGTTATTTGAGATCGCCAGAAGGGATCTCGTACTTCGACATTCATCAAGGAAGGTCGCCAGAAGGGACCTCATATTGAAACCATTTCTTAGAAAAAGCATGGAGTTTACTAAGAATTCTTCCCCCTGGGTAGGTCACCCATACAATGAGACCATCATTTTTCTTGGGTTCGTCACCCATACAATGAGACCATCATTTTTCTGGGTAGGTCACCCATACAATGAGACCATCATTTTTCTTGGGAAGGTCACCCATACAATGAGACCATCATTTTTCTTGGGTAGGTCACCCATACAATGAGACCATCGTTTTTCTTGGGTAGGTCACCCATACAATGAGACCCTTCTCCATTTTTTTATATGGGTAGGTCACCCATAAGAATGAGGCCATTCTTCCCCCTGGGTAGGTCACCCAAAGAATGAGACCACTCTTTCCCTTTCCACTCGGGCAGGTCACCCATCATAATGAGACCATACACACATTTTTTTGTAAAGGAATCGCCGGTTGGGATTCCAGGTTAAAGGAGATCACCAGATGGGATCTCGGATGGATTTCCATGTAAGAATTCAGAGGATCGCTGGATAAGGATCTCGAGATGACTAAGTTTTGATCATAGTTTTTGGGCTAAGGAGGATTGTTATAAAGGACAAAGTTTCAGATCAATCAAGCTTTGACCGGATCAGTTTCGGGAGTTCCGTTTCGGGTTTATCTTTATAACACTTACTGCGCAAAATCCATGCTCCGTAAGTATTATAAAGAGGGGGCATCTGTTATAACCCATTTTTGGGTCCCCATGAAAAATAAAATAAATAGCCAAAAAAGGTTAGAAAAAGATAACAGGAGGCAGAAGCGCTCGGAAAATAGTCAGAAAATTGGTCAAGGAATTTAAAAATACAAGGATTGATTTTTTGACAGTATATTCTTGAAGGATGAAAGCCCTATTGAGAAGAAAAAATTTGAGTTTTGAGGAGAAAAGCCCGAATTTGGATTTTTATGGACTTAATTGGATTTTTATGGACTTAATTAGATTTTTATGGATTTAATTGGATTTTTATTTGAATTTATAGAAGATTTGATTCCAAGAAAAATTGATTTTTAAGTCAATTTGGGCTTTAATTTGGAGAAATTTAAGTTCTGGGGCCAAAATATATTTTTTAGGAATTTATTGGGTCAAATCAGGGGCTCAATTGCATAAATATTGAAGTTTAAGGGCCAATTAGGGACTTAATTGTGAAAATCCGAAACCAGGGACCAATTTGGAGAAGGCGCAAAGATAGAGGGGGCTGTTTGGAATTGTTTCAGGGGCTTAATTGAAGAAATTGGAAGTTTATTAATCAATTGAGGGCTTAATTGCATAAATCAGAGGCCAAGGACCAAAGTGAAAAAGGCGGCCAACAAGAGGGGCGGAGACCGAAGGTGAAATAATGGAGGACTGATCTGGAATTTGGCTCCTTTAAATGAAACGGCGCGTTTTATCCAAAACGACGCCGTTTCATATATATATTAAAAAAAAAAAAAAAGGAAGCCCAGAACGGTGTCGTTTTGAACGACACTGTTCATCTTCCTCCTTCCCCCCGAGGCAGAGCAGCAGAAGAAGAAAACCATTTTTTGTTTTTTTCAAATCTTCCCGCCTCTCTCTCCTCGCCCCCACCACCTTTAGACATTGGCCGACCAGCCGTTACACCGCACTAACGATGGTCCCCCACGGTTATTCCCCTATAAATAGAGAAGAAAACCGAAAGAAAAGGGAGAACCCGAAGGGAGGAGAGAGAGAGGAGACCGAAGAGAGAGAGAGAGACCCGAGGACAGGGGGAGAAGAGAAAAAAACGAGCAAAAGAGAGTGGGAGAGCAGAAACAAACCAAAAACAAAGAAACCGAACCCAAAAACAAAAAAAAAAAACCAAAGAGAAAGCCACTGAAAACAAGTCTCTCTCGCCGCCGTTCAAACCGCCACAGCACCGCCCGGAGTCGCCGTACGCGAGCCACGCCACCGCAGCTCCACCAGCGACCGCCTCCACGCCAGGTACCCGTTCCTTCTTCCCTGCATTCCTTTCGTGGCAGCCTTGCCTCCTGCATGTTGCATGCAGGAGGCGGGGGGGGAGAAAAATAATTCTCCCCCCCCCCGCTGGGCTGCTAAAGCTGGGCCAGCCCATGAACGTCTGGGCCGGGTCCGGCCCAGACCAGAAGAAGCATGATGGCCTGTTGGGCCGAGATCGGCCCAACCCAGTCTGGGCCGAATTCGGCCCAACCTTTCCTTGTTGGGTTGAGTCCGGCCCGTTTATTTGGGCCGGCCCAGCCCGAATTGTTTTTATATTATATATTATATAATATGTTATAATATGTGTATATATATATGTATATATATATAAAAAATATAATAATAATAAAAAAATATTTTGAAAAATCTTAAAAAAATATTGTTGATTTTTTCTGCATATTTTTACCAAAATGGTTTAATTTTGGTTTGTATTTTTATACCGTAAAGATATAAAACCAGTGTTATAAATACCCGGTTTTCGTCAAAATATCAAAGATTTTCAGAATAAAAAATGTTTTTGCTTTCAAAAAATTTCTAAAAATTCCCTAAAAATGTTATTGATTTTTCTGCATATTTTTTTTTAAAGGCGGATTAATATTGGGTTGTATTTTTATACCGTAAGGATACAAGCTCAGTATTAAAATACCCGATTTTCGTCAAAGCATAAAAAATAATATTTTCTAAAAATTGTTTTTGTTTTAAAATACGGCCTAGTCTCTCCAATATATATACATAAATATTATAACATCATATTTTCACACAACAAAGAAAATTTTCAAAACAATATATGTATTAACATGCATTTTGGCTTTAATAACCAGTTTATTCAAGCCATGAGAACTAGGCCAATATTTCAAAAATTCTAAAAAAATCTTTTTTTCTTTTAATATTTGGGATTACGAATTTATACGTAAAACGTATTCCTAAATATTATTAATAAAATTTTGGTATGGACGTTAGAACGGTTAGGATTTTTACCCGATAAGATAAAGACCTCCTTACTGAGGGGGATTTTTCTTGAACCATAGACAGACCAACAACTAGGAAAACACAATAACACTTTAGTTTTTTTATTTTTATTTTTATCAGACAATAAAACAATGCAGCTTACCTTAGGTAAGGCGTATTTGGGGTGCTAATACCTTCCCTTTACGCAACCAGTCTCCGTACCCGATCTCTGAGACCAGTTAGGGTTCCTAGTGACCAAAATACTAGGTGGCGACTCCAAAGAACCAAATCAAATAAAAATAAAAAAAAATTTCGCCAGTCGAACCCGCAATTGAAAATTATTATTTTTTTGGGGTGCGACACTTACCATGAAAGATGGACCTTCAATTTCATTTAAGAGATTTCGATAATCTTCATTTCTTTTTAGGTATTGAAGTAATCAGACATGACAATGATATTCTACTATCACAACACAATTATCTTCAATATTTCCTGGCCAAAACTAAGATGGATGGTGCTAAGTCAGTAAAAACTCATCTTCCCTCCAATTTGTAACTAAACATTTTGAATGGTGATCCAATGGATGGTCCGCAAATGTATCGTCAAGTTGTTGGCTCTTTGTAATATGCTTGCTTAACAAGACCTAACATAGCCTACGTTGTCAACAAGGTATGTCAATATATGTCTAATCCTACCACTGTGCATTGGCAAAGTTACAAAAGAGTTCTACGATATCTTAAAAAAACAATTAACCAGGTCTTTTCTTTTCTCCCTTGCAACAATATAGTTACATGAATTTTTTTGATACGAATTGGGCAATCACATAAGAGGACAGACGAAGTATAAGAGGTTATGCAGTGCTTTTAGGAAGAAGACTTGATTTTCTAGTCAATTAAGAAAAAATATAGTGTTCAGATCATCCACCGAAGAAGAATATAGGATAATTGCTAATGTTACTTTTGTAATCATTTAGCTATGATCACTAATGAGGGAAATTGGTCAAAAAGTTAACAACCCTATTATCTTATGATGTAACAATGTTGGAGCTGCTTACTTATCTTTAATTCTATTTTTAAAGTTAGGACAAAACACATAGAAATTGACTTTTATTTTGTTAAAAAGAATGTAGAAAATGATAATATTAAACTCCATTGTATGTATCTCTAGCAAAGATCAACTAACATATATATTTACAAAGCCACTTGTAAGTGTTATATTCTTATTTTTCAAAAACAAACTTTACATTTTGCCCAACCAATGATAGGCTTAAAAGGAGGTGTTAAAGAAATTATGATATATAGTTAGAATTATTTAAATTCAAAAAGATTAGGTAGTTTTAGATAATGATAGAATAATATTCTATGATATCTAATAATTCAAAAGTTCACTTTGTAATCTATATTTATATACGACACATTTAATGAATAAAAACAGTTTCCCCGCTCTTCATTTTTTTCTATTAAAACACTCCAACACAAACTCTTTAACATGAAACATTAACATGATTTAAATAAAGTATGGGTAAATGAGAAATTGATCTCAAAGAACTTTTAGTTTACATGTTTTGGTGAAATCTAAAACTCTCTAAAAGAACTATATTTCATATTGAAAAGAAACAAAACTTTATTAGTGTTTATAAAGTGGAAAGTTAAGAAGTTAAAATTAGACTCAAATAACACCCAAGCTTATAGAGATGAGAGGTCATAAGTTAAGTGGTTTTTAGGCTTAAACTCACACACACAAACATCGGTCTAGGCCTAGGTTTAGGTTTATTATAAAATAATATTTTAGACCACAAAATATTATTTTTTTGGCCAATCTATTATAATTATTGGCTGGCCTATAACGAATTATTTTTTCCAATCTATTTTTTGTCCAGTCTAACTCATGAATGTTAGAACATGAACAGTCTTTTCTAAAAAAAAAAAAAAAATTCAAACCTAAACAGTTTTTTCAGGTCAAAATTTTAGATTTATTTCCAAGATATTTAAGTTTAATTCTTAATTTATGATATCTAATCAAATGTTGATAATAGTGAAAGTTATTTCCGATTATTACCATAATTAATTCTTTAACTTTTTTAACTCTCAAAATCCACTATAATTAAAAAGGAGGTGAAGGAAGAGTATTCAACAAGTTTTTTTGGTATATTTTTTACACGCTTTTCCACATCTCATTTTTAGTGTTTCCTCCTTTTTTATATGTTTTGATTTTTCTTTCAAATCTAGAGTTTAGGTCCGCTTTATCGAGAGATAATTGAGTCTTTTTAGTTTTGTTCAAATATTTTGTATAAAAGTGTATCTAAATTATGTGATGTTGTAGAAATCTTGGAAGGCTTATTGCAAAGATTATTTGCACTAAAAGATGAGCAATAAAGTTTTAAAGACAAAAGATCCATCCATTACAACAATAAAAACTTCATTATTTTAAAATGCTTCAAGTAAGTATATTTTTTTGCTTTTATTTTAATCTTAGATATATTATATGATTAATATGCATGCTAGGACTTTGTCTTGGTATCAATTGTAACTTTGATATATGCTTAGTATGTATACTAAAATTTTTATATTTTTTGTTTATATCAATAGCATGTAATTTGTCACGAGTTATTTTCTTATATATTTATAGTTTTAAACATATGAAAACTCTCATCCTTTTTTGGATAATCTTTTTTAGCATATATTTATAATAATAAAGTAAACAATTTATGCTAATTGTTGAATTACATAGACAACCAATGCAATCGTGGATCCTACATTCCGATTTGTATTATGGCTAGAATTTTACGACTTCATGCAGTAGCTACTGTCCTTAGCAAAACCCTTCGAGTTAGTAGTTAAATCATCAAAATATTGATGATTTTCAGGAAAGCAAACAAATCTTGGAAATTAAAGATAGCTTTACCTGTGCTTGATGGTTGATTTGGTATAAATACTCCATTGTTGAATGCGTGAGCTGCATATTGCCCTTGGTCCCTGTTACTACATTTGCATTAGAGGAGGCTCCTGAGCTTGTTTTCTTGCATGTGCAGAGAAAACCATGGAAGAAAAGGGGCAACAACACTAACCTATCGACACCTTGATATTCTGAGATTCTTCTACCATCCGATACTTCATAAATTGCAGCACCTGAGGTTCCATAGTTAGCAGCAGCACCTCGCTGATTGTCTGAAGTTCGCCCCAATCTTGGATTGTTAGAGAACATTTTCCTCCTATAATATTAGGCATAAAAATACTATTAGAGTCAAGTTGCTTCAAACACTGTAATGCTGGAGATACTAAAATTTCTTTATAAATTCAATAATTATAATACCATATTAATTGTGAAAGATCTATCCTATCATGATTTTAAAAAGTTTTCCCTAATGAACATGAGTACACAATATCACTTAGTAAGAAAATTTCGTAAAAAACTCTATTACTCTTTCAAATAGTAAGGTCCCTTTTCCTATACTCAATTTCTTAAATGAAATAATTAAGAAAAGCAAATATATATATATATTCATTATTGTACTTCTAAGTTTTACCTATCTATAAGTGCATACTCGCAAGTATATTACTATATATAGATCATTTAAGCAGCTTATATATATAAATAATAATTGATAAGATTTAGAATTTGACAATTATGCAAAAATATCTTTTCAAAAATGGATAATTATGGGGAAAAAATCTCTTACAACCTATATACTAATTACTACTAAGAAGGGCTTGATATCATGGAAAAATATAAAAAAAACATCGTCTTATTTATTAAATTCGAATTAACTATTACTCGTAGTTCATATCTTAGGTTGCAACCATGGGTATATCTTAAATCAATTTTGAGCTTTATTTCTGATAAATTTTGGACATCTAAGTATTTTTAACAAATTTAAACTAACTTGAAAATCTTATTTATTTTTGAAAAACATGTTAAGATTAATGATCATAATAAAAATAAAGAAACGGTGTAACATTAAAATTTTTTAAAAAGTCATTATAGTAAAACACATTAAAATTAACATCCATGACATAAATGAACAAACACATGACATTAATGGTTCTAATAAAAATAGTTTGAGAAAATATGTTAAAGTTAATTGTTACGAGAAAAATGAAAAAACACAAGTAAAATTAACAGTTTTAACAAAAAATTATTATTAAAACATATTAAGATTAAGATTAACGGTCATAATAAATATAACAAAACACATGTAACATTAATGTTTCTAAATAAATTATATAAGAAAACATGTTAAAATTGACAATCACAACAGAAAAAAAAAAAGAAAAAAAAAAGATTAACAGCTTTAATAAAATCATTGTAAGAAAATTAAATTTAATGATTATAACAAAAAAAACACATGTAAAATTAATGATTTTAACAAAAATCATTATAACGAAACACGTTAAGATTAGCAATCATAACAAAAATGAAGAAACACGTGTAAAATTAATAGTTTCAACAAAAATTATTGTTAAAATACATTAAAATTAACGGTCACAACAAAAATAAAAAAAAACACGTGTAACATTAATATTTCTAAAAAATTATACAAGGAAACATGTTAAAATTGATGATCACAACAAAAGAAAAAAAAACATGTTCAATTAACATATTTAATAAAAATCATTGTAAGGAAATTAAAATTAAAGGTTATAACAAAAACAAAGAAACACATGTAAAATTAACTGTTTTAATAAAAATCATTATAAGAAAACATGTTAAAATTAATGATCATTAAAAAATAAAAAAAAAACACGTGTAAAATTAACATTAACGGTTTTTAACAAAAACAAAAGTTGAAAGAAAACTATCATAACAAAATAAAGAAACACATGTAAAATTAATGATTCTAACAAAAATGTTACTAGAAAACATATTATAATTAATAGTTATAAGATCATTATTTTGTTAATACAATAACTTCTTACACAAACACATGTAATATTAATGGTTCTAATAAAAATAGTATGAGAAAATAAATTAAAATTAACTATCACAAGAAAAATTAAGAAACCCATGTAAAATTAATAGTTCTAACAAAGAATTATTGTTAAAAAACACATTAAGATTAACGGTCACAACAAGAACAAAGAAACATGTGTAACATTAATGTTTCAAAAAGAATTATACAAGGAAACAATCACAACAGGAAAAAAAAACATGTAAAATTAATAGCTTCAATAAAAATCATTGTAAGGAAATTAAAATTAATTATTATAAAAAAATAAAAAGAAAAACATGTCATATAAACGTGTTTGGGAGTGTGGTTGTAGCTGTTTTTCAAAATGTTTTTCACTCAAAAAAAGTATATCAATAATATTTTTTTTTATTTTTTTAAAATTATTTTTAAGATCAACACATCAAAATGATTGAAAAAACATAAAAACATATTAATTTAAAGTAAAAAAAATTATTTTTTTTTCAAAAACACTTTTGAAACACAATGTCAAACACACTAAAACAAAGAAACACATGTAAAATTAACGGTTTTAACAAAAAAACAATGAAAGAAAACAAATTAAAACTAACAATCATAACAAAAATGAAGAAACACATGTAAAATTAATGATTCTAACAAAAATATTATTATAAAACATATTATAATTAATAGTTATAACATAAATAAATAAAAACACATGTAAAATAAGATCATAATTTTGTTAATACAATAATTTCTTACACAAACATTGTAATATTAATGGTTCTAACAAAAACAAAGAAACACTTGAAATTATCGATTCTAACAAAAATTATTATAAGAAAACATGTTGAAATTAATAGTTATAACAAAAATGAAGAATAAGCTCATAGTTTTGTTAATACAACAATTGCTTACACGGGCTTCAAACTAAGCTTATAGAGAATGTTTGGGAGTGAATCTTATTTTCAGATAAAATTCATTCATTCCATGATTATCTTCCTTTCATAGTCTTAGGTGAAATCATTGTGAGATTCGGACACTAACCAAATTGGAAAGCACAAAT
This sequence comes from Populus alba, assembly GCF_005239225.2. Classification (NCBI taxonomy): domain Eukaryota; kingdom Viridiplantae; phylum Streptophyta; class Magnoliopsida; order Malpighiales; family Salicaceae; genus Populus; species Populus alba. Next base: position 4,452,417 of record NC_133289.1, on the reverse strand, counting down.
ATGAACTAAATGTAATGATCAACCACATGTGAATTGGATCTATCACAAGCCAAACATATCATGTCCATGTGATATTATGCTATGTAGATGCAATTAAATTTTCCTCTAGTTTCGTTATGTGTTCGTTTTATTCTAGTTAAAATCCATTGTGTAGTTATGCAAAATGATGTTTTGAGGCATAATTAATTGTAAAATTTTACATCTTCTTTTTTGATGAAAGAAAAGAATGTAATATATTTACCTTTTGCTTTAGAGAAGTTTTCGTCCAAATTCCCTTTGGTGCCTAAACTGCAATTAATCAAATATCACATATAAATTGTTAGATCATACATGATTAAATTGGAAATCAAATCATACCTTTTGAGATTTGAGAAATGTATAAGAAAAGGGTCCTTAACAATGAAGATGATATATATAGATTTAATCGAGAATAAATAAAAAATTGTGAAAACAACACAAGAAGGTGAAACATTTAGAAACAAATTATAAATCAATTTGCTTCTCTATACCAACCAGACAACAACTTGCATGCAACACTCTATCTTCTTCTCTTTCTCCCTCACCCCCTTTTTTCCCCTTCTCCAGGCAGTTCATAACCAGCCACTTCACTTTTCTTTGATTTATTTTGTTTGGGTGTTTCTGTCTTTGGAAAGTAAATGAATTTACTGACACAAAAAAAAAAAACTGCCAAACAGTGGCAACATTCGTAACACAAACCTAGAGGTATCTTTGCTTTTTGGCCTCTGACTCTTTTTTTTTCTGTTGGCAATATCTAAGCAAAGGGGGCAATAATAAATGCAGGTGGATTGTATTTTCCATATTTGTTTTTCTATATTCAATTCCTTAGACTTGTTTTTCCCTTGTAAAGAAGGATGAAGGTAGAGACCAACCGTGATTTCTCTATTACTTCCATGTTATTTCCTTTTATTTACAATCACCTCTTAGTACTCGTGTTTTTAGAGCCTGTGAAGGAGTATAGTTTCGATTGCTTTTCAAAGTGTTTTTTATATTAAAATATATTAAAATTATATATTTTTTTATTTTTAAAAAAATTATTTTTGAGATCAGCGCATTAAAACGATTCAAAAATATATAAAATAAATTAATTTTTAACAAAAATAAATTTATTTATAGGAAACGCAGGTTGGCCCGCGTTAAACTTCAATCCTATCCTAGTTTCTACTCTCTTTTTTCTTCTAGTTAAGCTTAAACAACATTTTATTCTCAAAGTAAACGAAAATTAATAACACTACGGGAAAACTTAGAATTATAGTGTAAATTGTATTTGTGATGGCGATACTCAAGAAAATAAAATCGGAGCGATGGCATTAATTTAAAATAATAAGAGTTTTATATAGTCGTCTATATATGAATGCAAAGGTGCTTCTTTTATCTATGATATTGAACCCTTCAGATTATAGTCGAACAAAATAACCTTATATTAACAAATAGAAAATTATACAGATTTAGTTAAAGATATTATTAAATAGTATGTCTTTATATTATTAAAGAATATGTCTTTACATTTGAATCTTAATGTACTCTGCTAGATATAACTGAAGATTCTAGATAGTAAAATAAAGATTTGCTATAAATATATTACGTGGATAGTCGAACAAATTATTTTATAAATTAGTATAATAAAACTAAGTTCAAGAAGATATCTAGTTAAGACTAACGTAGGAACAATATGAAACCATGATTTTCTATCCTAGGAATAGTTCTATGGGGTGGGCTTGCTTCATTGGCCCTATCAAGAAGACCCTAAATCAGGCTCTAAAATTGTTATTTGAACCAATTTTGTTGTTTTTCTTTAATTTTTATGGATTTTTTGTTTGATTTTAGATTTTATGTTATTTTTCTTTTCATTTAAGAATTCTAATTTTATCACCTAGTAAAAGTTAATTTCTGATCTATTTAAAAAATTATAAATCTAGTAAATAAATTTAAAATTTAGCGAAATGGTGGTGGCATTGCTAGAGTTGGTGACTGGAAGTAAATGATACTTTTCATTGACAAGGGCAAAATCACTAGAGTTTTTAATGCAAGGGACGAAATAGTTAAATTGTGCTTCGAGCCTGGCGTTTATTAATGAATGCGTATTCTGTAGACAAAAGGGACCAAAATGGAGACTTGTGTATTATGGGAGGCTCAAAAGGAAACTTGAACATGGGCAGTTCGTTATTTCTTGCAAAGGGAAACCATGCGTCCATGGAAAAATAAAAATTATATGTAAATTTTAATATAATATATATAATCGAAGCTTATGATATGAGCTTTTAATTAGTTTAAGTAAAAATAAATTACAATAAATATATTCTAAGACATCATAATTCAAAGTTTTTCATTAAAAATTTTCTTATATTTTCTCTTTTTTTTCAAATTGATATCAATTTTTTAATTATATTTTTATCTATATGTGTTTTGATTTTCTAATACATGGAAAAATATTATTGGTTAAAATTAACACATAAACAAGCCATGTGTCTTAATTAATGGTAGAAAACGCTTAGAATTACACATGTTTTTTATTTTTAGTTTAACGTGGATATCCGGACCAGCTTGCGCGCACCTCAACTAATACCACGGGCTCTGAAGTTAACGACCATATAAGCCTCCAGTGGTCATCGTATGAGCAACTCCAGGGATTGAACCTGATACCACAGAGGGAGCAAACCTCTTGGTCCCAAGCTCTTACTACTGAGTCACCACCTAGAATTACACATGTTTTACTATTATACATTGATGATTTATATTTGATTAAATAGCAAACAAAAAAAATCAACCAAATTAATAGAAATTGAATGCTTAAAGAAAACAACCATGTCTTAACTCAATTGCTTTTGGACACTAAAAAAATTGGAAAGGATAGAAAACATTTACGATACATAGTATTTTTTAAAAGTATTTTTTTTTATTTTGAAAAGTATTAAAATAATTTTTAAATTTTTTAATATCATTACATTAAAATTATTAAAAAAACAAAAAAAAAACGCTAATTTAATATATATTTTTTCAAAATAAATGACGCACTAAACAAAATTAAAAACTCATTGAACTTACCATGTAACCCAAGTTCTATTTGTATCACTGAAGTGGCCAAAACGTCCAAAACCCCAAACCTAATGTCAGGGAGGGCAGAGAATAGCATACAACCTGAAACTTGTTTTTGCTTTTTATCAGAGGAAAGTCAAAATGAGATAATATAAAATCAAGTTTCATTTACATACAAAGACCAGAAGCATAGGGAGGGGGTGGGCTAATCTTTTGTTTTAAATATTTATACTGGAACAGAGTTCTCCTCAGGAGTGGACAAGTACGAATCTGAAAGGTGAGTTTTTGAGCCTAGAGACTGGAGAGCTCTAGTGACTTCAAGCATTGATGGTCGTTTCTCCGGTAGCACAGAAGTGCAATGGATGGCAATATCTAGGGCTGCTAGCATCTTTTGTTGGGAAGAGTTTGATATCTTAGAGTCGAGAACTTGGACTGCTCCATTAGCGATGTTGATTTTCCTTCGCACCCACTTCACAATGTCAACTGATTCTGCTTGATCAGCTTGTCGGCCTGCTATCAGCTCTAGTAGCACCACACCAAAGCTGTAAACATCCATTTGCTCGGTTGCTTTCTTCGTGTATCCACATTCTGCAATCAATGAATGGTGAGAGAACGATTCGAAGAACACTGGCAATGTGATTCTGTGATTCGGAGTTATAAACTCCGAAAGAACAATCTGATTTCTGTAAATACAAAATACTTCCTATGAGTGAAAGAATCATACCAGGAGCATTGTAGCAAGAGTACGCAGATTCTGAAGCAATTGTTGTTTGAAATGCAGCTTCTCCCACAATTCGGTCGAGAGCAAAGTCCGTAAGCTTTGGTTCAAAATCCGCATCCAGAAGGATATTCGTGGACTTCAGATTTCTGTGAAGTAAATGTGGGACATAATGTTTGTGAAGGTATGCCAATCCTTGAGCAACCCCAATGGCAATCTTCAACCTATCACTCCATTGCAAGAGAAAGTCTGCTCTGCTAATTAAATCCCCTAAGCTCCCCTTTTGCAAGTACTCATAGATAAGAAAGATTGATTCCTCTGAATGACAAAATCCAAGAACTTTAATGATGTTCTTATGCCTGATCTTGGCTAATGTCTTGACCTCAGCCTTTAATGCTTTGGAAGATTGGTTCCCGATATTGACGAGCTTTTTTACAGCAACCAGTTCACCACTTGGTAAACTTATAATGTACACTCTACCAAAAGCTCCACCACTTCCAACGGCACTTTTCTCATCCATCCCAACGACTAAATCATGCTCTGTGACTCTGAGAGGGTAGAAAAACACCGAATGCCAACCACCCATTTCAGATTTCCATTTAGTGGATCGATGGAACACGAAAAACCCAGCAGCAACAAGCAAAATTCCCAGGCCAAATGCTATAGATAAAAGGGCACATGCTAATGCACTAAGACCAACAGGATTATGATGTCTTGGCAGATCAACCGAACAAGAATTGGGCAATCCTGGGCCACAAAGGCCAGGATTTCCTTCCAAGAATGAAGCAGGGAGTCCAGAGACTAGATCAGGAGGGACTTCTCCGGATAGTTGATTAAAGGATACATTGAAGAGTGCAAGCTTCAAATCTTGAAGCCCTTGAGGGATTGAACCAGTGAGATTGTTATCAGAAAGATCAAGGTAAGTCAGCACTGGTAAATCGGCGAGGGATGGAGGGATTTCCCCACTAAGACTATTGTCTGCCAAAGACAAGGAGACCAGTTTCCTGCACTTTTTCATCTCTGGAATTTGGCCAGAAAGAGAATTGTGGGATAGGTTTATGATACTCATAACAGGAGAATCACAAAAATTTGGAGGTAATTCACCATAGAGACCATTAAGAGATGCAGAGAATCTATACAAGCTCTTAACCAAACCAAGACCATGGGGGATTTTTCCTGTGAAGCTGTTGTTATCTATCTGTACTTGCTCCAGTTGAGTTGCCATTGACATTGAATCTGGTATTGCACCAGAAAATCTGTTGTTTTCAGCTCGAATGAGCTTTATTTTGCTTAGTGACAACAACCCAGCTGGGAAATCACCAGAAAACTCATTGTTTTGAACTTGAAACCTCTCAAGATTAGAGCATTCACCAATGGAGTTTGGTATCGAACCATTGAAGAAATTAGTGTGGAGACCAAGGCTTTTAAGGCCTGGTGCACTGCATATATCATTTGGAAATGACCCTGAAAGCTTGTTTTGAGAAACATCAAAAGACACTAAGTTCTTAAGAGAAGACACTAGTGTTTGAGGAATCATACCACTTAGATTGTTCTGTGAGAGGTCCAAAATGGTTAAACTTTGCAAACCCACAAAAGAATCAGGAATTTGACCATAAAAACCAGAACTTTGCAACAAAAGCTGCTCAAGCTTCCCAAGTTTCCCAATCTCACTAGGAACATCACTCATCAAGTACACATTCTTAGACAAATCAAGAACAACAAGCTCAGTGAGATTCACAAATACAGAAGGAACAGTACCTGAAAGCAAGTTGCTTCCCAAGTTGAGTACTTGCAACTTCACCAATAAGCCAAAGCTTTCTGGAATCTTTCCCTCGATATGGTTCTTGCTAAGATCAAAAACTCTCAAAGAATGAAACTGAGGAATCTGATCTGGGATGGGACCCCAAATGAGATTGTTACTAAGATTCAAACTCTCCAAAGAACTACACTGAGAAAGGTGTAAAGGTATAGGCTGGTTAAAAAAATTGTCAGCAAGATTGAGAAGAGCCAAATTGGTTAGCTCACAAATTGAAGAAGAGATTTCACCAGAAAGATTCAAACTTTGAAGGTTGAGAGAAGTTAGAGTGAGTGGAGGTGAAGTAGTGCAGGTGATTCCAGTCCAGTTACAGTAATGGACAGTTGAGTTGCTGGACCAGCTTGAAAGAGTGTTCTTGGGGTCTTGAATGGAGCCTTTGAAAGAAAGGAGGACATCTGCTTCAGTTGAAGAAGCTGAACTAAACATGAAGAATGTGAGGCCAAGGCAGAGAACAAAAGTGCATGTGCAGGCGGTGGCCATTGGAGGAGACTCGGAGAAAGCTCTGGTTGTGTGTTCTTTTCAATGTTTTCTATTTATCAGTTAAGTAAAGACTCTTGAGCGAGTGAGAATTACATCGACAAATGGATTGCCAGATGTTGATGGGCTAGGAAGGGAGGGGTATACATGTACAAAGAAGTCATTGTAAATGTAAATTTTCTTTTCTTTTCTTTTTTTTGGGTTAAAGTAAGAACAAACAGTGATTCAGATTTTAAAGAATATAACAGAGAGGTTTCTGCGGTTACACTTTTTAGGGTTTTAGGTAGGGTTTGCTTTAAATTAAATTAAAACTGTTCGTTGGTCAGTATTTTTGGAACGGGTTTTTGCCACCAAAACAAATCTCTTTCTGCGTGGACAAACCAATGTATATGGATAGCATGGACTTCAAGTCAATTACTCCTAAATTGTCTGCATGGTTGGAGAAGGAGGTGACTTTAGAAGAGATCAAGCAAGCGGTATGGAGTTGTGATGGCTCGCAAGTTGTAGGGTCAAATGGTTTCACTCTTGCTTTTTATATAAAAAATAAAATCATGGACATTTATAAGGTCTAATGTTTTGATGTTAATAAATGAATTTTCAAAACTAAAAGACTCCCTGAAGGTATCAATACTGCATATGTGAATTTAATTATTTAAAAACTGCAAACAACCAAAATATTTCTCTGACTACATGCCTATAAGTTGAATTAATGGCTTATACAAAATTATTGCTAAAGTACTGTTGTCAGCCAAGCTTAAGGTAGCTATGTCTGATGTTATCATCTTCAATCAAACAACATTTATTTAGGTAGGCATATTCTTGATGGGTTTATGATAGCCAGTGAATTTGTTCATGGCCTGAAGAGAAGTGGCAGACATGGATCCATCTTCATAGTTGATTTTCATAAGGTATTTGTTCTAGAAGTATCTACATGAAGTTATGACTTATATAGGATTTGGGTTCAAATAGAGGGTATTGATAAAAGCATGTTTATCTCAGTCGCAATTTACAATCCTGATTAATGGCTCTCCTGGAAAAGAATTCGGTACTAGACAAGATTTAAAACAAGGTGATCCTCTTTATTCTTTATTTATTTTATTTTTTTATTTACGTTGGTGTCTGGGCCAGCTTGCATGCACCATGACTAATCCCACGACTCACTGAACATCCTGCAAACCCAGTGAACATGTAATTCTTGCGATACCATAATTCTTAATTGGATTATAAATCTGTGAGATTTTGAGTTTTTCATCCTATGATCGTCTTATGGCTGATCTTGAAGGGATAGTCTTGACTTGTAGGATATGTTTGGTATTGTGGTTGCTGTTGTGATTGTGGTTTTAAAAAAGTTGTTTTATAAAAAGTATTTTTAGTTGAGGTTGGTTTGAAAAAATATATGTTTGGTTAAAACCGTGGTTGAAATTGAGGTTAAACAAAAAGTAGTTTAATGTGTTTGGTTAAAAAAATGCTTTTCAAATTGAGGTTATAAAATAATTAAAAAATACTTTTAATTTAAATATTGTAGATTTAACAACCATTATTACATCATGAAATAAATAATTATATTTTTCATGATTTCTTAAGCACACAACAATAAAAACTGAATTTTTTGTTACTTCATCAAGTGATCTCCTTCTAATTTTTTGAATAAAACAGAATTAAAATAAAAATAAAAACTGAATTTTTTTTAACTTGGTCTGACACGGCAATAACATAATTGGAATTGCGATCAAATTTCACAAATGTTACGTCATCATGTTATATCCTTCTAATTTATGTAGTGTTATTAAATAATATTAAATACTAGTTTTTCAACTAAAACTCAATTTTTAAAAAAAAAAATTACAATTTCATTACGTACAAAATTTATTCGAAAAAAACTACGGTTTTCATGATTTTTTGAGCATGCAATAAAATTAAGTAAAATATTATCAGGAATAAAATTGAGATTACAGTATAAGTTAAATTTAATTCACCTTAAACTAATTTTTTTTAAAAAAAAATAGTGTTCACGTTTACATGAATAGTGCGAGTGAAATCACTGGGTTTTTTAATTGCACTGATTTTTCAGAAGAAAAAAAAAACTTTTCTTGGTTTTTCAAATTTAAAAAAAAAAAAAACTAAAACTAAAACTCTGATTTAAGTTTAGGGAACAGTGCGAGTGAATTAAAATTCACTCGCACTGTACAGTGTAAACTTTTCTTGGTTTTTTGAAAAAAAAAAAAACAACTCTGATTTAAAAGTTTAGGGAACAGTGATGGCTCCACTGTTCCAGTGTTTTTCCTTCAGGAGAAGCTCCAAAACCTCGGTTTCAATTTAAAATTCGGTGGGCCCTATTAGTAAAAAGCAGATTTTGTTTTGTTACTAAACAAAAATTTGCGTGGTTGCCATAAAACCAAACACCCACGTAATAATGTTGATGATGTTCAATACTTGGTGGTTCTCAAACTAGATAAAATCAAGTTTCTTATATAGTTATATTATTTATTATAAAATAAAAGTAAAAGCAGGATGAAATAATTATCAAACATGAATAAAAAAACTTAATTAAAAGATAAAATTAATTGCGATGCAAAATTGAATAAACAAGAATTTTTTAGCTTATCCCTTGTTGTTAGCAATAACATTAAAAAAACAAAATAACAACGTTAAGAAGAAGAAGAAGAATAGACTAATAGAGAAATTTTGGTGTAGGGTCATGGTCTAGTTACAGTTTTGCATGGATTTTGACTGGTTTTTTTCTGATTCACCAGAAAGATTACCCGGTCTTATCGCTGAATTCATGAGGTCATGTCATGGAGATGGAGTTGTCCAATTAATTTGTTTTCTTCAAATGTTGAAGAAGATCTATCAGAATTTCTTTTATTTTTATTAAAAAATTTCAGTATCCATGAGGGCCATCTTTGACTGGCAGAGAATCTAATCAAAGATCGGTCCCAGCACAGGCGAATACGTGACGATTGATGAAGTTAGGATGGTTCTCTAAATCTCTAAAAAATTTATCAACTTTCCTGCAAGTACTTCAAGCACCTTCCTTCTTCACATGATGAACAGTGAAAACATTGGGATCTTTCGATGCATACCAAAATTTTTATTTTTAGTTTCTTCTCAAACTTATCACGTAACTGCGAAGGTGCGTAGGGGAAACGAGACAAACTCTTAAATTTGAGTCCTTGTCCTTGTCACTTAACCTTTTTTTATATTATTTCTTGGAGAGTCGATAGGATTCTTGGTTTTTTTAAAAAAAAAACAATGGGGACTCTAGGCTATATTAAATCAAAGAAAGACTTGTTTTTTCTGCTAATTCATTGTTAATTGACTATCACCGGATGCTTTTTATATAATTAGATAATTGTAATTAAGTGAGTTTGCTCTCAACATTCTCATCTCTAGCTAGTACAAATCCAATGAGATTTTTTTATAAAAATATATATGGGTTCAATAATTATGTAATGGCGTGACTCGGTCAATAATCCTAAGATATCTTGACCATAGATGGCTAATTATTTAAACTAAAACTAGCATTCAATGGCATGACTTTCACATAGCCATCATGATTTGTTTTTTGTTTTTTTTCAAACCACAGGTAAGGGTTTGTTCACTGTTATGAAACTCGAAATAGTTAAATGAGTAAATCAGGTTAATTCTAAACTTAATCTAATCTAGTTTAGGTTCCATAAAAAATAGAAAGAATTAATCAACTGTAATTTGATTAAAAACTTGAATTTATTTATGAGTTTGTTGATTTAGTCAAAAACCCATTTATTTTTTTTAATTTCTTTTAAAAACAATGTTGTTTATATATATATATATATATATATATATATATATATATATATATATATAAAAGAAAAACCTGAATGGAATGAATAGGGATTTTGGAGAGAAATAAAGAGCAGCTTCAGTGGAGATCAGAATTGACCAATGGGGAGGTTTTGAGTGAAGCATGGCTGTAGTCCATTGCTAGCAATGAGGCTAGCACATCACTGCAGAGTAAAAATACAGTGCTGAAAAACTGAAACAGGTTTACTGCTTACTTTATAGTTGACCTTTTTGGGGAAAGTTTTGACTTTTTAACTGTAAAAGTGTAAAGATGGAAGACAAACACCATTATTGCATCCTGTGACGGAAGATCTGCTAAAAATTTTCACTGTCAGGTCTGCTTTAAAAGCATCCCAAGAAACTACTTTACTTGCAAACAAAGGGGGCTTGAGGCTTTGGCTCGACGGTGAAACTTTTATTGACTGGTTATATTTGTGTATAGGGAGATTTAATTGATTATTTTCCACATATTTGCATTGATTGTGATGCTTTGTAATTTTATTTGAAAATTACATTGCTTTTCTTTGCTAATGCCTTTTTTCTTTTTCTTTTTCTAATGGATATGTTATGCTAAGTATGATAAGGCAAAGACAGTAGAGAGATTAACTGTTTGGTATTTGATCTTAATAATATTTAAAATATAATTAGTTTTATAAAAGCTAAAATAACATAATTTACACTGTAGCCAAAACCTCTGAATTGGATTTATCGAATACAGATGTGTCTCTTCTCCAAAAAGCTATTTACATAACCTAAACTTCATAGCTACGAGTGAGTGAGCCTTCTTCTTAGTTCTTACTATCCGAACCATCTCTTTAGAGTCTCGAGGAACATTCTAATCGCTAGCTAGCACTTTACAACAAATGATAATAATTATTCAATGTGGTTATGGCGTGAAGAAAAACAACTATTATAGCAAAATTCACGGGTGATTTTCTTTTTTTGAATGATGAACAAGATTTGCCAAATGGATCTTGTATAGTCGCAAGCATGGATCCTGCGAGTAGCTTTTCCAACAATAGTACATTATTCGTCCAATGCAATTACTAAAAGGAGGCCATGTTAACTCATAATTCCTACTCACTATTTACCCAAAAGAGGTTCCAAGAAAAAATTAAAGGCAAATGCCAAACACTTTGTGTCAACCCGCCATCATTCGCGAAGTCCTTGCTATGCAATCAAGAGTAATCAAGGAAATGATTAAAGATTTTCTAATACAAGCTGCCTGCCAGGCTGCTTAGTTTTTGCTAAACAGTCAGCCCTTTTTAGGCACATAGCAGATGCCATTCAAGCACACCGCCATGGGTTTGCCGGGGATGAGTTTTGCTTTTCTCCCGCACATATTTCAAATGACAAATTCCTTTTTTTTGCATATGACTCGTAGTTTAGAATGTCAACCAATTACTAGCTGTTCAACGAGTAAAAGCGATGCCCTAAACTTTGTACTACAACAACAACTACTAAGCAAGAGCCTGGTTACTTGAAAGTATAAACAATGTTATCTGCTGAGATTTACAGATTCCCAAAAGTTTTGAGCACATATTCTCTTGTATACAATCAATAGTCAACTTTAAAAATAAGAGAGAGAGAGAGAGAGAGAGAGAGAGAGAGAGAGAGAGCATCCAAGACGATAAAAGATACAAATTTTGATTTGCTAGGTTGAGAGAGAGAGACATGGGAGGTTTATGGGTGTTTGTGCGAAGTATTTTTTGTTTGTAGTATTCCCTAGACAGAAGTTCCCCCTCCCTCAAGTCCCAACAATGGATTCGAGGGGTACCCTTTTTGTCATTCGATGGAAAAACCAGGCATGACGTGATGGGGTTAGTGAGAATTTGCTACCATCAAATTTCACTTATGGCGTTGAAGAAAGCTATGAGAATAATACTACACACACTCAAATACCCAGCTTTGCTTTCAGCAGACGGTGGGGGTAGGGACACCACTCCTTCGTGTTTGCTTGCCATGTTCTTGTCCATTTATTAATGATTATAATTATTTGCTTACAGGATTTAACCCTAGAGTAGAAATCTGACATGCTTTCAATATTTTACCTTCGTGGTTTTATTAAAGTTTCAATATTATCATTGATTGTAAAATACCTTCAATATCTAAGGTAAAGTTACAAAAAAAATACGAGTTTGATTAAAGAGACGAATATGGATATATTTAAAATAAACAATTTTTTTTATATAATATATTTATTTTCATATCTCTAACCATATATGTTTTTGTCCTTATTATTTTCATCTCTTATATCAAGAATTATGGTATATTTTTATACTTTGAAAAAATAAGGTATAAAAAACATATTTCTAGCGATAATATTTATTATTTTTTATCTTTAAAATATCTATACAAAAAACTCTTAATTTTAAAATTATATAATCAAAGCATGTAAGAATAAAAATCGTTATTATCATACTTTTAAAACTCGAGTCAAGATAAGACCAAGGTCATGGATTAGTAGGGTCAATCCGGATTGATCCTGATCAACCAAGTTAACTTGATTTTTTTTCTAAATGATCAAAATGATATGGTTTTGATAAATAAAAAAAATGGGTTTTGACCCGTATTTTACCTCATGTCGACTGGATCACTGGTCAACCCGAGCTTTTGACCAAGGCAACCAAGTCAATCATTCATCTATTTTCTTTTAAATTAGGAACAATTTAGACCTCGAATCCCAAATCGACTCACCAAGATGATCCTGATTTTATAACTAGGGTTATTATACTATTATTAATTTTAGTACTTAATATAAATTAAAGTAAATAATTAATATCTAGTTTTTAAAAAATAAATATAAGTTTAATATTAATACATATTAAGAGTAAAACATTTTCATATTTTATTTTATCTTATTCACTATTATTAAATATAATTCTGTCTGTCTTCTATACTCCATTGCATGCTCACAGTTATCATACACTAACTATTGAACAACACAGTTGTTTCCTTCTCTCTTTTTTCCTACTTTTTTATTATCTTTCTATCATCATTTTTATCTCCAATCCTCGTAGATATGATGCTATTCATAAGAGCAATTGAAACGTGGATGAAAATATTAAAAAAAATGTCCGAGAGGTCAAAAGATTGCTCCCAAACAAAATTTGAGGGTGAAAAAGAAAGCGAAAGGCGCTCCAAGACACCATCCATGGTAGCTCAGCTCTCAGTCCTCGCAAAAGGAAGAGCTCAAAGGCCTGTGGAGAACTGCAGCTGGAGCTGGGCTATTAGACTTCAACATGTATTGTGGAGAGTGCTTTTTTTATTTAAAAATATATTAAGATAAATTTTTTTATTTTTTATTTTTAGTAAACCAAAAGCAGAAGCTAGCTACCAGAAGACACACTTCCCTCAAAAACCCACTGTTTATTCTTCCACTGCTTCTCTAACGTCTACTCTATTCAAATAGTACCACAGGCTCCAACGTCTACTCTATTCGAATAGCATTCACAGGTGCCTTAAATGCGGACACATGAGTTAAAACCTATTGGTTCTTGTACTTTGCTTTCAAAAAAAAATTATTTTTTTATTTTTAAAAATTAATTATTTTTTAAAATGTTTTCATATTATTTTAATATATTTCCAAATAAAAACAAATACAGCTAATAACTACTTTTTTTCACAAGTATGTAACATCAATTGATAAGTAATGTATATCCATGCGAATTTTCAACAAAGAGTTTGGCAGGGACTGCGACAGAGGTTGGCCTGAGCACAGCTTACCTTCAGGAGACTTCAATCAAAATGTCACGTGGAGACACGTATCCTGGGCCCATCTCAACCCTTCTCAACTCAGAAATCCTAGGATTAGTTGGCGGTGAGTGTCAACAAGTTAGGGGCACATCAACACTGAGTCACTGACACGGCAACTAATAAGCATAATATTATGCACGTCAAACTATAAAAACAGGCAACAGCTCGCCAACAATCAGTTTTACAAATGATAGGGGGAACCATATGCGACGTGAAAATGCAACAAAATGGAAAGCCTTGAAATGCATCCACCCTCTGGTTTTGGCTCTGGATAGGCTATCATATTACAATTGAGACAATCCCCGATGTAAGAAAAAGAAAATAGACGTAAAGAGATAAGCGAAGGAAACCAAACACTCATCAGCCGTTCTAACCAGACTATGTGCTTCAAGAACTTCAATCGCAGTGGGGTTCAATCAGCTAAGAGTTTTGGAGAGAAGCGAGCCTCAAAGAAGGGGGCAAGTTAATCAGGTAAATTCTTGGTCATTAGGCATGTTCAAGACAACAAATTTTGTTTATTAGAAACTAAAGATTGGGTGGCAATTCAGTCTTGAACAGAGACCTGAACTTCCATTGAACCTTGAATTACAATATGGCACGACCAAATCAGAGGGACGATAGAATAGAATAAATACATTCAATATCATGGGTAAGGGGAAAAGGAAGCTAATATACACAATCTGAGCTTGCTGATATAAATGCACAGCAAAACTGATCAGGAAAACCCACCCAATCCCCTCAAATGAGGCCTAAAACATTTTCTCCCTGAAGCCTGTCCCAACTCAAGAAGAAAATGAATGCATTGCTGATAACTGAAGGAAAACAAAATCTATATTTAGTAATAAAGAAGAACAAAGACCAAGTTATCATCTATAACAGTCACTCAACAGATTACATAGAATTAAAGAAATGCAGCAATTTTTATCCTTGAATAATGGATCCAACAGTTTAGCACAAAATGCACCGGTGAAAAATAGTCCTAATTGACTATATTTCAAGGACAATAACGCCAAAAGACTACATATGAAAAGTTCATAAAATAAAACATCCTTGAGCTTTTTGATGGTAGACATCTACAGCTCAAGGAACCCTTTATCCAAATATAAAGCAAGAGATCAAGCAGAAAGTGAAAACAGGCTGCCAGTAATTGGTTTTACTCAACATAGATTCAGACCTTTGTAGAGCAGATAGCTAGAGTAAACGCATTGAACTGCTAAAAGATTTATGAACAAAAGAGAAATGCACAGATAGAAGCAGTGGGGCAGGTACATTTTCCATGTACTGCCAGAAAGAAATGCATTCCAACCAGCAAATAACATTACAAAGTAACCCACAAAGATGTCCACAAACCAGCACAAACGACGACTTACACACTGGAGCCAACAAAGGAATCCTCGCCAATCAACTAGGAATATAAAGTTCCTTAGACTGCAAAGATGTCCTCCTATCATGACCTGAATCATTTTTATCAATAAAGGACACCTAACAAGACAAAGCAGCCATACTTAAACCAAGACTCATGGATAGAAAGAGAAGAATCATACTTGATTACATAAACAATCACTTCAGTCCATGACTCTTAGATTTTATCCAGCTTCTCTGCCTTGACAACTGGGTTGGCTTTAGCAATAGCATCCCGAGCAGCATTCCGATAATCAAAGGGACAGTCATGCTTATCAGAGTAGCGATGAACTGCACAGAACAGGTTTCCACATCTACAACTGAACCCTGTCAAACCAACACGCTTTCGGCAAGAGGTACACCTACTGGGCCCCTCTTTTGCCTTCATCTCAGAAGGCTTGCTTGAAGCTGCACTTGATGGTTCTGTAGAGATGATTTTCACCTCTACTGGTGCAGACTGTACATCAACAGCAACAGCAACAGCAACCACTGGTTCTTTTCCATTTCCGCTAGAGTTGCCATTCACAATGCTCTCAATGGATGATGCTGCCAACTGAGCCTGTTGCTGCTTCAGGATTATGTCCTTGTGGCACTTGGAGCACATGTTCATTGTAGCAGCACTTCCAAAGAAGCCGCAGTTATTAATGCAGAGGATGGGGCCCTCTGGAGCCTGGCATCCAGTCTCATCGTGAGACTCCATCTTCTCAAAAGTCCTGCAAGAAAAATCACCTTGAAATACAGCCAGAGCACACAAGAAAACACAACATCCCATTCATTCTCTGCCAGACTGATGCTAATTTTCATAGAATATAAGCACAATCCTTCGTGTACCAACTGACCAAATGCAAACTTTGGTTCAAACACTCAGATAAGATGTCCAACTTCCTAATAACAACTACACAAGCAAATATCTAAAAAGGAGAAACAAGGGCATGCAAAAAGAGCAGCTAACTTTTACCTACACCATCAAGGCGCCCTAGTTCACAAGAAATTGAAGTTTCCACACAGACGAAAGACAACAGAGCCTACACCCTAACTTCTATTCCTGAAATTGTCACATGCCCACACCACACGAAGGAGCCAAAGTCGAGAAAGGAGATGAGATTCATATGCATGAGCATTAAAGTGAGTTTAAGCAGCTAGAAAAGTCATGCCACGCCTTCTTATGCAAGAGAAATAAAAGCGGGAATTTTTCATTCGACAAGCACCCTCCCCGTCCTCAACTTCCCAACCAAGAGCCATATTATCTGCTGCTCTTTTTGACTCAAACCAAGTAAAACCAAACCTTCCCAGCTTCTGTGTACTTCTGATTACCTAAAATGGAACCTATCTATCACTTTGAAGAATTGTTACTCGTCAAAAATTAAACAAAAACAATCATTTCACCTTATAACATGACACCCCAGATACCCAAAACAGCATCTAAGCCGATCAATATCTGTAAAAACTGCATAGATAGACATAAAACACTAACTAGTCAATAAATCATTGAAAATTCACTACAAAACATGCATAGATAGACATAAAACACTCAGTTTCACAATTAATACACGGAATTCAGTATTTAGAAGCCGTAATTTGCACCCAAAAAAAATCATTTAAATTAATTAATCAGGATTCCCTTTCATTTAATTTCTCATCAAGTTTGATTCAGACATAAATAATAAAACAAATTTTTTAAAAAAATCCACTAACCTGTTTGATAATTTTGGCCGATCTAACAAAATCGAACCAAAAAAAAATTCAAAATTCAAATTTAAAAAGCAACCTCAACTAAATCAATAAATATAGAAGAAGACAAGAAAAAATAACCATACACAACCTTACCCTAATCGGGGAGATAGAATCAATCGTATTTGATTATCGAAGAAATCGAGACTAAAGAAAGAGGGAGGGGTAGAGGGAGAGGGACTGGGTTATTTTTCGGTGGTGTTTGTTTTTGATATTCTTAACATTTCTATTACTATTTGTTCGTCGATATAAATTTAGGGCTAGTCGTGTTATTTGATCCTTTCACTCTCGAAATTATCTTAGTTTGGTACTTTTATCATTTTTTGTCCCAGATACCATCTCTCGTTTATTCTATAACCGCATCAATGTTGCTACGTGTTTATTTAGTATAATAATCACCTTGTTTTAAAAGTATTTTTTATATAAAAATATATTTAATTAATACTTTTTATTTTTAAAAATTTATTTTTATATTAAAATCATTTAAAAAACAAAAAGAACAAGCAAATAAATAAAAAAAAAATTAAAATATTCAGAGTGTGTTTGGTAAAAAAAAAGTTGTTTTATAAAAAGTACTTTTAGTTGAGGTTGGTTTGAAAAAATAGGTGTTTGGTTAAAACTGTGGTTGAAATTGAGGTTGAATAAAAAGTAGTTTAATATGTTTGGTTAAGAGTGCTTTTGAAATTGAGGTTATAAAATAATTTTAAAAATATATATTAATACTGATGATTTTTAATTTAAATTTTATGGATTTAACTATTGCTATTACTTCATAAAATAAATAATATTTTATATAAAATTAGATAAAATATTATTTTTTTAAATATATATACAAAAAAAAAAAAAAAAAAAAAAAAAAAAAAAAAAGAAGAAGAAGAAGAAGAAGAAGTTCACGTGAACAGTGCAATTCATTTGCACTGTTCTCGTGAACAGTGCAAATAAATTGCACTGTTGGCATGCACAGTGCAAATGAATTGCACTGTGCACGTCAATTAATTTTGACTCAAAATTCGCGTGTAAAACGCGAATTTTCATGACCGAAAATTAATTGTGTTTTTTACATTACCAAACGTATTGTTTGCTGTGGTTGCTTCAAACGCATAAGCAACCACGCAAACAAACGGACTCTCAGTCAACCGCGTTTTCATACAAATGACATCGCGCTATTGAAATAACTAGTAGGATGATGTAAGGATTGAAGAAAATAGAAACGGAAGGGTGATATTGGGATAGAACATAGAAGATGGCTAAAATAAGACAACTTCGGGAGGTGAAGGCTCAACAGCAATATTTATCTTCTAATATTTATATCTCTGTTCTTTGTTTGAGAATTAAGACTCTTTGATACTTTTTCTCGGCCACCAAACGCCTTCAACAGGGTCGGTAAAATTCGACTAATCACCCTCTAAAAGGTTTTTATTTACTCCTCTTGCCATTATTGATTTGGAATTTACTTTTCATCTATTCGTCATGTATTGGACCGACCTCTCGGAGAGTTCGTGGGATCGGCTAGCAAAGTCGAATTGGCTTTGTCTTCGAATATTTTTATTTTATATTAGGGATTTTTTTTCTTTTTAAATCTTGGAATTATCAATAATAATTATTTCAAATGACGAATTTGGCACGTTCATCATGATTCTTTATGATACTCGAAAGAATTTTAAGTTTCCATCCTGAGTTAATTATCAATAAAGAAAAGCTTCAGCTGCAGATTATACCATGAATTATTAGTTATGTCTTTCTTTCGTTGTCAGCTTCCAACTTTTTTTTCCATGTCAACTTTCAACAAATTATGGATAAAAAACTATGATTAATTTAAATCAATTTATACGTGAATTAATAAATTGGTAAAAAAATATTACATGTTGTATAAAATGCATGAAGTTATTTGGTGATAAAAAAAAGTTTTGCATGCCCGTCGGATCGGAGAATCAACGATTTCCAAAATTCCACGCATTGTATGGAAGGTGTGTGCGACAAATTTTAGAAAGGATTAGTGTATTTAAAAAAAGTTGGATAATATAAATATTAGATTAAAATTTTTTAAAAAATAAATATTATAGGATAGATAGTGGGTCAAGGTTTTAAAAACCTGATCAACCCAACCTAATTCATATAATTTATAATCATTTTATTTTTATATTTAATAGTTTTTGAATTGAAAGTTTATTTTTATTGTATTTAAACATATTTTAGTTTTAAAGTTGTTCTTAGTGGATTTCCTAATAAATTTATTTAACATGATAAAAAAATAGCTTGTTTTTTTGTCAAAGGAAATAAATAATTAAACTTTAATGATAGTATAAAGTATAAAAATTAGACCTAACATTTAACATGCATTGAATATATTATGATATCAATAATCTTTGTTGTAGTTTAGCTTCTAAATGTGAACCATATATAAATTATTAATATAAATCCAACTTGTGAATATTTATAATTCACAAAAAAAATAGTAAATTCCAGAATACTCAACCAACTCAAGTTTAAAAAAATTTATAAAAATAAATTTATAATTTATAAAATATTAAAAGTTGGACTAGCCTCAAACATGACTAAACTATCTTGTGGAGGAAGATGCAGGAATGCATGTATAATGGTTAGTAGATTTTAATTACAATGTCTAGTCAGTGCTATTTTTTTTTTTAAAATATTTAAATAAAAAAAAGCAATTATAATAACTTGAGAAAATAATTTTTTTTTTAAATAATGTTATTTGATTTCCATCAAACTAAATATAAAATAACAAAATAGAATACAACAATGGGAATTAACTAGGGCCAATAAACAAGCAATCTAGGCATTAAGGGGTGAGTCATTATATATTAACCCATTAAATTCACATCCTAAATTAAGAAACGAGGATAATCCAGAAAAATAAATTAAAAAAAATTACAAGGCTATATTTAAAAAAAATGGTATAAAAAAAATAAGAAGAAAAAAAAGTGTCAATTATCAACAAATAAAAGTGGAAGGATTAAATAAAAAAAATACACATAAGAATATTCAAAAAAAAATCACAATTACAATAACAAGGGAAAAAACAAACAAATAAACAAATAACACGTCCAAAAAATAAACGTGTCTTGCTAGGATTTTTTTGTCATTTTTGTTATCAACTCCTTTTGTTACTATTTGATTTACTTTCAATGTCCTTTTGTAGTTGATTTTATTATTTTATTTTATCTTCTAGTATGTTAGTTCTTTTTTTTTTTATTCAATTTAGTTTTTTTTTTTTATTTTTTTCCCTATCCTTTTTTTTATTTTATTATATATTTTTAATCTTTTTCCCTTGTTATTTTATTTGATTCCCTGTATCCAAATTTAATCCTTATTATTTTAATTGATGTTTATTTTGTTT
This sequence comes from Populus alba, assembly GCF_005239225.2. Lineage (NCBI taxonomy): Eukaryota > Viridiplantae > Streptophyta > Magnoliopsida > Malpighiales > Salicaceae > Populus > Populus alba. The sequence goes on along the minus strand of NC_133289.1, from coordinate 4,432,281 downwards.
TGTGATTCTTTTCTTTATTGATTTTTTTATTATTCCATCCCTCGATATTTTAATGACTTAGAATTTTGTTTCATTATTTTTTTATATTTTTCTTTTATAGGATAATCCTAATTTTATAATCCGAGTCACAAATTTTAAATGTTTGACCTTGTTTTTTCTTTTAAAAGTAGATTTTTTTTCAATTTAATCATTTAATATTGGTTTATAGTGTCTTGAAATTCATGATTTTTTTTTTTTTTTTTATGGAGCTATCTCGGTGTTATAACTTAGTTCATGGGCTATTGAGTTGACCTAGACTAGCTTGGTATTTTTCCTTTCTAGTCTCTCCTCACATCATTTAACTTGCCTGAGATCAATCTCCATTTTTTTATTTAATATTTTTGGATAAAATTATCTAAATTTCATGATTAAATCATGAACTTGACATTGATTTTTTTGTTCATTTTAGAATTATTATTCTTTAAATTATCATTAAGCGCTTGATTTGCTGCAATCAAGCTTTGGTTTTTCTTTATTTTCCCCGAGTCATTATATTCTTATTTTATCTTTTATTTGTTACTAAATAAGATAGATGATGTATTTTAAGAATATTTAAGAAGTATATTTTTTATAACATTGATAAATATTTATTTTTTTATTGGTTATTGTTGTTTTTTAATATTTTTTTATTGCCATTAATTTTTTTAATAATATTTTAATATATTAAACCCATTCCAATTAATAAATCGATTCTACGTCTTTCCATCTTCTTTATTGAAATCCACTGTACATTTACTCTCAATGCAGTAATGCACAGTGGATTGCACGGGAAAAAGGGGACGCCTTAAATGTTTTACTTAATAATAATAATGTTTTTATATGTTTAGACTTCGTTCCAAAATCGAAAGCAACATAAAGTTAAAAGGGACGTGACGCCTTCAGAATTTATTATTTTCTTGTCATCAAGCAATGAATTTTATGTATTCTCCTAAAAAAGGAACGAAGGAAGATATAATCCAAAAAAAAAAAATATATATATATATATATAATTAGACTTAAATAGTATTTAGAATTGCAATAGTAATTATTTTTTATTTAAAAATATATTAATATAATAATTTATTATTATTATTTTTTATATCAGAAGATAAATAATCCAAAATAAAAAAAAAAATTAAAAAAAAAGAATAAATTTAAAATTTTGAAAAACGCTTTTTAAACATACAAAAAAAGGAAACATAAAGTACATAACTGGAGCCTAAAATCCCTAGAAACCCCAAAACTAACAAAGAAGAGAAGAACACGCATCAAAATCAAATGGCCTCCAATTCAAACCGTCATCTGCGCTCAACAGCCGACTAGCATGGATACCCTTTTCAAAACCTGTGCTAACTCCTATCGCCGTCATAATCCATAGGCCCTCTATACTGGCTCCACTCGTCGATCGCCTAAACTTGCCTTCAAGCAACACGACGTTGAACGAGAGGGAGAAAATTTGACATCCACCACGGTGGAGCTGACTTCATCCTTCCCGGCCACCCATCGATCCAGAGCATGTTAAGAAACGAGGAAAAAGGAGATCACTAGCTCTTACCAGAGTAGAAATGCCTTTTATCGCATGGCAAGTTCCTGGGAAGAGTAGATTTTGCCTTCTTAAAAAACATCCATCCACACAAAACCACCCCCAAGTCCATTTCTTGGAGGAGCGTGCTGCACTGTGTTTCAAGCCACAAAAAACATAAAGCATAAAATTATGTTTTTTCCCGACTTGCGACGCAGCAAACCGTGTACACTAATGGAATCTAAATAGATTTATCCAAAATATTAGCATCTCAAGTTCAGGCTATTATTATTCTGTGTTTATTTTTGCGTTTTATTTAAAAAAAATTAGTTTTTTAATTTTAAATTATTTTTTAAATGTTTTTTTATCGTTTTTATGTATTAATATTAAAATAAAAAAATATTATTTTAATATATATTTTTTTAAAAAAACTGCTGAATAACAATGTCTCTTAATTCTAAATATGCCTTTTAAAGAAAACAAAATAGATAAATGGATTTATTTAAAATATCTAGGAGTATTTGCTTTAAAAACCTTCATTTTCTATGCATAAAATTAGATGGAGAATATCTTTCGTTGTTAAAAAAAGTACACGTTAATTGATCACGAGGGGAGCCAACAAATTAGAAAATTCAGGCGGGAAATTGAGCAAGGGGGCGGGAATTAAAAATGCCCCAAAACATCAATTTTAAAAAGAAAGAAATCCCTCTCTTCCATTGTTTTCACTCTTTCTCAAGCCATTTTGCACACAAAATTGAAAGCTAAAATGGGAAGGAAAGGGAAGAAAACTAGGGTTTCACGTCAGGAAGAAGAACAAATTGAATCCGAAGTCGATGGAGAGATGGAATCCGAAGTAGAAGAAGAGGAACAACAAGAACATATGACTCAATCCTCTGCAAACGAGAAGAGTCTCTACGAGGTAATTAAACATTTACATCTTGTTTGGCTGGTTAATGATGTTTTGGCCTTGTATTTGACATTAGATCAGTGATTTTTCTCTCTCTCGTTGTTTCTTAAAATTCTCATATGGGTTTTTCTGGGTTTTTGTTTTATTTGTGCTCTGGTTGCAGTTTGGCTCAAATTCTATTGAATGCTTGTATATGGTCTAAATGGTAAATTAGGGTTTCTTGTTTTTGCTGCAACCCTGTTGATTCTTGATTGGATAACTTACAATGGCATTATTACAAATGTTGAATTGGTGAAGCTGCGGTATGTAAATCGGAGTTGGGGAATATGTTTAAGAGAAGGGAGAAGACATTCTTAATCCTACTGAATTGTTTCATTAAAATATATTTTTAATATTCTCGCCCTGTTTTGCTTTGTGATTCAATTAGCTTTGTAATTTGTAATGAAGTGAGATAACCAAATGAAAACCCTCTTGTTGTAGGTTCTTGGTGTTGAGAAGGCAGCATCTCAGCAGGAAATAAAGAAAGCGTACTATAAGTTGGCCTTGAGACTCCATCCTGATAAAAATCCTGGTGATGAGGTAATTTGTTTCGGTTCCAGTTTTTTCTTATTTGTCTTTATTTTTCAGTAATAACTCTTTATGTCATTTTGTCTTCAAATAGGATGCCAAGGAGAAGTTTCAGCTATTGCAAAAGGTGATATCAATTCTTGGTGATGAGGAAAAAAGGGCAGTCTATGATCAGACTGGCTGTGTTGATGATGCTGTAAGTGCTTCCTGTTTTTGTTTTTAGTTATTTTTATTAGGATTAACGAGTCTAGGATTACAGGACACTCACTGGGTGCTATAATTTGCTGTATACACTTTATAGCATCTGATTTTGAGGGCAGAAACAGTCTGCCATTGCTTGCAAAAAAAAACTTTCGAGTTTTTTTTTTCTTATTAATGTGAAAGGAACAAAAATTAATTCATTACATTGCTCTGAAAATAAAAATGAATGATTTACTTTTTTGAGGAATTGAAATGTTCTCTTTTCATCAAGCATTGTGAACCTCATTGCTTCTTTTCTTGTTGATCAGGATCTTGCAGGGGATGTTGTTCAGAATTTGAAGGATTTTTTCAGAACTTTTTACAAAAAGGTCATATTATCTGGTTCTGCATCTTTCTTGTTTTCATGTACTATTACTTTGGCTTTCCAATAGCTTGAGTTGACACCGGGCTTCAAATTCAGGTCTCTGAAGCTGATATTGAAGAGTTTGAAGCAAATTATAGAGGATCTGATTCAGAGAAAAAGGATTTGATTGACCTCTATAAGGAGTGGCAGGGTAACATGAGCAGGTACTGTAGTTTCAGACTTTTATCCCTGGCTTTCTAGTTTCAATTGAACTTCCTTTTTGCGGACTTTATAGTATGATATTGGATATTTTCCCCCTGTTTTCAGGCTCTTCTGCTCAATGCTTTGCTCTGATCCTAAGCTCGATTCACACCGATTCAAGGACATTCTGGACGAGGCAATATCTGCAGGTAATAGATTACACTAACCTCTATAATATAGGTGGTCAGCAAATGTTCCATCTATGCATTTTCATGGGTTAAAATCTTTGTGATTGTTTTTATACCTTTACATGAAAACTGGGAATCTGAGACCACTTGGCTTGTTGGTTCCATCTTGAGATTATCATATCTTTATTAAATCTGATACCATTTCTTTAGCTTGAAAATGGGAAGCTGAGACCACATGGCTTGTTAGCTTCCATAACATATATATATTTTTTTACTTTTGTAGGGGACGTGAAGAGAACCAAAGCTTACCAGAAATGGGCAAAACGAATATCTGAAACAAAACCGCCCACCAGCCCTTTAAAAAGGAGGGCGAAGTGAGTATTCTAGGATATGTTTTTTTTTCATATTTTAATAAGTAGCCCATAAATATTTTAATATTGTGTTTTATCTTTTGCAGGTCCAAAAAGGAGCCAGAAGCAGATCTATTTGCAATCATATCTGAGCGCCAGAGTAAGAGGAAGAACCAGGTGACTTCCTTTCTCTCATCCCTGGAGTCCAAATATGGCGGGAGCAATGCAAGTTCTGAACCTACTGAAGAAGAATTTGAAGCAATACAGAAGAAAATGGAAAGCCGCCGTAAGAGCTCCAGGAAGTCGAATCAAAAGTAACTTCATTGTGATAGTGTTTTAAAGTAGAACTTGTTTTTGTACAAATGTTTCTTACTGTGAGCCCTGGATGCAAATGTCTTTGTTCTAGTTATTTCAATGAATGGGGTTGCTCGGTGTGTGCATTTAAGGGCCCTTCTTTTTAACATTTTGGATGCATTATCTCTTCAGGTTTTGGTTTGGCTGTAAAATCTGGATCCAGTCAAAGGCTTGCATGGGCTTTTTTTTTTTTTTTTTTTGACTCCGCGTTGCATGTCTTTAACTTGCATAAAGCCAGTGCCACCTTGGATAATGCAAGGTGTAAACCGTGAGCTCAGCCGTCCTCGTTTCTCCAAGGTATTTTTTGAAGGAATCCAAAGGCACTTCCGGTCTTGGCCTTTGAGCCTTGGGTGGATAACCCATGCATCTGGGCGTCGTTATTCGGGAAGCTGAAGATTGCTCCAAAAAGAATAAAGAAAAAAATCTAGAAGAGAGACATTTCATGTGCATCGTGACAGGAAACACGATGGATTTGCACCAAGTTTTCTCTCTTCTTTTTTATTCAATTTTTTTTGTCATTTAATTTTTTTTTCCATTTGATTTTTTTACGTTGTATTTTTGGGATTGGAGTTTGTTATGTGTTTTGTTTGGCTTACTATTTGTTACATATGATGTTGAGAAATAAAAATAACTCTTGATTAATGCTTGATTTAGCCGAATTTAACAAAATTAAATTGAATTAAAACAATTACCGCTGAGTTTTATTGAACTTCAACACTAGACTAACAAGTATTAAACCCCTTTTAAGAGCAAACATCAAGATTGAATTGCATGCGCAAAGGAGAGAACAACCTTATTTTTTTGTCATTTGATTTTTTTTTTCAATTAAATTTTTTAACATTGAGTTTTTTTCAAATTGGATTTGGTTTTTTGTTGTTGTTGTTGTCTAGATATGAGGATTCTACGATAACAATGAAAAATTTCGACACACTTTCTTGGTTTTGCAAAATAAAATTTAATTTAATTGATCCAAAATAATTAAGGTTTTGAATTATTAAATTTGACACTTAATAACATTATAGGGATTGGAAAGAATGTGCAGGACAATATGGTTGGCGTGTGTTGAAGGATGCCATTGTGATCTAGCGATGCGTGCGATCCCTCTAATGTTGAAACACCACCTTTTTTAGTGGCTTTGGAAGTAGCTCGCCGAGAGTTTTCAGGTACTGCGATGCATGTCAAAAGAGGAGCAATAATAAGGCTTTGAAGACCTTTTTTCCTTTTCCTTTCTCTTTTCTTTCTTATCTTTTCAAGATTCGTGTTGATCTATCAAAATTAGAAGGTATCTTATCATTTTGTTTGTGTCATTTTTTGTTCCCATTCATTTTATTGTTATTTTTGGCTTTGGGTCATGTTTTATATTTGATTTTTTTTTCAATTCAATCCTTTAATATTGGGTTGGTTAGAAATTAGATTTAATGTTTTTTTCTTCTAACGGGGTGATCATGTTTTCATAAACTGAGGTTGCGGGATTGAAATGTTAACTCAAGTTAACAGTGGTCGTTTTCTTAGGTCATTTTTTTATTCTGATTTTCTTTTTCTTTTTCAATTTCATTCTTGTTAGGAATTGAGTTTCATGATTTTTTTCACCTTTTTTTATGGGTCACAAGTTTTGGAAATTGAGTTTTGGGTTATCTCGCTTTCATGAAATAGGTCATGAGTTTTCCTGAGTTGACTTGGATTTTTTTTTTAATATTTTTCAGTTTCATCCTTCAATATTGGGTTGGACAGATGATTTAACTTCATAATTTTTTATTTTATTTTGCTTTTTATTAAATTATTACGTTAGCATAATCCGGGTCATAGGGTTTGATGGACTTACTAGGTTTTTACTAGGTTTTTTTTGTTAATTGATTTTTTTTATTTCATCATTTTACATTGAGTTTGTTAAGAATTCAACATCATTTTTTTTATTTTGCTATTTATGGAGTTCTTTTCGCTTCACGACTCATGACACAAGTTCAATATGTTAGCTTAGGTTGACTTGGATTGCTTTTTTTTGTTTTTTTTTTTTAATTTCAACTTTTAAAATTGAATTGGCTAAACACTAAGCATCACAATTTTTTCTTTCAGCAACTATATTTTTTGTACAAATCATCATGATAATTTTTTTTTAATTCAATAAATTTAATATCTATGTTTTTATTTTATTATAAAATTGAATAAAACTAGCCTATTAGATCATTAAAGTCTTATAATACGGTAGTGAATTTCTCTTAATTTTTAAAAAAATGTCTCTAATTTTTAATATTTTTATATTAAAAAAAAACTAATCTAATACGCAATACAATGTATGCAAGCAATGAAGTATTGGCTAGATTGAATGGAAAGCAATTTATCTCGATCTCATACCAAACAAACAATCATTGACTTTTCAGCAGCAGCTTCTTTTCCTGCTACGGCCAGGTTAGTGTAAACTGTCGATAAATAACGATACAAACTTGAACCATTTATTGCGTATGGGCTACTGCTACGAAAAGTGCTAAGCTTGAAAAATAATAAAAAAAAAAGACTCTATCTAAGTGGCACTTGTACGGACCTCTCTTGGAATTTTACTTCATTTGTCGAACTTCATCACGCATCTGCTGATTCAGATCTTGTGTTTTTGCAGCTAGAAGCGATATCTTAGCTGATTCTTTGCACGAGGAGCAATTCGACCATTTCTTTTTCTTTACATGTTTAGCAGCAAGATCACCATTCACGCTATATTGACACCATACCTCATTGCTCGACACAAAAGCTTAGGTCATTTCTCCTGTTGGATATTAAAGTTTGGGGTCCATTATTTTCCTAAACTAAAGCAACAGAATAACTTTCATCCTCTGGTCCACCGACCCAGCTGCTCAGACAGTGAAGATCTGGCCACAAACTTGGTCTTCATTGAATATTTGAGCCTGTAATTTGTTTTTTTTCTTGCTTAAATTAGGTCCCAACTAAAGTATTTCCAAACCCCATGATCATACCCGAAGATGGATATGGTAAAGTACTTTATTGGTTCAAAAACAAAAATTTAGGACATTCATCATGTGCCCTTAAAGCCAAAAACCCACATGAACAACACGGAAATTATGCAACTTTCTAGTACGTGCACACAGATAATCTCCAAAACCAAAACTAATTTCAGATTATACAAGACATTTTTGTACTAAAATTAAGATTCAAGGATGGTGACTTCACAACTGCATGCTGGGAAACATTCCCCTGAGGCACAAGTGATCTTCCATGAACCTGAAAATGCAAGCAAAGCCTTTGCCTTTTTCTTTGGTCTACCATACCTGTCACTGATGCCCTTGTTATTATTATTCCCTCTTTCATTTTCTATTTGGTAGATATATTAAAGTATATATATATAAATGTGCAACACATTACTCGAGTGTGTTTGTGTGTGTCCCTCCACCTTACCCTCTAATCCCTTCTTTCTATGCTTTTAGTAAGCCATCAAGTCTTTAATTGAGCTTTTGCTTAGTGCTTTGATTTTTTATTTTGATTTTTGTGATTGAGGTTTGAAAAAGTAAATTAAAAAAAATTATTAATTATAATCTTTTCATAGCTAAAATTTTTAAATATAGTTTTTAGTTTTTGATAAGATAAATAAATTATATTAATTATCTAAACATTTTCAAACAAAATGTAGTTTCAACCGTGCTGATCATTCGACTTAACGGACTCTTTGTCTTTCAATCAAGTTGTGTTGTGCAAACTCATAATTACGGATTGTAGCTTTACTCTACTTTATTACTGTCTCTTTACCTATAAGGCCCATCCACTCACTCTCTATGGTTGCTTCAATAGTCTCTAGACTCATCTTTTCAGCATCAGTTCCCCTCATCTAGTAACTAATTAACACTGTCTATACCACAACTAGCTGCCAGTATTAGCCTTTTCTCTTCAAAGTTTGCATCTTTCTCTTCTCTTGTGAGGTAAAATTCTTGACATAGAATTTAGCCATAAAACCCCAATATTTATTTGTGTTAGGATTTGTAAATTTTCTTTTAATTCGGCTTATTATGGAGCTATGACTCATTTATGTTGTGTGGCTTTCTGGGTTTTTGCTGAAGGTTCTAATGGAGGCAGATACTGCTGAGGTGAAGTCAAAGATGGAAGATTATGAAGTTATTGAGCAGATTGGAAGAGGAGCTTTTGGTTCTGCTTTTCTTGTTCTTCATAAAACTGAAAAAAAGAAGTAAGAAATTCAGTTTTCTTGTAATTTTATTCTGGGGTTTCTGTTCTTAGCTCTATGGATCTTTTGTATAACTAGAGTAATCCACTTGATTAGTCCAATCAAAATTTTCATTTCCATATTAGCATCCAAAAATTGATCCTTGGCATTGAAGAAGATGAACTAGTTTTCGTATTGGTTATGTTAATTTGATTTTTCAATTCAAAGCATAAATTTTCTTGATCGAAATTGCGAGTTTGGCTTAGCAGTGGTAGGTAGTGGTTGTGTCGGCACGATCCTTTGTCTGCTAGCAGTCATTGTCTTTAGTCTAAATAGTTGATTTTTTTTTTTTTGCTTTTCCTTAGGTATGTGTTGAAGAAGATTCGGTTGGCCAAGCAGACAGAGAAGTTTAAGCGCACAGCTCATCAGGAGGTCACCTTCACTTTTTTACACCTTTTTGTTTCCCTGCACGAGGGAATTTGGATTTTTTTTTTTTTATGTTAATAATGAATTAGCTTTTGGATATTTTTCGAGTTATTGCTCAAGACATTTGTTGGAAATTTGTCATTTAATTCATTTTACTCATTAAGAGCCTGGAAAACTTACTAGCATATTCATGGTGTTCTGGTTTACTTGTCTTATTATCTACTTTAAGCTACTTAATCAAGACAGAATGTGTTAGAAGTACTGGTATTCTTTTGTATAACCTTGCAAACAAATTGTAAATGTTGTCGCTTTTCATTTGCACTAGTTGCTGTTGTGGAAATACTAGTCAAATTGTGGAAACTTTTCCTCGTAAATTTTAAAAGATTCAATGATGATTATGATTATAATCACAACTTTCATTTTTCAGTCAAAGCATAAAATACTAAAATGTTGGTTGAAATGTACTTCAGATGAACTTGATTGCGAAGCTAAATAACCCTTACATTGTGGAGTACAAGGATTCTTGGGTAGACAAGGTAACACCTCATTTCTGAATGTTTTTATGTATAATGTCATGGTAATTATGAGCTTTGAGGCTAACATTGAGTCAGAATACCTCCCCCCCACCCACCTTTTGCACCTACAAAAAAATCTCATGTTTATGTTTCTCTATGCTATGCAGGGAAACTGTGTATGCATAGTAACAGGCTACTGTGAAGGAGGAGACATGTAAGTTTATGTGAAAGCCTGTATCATTGTCCTGGATGGGATAAAAGGTGGAATTTAAATATATATTTCTGATCAGACACTTAAGAAATGAAATCCTGATCTAGAAAATTGACATGTAAAACATTCACATTAGACGATAGTACAAGAGTAAAGCTAGAAGTTAAATACAATGTTAGAACACTTCATGAATGGCTGAATGAAAAGCTCATTCCTTTTCTTTCCCTCCAACCAGGGCTGCAATTATAAAGAAGGCCAGAGGAATATTTCTCCCAGAGGAGGTAATTGTTAAGGTTTTTCATGTGATTCAAGTTTATTGATTATTAGCTTCACGCTTATCAACTTTGTTCTTCTGTTTTGTTGTCCAGAAACTCTGCAAGTGGTTGGCTCAATTGTTGCTAGCTGTGGACTACTTGCATTCTAACCGTGTCCTTCACAGAGATCTAAAGGTATACTTACTCTCACCCATGTGATGAAAGAAAGATTATAAATGGTTTTGCTGCTGACATGAACTCACTGATTGACTCGTTGAATTCCAGTGTTCCAACATATTCCTTACAAAGGAAAATGACATCCGCCTTGGTATGTAAGCCAAAAGAAATACTAGTCAGAAGGATTTTCTTCTTCATCGAGTCTGGATTTTAAATCTTCTCTTCTTTTAAGAGTAGTATATCTTGTGTGCCATGAACAGGTGACTTTGGACTTGCAAAGCTGCTCAACACAGAAGACCTTGCTTCTTCGGTATGGACTTGATTACATCACCAGTATATTACTAATTTACTTTGTTTTAACTTGTCAATTGAAACTGTTATAACTTTTTCTCTCAACTTCTTAATGTATTTAATGCCTGCAACTCAGATAGTGTTTGGGTACCATTTAGCGTCCCAGTATGTTTAGATTCAAAATCCTAAGAGCTGGTGTTTGAACCAATTGTCTTAAAATGGTTCTTTTCATCTTTCTGTTTTCTATGCCTTTACATGTCACTTAGGTAGTTGGCACTCCTAATTACATGTGTCCCGAGCTGCTAGCAGATATACCTTATGGCTACAAATCAGACATATGGTCACTTGGTAAGAAATCTGGAAGCATGGCTTGGAATTTATCAAATTTACTTCCACACAGGCAATAAAATCTATCTGATGTTTCAGGATGCTGTATGTTCGAAATTGCAGCACATCAACCAGCATTTAGAGCTCCTGTAAGTACAAGCCTGATCTTCTGTTACGAATGTAGCATAAATATAATTTGGTTACCAGCATAGCACCTGCAATTTACTTTAGTATGAACTTCAAAGTACGCTATAAAAAATAGTAACTTGAACAGGATATGGCTGGACTTATCAACAAAATAAACAGATCCTGCATTTCTCCTCTTCCAATTGTGTATTCCTCCTCGCTGTAAGTGCTCTCTTTCCCAACTTTGTCTTAAATTCCATTTATCTACTCTTAACACCCATAATAATAGTCATGGAGTATTTTTCTTCTCCTGAATACCCATGCATGTATCATTGTAACTTTAGTGGTCTGAATGTATAAGATGATTCTCTTGGTCAATATATAAGAGATGAGTTCCATGCCACAGGAAACAGATTATTAAGAGCATGCTGAGGAAGAACCCAGAACACAGACCAACAGTAAGTTTGACTAATCCAAGTTTTTATTCTGTTAATTTTAACACCACAATCCATTCTTATATCTTCACACTTTGACATAATAGGCTGCAGAATTATTAAGGCATCCACATTTGCAACCACATCTTCTCCGTTGCCGCAATGCATCTTCAGTTTTTCTTCCAATATATCCCATAAACAACTCAAAGGAGAAAACCAGAAGAAAATCATTGCCTGCCAAACTCAGTGTTGGCAAAGACAACAGAGACAAGGACGTTGGTGCTTCAAAGCAGCCAGAATATGAATATCCATTTGAGAGAAATGTTGAAGCACAACGAAGCAATTTACCTCAGAATGACAAGCTAACATCAATGTCTAGCACAGAATACAGCCTGGAAAACAAGGCAGTTGATCCTACAAGCTGTTCAGTGGAAGTATCTGATGGTCCTAAAGACAGCTCCACTGATTCTGAAACAAGTGTTTGCAATGGAGAGAAGCAAGCAGATTGTAGCAGTCCACCTCAAAAGGATGGCACTGAAATTGAGTCTACCTCAGAGAGCATCCCAAATTCTCAGCATGAAGCAGATTGTAGCAGTCCACCTCAAAAGGATGGCACTGAAATTGAGTCTACCTCAGAGAGCATCCCTAATTCTCAGCATGAAGAAGAAGAACCCAGTGCTCTGCGTTTTCAAGATTTGCAAGAGGTTGATGTCAAAATTGTGACCTCAAAGGATCAAGCAACATTTTGCAGCGGACAATTTCCTGAAGAAGTTCAAACAGAGGGGAAGGGTGATATAGTAGATGAAACCAGGAAACTGGAAATGCCTAGTCTGAGTTGTGCCAATCATGATGCCGCCTCTGATGATAAAAGCCCACCATCAACTGTAAATGAACCTTATGCAGAGGCCTTACAGAAACCAGAAAGTCCTGATGTATACACAGAAAGTACTCATATAGAGTACTTGTCATCTGAAAGTAATGATGTACTTCCATGTAAAGATGAAATACAAGCAAAACCAGAAAACAACAATCGCTCCATGGACACAGAGAAAGATGATATTCATGCGATGACTAATGCACAATTGCTGAGTAAACTTGCTGCACTAACAGGCGATGAAGCCAAGAGCGAGTGGGAGAATCCAAGTCAACAAAGAGCTGATGCTCTAGAGTCTTTGCTAGAGCTATGTGCACGGCTACTTAAACAGGAAAAGATCGATGAGCTTGCTGGTGTGCTAAAGCCATTTGGAGAAGAAATGGTCTCATCCAGAGAAACAGCAATCTGGTTGACAAAAAGCCTCATGTCTCAACAAAAACTTAATGAAGGGACCTGATATTTGAGGTGATTACAACTAATTTATTCATTGTTGTGAGAAAATGTATCTAGTTAATTGTGTTTGACATATAGTGTGTTTTTCCAGAGTGTTGTTTGATTGGAGAGTACTACTTGAAACATATTTACGGATTGTTTTTTTATTGCTGGCTTTGATGGAAATAAACTCCTGAGAAAAGAAAAAAACATCTTTACAATTTGTAGAACTATGTTGTCAAGTGGGTCAGAAGGCACCAAATGATCAAAAGGCTAAACCTAAATTTATGCAGATGCTCCGAAGCAAGTTTCCACGGTATGTAGTATCTGCTAAAGAACGCTTCATTTTGTAAGCAATCAAATAGATTAGTGTTCTGCTCGTCCATGTATGCGGATGGACATTTGAATTGAAAGAATTCAATGATCCTTTGAACTAAACATTTTCCCTTAAATTGTATGCTTTGTTGCAGAATGGGGCGGGCCTGTTATTTTTGTTTTGTTTTCTTTCTTTTTAAAAAAGAAGAAAAATGCAATGCATCAATCACAACTAATACACAGAAATGGAGCAGGAAAAGGATCTGTAACAAATTGATCAAATTATATATAAACAGAGAATAATCTTAACCACCTTTGTTACATAAATCAAACAATTTTTCCCACCCCCTCCTTCAAGGATACTTGTTTATTCACTCCCTTTCCTGTATATTATCATCTTTCTCCTGTTTGAAGAGCTCACTGCAAATAATAGGCAAAGAATGACACAAGGGAACCCCCAATCAAGGATCCAAAAACAGGCAAGGTTGCGGATGCTCCACTGGTAGGGGAGGGAGCAGGAGCTGAGATCTCATCAGCTGCCAAGGCTGCACTCATGGAGGCAGCAACGACGAGGACAGCGCAGGAGATCTTCTTCAATTCCATGATGCAAAATGCAAGAGTGATGCTAGCTGCCTCGACCTGCCTTGGAGATGAAGAAAGGGTTTTGATTCGTTTTGCTTTATGCAGGTCTGAGTGGTTTCAAATGGTGGTGAATGCGTATTTATAAGGAGCACCGAGGCTATTTTAAGGAAGAAAATGGTTAATGTTAGTTTTGCAATGATTGGTCTTGCATGTTGCCAGGATTCACAAGGTAGCTGGCACGGCGGTCTGATGTTTACTTGTAATAGCTTTGCGGTGAAGAAAATTTTGGCTGCAAATTGGCACTTTTTTTTAGCACAAATTATCAAACAATCCACACACCACATCCTAGTTAAGTTGGTTAAGTTGTTTTAACAGATAAATAATTGGAGGTTTGGATTATATGCCGGAATTTTAAATCATGTTTATTAGATCATGACTCATTAATTTAAGGCATGTTTTAGACTGAGTTTAATTTTGAAGCACTTGGAAAGGTGACCTGTCGTGTTTTTTTAAGGAAAAAAAACATTTTATCTTAGGTTTTTGATTTTTATCTGTCCATCCCTCAGATTTCTGAATATTTTTAAAAATAACCCTATCTAGAAAAACATAGTCATATAATTTGAGATAGAGTTGCCATCAATATAATAATTGAGGATAATATTTTATCATGTATTTTTATTTAGAAAGTGGACAGTCATTTAGGTCTTCCCAAAAAGGAAATATGGATTAACAAAGTGAGATGATAAGCTATGATTTGATCTCCTAACCCAGTCCGAGGACCCGGACTCCATTCAACCACCAAGAATCCAATAGCCCCGGACTACATTCAACCACCAAGAATCCAATAGCTTTTGCTGATGCTGAAATTATAGTAATGTTTATTCTTTAAAATATATTTTATTTAAAAATACATTAAAATAATATATATATATTTTTTAAAATTTATTAGAATTTACACCCTTTAAACTTTAACCATTTTTTTATCGTGATCTTCTACTACGATGAAAGTTTACCTGTAATTTGGTTTTCACATGATTAACACAATCAAAGCAGACATGCCACCTTTCTTCTTCTTTTTTGACATGTCAACTCCCTCACCTAGATTTACCGACGGTGCCTTTTCATCATTGCACCGTCTGCACTCCAAGATCCTCAAGGAAATAGAGATTTAATCTTAATTTTCTGTATAATAGTAGAAAGACATTCATGATCAGGTCGAACTTCTATCAACCTATGTATCTTAAGATTCAAGAATTTACTACACTAACCTGGTCGATGCACACAGACTATGAGGAAAATTGACTCCGTTAAATTCAAACCCGAGATATAACTACTGTTTATTATCTAAACCAGCGCATGAATTTCCTGTAAAATAGAATTATTATTAGACTTAAAAGCTAATTTGTTTTTGGGTTTCAAAAGTATTTTTAAAAAAATTAATTTTTTTTTAAATTATTTTTTTGGATGCGTTTTTAAATCGTTTTGATGTGCTGATATTAAAATTAACTTTAAAAAAATAAATAAAATTATTTTAATATATTTTCAAGTAAAATATTTTTAAAAAAAACAGCTGTTATTATAATTTAAAAAAGCCGTAGATGAATCTCTTGCCTTCTCCCTATCTCAATATGAGATGGGCCAAGAAAATGGTTGGTGATTGACCCACGGTCCAAATCAAAACCCCACCAATTCTTATTACGCCACGGCTATTTAGCTGGCGAAAGAGAGTTTCCACCTCTTTAGACTCGGGAGAAACGAGAAAAGAAAGAAGTGAAACCTGGCACATAGGAGGCGGCGCCATGTGGTGTGGCCAATGCCCTCCTGCCACGGTCGCTTAGCTAGCAATTTTATTTCTTTTTTGGTAGAATCTGCAGAAGAAGGCAACATTTTTAGGGACCAAAAGGCAACCCTGCACCTTAACGGTCCCCACAAGCCGTAACTACAAAGGCATACTCCTACTTGTGAGATCACAAACTATGCACCTAATATTGTAAGAACATATGACATCAACTATATAAGTACCCTCGTAGATTCCATAGTTTCATCATCCATGCTCCTTGTAGATTTTTGTCTCTAGATTTCGGTGATAAGCGATTATGGCACAGTTCGGTGGTTCATTTGTTCACATTGTGATAGCCATGGTGGTTCTGGCATTGTTGCAAAGTTGTGGAATGATGGCACAGAGCATTGCTCCTACACCAGCAATGGACGCTGGAGCTGGGCTTGTGTTGCCAGTTTCCATGGCTATCATCTCTTCTTCAATGATATTATCTCTCCTTGCTCTTATGTTGCAGTAATTCTTACAGTTTTTGGGGGTGCTGAGATCATTCCTTTCTTGGGATATATATATATAGAGAGAGAAAGAGGTTGTATGCGAGGTGGAGATGATATATTCGTGGTTGCTGGGTTTGATTTTATTTTTGTATTCATTTGACTTGGTTCTTGTTATTTTAGTAATGTGATTATAGTATACGTACTGTAATTGGTGGTGTTGGACATCGTAAATAAAGAGATTCCTGTTTTTTTTTTTTTTTTTTGTTGATAAACTTGAAGTATGATTTGAGTTCAGAATGTATTTCCTATTTGTTTTTGTTGTTATTCTTAATTTGCAGATGAAAATCTAGGGTTCACATAGCCGGATTGATAAATATATCCTTGGAATGCATTATTATTTCAGATTTTAATTCAAGAAAACATTACATGGAACACTCTTTTTTTTCAGTGATGTAATTAAATTCAGCAGGACGATGAAGTACGCAAGAACTGAGTTGCTATGAATCATGGATGGCCACACTTCCAAAATCCCACCAAAATACTAAAATTTATGGATTTTTTTTAAAGAAAATTATCCAATAAACTATACCCATTTTCAAATAAATAAATAAATTGCTATCCCATATTACCTGAAAAGCTTCATGGGCTTGGATCCACTTGACCATAGTAATTAGTCTCAGCCTCTCATTCTCGATAATGGTTGAAGTGAGTTATATATATCTTTTAAAAGTAAGTAAATCACACATTTTTTTTTTTATATATCTTTTTCTCATCTCTCATTTTTATTTTTGAAATTTTTATTAACCTGTTTGAATTATTTTAAAATATCCCTATCTTCTACCGTACGTGATATTTGCCAAACTATATTATTTCGCTGAAATATTTTCTACGTGTGTTAGTTTACTAATTTTTTTTCAAAATATGTTAGAAATGTAATTTAATCTTAGGCCACCATATGTTTCAAAGTGTGATGTGCATAACTTTCACACGCATACAAACAACAGCTGTTACTTGGTGAACGTTGCCAACCATATTCTAATTTTTTAGTTGTGTTTTTTTCATAGTGCTTTGGAAGCACATTAAAAAAAAACATATTTTGTAAAATAAAATAGAAATAAAAATATTTAAAAAACTAACATAATTAAAAATGTTGTAATTGACATCTACGACACACACGAATAATAGATGTCATCTATGATTTTATTTTTGTATATTTTATTTGCAACACGCGAGTCACAAATGTTATCTATGACTCTTCTAACAAAAACATTCTATGATAGATTATTCTAATATAAACTCAAAAAAAAAAAAAAAGCAATTCGTATAGTCATAAATAACAAGTTTTCCAACATCAAAACAAAAATTCACATAAAATATTTAGACTAATAATTAACACAACATAATATTTTATTAAAAATTAAACTAATTATACATTTATTCATAATTTTCATAACATATAATAATATATAACTATATCTAATAATCTCTTTAGCTTGTAAAAGGGCTTGAAGCACCCATAAAATTATATTTATTAATCATCCCAGCTCGTCAAAAACTCAAGAATAAGCCTGTAATATTTATGTAGATGTGTGGATGATCAATAACATCTCAGCTTCTGGACGGGTCTGAATCGCTCATGGACAGACGTTAAATACTCATAGTTAAATCAATTTCCTCAACACTTTTATAATAAAAAAATCTTATTTTTTACTAGTATTCAACCTTCTCAAGCTCTTGAATTTTACTGGTACATAAATTAAGTATAGTACTGTTTACAATATGTCTAATCTCATTTATCATTGACACCTTCACGTATAAAAAAAAACTACAGCGGACAATGTTGGACTCTAGAAAAAGAAGAAAAATTACAAGAGAACGTGAAGGAAAATAGCGGATAAATTGTGCCGACCATCACAAAATAAGACAAGACAGCCCAGCCCACATTACTTGGAAAGTTCATTGGGCTTTGAGTCCATCGTACCTCAAGCCATGGGTTTGAACTTTGTAGTCACCCCTGAGTGAAGAACCTCCCGACCGACATGGATCTACCAAACAAAAAAGACTTCCCATCTGCTACAACGTGGAGACAACAATGCGGCGCCGCCCCCACCGTCCCAAACTTGGTAGAGTAGGATTGTTCAGCACCGTGATTGGTTTTTAAAATAATATTTATTTATTTTATTTTATTTAAAATTTATTTTTGATTTTAATATATCAAAATCATATAAAAAATTAAATTTAAAATAAAAAATTATTTTTAAAACACAAAAGTAAACCAGCTCTGAAGCTACTTATCAAACCCCATGTCCAGTCTGTATAACTTTCATACACATGAACACAGCTGTTTCTCTGAAGGATTAAATTATTCTGATTTCTCAATCCTTTCTTTTCTGTCGACGAAAGGGTTTCTTAAGCCTTTTTTTAGATGTGTAATGATGGATTTATTCTAGTATTGAATATTACTTTTTTACATTTCTCCCGGTAATTCATTTCATTGATGTTGTTAAATATTTCGACGCTACCGAATAAGAAAGATAATAAAATTTGTTATAAATTGATAAGAACACTATATTTATTTATAATGATAATTTTAAAATACTTAATTTTATTGATTAACATCTCACTTATTAAAAGATTATTATAATTCTTTATATAAAAAAATCTTAAAAAATCCCATTAATACTAAATTTTCAAGTACTCAAATCATGTTATTGTCATTGATTAAATACTCTTCACTCATAAATACATTAAAATAATAATTTTTTTATTTTGAAAAAATTATTTTTGATATCAACCAATCAAAATAATCTAAAAATACTAAAAAATTAAATTTAAAGTAAAAAAAAATTAAAAAAATCTAAGATTTTTTAAAAACACTTACATTTTTAAAATACAAAAACAAATATACTCTAAACAGAGTAATAGAGTAATTGGTGCAAGCTACTTGGGAATAAATGAGGCAGGAGGAGTTGTTTGGAACAAGTGTATGATAGACATGAAAACACGAGTAGTGTTAATATCGAATGCATAAATTTTATCAAATAATGCTTTGTCCGAAACTGGAATCACTTTACCATCTTATTTTATGCAATCTTTTTATAGGAGGAGGCGTTTTTCTGTCTAACATTATTTATTATGGATGAATAAAAAAAATCAAAAAAATTGATTAAATTAAAAAAATTGAAAAAAAATAATTAAAAAAACCGAACTGTAAAAAATAAATAAATTAAACCAATTAAAATTTTAAAAACCCTGACTAATTCAGTTTTGATTTTATAAGTCTGAAACCGAAAAACAAAACCGAATCAAAACAAAAAAAAACCCGATTCAAACCGAAAAACCAATCCAAACTGAAAAAATAAAGCCAAACCAGTTTTTGTTTTAAAAAACAAATCGAACCGAAACTAGTCAGTTTGAACCGATTTCGGTTTTTTTAAAAAAAATTAGTTTGATTTTTTATATATAAAAATTGAATCAAATCAAAAATAATTATCCTTATAATTCATGTACATTAACATTTTCAAAACTCTTGCTACCATAACTAATGGACGTAGATCTTGCCATCTACCATAATTTAGCTCTAACAATTCAGCAATGGTGTCGACAAAGTGTTTCTAAAAGAACCTCGTTGGTGAAGCTTAACTGATCTTTATTCGATTTCATTTTAATTTTATCTATTCATTTTTTATATTCTAATTTCTAACTTCAAGGAAGCTAAATCCATTAGTAATAATTAGCTAGCCTTGGCTCCACTTCACTGCAGGGTCGGACTAAAATGAGTTTAAGTATTAAAATAAAATTAAAGATAAAACATAAAAAATTGACTAAATATATAATAATGCTAATTAAGATTAAGTTATCATAAAATAACAACGGTTTAATTATTATTATTATCATCACTACTATTAATTTAATTATTATTATCATCATTATCAACACTACTACTAATTTAATTATCATCATCATCATTATCATCATTACTAATTTTATTATTATTATTATTATTCTTTTCATTACTATTTTTTTTATTTCATCATCATTACTATTTTCTCAATTAACATTATTATTATTGTTGTTGTTGTTGGTAAAATAAAACCATGAACTTGACTTGAAGGACATAATTGAAAATTATAAAAACTTTGATAAAAAACCAAGAAAAACAATAAAAAAATCAAAAGAAGAGGGACCAAACAAATATCTATATTATTATCATTGAAAAAGTCAAAATCATAAACTTGATTTGAAAGATAAAATTGAAAGCCAGAAAAACTTTGTCAAAAATTAAAATTAAAAGCAGAAGGACCAAATAAAAAATCATTATATATACAAATTATAAACCAAGGGTTAAATTGAAAAAGCATAAAACAAAAGGGAAAATGATAAAAATGTAAAAATAAAACTAAAAGGACTGAATTTGAAATATCAGTAGTGTTAAAGACCATAATGTATTTATCGGGGTAGGAGAGAGAAGTGAAGGGGAAAAAAAGAAAGGATCACAAGCGATAAACTAAGAATATTTGGACTACAAGTGCCACCTAAAATGAAAGAGAAGACAATAAAAAATCAGACTATATGGTGGAATCCCATTCTTGACCGTTGAGAGATGCTACACGCATTGTCTAAAAGACACGGTGTCTCCCACTATTTGACATGCGCACAATACACGCTAACAACTTTTTTTAATTAAAAATATTATTTTAATGGAAAATTATAACACTACTCCCATGCAAACCAACAACTAAAAACCAAAAAACTTTAATACCCCTGACGCTAGTGCATTAAATTTATTAGATCCAAGGGTATATTTGTAATTCAACTGTATATAAAAAGCTAAAAATACCTTTATACCCTTACCCGAAACAATTGATTTTTTTTTTACTCTTAGGAGTATTTTTGTTATTTATTATTTATAAAAAATATTATATAGACAAAAATACCCTCACACAAATTAATAATAAAAAATAAACTGTGTAAAAATATCAAAATACACCTTAATCAGAAACATATTTTTTTTTGTCAAGGCCGTAGACGTCACTCACTATTGTATTGAAAAGTGGAGTCTATAGCTATGGTGATTCTCCCGTGTATTTTAATATATTTATTATATGTCATATATTCAATAAGGAAAAAAGTATTTTCCGGAGTACGGAAGAAAATCTAAGATACTCTTTGTCAATTTTATGCCCAAGAGTAAAAACCTTTTCATCAAGAACATGCTCAACTATAGAATTATATACAATATGCTTATAATTCTAAAGATATATTTTGCTTTTTAAAAAAAAAAAGAAAAAAGAAAAATCATATTAAAAGTAATTGATTTATCCTTCACGCAAAGGGCAGCATACGACTAGTTTACTTATTAAAATATCAATGTTTTTTTTTTTTTTTTTGAAGATTTCAACATGTACATCGGATAATAGAAAATCTAAATATACTCTTTGTTAATTTCAATTCTTATAGAAAAATCAACATTGAAATTTTAAAAAAAATATATAACATTTTTTTTAATAAGACTACGGTTATTGAGAATCAAAGAATTAAGTATAGGTTTGCAAACATGAAGGACTAATTATAATGAAATAAAAAATATAAGGGACTAAAGAATCATTAATCTTACTTTTAATTAGGTGAAAGGTTGCCAACCCAAATTCTAAAATTTTATAGTCGTTGTGAAATATTAGAAGTAGAAGGCACCCCTTTTAGGACCCACTCCCCGCACAAAATCCACTATAAAATCACCCTCTTTCTTACAAGCTCAAAGACACAACTCAACTCTTGTCTAAAACCAAAACCAAAGCTACAAAGAAACATATAAAATCATTAATCTCTCTTGTTTCTCTAATCTCCTGCATTATTAGAAATGGCTGCTCAGGTTATTATCCCCAAGGCATTCTTGTTTTTTCTTGTGATTGCTGCATTCGCTGTTGTTTCTGGCCAAGATAGTGAATCAATGACTCCAGCTGCACCTGCACCTGCAACAGGAATGGAAGCTGGAGCTGGGTTCTCTTTACCAGTTTGTGGTGCCATTGTTGGGTTCTCTCTTGTCGTTTCTCTTCTTGGTTTCTTGAAACATTGATTCATTTGTTGTTTTACTTGATTTTTTTCAAGTTATGAGGAGGTTTGGTTGATTAATTACATTTGCTGTGAGGGTGAGATTGAGAGGTGCTGGAAAATTGTCGAATATTGGATTCATTCCTTGTTACTATTTATTTGCTACATACAATTATAATGAATTAAATTAATTATTTATTTTGATTTGTTATCGTTTGTTTATTAATTAGTAATTACTGTTACTAAACCCAGTTCAATAAAATGTGACTCGAAGTAAGTTTAATATATGAACACTAAATTTTTTTAACAAACATATAAGCAATTATTGCTTTTACTCGACCTTTCATAGTTCTATATTTGACAATTTCAAAGGAAAACGAGGATCAATTTCAAGTTAGAATTCTCCACGATTTACCGGACACCTTCCCACGTTATTGAAGTCTGAGCACAAACTTCTCCCTACTAGACTAATCACCCTAAAAACAACCATAATAGTCTCTCTTGCTCTCCTCTGCGTTCGTGTATGTTCGCCTTGTACAGAGAGATTTCATTTTCTCTTTTATTTCTATTAAACAGTACTTTATTATTGAAAAATGCAACCAACTACATTTGTTGTTTTTTTTTTTAATTAACATTGATGTCCAAACCAATTTGTTATTTTCTTGATAATATATGTTATGAGCATGCTTGACTTGTATTTTTTATAACATCTTGCCAGATTTTTTTATTCTGTAGTACTCTTTTAGATCAGCCACACACCCACACACATATTTTCCAAAACAATCTCAAATTTAGACAATATTGTAATATTCTACTAAAATATATGGGTTTAGAAGTTAAGATAAACCACTCTCAATTGTGGTTCGGGTTTCAGTAAAAGTCAAATGAATGAACTTGTTATATTTTCGGAGACAAAATTAGGGTTCTAGAAAATAGGTTTGTGAGGAGGTAGTATTATTATACATTAAAGATAAATAATTTTTTGTTGAATATAATGAATAAATTAATAAGTGGTAGGTCTATCATAAGGTCGGCCAGGATATATAATTTTCAAAAGAAATCTCAAAAACGTTTTTAGTAGATTTGAGACTTGAAAAAAGAAATAAACTAACGTAAAATATTTGCTCGAGTTTAGGTGTCATAACCACATGCATCCTCATGCTTTGAAAGTTTGGACTTTGGAGGGCTCGAATATTCAAATCTGGACACACTTGCTTACTTTAAAGGTTTCTTCCTTAAATGCGTTACTTCTAAATTAATGATTTATAAAGTATAATGATGTCAAATATAATTTAATTTTTAGTCTACAAAATAAAAATAATTAAATTTAGTTTTTTTTCTCTCCAAGATTTTTGAGATATTTTTCACTCAATTAGGTGTTGAATTAACCGAACTATGAGTTATTCTACATAGAAATATACTTATTTATAAGATTGAGAGTTTAAATCGTACTTATTATAACATTTAATTAATTGCATATTTATATCTCTACAAGTGATTGTAGTTATTATTGAAAAGATTTTAAACTTCGTTTTTAACACAGCAATATATAATAAATACTTCGTACAAAAAAAATGGCACGTAATTATAGTTATCGTTGAAAAGATAAAAAAAGGCGTGAAATAAAGAGAACTAATTCGCAGGCATCATTACAATTTTAAAATCTTACGTCTTGGTTTTCTATATAGCTTGGTTTTTAAATTATACAGTGCAGAAATTGTTTAGATGTTTCTAGATTAACTCGTAGTTATAAAATCAATCTGAACGATTTATGAAAAATATAATTTAAATTAAAAATAATTTTTTTAATATTAAAATATCAACATATACATTTTTAATTGACTTTGGTTTTATAACAAATCAAAATAAATTTAAAAATAAACAAATATTAAAAAATAAAAATGTGGGAAGAAAAAAAACAAAAACAAAAAATCTTCACTGCTTATGTATGTGAACAGTAAAGGAAATGATCCCACATCACAATTTGTATAGTTTAGAGTATAATACGAAACAATGTTTTGTGATAATATAGGAATATAAACTCACTTAACATGAGAATCAAATCCATGAAAATACTGATAATTATTCAACGAACTAAAATATCAAGAATTTTTATTTATTTTTAAAAGTTCAAACCCACCAACAAAAAATGTTAACCCACAATTATTTGAACCAGAGTCACCGCCGAACTTGCCGACATACATTTTCTCACAGATCGCCCAACTGCAGCAACGTGTAGGGCGCGCGACACTGCGGCGCCACCACCACCGAAACACCTAGACCCATGTCATCGTCTGATAACTTTTTTGGTCGCAGCCTGTATAACTTTCCGCATAAAAAGATAGCTAGCTGTTGTGAGCATAGTTTTAAAACCCGGACCGGCCCGGCGGGTCGACCCGGGCACGGGACCGGTCCGGGTGGAGGCCAAAACCCGCTTGGGAATTGGCCCGGTCAACCCGGCCAAACCCGGGTGAGACCCGGTCAATTTATTGTGTACTGGAGTTTCAATTTCATTCCAGTTAGACTGTGCACAAACTCCATCGAAGGAAAATAGTCTCCAAGACTGAATCCTCCAAGCAATGCTTGAAAATTGTCAAGCATCTTTTGGAACCCGTGCCGATCATACTCTCCTCCTCCAGAGAAATCCCTTCCCAGCGCAACCCGACAAAGAACATCATTGGCATATAGTGCAATCATCGAGCTTAGATTGGTGATGCCAGGAGAAGATTCCGCACAAAATGGCCTATGCGAATTGAATTTTTAAGCAAACCCAGAACCCCACTATAATCCTATTCAATGCAATGATTAAAGGGTATTCTTTAAATGGACCCTTTGAAGAGTCTTTCCGTTTGTTTTCTTCAATGAAAAATTGAGGTATTTGGCCGGATGAGTACACGCTCGCGCCTTTGCTTAAGGCGTGTTCAAGTCTTGGTGTGCTTCAACTTGGGAAATGTATACACAAGGAGGTTCTTGTTGTTGGGTTCGAGGGTTTTAGCTCAATAAGAATTGGGGTTATAGAGTTGTATAGTTCTTGTGGGGTAATGGAAGATGCTGAGAAAGTGTTTGATGAAATGTATCAAAGAGATGTGATTGTTTGGAATTTGATGATTCGTGGGTTTTGTAAGAGAGGGGATGATGACATGGGGTTGTGTTTGTTTACACAGATGAAAAAGTGGAGTGTTGTTTCGTGGAATATCATGATTTCTTGCCTAGCACAAAGTCTGCGGGATAGTGAAGCTTTAGGACTTTTTCATGATATGCTGGATTGGGGATTTAAGCCGGATGAGGCAACCGTAGTTACTGTTCTGCCTATTTGTGCTCGTTCGGGTTCTGTTGATGTTGGGAAATGGATTCATTCTTATGAAGATAATGTTTTTTAAGCAAATACTAATTGTTTTTTTTTTATTATATAGTTTTTTTGGTTGACCCGGGTTAACCCGGGTCAACCCACCTGACCCGTGACCCGATCACTTGACCGGGTCGGATTTCAAAACTATGGTTGTGAGTGTCAGGTGAACGTTAAACCAATTATTATTCTAGAAAATTTAAAGTTTCTAGTCGTTATAAATTACTATAAAAATCAAGGCAAAAGATACCTTTTAGGACCCACTAGCCACACAAACCTCCTATAAATACAGAGTTTAACCTAGGTCAGAAAGCACAAACACATTCTCTTTGTCTAAAGCCAAGCTCCAGCCCTAAGCTTTACAAAGAAACACATCAATCTCTCTCCTTTTGTTCTCTCCAATCTCTTTGTATTATTAGCAATGGCTGCCACTCAGGCTACTATCTCCCGGGCGTTCTTGCTCCTCCTAGTGACTGTTACATTCGCCGTTGTTTCTGCTCAAGAAAGTGAGATGGCTCCGGCACCAGCACCGATGGATGCTGGAGCTGGGTTCTCTTTGCCAGTCTCTGGTGCCATTGTTGGATTCTCCCTTGTTGTCTCCCTTCTTGGTTTCTGGAAACATTAATTATTATTTTTATTCTTTCTCCATTGATGAGGTGTTTCGGCTGATATATTAATTTGTTGTGGGAGAGTGATGAGAGGTGAATGATATATTGTATCATATATATCGATCCATTCTTTGTTGTCTATTTATTACGTCAGCAATGACATATTGATTGTTTTCGTCTATTTATCAAATTGCTCCACTCTATTTACAGTTGCGTTTGGAAACTGTTTTAAACACAAGATTTGGAAATTTGAACAAATGGCATGATGGGCCTGTTGTAAATGGGGAATTCATATAAGATCACAAACTTGGGGTTCAATTTGGGGCTAGAAAGACTTTTCCTTTTGAGAAGGGACTCAAACAGTGAAGGCATCTAAATTCATAGTAATAATACTAATAATAATAAAAAAAAAAAGGGACCTCCTTCACAGTGAAGGAGATGAGCCCCAACATCCCGACTTGTTTATTTTGGTGTATAATATGAAATAATGCTTTGTAAAAACAAATATTACTTAGCATTCGGTGAGCAAGTCACATCTAAATTGGTACATTCAATTTTGTCTTTTCGTAATTTATATCAAAAGGTGTTTTGTGTTACTTTTTTATTGTCGCATTTATGTTTTATATATATATATATATATATGATATGGGAACAAATAAGGTATCTCGAATCTTTTATAACTTTATTTTTTTATTTTTATTTATAGAGAATAGAGATCATTGATATTTATAATTAATCATTAATAAATTGAGGGAATAAAAATAATAATTAATTGCTACAAATATGAATTAATAAAAAGAATAAGACATGTATTTAGATATTTTCCTTCAACTAAAAAAAATTATATTATTTATACTTCTTAAACCTCGTTGTTTTGTTTGTTAGAGGAGTGTGTTTTGTTTGTTAGAGGAGTGAAGAGTTATTTCCTCTTGAAAACCTTGAAAATAATAAATATTTTTTACATAACATTTAATGTTAATGGAAATAACCATTATATCAATAATAGTATGTTGATCTAAATATATCTTACACAATATTAATATTGATGAAAATAACCATTATATCAACAATAATATGTTGATCTGAATATCTTTTACACAATATTAATGTTCATGAAAATAACTATTACATCAACAATAATATGTTGATCTGGATATCTCTTATACAACATTAATGCTGATGGAAATAACTCTTATATTAACATTAATGTTAATTGGAACGTGACATGTTGTTGAAAGATTTTTATATAGAGAGAGGTGGAGAGAAATGACTATCTTAGATTCTTCGAATCATAAAAATAGCTTTGTGACTCAATATAAGACCTTTAAATACTATAATTTTTATATGTATTTGGTCTTGAAATGATTCCAAATTAAAGGATGTTGGGTTTGATATCATACCAGACCCACATACACTCGAGATCAGCGTGTGGCTAAATTTAAGGGTGTTGACTCTAGTATCTTGTCAGACCTATAAGTACTTGAGCTCTCAATGCATAACTGAGTCCAAGAAGTTAGGTCTAACATTTTACCATATAAATATGCACTTAAGCTTCACACGTGGCTAAACAAAAAAATATTAGTTCTGATATTTTACCAGAACCATGTTATTTGGATTTAACTTTCTACCAAACTCGGGTATATTATGTTAGTATCTTGCATTTGACTTTTTCAATCATGAATTTCTTGAAGCAAAGGAATCATAAATAAAATACCTTGATTCATTGTAACTAAAACTTCAAGAATTTTAAATGTGTTTTTAGATCAAACCAACTAACAAAAAGTGCCAACTCATAATTACTTCAAAAATAATTCATAAAAGTTTTGCATCTATCTCACCTTCAATGATAAGCTCAAAATGATTTTATAAAGTGTATTTAGTATTGTGATAAATATTTTTTAATTAAAAATATATTAAAATATTTTTTTTATTTTTAATATAAGTACAACAAAAATATCATTAAATAATTAAAAAAATATTAATTTAAAAATCTTAAAAACTAAATATATTTTTATAAAATGCTGGTTCCAAGAACAAAAACAAACAATCAAGAACTTGCCGACATGCATTTTCTCACAGATCGCACAACTGCTGCAACGTGCTGCGCAACAATGCTGCGTCCCCACCACCGAAACACCTAGACTACTTATTAAACCCACGTGTCATACGCTTTTAACTTTTTTGGTCACAGTCTGTATAACTTTCACGCGTTAAAAAGACAGCTGGCTGTTGTTACAGTTAGGTGAACGTTGCCAGCCGTTTATTATTCTACAAAATTTAAAGTTTCTAGTCGTTGATAAAGTACTAAAAAAATCAAGGCAAATGATACCTTTTAGGACCCACCGGCCACACAAACCTCCTATAAATACAGAGTTTAACCTAGTTCATAAATCACAAACACATTCTCTCCTTCCTCAAGCCAGACTGCAGCCCTAAGCTTTACAAAGAAAACACATCAATCTCTCTCTTTTTGTTCTCTCCAATCTCTTTGTATTATTAGCAATGGCTGCCACTCAGGCTACTATCTCCCGGGCGTTCGTGCTCCTCCTAGTGATTGTTACATTCGCCGTTGTTTCTGCTCAAGAAAGCGAGATGGCTCCTGCACCGGCACCGATGGATGCTGGAGCTGGGTTCTCTTTGCCAGTCTCTGGTGCCATTGTTGGATTCTCCCTTGTCGTCTCCCTTCTTGGTTTCTTGAAACATTAATTATTATTTTTATTCTTTCTCCATTGACGAGGTGTTTCGGCTTATATATTGATTTGTTGTGGGAGAGTGATGAGAGGTGAATGATATATTGTATCATATGTATCGATCCATTCTTTGTTGTCTATTTATTACTTCAGCAATGAGATATTGATTGTTTTCGTTTGTTTATCAAATTGCTCCACTCTATTAAAACTCTATTTAGTATTTACAGTTGAATTTGGAAACTGTTTGAGACACAATATTTGGAATTTGAACAAATGTTATGATGGGCCTTTTGTAAATGGGAATTCATAGAAGATCAGTAGATCACAAACTTGGGCTTCAAGATTTTTCTTTTTGAGAAAAGGAATATTTAATAATCTCACAAATATTTAATAATTTTACTCTTACAAAAAAATGAAAAGATACGAGCAGTTATTCTTAAGTTTTTCCAGCTCAATTCACACAATTCTATAACGAGTCATTTTGGGATCATCCTTGATTTCAAGTGATTTCAAAATCTCTTAATTTTCTCAATCTTTGTGTTCGTGGAATCATATAAATCAGTCCCACGAGATTACTCTAGTTTTAGATACGCTTCCCATGTCCTCATGTTCATGATTTAGGTTTGAACATGTTGAGCTGTGTTAGAGAGGATAACTTATTAGACATCTGCAGTTCACAGCATAAAAAAGGACAGATGAATTCGCAACAATCTTTTGTGAGACCATTTAAGGCATCAAAAAATTATTAAAAGTCTTACGAATCAATATTGTAGAGCTTGAAACAGTAATACCCTATCACTGGATTGCCCTTGCGAAGTTGGAGAGCAGGAAAAAAGAGGATGGTATTCTTGAGGTCATCTTGAGGTTAATTGCTTAATTAATTTGCATAATTCTGAGCCCATATAAAAATATTTTTGTAAATGATGTGACTTAAATGAACATCTTTAAAAATACAAGGACTGAAAAAACTTAAAAGTGGTTTATCTACAATAATATAATTGTATGTTTGTACTGTCTAATATTCCATCACATTTTTTTCCCATGATAGTGTTAATATATCCTGAATATATTAAGTACCATTTGTTTTTGTTTCTATGTTCGTATTTAGATGAGTTTTAAAACTATGTTTAGCTTGAAAAAATCATTAAATTTATGTATTTTGAATAATTTATATTGATTTTCATATATTGGTATTAAAAATATAAAAATTATCTTAATTTATTTTAAAATAAAAAATATTTTTTTAAAAAATACCATAAATTATACAATATCAAAATCAAATACACACATAAAAGATCTCTATTGTTTTAATAACAAACCAGGAATCAACGTTCAGCCACCAAAGGTCAAGATTTCATATTCATCCTTGAACTTATAAATTTATAAAGCCAATTACTATAGATTTTGGCTCCCCCGCTTTATAAATTCTAGATTCGTCCCTGCTTGTATCGCCATTGAAAGCAGAAATAAAACCTGATTGTTTACCCATCTCCCCTTATATTTATCACCGCCCTAAATTAGAGAGGTTTATCAAAAAATGGAATTTAGTATTTATTTTCATCAGATTTTCAAGCCTCGGTGTTTTTTCAAACAAGCATTGTGAAAAAGTTTTGAAGAAATAACATCCGTGAAAAAAGATTTTTTTAAAAATAACATAATTAGTGAAAAAGTTGCGATTGAAACACGTGATATTTAACAAAATCGCAGCTAGAAAACGCAATATTGAAACAAACGGCATATGATTTTTTTAAAAAAAACCTTAGTTCTCACTTGCCTTTTTTCACCACAATATACACTGGTTTTAGGTGTTTAAGATTGTGTTTTAATCTATTTTTTATGAAAAAATATTTTTTAAAAAATTAATATTTTAAAATTATTTTAATGTGTTAATATTAAAAATATATTTTAAAAAATAAAAAAAATATTATTTTAATATATTTTTAAATAAAAATAATTTTAAAAAATATCTTCACCTAGCTGGCCATGCACACCGGCAGCTAACCCACCCACATGGTGAGTTGGGTAAAACCACCTGTGCCCATATAGAAACCGGCCGACGGATTTAACAGTGGAAGGCCAACTCATGTTTTCTTTTGTGTCAATCTCCCATTTGACGCCGTCCATTTTTTTGACCACACCAAGTGACTCGACACAAAATCTGAGTTGTCCTACATTTCACAGCAAGATGGCCAGACCCATGCCAGGCTGTTAAGGACCCACACGGACCCTATCAAATACAACCACACACACACACACACCTTCCCCCTTACATCACCTCGACAACAAAAAAATAAAAAATAAAAATAAAAATTATTGAGGCTACAGAGTTATTTCAATTTGGAGTGTTTATTTTTTTGTACAATTCCTTTGTCATTTTCAGTCATGGCCAAGGTTAGCGTATCGAAGGCAGTGCTGTTCACGTTCATTGTTGCAATCCTCTCGGTGGCCCCTTCTGTGTCAGCTCAACTGGCACCGGCTCCGGCACCGGCTCCGGCACCGGCTCCGGCACCATCTATGGAGTATGGACACTGGAACAGGGTTCTCGATGCCTGCTCCTGGTGCTCTTGTTGGATTTTCTCTCATGGTCTCTCTTCTTGCATTCTGGAAGCCTTAGATTATAATGATGTTGGTTTTTTTTTTTGAATTTCTTATAATTGGATTGGATGGTTGTGGTGATTGCACTGTAATGATTCTTTTGCCGTTAAATTTTATCTACACATACTATATTATGAAATAAATGATTCTCTCAATATTCTTGTTGTGAGAAATGATCTTTTAATCTCACTAATGCATTTATTCTTCGATATAATAAGGGCATGATAATTTTTAAAAAGTGTTACTCTTTACTACTCTACTCCATTGTGTTTACAGTAATAATTATTTTTTAAAATATTTTTTTATTTTTAAAATTTATTTTTAATATTATTGTATTAATTCAAAAATATTAAAAAATTAATTTTTTAATAAATAGTATTTTAGCTATAATGTCAAACATGCTCTTGCTATCGTGGCCCCTAATAATCTCGATCTTAGAGTTTTTGAGCATGTTTGGAAGCGTGGTTGCGGTTGTTTTTTAAAGTGTTTTTCACTTCAAAATACATTAAAATGATATTTTTATTTTATTTTTTAAAAATAATTTTTGACATTAACACGTTAAAATAATCTAAAAATATAAAAAATATATTAATTTAAGATAAAAAAATAATATTTTTTTAAAAAATTATTTTTGAAACACAAACAAATATGTGCCTTCTTCTTTCTTCCTCCGACTTGTGCCTGCATTATCCTTGGACAGCAATACAGTATGGTAGTCTAAACTAGGAATGGATTTTGATATATGCACTGGGCCCATAAAAAAATAAAAATAGTGTGCTAAACTTTATAGAAAACAAGTTAAATCATCTGTTTCGGATTACAGTTCAAATGAAGACTGATTAAAATTTATTTATTTTATTTAAAAATAATTATTTTATATTTTCATATCATTTTGATATATTGATATAAAAATTAAATTTTTAAAAATAATAATAAAAATATTATTTTGATGTATTTCTAGAAAAAAATATTTTAAAAAAAATTAATAATTCTAAAATTATTCTTATATTACATGACTTGTATTGTCATGTTCCTGTACTATTATTTTGATTTATCATGTTCATCTATTATATTTTTATATACCTTAGGAATTTAGATTAGGATACATCACGTGGTTAAAAGATTTTCAAAATTAAATCACAAAATAATTACAAGATTTTATCCTAATTAAAACCAAACTAATACAATTTTTCAAAATTAAGGTAAAAAAATTGAATAATCAAAAACATTAACTAATACAACCTTTTCAAATTAACCACAAATTTAGCTGCTCTCCTATTTGGATCACCTGGCTCCCTCTCCATGCTTTAGTTTATTGTCTCTTGTGTTTACAGTTTATTTTTTAAAATGATCTAAAAATATAAAAAATAATTTTAAATAAAATTTAACAAAATCACGTTTAAAACACAATTACAAAAGCCATATAAAAACATTGAGATGCTGCTTTAACGAGTATACGTCTTTTGAGCTAACTCAAGCGACAAAGCCAGTAACTTCAAGAAAACTCCTAATCGTTTGACCGACAGGAAAGTCAATATATTCCGAGCCCATCTTCGCTGAATAAGCATATTCCTTCCCGTTACAAAATAATTCATAACTCAACTTTAAATTTAGCTCAATTCAACGTAAAAAATAATTTATTCTATAAAAAACACATCCTAATCAATTTTCACAAAATTAACTCCAGACCTTAAATTACAAAATAATTATCTCTTGACACCGAAGTTACCAACCAGACTTTAAATTGAGACAATTCAACCAATTTTCTTTATTTATGAAAAACACATGCTAAAAAATTTCTTTCAAATTTACTCCAAACCTTAAATTATAAATTGACTTGTTCCTAAGACGGTGAAATTTCAAACATAACTTTAAATTGAGACTCCGAACAAACATATTATTTATGAAAAACACGTTATATATTTTTTTAATGAAAATTAACCCAAACCCAAAATTGCAAAATTTTAATACGTGGAAATAAAATCTACAACTGTCAATTTAAAGTGGAGATTTGAGAAGGAGTCAGGGTGGAGGGGGTTGGGGAAGTTGCCTGCCACTACTGCTACTGGTGACATTTATGGTATTCAAAGTGTGCTTGAAAATATAACAGTAATTGTTTTTTAAAATATTTATTATTTAAAAATATATTAAAATAATATTTTATTATTATATTTTAAAATTTATTTTTGATGTCAACATATCAAAATAATTTAAAAATATAAAAAATTTAATTTAAAAAAAAATAAAAAATTTAATTTTAAAAAACAAATAAAAAATTAATTTTAAAAAAACATTTATAAAATAAAAAAATAAACATGCTTTTTAATTAATGACAGAGAGTTGTGTGAAAAAACGTTTGAGAGAGAGGCTGCTTTTTTTGGGGAAGGGCTGCTATTTTGTTTAGCGTTCTTTTTTTTTTCCCCATTAAGTTGAAAATTTCCGACAATGACTGTTAGTTGAGTGTGTGTTTTGCATGAAATAAATAATGTTTGTTTTTATATTTTAAAAATATATTTTTTAAAAATTTTATTTTTATTTTTTTATTAATATTTTAGTATTTTTATATTGTTTTGATTTCTCGATATAAAAAATAATTATTAAAAAAATATAAATATAAATATAAATATTAATTTGATAATTTTTCAAATAAAAAATATTTTAAAAAATAATCGTTATCACACTTTCAAATATTTCTTAGTTGGAAATCACCTACAAATTATTTTCCACCATGAATTTCATAGAAAATCATCAACAAAAATATTCTTGAGATGATTCATCGGAAACTATCAATGGAAAAAATTTCACAGGTGAAAAAAATGATAATCTCAGAATTATTAAACAAATATATAAATTTGCAAGAGATATAGAAATACAAAAGCAAACTAAACAGGTATACAAATTATACTTGAATAAAATTAGTTTAAAGTATTTATTTGTTCAAGTACTTTAAAAATATTAAATTTCAAATTTTTATTGTTATAAACAATTAATTTTTTATTTTTAAAGTTTTCACTTTTCATTTAATGTAAAGGAACTAACTTCAATAAATCTTCTAGAATTCCAAAACAATATTTGATGAACTTAAAGAAAATATAGACAGAATTTTTTTTTATATAAAAATCAAATCTAAGCTCTAAAATAAAATGAATAAGTAGAATAACAAGTCTAAAGAACAAAAAAAAAAAAAAAAAACTCGGAGAAATTTCAGAATAGACTTGGAATGAAAATATTAATTATTCATAATTCATAAATATTTGTTAATTATAATAAATATTCATAGTTAAAAATTATTTATAATTCAAGAAAAATCATAAACACATTCATAACACATTTTCTAGATTAAAAATTAATAAACAAATATAAACTTAATAATATATATTTTTTTATTAATCAAACTCAAACCCAAACTCATGAGCTTACAAGCTCACTAATTACCACCTACTCTAAATAGCTATCTTGAGTTTGAAACTTTTACTATTCGGAAGGTTTTTTAGTATAATTTTTTATTTGTATTTAATTGATTTTTAAAATTATATTAATATTTTATATTAAAATAAATATGTTAGGTTACAAAATCCAACATGATTTTAACTTCAAATATAAATAAATTTTATATTTAATTTAATCTTAAAAGACCAATTATATATTTTATAAAACTAATTTCAACAATCACGAGGATAATAGACTTTTTCTAGTAGTGTGGAAACACTCCTCTGCAAACTTATCTTAAAATTAACCTTATCTAATCCAGAGATATGCACTATAATTACATATTTTCTCAATCCACAACATATCAACTTTCATTTAAAAACATCTATAATTTTAAGGGATTAGTTTATAAATAATAATAAAAAAATTGGTTAATTTCTTAATGATACCTAACAAAACTTATTTTTTTCTAAATACAGTGGCAGATGTGATAACACCTTTACGACCTTTTAGCATACAGCCAGATATTTTTTTGAATATATCTATTTATTTGTTTATATAGCCAATTTCAATTACTTTTGCACTTGATGGTGCTATTTGTATAATATTAGAGGTCTTCGCATCCAGCATTATAATTAATAATAATAAATAAATAAAGGTTAGGCAGTACCAAAGAAAATATTTTAACATTCGGGTTGAATTTTATATCTTGCAGTGGCAGAGCTCATTTAAGATGAATGGAGTTTTGGATAAAATTATAAAATTATAAATAAGACCCTTTAAAATATTTAAATTTATTTATTTATTTTTGATGTATATCTTATAAGTGAGGTGTAGGATAGTTTTTATAATGACAATATTCATTTCCTATAGTATAATTAATAAATACACTTTATTTATTGGAGGGGGCTTTATGTTAAGTAGATGTTTTGGATCATGATCTAAATAGCTCTTAGAGGCAGTTTGGGAACACGTTTCAACTTACGTTCTCAAAAATTTTATTTTTTTTTTTATTTTTTGTTAAAATTGAGTGTGGTTTATACTTTTTGAATTGTTTTTATGTGCTGATATCAAAAATAATTTTTAAAAAATAAAAAAATCATTGGCATGTATTTCGACATGAAAAATTATTTGAAAAACAATTACTACCATACTGCCAAACATGCTCTTAAGCTTTGGCCACCTCTGCTGTAGTAGTTAAGTAATAAATTAAATTAAATGATTGTCTAAAACCATGTGCAAAACTGAAAATCTGGACTATTTCTTCAATCAATAAAGTAGCAGCAAAGGGTTTGTTAATGACAAGAGTTATTTTTTAAAGTATTTATTGTTTAAAAATATATTAAAAAATATATTTTTTTATTTTTTAAAATTTATTTTTATTATCAGTACATTAAAATAATAAAAAATTTTCAAAAAAATAATTTAAAAATAAAAAATTAATAAAAAAAACATAATTATACCATAATACCAAACCAGAACTAAATTTGTTGAGACAACACTGGAATTAGACAAGCACCTCACATTATTTACTTGTTGGGTGTGTGCGCTGAGGGAAGAGAATTATAGAGTTTTCTTTAACATTATTAAAATTAGTCAGTTAAAAACAAATAGTTATTTTCTTGATTTTCTGAATGCACTTAACAATATGTAGAGCACGTTCTTGAAATTATTTGAGAAAGAACATACAAACTAACCCAAAAATATCTAAAACTACTGATTTATTAAATCATCCTATGAATTAATTATATATGTGGTAAGTTAGATTCTTCTTTATGACATAATCAATCCTATCTTAAAAATATATTTGAATTTTGTCCTGTTTCTAAAAAAACTTATCAGTCATATTTCAGATTTCACAATCAATTTTGAATTTAATGATTTAGATAGGAAAACGAAAATAATAATAAAATAATCTGTCATTTTTATCACTACTTAATCATATCTAACTAATTTGAATTCAATAATTACATTCTGAAGGATAAAACATGACCGAAGGAAACACTAAGGACCCTCGACAAAGAAAAGAAGAAATTGACTACTAATAAACTATTAAATTACTAATAAATCACATGAATTATATATGGTAAGTTAGGTACATATCTTCTCTGTACTTAAACAATATTTCCTAAAAATATAACCTGCCAATTAATTATATTAAATTATACACGGAAAGATGGGCTGTTGTTTTCCTCTATACATAAAACATTTATGATTTACTAGTTTCAACGTGCCGACGTGTCTGTTTCAAATGTCAACGTGTGTAGAATCAACTATCCAATTATGATAAGTATGAAAATACATGTAAGTATATTTGTGGTTGTTTTTATAAATATTTTTTTATTTTAAAAATATATTAAAATAATATTTTTTATTTTTTAAAAATTATTTTTGATATAAAATATCAAAATAATTTGAAAATATAAAAAAATAATTTAAAATAAAAAAAGAGAAAATTTTCATTTTTTTAAATATGTTTTTGAAATACAAAAACAAAGATGATAAGTATCAAAATCAAATATTATATAATACACACGTCTTGGGCATCCAGCTCTTTTATCCTTCTTAAAGAATCTCATGTTTCTTGTAAATCTCTCTTTCTGTCACCTTCGGTTCCATTTGTTTCTCATAAAATAATTTGCTTTATCAAGATATTTTTCATATCTTTCCAAAAAAAAAAATTATTTTATAATATTTAGATAAGATAATAAGAATAGGAGCCGTGTGGTTTGTTTTTGCATTTTAAAATATTTTTTTAAAAAAATATTTTTTTTACTTTAAATTAATATATTTTTTTATATTTTTAAATTATTTTAATACGTCAAAATCAAAAATAATTTTTAAAAATAAAAAAAATATTATTTTAATATATTTTTAAATAAAAACACTTTAAAAAATAATTATAACTATATTTTCAAACAATTAAAGCCTCAAATTTAGAGATTCTATAAGGAAAGATAGAGCCTTGTAAGAATGAGGCTCGTGCAAAGAATTAAAATGTAAAAGATAATGTTTGAGATACTTGATTTCTTTATTAAATGACTGTTCACTTTTGAATTTTTATTATTGGTAAATCTTATAATTATAATTATCCCATTAAACGTGGTAAGATATGTATTTCATAATTTTATTTTATTTTTATAATAGATGTCACTTCATTTAATAAGGAAAAAAAATCTATATGTAGATTAGGTCGAGTTGTCATTATTTGTACTTCACCAATTTGATCACGCTATCCTCTACATGAAAGCACGTTTAATTGACCATTGTATCATCAATTTAAGTGTATCCTTCTCTCTCTCTCAATGAAAATGAAAGGTTCATGATACTACATGAATGATTGTCATTAAAAATAAATAAAATTCTGAATGATTGATACTAAATTAATGTTTCGAGAAATCTGTACAAAAATATATCAAAACCATAAGAAATACGAGAACAAGTTTTTTAATATTTAATATTTAATATTTAATATCAAATATTAAATATTTCAGAAACATTGGAAGAAAACAATACTAAAACCATAAGAAGTATGAAATGATTTTTTTTCAATAAAAGACTATTTTTTTGAGAAATAGTTTAATAAAAAGTTATTTTAAAAAATAACACATTTGAATTGTCTACATCACTACCGCAACTACAATTACGTTATCGACACTGCACAGCTCAGCACCAATAATAACACAATTCAAAGATAAACAAATATTTGTTGGAAAAAAAGTTTTCAACTGGTTGGATTAGAAAATATATTCAATTAAATTGTAACATAATCTGCATAATCCCTATTATTATTATTATTATTGCATGGTCAGACATGCAAACTACCTTTATTGCATAAATATATAGCTATGGGAAGACCAGATTTGGATATTTATTTTCATCTTTGCATTGCGTCGTTGTTGTCGCCGTAATCTTTGAAATTTTAGCTTGTTGAGGCAGCGTCAATGCCGTAATTAATCGATGTGAGAAGTAAATTTTGATTTTATTAATGTGGGTTATTAAATTATTTTCCGTAGATCTCAATTAATTTTATGAATTATAAAATTAATAATAATGTAAATTTTTAGTAATTTTGAGGTTTAAAAAATTTAAATTAGTGATTTTAATAAAACAAATCTAGAATATTATTAGTTAAATTATACCCTTAAAATTAAATTTTTTTTTTATTACAAGATATTGATGTTGCTTCAAACTCGAGTATGTTCTCCTTGCCAATACACTAACTTGAAAACAAATAATAAAAATCCATTATTAATGCCAAGGAACAACAAACTTGAACAGAAAATCTTGTATCACCAAAACTCAAACTCAAAAAGAGAACATGGAATAGTTATAAACTAGAAAGGTATTATTTACAGCGGTAGGATTCAGATTTTTTTTTTTTTTTTTTTTTTTAATAAGAGGATATTAAAGTGATGATAACATGAATCATCACAAAATAATTTGATTAATATAAGAAAAAAAATCATAAGATTTAAGATTAAATATTCTAATATTAAATGATGAAATTTTTTAAAAAAAATAGATCAATTTAAAAAAAACATCAAAGAAAAAAATCCAAGTCAACCTAAATTAACTTGACTAATCCGCTACACATGAAGTGAGACTAGAATAAAAAAAATAAAAAATAAAAAAGGATATAGGAAAATGATTGAAGTTCAATCAATAAAAAAACATTGTAAAAAATTAACTCAAGTCTACTTGGGTTAACTTGACTAAAGCAAACTCGGGATAACACTAAAAAAATGAAAGAAAAAAAATCACAAAGCTCAAAGGCCAATAATTTATACCAGGGATTAAAGTTCAAAAAATTCAATTAAAAAAATAAGAAAAAAAAACCTTAGTCAACCTAGGTTAATTTGACTAACCAGCTAACTAGGATATGAGATTAGAATAATCCTACAAAAAAAAAAAGGAACAAATCACAAAACTCAAGGCCTAATAACCTAATATTGAATAATAAAATTAAAAAAAAAATCACTTTGTAAAAAAGGATATAAAAAGATTAGTGATCCGGGTCATAAGAGCAAGATTAACCCATAAAAGACAAACATGAAAAATAATGACTTAAAATTAACAATCATAAAAAACTAAAAAACAAAATAAAATAACAATCAAAATAATGATGACTAAATATGGTAGAAAAACTAAATGAAAGAAAATATTTAGAGACTAAATTGAAAAAAAGATAAATTAAGAAAATAATAAAAATTTAGCAATCAAAAGAATGAGGACTAAAATTGGATAAAAAAAATGAGAAAAAATGTTGATGGGTAAAATAGAAAAAAAAATCAAGAAAATGATAAAAAAAAAAGCAATTAAAAGAATAAAGACTAAACAATGATGACCAAATATGGTAGAAAAACTAAATGAAAGAAAATATTAAGAGACTAAATTGAAAAACAAGATAAATTAAGAAAATAATAAAAATTTAGCAATCAAAAGAATGGGATTAAAATTGGATTAAAAAAAATGAAAAAAAAAATGTTGGTGGGTAAACTAGAAAAAAAAATTAAGAAAATGATTAAAAAGAGCAATTAAAAGAACAAAGACTAAATTAAATATAAAAATTAAATGAAATAAAATACTATGGGACAAAATTGAAAAAAAATATTCAAAAAACCAACACAAATAGCAATTAAAAAAATAAGTGCCAACATTAAAATAAATACAAAATAAAAAATATAATTGAATTTTGAAATGTCAAAAACGAATCCTGATATCAAGAGAAAGAAAAGAGGAGGAGAAAAAAGTTCATCGCTACTGAACCATCGTAGATTGAACTACACACTCCACCTCGTTGACTACATCACCATATGATGTTTTAGTAGACATAACAATTAGTCATTTTTGTCTATGAACGTCGGTGAATATGATGTCTAAAAAGCATGGACATTGTCTGCTTAGTGGCGCATGCCTAACACACACCTTTTCTTTCTTATATTATTTATTATTTGTTTTAGAAGAATGATTTGCCCTTGCTCAAATTTAAATTGGAAATAATAATTAAAAAAAATTTTTTTTTATAAAATAACAAAAAAGACCTCGATAACATGTTTAGTATTTTTTTTTCTTTTAACAAAAATTTAGTCTTTTGACTATTTTGAAAAAAAAAAAAGAACATGAAGTTTGATGCGACCCTAACTTTAACACCAATAGATTCACTAGAGGTCCGATTGGATTTATTCACAAGACCTAGAGCAATGATGTTCAAGGAGGCAATTAATGGATTTCTTCAAAATAAATGGGTTAAGATGGATTTTGAGAGAAAAATATTGGATTTTAATTTTGGTGATATCTTGATTTATATCAAAGGATTATATGAACACATTAATCCTTTAAGGCGGGTTCTTGAAATACCTGGAAAGAAATTATTATATGCTAATCTAAAAAAATGTGATTTTTATACGGAAACAATTATGTTCTTAGGTTATGTTGTTCATGCAAAATAGATTGAGATGCATGAGACAAAAATCAAGGATATTCAAGAATGTTCTACACTTAAGATGGTAAGAAATTTTCATGGTTTATCTAGTTTTTATAAAAGACTTTTTAAAGATTTGAGTATTTTAGCTGCACCATTGATGAAATTGTAAATATTGTAATCCATCAAACTAATATCTAAGTCAGGTTGGATATTAAAGTAAATCGGGTAGGAGTTGACCTAGTGTGACTAGGCCAACTTGGCTAATGAACTCGTGGCTTGATAGACTTGACCACAACCCATTTTAATAAAATAAAAAACAACGTCAATTCAATTTTTGTATAAAAATTTATTGAAATGACAACGTTCTTCATTGGCCTAGGTTGAACCAAGTTAAGCCGTGATGTAGATCATAATCTTGACTGGATTTAATAACATTAATTTTTAAAATCTATTTTTTTAATTAATTAAACATTTATAAAATAAATATTTACTTGAAAGTCAATGAATAAAATTATTGATGAGAGATTTAACTCTTCAATCTAGATTCCATTTTACTCATTAATTTATCACTTTATTGTTTTAACAAGAGCTTATTTTTTAATTGTAAGTATATATTTTTTTTTATCAATAGAAACCTATCATGAGCTTCAAAAACAAGTTT
This sequence comes from Populus alba, assembly GCF_005239225.2. Lineage (NCBI taxonomy): Eukaryota > Viridiplantae > Streptophyta > Magnoliopsida > Malpighiales > Salicaceae > Populus > Populus alba. The sequence continues at coordinate 4,390,426 of NC_133289.1, read as the reverse complement.
TTTTTTTATATGAAAAAAAATTTGTTTGTGATTGAAAGAAACAATAAATGAGATTTTTTGTGCAAAAAAAAATTATTTTTAAATCTATATTTACCTAAAAACACTTAATAAACACTTTTAGAATCTTAATCAACTAATTTCTAAAATCAAGCACCTCTAAATTGGTTTTAAAATACAAAATCAATACGGAAAAAAAACTCTCAACCCAATCTTCTTTTTACATCATCATGCTAGCTAAAAAAATACCTCAATTTTTCCTTTTTCATTAACATAGAAGCTAAAAAAATACCTCATTGACACTCCTTTTGTTAATACGAACATATCGACATATAAAATTGGCATTTTTTATTCATGGAATCTGCCTGCCAATTGCTTTATCTCTTCCTCATCATTTTCCAACAATTTTTTTTCTCCCCTCTAAAACTCTCGAGAATTGAAATGTGAATAAATAAAGTTTTGGAAAAAAGGATAAAAGTTTCAAACTAAAAGGACAACAAATGACATTAAAAAAACTTTGCAAACCAAATTTTCTAAATTTGAGCCTCATGAACAATTAAAAAACGTTGTATGTTTTCCTCATTATAAATTTTGGTCCTGTTTTTTTATTTTTTTCCAAGAAATAAAATCAAATATTCTTTTGCAAAACTGAGCATCCATCCAATATCATGAGTTTTTTTTTTTTTTTTTTTACATTGCGCTAATTTCATAAGAAAAAAATCAAAATAAATTATCAAATTTAATTTCCAGTGAGCATAATATGTGAAAGGACATAATTGAAAAAAAAGAAGTTAAATGACCGCAAAATAATTAACTTTAAAGACCAAAACAAATAAATATAAAACATTATTGCAATCTCCAGTTTTGTATAAATTGACATACGATATTTCACCATCTCTTTTAGATTTTCTCTTAATAAAAAGAAAAAACAAATAAATTTGCAACACCTATCAAATAATTGCATCGGATCCCTCCAAATATATACATAGCAAAAGATGTATATTTTGTGGTAGAAAAAAATTGAAAAAAGGAAGAATGAAAGATCGAAAGAAAAATATAAGCCTTGCAATAGAAAACAATAAATAGCGTGAGTAAATCATTGTAGCCCATACCAGTGGAAACCAAACTCATTATACTGTGGACTTTCACAATATATATTTTTTTTCATCCTAAAAGTTTTTTTTTCATCTTTTTATAATCAAATTGAAGGCCAATTCATGTTGATTTGTTAGGAAAGTGTAAGATTAAAAGTCAGGGGATCAAAGTGGAAAAAACAGAGGAGATGATTGTCTTTTTCGAACTTTTGGCAAAATATTTACTATATCCTTATACCTTTTGAATTATAAATATTAGAACCCATTAATTTTTGAAATTAGACAAAAATCAATTTTAGTCTGGAATTTTTTTTATTTTTTATTTTTCAACCCCTAATTAAAGAGAAGAGAGAAAAAGTTGTTGGGTTTTTGGAATTGAAAGAGATAATCATTGTTAGAGTCAATTTCTACAACCAAAATAGTTGATTTTAATGTCAACGAGTTTCATTTTGTGAGAGGACCTCCATTTATGTAATTTTTCGCCTTCAAATTGCATAAAAAGAAATTTTTTTTCTGAGTTGATTTCTTGTTACTTTTTTGAGGCCATTAGTGAGTTTATCTAGATATCTAGAGTATTGTTTTAGATGTATTGGGTCAAAAAAGGTTGACAATTGAATTATTTAACAAAAATACATAGGACTGTATTTTTTTGACAACATTTGTTACCCAAATTTTAGGCATATGACAAGGTCATCTATATTTTTTTAAAAAAAAAAATTGAAGGGGGGGTGATGCATTATACACTATTTACTATTGCAAAAAAAAGAAAAAAAAAAAAGAAAAGAGAGAGATTTGGCTTGTGAGCCATGCCTCTTTCATAAGCCTTGTGCACAAGCTAGATTTTTTTAATTATAGGCTAGACACGTAGATAGGTCCACATACGTAGCCTGTTTGTTATTTATTTAATTTTTAATTTAATGTATTTTAACCCCTTAAAATAAAAAAAATACATGATTAAAAAGAAACCCTCATTTTGGCATCAAACTTTAACAAAATTAGAGCTATTTATTTTTTAATTTTAATTCCACACACATCCTCTATTTTATTTTTTAATAAAATTGTTGTTTGATATAAAAAATGTCTCTTATACCCTATTGACATATAATTGAATGAAAAATATTAATTTTGGGGAATGATTGTTTTTAAATCTAAAATGATATATAATCTAAATTGCAGGTTTGGTAAGTTAATTTTGGTTAACTCGTGTTTTTTTATTTGTTAGTTGTTGAATTAAATATTTTTATTATCAATTTTTTTTAATATTCATTTTAAAAAAACATGCTTGCAAATTCATTTTTTTTTTTTTTGTAAAAAAAATCATTCAATCATCAAATACAAAAAAAAGAAGAAGCAAAACTATGGCCACTATTGTAGGGTCAAAACCTTGGAGGAACATGGAAAAAAAAAGGTGGGTGAGCAAATACATCATTTGCACGAGAAACCTCAAGAAATGACAGATGAACAAACCAGAAGAATTAACATTTTAAGTTGCTGTTGGATCATGAAATGACTACGTATTTTGAAGTCTTTCATGACCAATAAGGCATCGGAGAGGGAAAAAAGCAACAACTGACTCTTTGTTCCTAATGGGGAAGATCAGACGGTTATAAACTTGAGATCAGGAGAAGGAATTAATAGTGATTGTTCCCGTGGCACTAGATAATCCACCCCTCTCTTTGACTCCTTGTCTACTTTTCTTTCTGATACTTCGAATGTGAATGAGAAACAGTAAACTATCAAGAATGGTAAAAAGGGTAGGTTGTTTTATTTATATATATATGGTAATTAGTTCGATTTTTTTATGACATAATCCATCTTTTCTTATATGTGTGTGTGTGTGTGTGTGTGTGTGTGTGTATATTAATTTTCTACTGTTTCTAAAAAAAACATACTAGGTTTCAGATCTCACAGTTCACTTTGAATTTAAATATTATTTAGATAGAAAAAATAAAATAATAAAAAATTAAGTAGTCATTTTTATCATCTACTTAATTATATGCATTTAACTTAAATTCAATATATAATTACATTTCAAAAGATAAAACTTGACTGAAGGAGACACAAAATTAAGGATCCCCAGCAAAGAAAAGAAGAAATTGACTACTAATAATTAAACTATTAAATTACTAATTAATAAATTATATATATATATGGTTAGTTGGGTTCATATATTTAATTTCTGCACATTGTACAGAAACAATTCTTCGTAAAAATATGACCTGCTAATTAATTATATACAGAAAGTTTGGTTCTTATTTTCCTCTATACAGAAGACATTTATGATTTGCCTTTTCTCACTACTCTTTTTTTCCTTCTCAATTTGTGTAAGAAAACAAAAATTGAGTTGTCAATTTCGACATTTTTAGGGAGGCCTTGCTCACGTATTCCGTGTGAACATTACCAAACACGCGTTTGACAATCGTCATCTCTATTTATCCATGCAAATCGTCATCGTGAAATCGTCATCACTTGCGTAAGTTCTGTGCCAATTATTGGGTATAAAACCATTCTCCCACACCTTCAAGTACTCACAAAATCCCACACTCTATCTATTTCAGCAACAAAAATCAATCAATCCAACTAACATACTTCTTTTCCCCTACACTTCCAGCAATTAAGATGGGAGTACAGCCTCACATCCTCCTTGTCACATTCCCGGCTCAAGGTCACATAAATCCAGCCCTTCAATTTGCCAAACGTTTAGTAGCCATTGGTGCACACGTCACCTTTTCTACAAGCATGGGTGCCGAACGTCGGATGTCCAAAACCGGAACTTATCCTAAAGGCTTATCTTTTGCTGCCTTTGAAGATGGTTCCGAACATGGGTTCAGACCCAGTGATGATATCGACCACTACTTCACCGAGCTCAGGCTAGTAGGCTCAAAATCTCTGGCTGAACTTATTGCGGCGAGTTCCAAGAATGGCCGGCCATTTACGTGTGTGGTTTACTCCAATCTCATACCATGGGTGGCGAAGGTGGCACGTGAACTAAACCTCCCTTCAACGCTTCTGTGGAACCAATCTCCTGCTCTTTTAGACATCTTCTACTACTACTTCAACGGCTATGGTGATACTATCAGGGAGAATATCAATGATCCAACGTTTTCGCTGAAATTACCCGGTTTGCCTCCTCTTGGCGGCCGCGACTTACCCTCATTTTTCAATCCTAGAAATACACATGCTTTCGCAATCCCGGTAAATAGAGAGCATATAGAAGTCCTTGATGAAGAAACCAACCCAAAAGTTCTTGTCAACACATTTGATGCATTAGAGTGTGAGGCTTTGAATTCAATAGGCAAGTTTAAGTTGGTTGGTGTTGGCCCTCTGATTCCATCAGCCTTTCTGGATGGAGAAGATTCAACGGACACTTCTTTTGGTGTGATCTTTTTCAAGGCTCAAAGGACCACATAGAATGGCTTAACTCGAAGCCTGAATCCTCTGTGATTTATATAGCGTTTGGAAGCATATCCGCTCTGTCAAAGCCACAAAAGGAGGAAATGGCTCGTGCCTTGCTAGAAACTGGCCGTCCATTTTTGTGGGTCATAAGAGCAGATAGGGGAGAGGAGAAAGAGGAAGATAAGCTGAGCTGCAAGGAAGAGCTTGAAAAGCAAGGAAAGATAGTGCCGTGGTGTTCTCAAGTGGAGGTTTTGTCACATCCATCAATAGGCTGTTTCGTGACACATTGCGGGTGGAACTCAACTTTTGAGAGCTTGGCTTCCGGGGTGCCAATGGTGGCTTTTCCACAGTGGACTGACCAATTGACGAATGCTAAGATGGTTGAAGATGTATGGAAGACGGGGGTGAGAGTCACGAGTTCCAACAAAGAAGGGGTAGTTGAAGGCGAGGAGATAGAGAGATGCTTGGAGGTGGTCATGGGAGGTGGAGAACGAGGAAAAGAGATGAGAAAGAATGCCAAGAAATGGAAGGAATTGGCAAGACAAAGTACTAAAGAAGGTGGCTCTTCTTACAATAATCTGAAGGCTTTTGTCGACGAGATTGCAGGAGCAGCTACGTCGTCAGAAATATAAGATTTGGTCTATTTGTTTGTTAGAAGTTATTTTTTTTTTGAAAAGTAAATTTTAAAAAAATAAAATATTTTTTGATGTTTGATAATGTAATAAAAAATAAATTGAAAAATAATAAAATTATATCATAAAAATTAAATTAAAAAATAATTTATTAATATTTTATTTTCTGATATTTTGCTGTAATGAATAATCTAATCTAGAAACCAACCGAGGTGGGATTAAACCCTTTGAAGTTATTTCCTTTATCATGTAAGTAAAATCTTTAAATTTCTTCATGTAAAACAAGTTCTTATTTTTTATTATTAATAATAAAATCTTTCTGTACTTTGACTAGAAAATGAGGCATACGTGTTCATTTTGTAATTAATCAAGTCCCTAGCTTGCCTGCTTGATGCTACCTTCCCAATGCCGTTCCCCAGATCAACTGCAAATTTCATTCCTTCTCTTCCCTCACGTATTATTCTAAAAGGCTTGTATGATCTGTTTTAAATAAGATTAATTACCCAAATTTAGTAAATGAGTTTAAAAATGCTAAAGTTTGAAAAATAAAAAACATTTAAAAGCATAAAGGCGACGAAAAAATCTCTAAATCCACCAAGGCGAAAGAGAAATTTGAAACGAACTCATCCTACCAATGTCGACATGCTGGCGGAAGTAGAATGAACTAAATGCATGTATGATTGTGATTAAAAATAAATAAAATCCTAAATGAATAGAAAGTAAATTAATATTTTAAGATTCTATACGAAAATATATTAAAACCATGAGAAATATGAGAAACAAGTTTTTTATTATTTAAACCCAAGTATTTCTGAAATATTATAAGAAAGTAATGTTAAAACCATAAGAGATATGAGAGGGTTTTTTTTTTTTTTTTTAATAAAAGACTACAATTTAGTTTGTCGAATTAAAATTTAGCATTTTGAAAACAAATTAAATGGAATTAAAGTGTTTTTCCAGGCTTTTAATTGAACGTAGATATTATTGAAGGTTTTAACACAAGCAAACCCTATTCGGCTATTCTTTTCATCATGCCACGCAACCCCCCAAAATCCCTTTCCTAGCTAGTTGAGATCACCAACGTTTGATCACAAAAGAAAACAAAAATCAATTGAGGGATTTTACTATTAATTGTCTGAAATTTCCCATCCTTTTTAATACAAAACCAAACCAAAAACGAACATAAAGATTTTTATTACAAGGCATTGATCTTTTTAATTGAGTGACGCATGGACTGGGTTTTGGTGAGAATTGGTGAGAGAGAAGGCAAGGACTTGTCAAGCGCAGCACAACATAATGGACCAGGGACGTTATAGATTAATAATAAGAAGAAAAATTAAACGACGTGAAAGGCCGACAAATAAACTTGGATATTTATTTTCATCTTTTTTTTTTTTTAAGTTTAATGTAGGTGTCCGGACTAGTTTGCGCGCACTTCGACTAATCCCACGGGCCCTAAAGTTAACGACCATGTAAGCCTCCAGTGGCTATTATATGAGCAATCTAGAACTCGAACCTAAGACCATAAAAAAAACAAACCTCTTAGTCCCAAGCTCTTACTACTGGCCATCATATTTTCATCTGCATGGCGTCATTGTTGCCGTAACCGTTGAAATTTAAATTAAGGCTCGCGGAAGCAGCGTCAAGGCTGCCATTGTTGAAGAAGCGGGTTATGGTGATGATGTGAGTCATGTGACAAGTGAAATATTTTCTTCTGCGTCCATAATGCGATGCAACAAACTCAAATATGATATTTCCAAGTTTGGGCGCTATGCTAACTTGAAAAAAAAAAACAAAAAAAACTCACTCCACTATTAATGCCAAGTAATAACATCCTCAAACAGGATATCTGTGCATCACAAAAACTCAAACTCAAAAACAAAACATGAAATAGTTATAAACTAGATGCTCTGCCGGCGCTACGCCGCGGGTTTGCAAGTGAAAATGGCCAACTGAAGAAATAAAAAAAAGGGCAGTCAAAGCAACTTTTGTTTAAAAAATGGAAGGTGTTAGGGAGGAATAACAACCGGATTGGTTTGACTAATTGCAAACGATCTTTATCTTAGCTCAGATTCACCAGAAACTTTTATCCAATCATTTCTATATGCATTACACAAAGCTAAAACATAAAACAATTTTTTCTTTGCTTTGGCATTGGCAAGTAACAATTTCAAAGCTCGTAAAACATCTTTGTTCATGCATGGACCAAATCAGTGAATGGTGTCTTAACCTTCACGATGGAAAAAGACAACCACGAGGAAAAACAGCAGCACACAAATGTATGACAACTCGAGAGACTAAGTAGACAGAGAAGTGCCAAGCAGAGAGCAACTAAAAAATACAAAACAAAAGACAAAAAGGTAGGAAATGGGTCTAATTAGCAAAACTGACGGGAAAAAACTAACCTTGCAATCCCATGTAATCACCCACCGTCCAGGGAAAATTAGACAGATGCTCACGATCCAAAAGAAAGCCTCGCCATCAATAATACCACGTGGCTATTCAATGAAGAGATAAGAAATAAAAAATAAACATGGAAAAAAAATTCAACCAAAAACAACGGCAGCCAACGAATTCATTTAGTAAACAACGAGCTAAATGGAGAGGAACATTCAATTCAAAGCTGAAACACCAAACATAGTAACCACCCCAGCCAAATTAGAATTAAAACAACTTAAAAAACCAGTCAAAAAAAGAAAAGAAAAGGAGTAAATGAGTGGCTGATCAGCTATTATCAGTTGATACTTTATTCGTTGATCGAGTAGAAGGATCGAGGCGGCTTGCTAACTGGTCTCATGTTCAAAATTAACACCATAAAGGGTTTCGATATGTTCGAGTAACCATGTAAAGCCAATTTGATATAATAGATCCATAAAGCTTATATAAATACTCGGAAGTTCTTGCTAAATCTCACCACCAAAGCCTTGAACAGAAGTAGAACGAACAGTACTGAAACTTATCTACCTAGCTTTTCTGCTCGCTAAAGAAGGCTAAAACATGGCCATATTGATGGTTTTCTGTTCTGTTGCTTCATGGTTTCCATTTGGTTCTTTTGCACGTTCCTTCTCAAATCCCTAAAGAATCACACAAGTTTCTGGAGCCAAAATTCGACGCCCATGCAGCAAGCCCTCCAGCTTTACCTATCATCGGCCACCTCCATTTACTAGGCTCAGATTTGGGGACTTCCTTGCATAGGCTAGCACAGCGCTATGAGAGTTCACCTTATCAAGAATGCTAACATGAATGCTTTGAAGAAATCCATGAGAGTCCACCCTATCAAGAAGTCTGTGGTGATGTTCTTTTATTGCGAGCTAATTATATGCTAATACTCGTGTCATATTCTTCACTTTGTAGTATTTCCCCTTGCCTTTCAAGATTGAATTTTGACGTTATAGATTTGTCAACCAGGATGATATATATTCTAACAAGAAAAAAAATATTCTGGGAGGGATGTGGCTGTGACTTGTGATGTTAAATTAGAATTTTACATTTCTGTCCTAACCAGTAGCCTGACAATTCATTAAACACTCTAAAACTGACAATTACATTAGGCTGGTACCTTAATCAAGTTCAGATCAGGCAGAAGCAGACCACTGTAATGCAATCCCTGAAGCTGTCTTTTAGTGTGTTTGGTATTGCGATAGCTGTTATAATTTTAAAAAAATTGTTTTATAAAAAATGTTTTTAATTGAGGTTGGTTTGAAAAAATAGATGTTTAGTTAAAATTATGGTTGAAATTGAGGTTGAACAAAAAGTAGTTTAATGTGTTTGGTTAAGAATACTTTTGAAATTGAGGTTATAAAATAATTTTAAAAAATATATATTAATATTGATGATTTTTAATTTAAATATTATGGATTTAACTATTGTTATTACATCATGAAATAAATCATACTTAATATAAAATATTTTTTATTATTCTATAAAACCATCTACAATTCCGTTACGTACAAAATACATCCCATAAAAACTACAGTTTTTATAATTTTTTTAGCATATAATAAAATTAGATAAAAATATTATCAAATATAAAATTCACTCTAAATTAATTTTTTTTTTTAAAAAAACTTAACACACTAAAAAAAACCACAGTGCAAGTGAACAGTGTGCTGATACATACTGTTCATGTAATTGCACTCTTCAATGAACAGTGTAATTAGTGAACAGTGCAAGAAAAGCAACCTTTAGCTGCTTCTTTTAACCTTGCGTTCCAAACACAAAAATTAATAGGGTTTTATGAATAGTAATCAGTGGTTTTTCCTTTATCAAACACTTGTTTTCTGCGTATTACATTAAACGTGATTTTTAAAGCATAAACAAACGTACTCAAATGCATGTATATCCTGTCTAAGTGGAGAACGTGCTAACCCATTATTCAATACAGAGTGATGCTCTTGCCCGGTGCCAAGCCAAGGCTGGCAAAATTCTAGTATTTTATTCTTCACACCAATGGTGGCTATTATTGAATGGCATTCCCTCGTTGGTGGGTGCATATGCGGTCTAGAGATTACAGTTTGGCACTCCGGTGACAGACCAACAGACATGCAACGTGTCAGGATCCTATACGGCGACCCATCCACATTAGTGGACCAATCAGATTTTAGCTGTAACAGTTCAGAGGAGGGTCCACACTCCCCACAAATACTCCATTATATATATGTTTGCACATTCTGCACAAGCTTGCGTACACTTTAACTGATATCTTTTTCCTCTATTTTGCTTACAATTAGCATCTGCAATCTTCCATAGACTGCACTCTTCTTATTCTTCAGAAATGGCAAAAGTCAGGATCTCCAAGGCCATTATGGTTATCTATGTGGTGGCTCTCTTCATGGTAGCTACTAACGTATCAGCACAGGTGGAAGCCCCAGCCCCAGCCCCAGCACCATCAATGGACACTGGAGCAGGATTCTCTCTTCCAGTTTCTAGTGCTGTTATCGCGTTCTCTCTTATCATATCATTTATTTCTCTTTTAAAGCTTTGAGTTTTCTATTGAAGATGAAGGATGGTGATGGATCTTGTTCTTAATTTGGGTGATTTCTTGGTTTCCTGAGTGGTTGTAGGATTGCGGTGGACTGATTCTTTACCGTTGTTATTCACTGTTAAATGATGGCAACAAATTTTATTTTTTTTACTGTGTAATTTATTCTTCACTAAATCAAGATTATGCTTTTCAACTAGTTCGAACTTTCTCATTCCCTCTTTTCCGTTTCACTCTGAAATTATACTACTTTGAGAAACATTGTATGATTTATCCACCATTATATAACCAGCTGAAGTTGTGGGATTTCCACATGCATTTCACAAATTATTCTATCATTTCCTGATAAAATTGGAACAGCGCAGATCATGCTATCATAAACTCGTAATATATATTGGAAGAAAATGCAATGATGTTGAGCGAGTAAGCGTTCAGCAGAAACAATTGATCGGTATGAAGGTTCCAAAACAGATCAAAGCTTATTGCTGCAAGTCAGGAGGAATTTAGGAACTTGCAAGGAAAAGTGCTCTCTGTCACCAACTAGGGAGATGGTATAATGATAATTTGGGATCGACTCAATGCAAATCTGTAATAAAGAGCGACAAGAAGTCCTGTGCAAATTTTTCTGACTTCGAAATAAGCCTAGGTTTTACTTTCGCTAGCATAAATAGTACATGTATAAGCAGGTCATTAATCTGATGTCCATGAATTCTTCCTAGCTATCTATACATTTAATTTTCATGTACGAAGTCAAATAGCAGCAGAATCCTAACTTTCAAGATGCAGTCCCTTCGGACTCTTGAATGTCAAGTTCATGCTCTGCCACCAGGATACAAGAATCTGCTTCAAGAGATGAAGTTGAGCTCTCGTTCTTCAATAATGAATCCCTGGGTGAGTTGAGCATGTCTGTGGTACACTGCACATCAGGCATTATCCCAACTTGATCTATGTCATGAAGTGCAGGCGATAGATACTTTGCAACCGTGACAAATAGAGCCGATCCATCATGCAACTCTGTGACACTCTGCAGGAAGAAAATTTAAGAAAAATAGTAAGCTCATGCAATCGAGGACATTGGTTTAGACTTGATCAAGATGGTGGACAAGGTTGCAATAGCTGCATAAGATGATAACTGGAAAGATTAAAATTAGCACTACAAAAGTTTTTCTTCCATATTTTGTTTATGTTCTCGTTTTTAGCTTGAAAGAATTTCCATACCTGATAAAATGATTCAAATCCATAATATCATGCCACTACCAAGAGGTCCATGACTCAATAACATCAACAAACGATACCTGAATTTTTCCTTTGCCAAAGGTTTTGTGTCCCACAAGGATAGCTCGCCCATTGTCATGCAGTGCTCCAGCTAGGATCTCACTTGCGCTTGCACTTCCCTCATTGACCTGTTCCAAGTAGTAAAAAGTTTCAGAAGCCATAGGTTTGAAGGCATAATATGTACATTGTTAACAAACCAAATGCATTAGAAACTTATCAATTGGTTCTTACAAGCACAACAAGTGGATCATGTGTTATGGCATGTCCATCGACCATGTTAATGGGCAGCATATTTCCATCTCTATCAATTGTGTTCACAAGAGTCTCATCTCCGTCCAGCCAAATTTGTGCAACATCAAGTCCAGCTTTTACCAGCCCCCCCTGTAAAATGAATAGAAGGTTAAACAAACAGCCCCATGAGTAATCTAAAGGAGGCCATGAAATTTAACTTTTCTAGCTTTCACAAATATGAAAACTAGAAACTTACTGGATTGTTTCGTAGATCCAGTATGTATGAATGCACACCCTGAGTTTCCATGTCCAGAATTGTATTTGCCATATCAATTGCAGCGCTCTGTCAAAACAGACAGAAAGAAGGAAGACGTCTAATAACTACAGTGAGAAAACTAACATCCATTGTGCAAGATATAATCATAAGAAAGGAAATTCTAGTTTGTCTTAGAGGTGTTCTGGAATGACTACCTGAGAAAAGGCTGACAACTTCACATAACCAGTCTTTGTTAGATGGCCATCCGGGGTTTTATGGGGGATGATAGTGCTAGATATCGGGGACAGCGTAATGTACTCACGAGGTAGATTGACCTTCAAGAAGATGGAACATGTTTCACATATCAACCCGTTGGAGAAATTATAATGAACTTACAATAAACAAAGCTAGTTTTGTGCCATGCTTTTGCGTTAGATGATATGGAGAATGCCTTATTTGATGAACAAATACCAAGCCATGCTAATCCATGCAGGACAATGAAAGACTTGATACCTCTCTGATACCCGCATCGCTACTTGACTCCATGGCCTGGAAAAATGAATGCTAAACTATTAGTTATCTAAAGCAATTGGCAGTTTTCAAGAACATCAGCTTTTGGAAAATGACACTAAAACAGGAAAATCCATTATTACCCGTGGAGACTAGGAATATCATGCATTAGGAAATAGTCAAATCAAACATTTCATTTTTTGCTGGTTCAGAAAGCACTAAATAACATGTATCCATACATTAGGATAGACTGAGCCTGTAACTAGTGTTTGCCACACAGCCTAACTATCTGAGCTCCATAAATGAGGATACAGGGAGACTTAACTGCCAGGACTATAATTTAAGGGACTATCAAGGAGCACAGATTTCCAAAAGTAAGCATAAATCAAAGTTCCTTGCTATGCATCTGGACAGATACAGCAGTTTGGATAGAACATCAATATAACAAGCAAATTCCCATGATTCTAAATAAATGCAGATGCCCTTTCAGTAACGATACATCTATCGAATCATGTAAATATAGTGAAACCCAATGCTGACAGTCAAGGAAAGAGCATAGATGATTACACTGTGGACTTTTACTTTGACAGATGTTCCAGCAGTCCCTCTAAGCTTCTGTGCTGCAGCTTCACTAGTAACACCATCAAGCCTCTCCCCTAAAATTGTGCGAAAGAAATTCAATGGTTAAGATGGTTTAATTTGAATAGGAAAACTAGAAAGTGAAAAAAGGATAACAGACATTCATAATCGACAAAAAAAAAAATCTTTGATGACTCTCCCTCGAGTGAACTTGGAGCGTAAGGCTCCGTCATAATTGCAGTGAAATATCTAATTGTGCAATGTAGTCTCTTCCAATTGAATTACAAAAAAAAAAAAATAGAGCCACAAAGAGAAAAATATGATATATTAACCAGTAAAATACCATTAATCTCAATCAATTCATCTCCTTCATGTATACCAGCACGAGCAGCTGGGCTACCCTTTACACAAGACAAAACAACCTGCAATGTCAAGGAAAACATTAGTTTAGTCAAGGGAAAGACTGCCACTGCATAAAGGCCCAGCACCTTAAATATCCTGAAATTAAGTAACCAGCAATCAATATTTCACAAGTCACAAGCCATTACAATGACGAAAAGTCTCTCACACATCACTAACCAAATGGCCTGTCCTTGGTTCAATGTTTATGAAGATCCCAACTCCTTGCAAATTTCCATCACTGCCAATTCTAAAACTTTGGTACTCCTGTAAATCCAAAACCAAGCAATTTTAAGCTGAACTGCAATTAAACAAAATAGGCGATGATTCTCAAACCTAATGCACAACAGTGAAAAATGACAACTAATATAGCAAAGACAAAAAATTGCAACTTTATAAGACCTTTGGACTGATAATCCGAGTAAAAGGATCCCCGAGAGTAGAAAGCATCCCACTAATTTTTGTATATGCCACATCCGCTGAATTTAGAGGAAACATTTCCACCATTGTTTGTTGCAACTTTAGGTCCCAGTCTATATCAATAATAACCAATAAAACTCATTAGAAACTTTCATTTCCTTCCCTGCCTTAGTTTCTACTCTATCAAGCAAAAGCAAAATGATATTCCATAAGTTAGATTAACAAGATCAGAGTAAAAATATTCAAAAATACCTTGATGATTAAATGTTGGGTCTACAAATGTTTCTCTAATCAAACCCCATGCCTCCACAAGTGTTCTTTGCACTGTATTCACCTAACAAAGAAACCATCCTCACTCAGCAATTAACCTTGCTAACACCTCCAGTACTAACTGGGGCATCAAAACCATACGTGTATTTGATGGGTCACATATGCTTAGCCCATGATCAGATATCAAAGTCACCACTAACAGTAGCACTTCTGCTCAACAAATTAATATAAAGAAGAAGAAAAGGCACCTCGGGAGCGCGGGAAACAGGAAAAGCGACCGTTAGAGACTCTGCAAAAGCTGGAGCATCATAACAAACCGAAGCCAAAGCTGTAGCGGCGGCGGCAAAGCCAATCACACCTTTTCCGATAGATTTGATAAAATCTTGACCGTTGGAATGCAATTTGGACTCTGTTTTTTTCACCGTTGGAGACGATGAACCAACACAAGGCACGGACACGCTCCATTTCTTGTTTATAGTGCGTGATTTTAAGCTCGAGAATCGATGTGAAGGGAGTAAAAAGGATGTGGGTTTTGGAGATTTTGTTGAGATTGGTGAGAGTTCAAGATTTGGAAACAGAGATTCCATGATTTCTCTTTTTTAAGGAAAAATGTTTTTTTTTTTTTAAATAAAATGTTGTCGCTGATTTTAATGAAGGGAAGGCTAATTAATTACTATATTTTCTTAAGAAAAAAAATGTTAATAAAATGTTATATTTTTCGTGAATATGGTTAACCGTTATTTGTTGATGGGGATTCTACATGGGTCCACAAGAATCTAATGACTTGTGGTAATGGGATCTGTTGCGTTGCGTGTCCGAGAATCCCAATGGGCAAGTACACATGTAAAAGCAGGACTCCGAACTCTTTGAGTGAGTTGCCACAGAAGACAGAAACTTGAGAGAGCAAGCAAGGAATTTCAGACAAAAAAACAAAACATGGGAGGAGTAATTCTCGAAGATTCAAAGCAAATAATTAAATAACTCTAAAATACATGGGAAAGCACTGTAGCTTTCCACGCCTCCCATGTATAAGTGAATGAAAGCTCTTTTTTTTTTTTTTTTTTCGCCTCACTTTACTCATTATTAATATATTATTATTATATTATATTATTTAACTGTCTTATTTTTTTTTGTTTTTAATTTTTTTTTTGTTTTTTTAATGATTTTTTTTTATTTGATTTAGTTTGTTGGTATTAAATTTTTTCTATTTAATTATCAGATTTTCATAACATGTATCCTGGCTTGACGGGTTAACTTGGTTTGATGGGTTAACCCAGTTAACTTTAGGTAAACCCGTTAATTTTTTCATTTATTTGGTTATCAAACTTTCATTATGCGAATTCCAGATTTGACGGGTTAATCCAGTTAATTCATTTTTTTTTCTTTTTCTTCATTAGTTTTTTTTTTCTATTGGTTTTTTTCTTTGTTTTTTTTTTCTTTTTAATCAATCTATTTAATTATCACACTTATATGACACGACCTTGCAGCCAGACCTACATCCAAGACTATTGGATCTGGTATTGCAGTCACCCCCACTTAAACTTGGGTCATGCAAGTTTAATGTTATTATTAATATTATAAATATTACTCTTAAGTCAGGTGTTGCAGCTAGACCCAAGATTCTTGGGTATAGTTTTGCAGAAAGACCTAACACTTTAAAATATTAATTTTTTTTATATATTTTTTTATACAAAAAAAATGACCCGCGGCACTGTAGTAGCTTTGGTTTTTTTTTTTCTTTTTTTCTTGTAGTAGTTTTTTTTCACTGTAGCATTTTTTTTTTTTGCTTTTGTTTCTTTTTTTATCAAAAATTGACTTCTTTGTCTTTGTTTTTTCCTTTTTTTTTTTTCAAAATTATCTTTACTAATTTTTTTAAAATATTGAGCTGGTTGAAAATTTAACTATGTAGTTTTTTTTCTTTAAAACATTGTGGATTGCTATAATATTCTCATACATTGTTTTTTTTTTTTTATGATTTATTTTTTTTTCAAAATGGTCTTTGTAGACTTTATTTTTTTATATATATATATATTAAATTGGTTAAGAATTTAGCTTTATAGTTTTTTTTTTAAAATAATATGGATTGATACAGTGTTTCTCCTACATAGTTTTTGTTTTGCTACAGTGTTTCCTCATATATTTTTTTTAAAAAATTATATTTATCGAATTTATTTTTTTAATATTGAGCTAAATGATAATCTAACTTTAGCTTTCCCCACATGTTTTTTTTATTTTTTTTATTTGTTTTTCTTTTTTTTCAAAATTGTCAATTTTTACATATTTTTTTTTCAGAATTATTTTTGTTGATTTTATTTTTTTACTATTGAGCTGGTTGAAAATTTAGTTTTTTTGTTTATTTCTTTAAAACACTGTAGCTTTCCCCACGTGTTTTTTTACCGCTTTTGTTTCCTTTTTTTTACATTATTTTTTTTTCATTTATTTTACCCAAAATTGACTTTTTTAAAAAAAAATAATAATCTTTGTCGTTTTTTTTATATTGATCTGGTTGAAAACTTAGCTTTGTAGCTTTTTTTAAAAAAAAATATATATATATATATATATATATATATGGATTACTACAATATTAGCTGTTTTTTTCTTTCTAATTTTTTTTAATGAATTTTTTTTGTTTGATTTAGTTTGTTAATATTAATTTTTTTTTATTTAGTTATCAGATTTTCATGATACGGATCTCGGGTTTGATGGGTTAACCTGATTTGACGAGTTATTTTTTTCATTTAGTTTAGTTTGTTAAAGTTAATTTTCTTTCTATTTAATTATCAGACTTTCATACCTTCATGACATGTATCCTGGGCTTGACAAGTTAACTTGGTTTGATGGATTAACCTAGATAATTCTGGGTAAACCCGTCATTGTTTTTCTATTTAGTTATCAAACTTTCATGACGCGAATCCCAGGTTTTACAGGATAACCTGGTTTGAAGGGTTAACCCAATTAATTCATTTTTTTTCTTTTTGTTCATAGTTTTTTCCTTCCTGTTGATTTTTTTTCTTTGTTTTTTTTTAATTAGTCTATTTAATTACCACACTTTTATGACACGACCTTATAGTCAGACCCACATCCAATATTCTTGAGTCCGGTGTTGCAGTCAAGCTCACTTAAACTTAAGTCATGCAAGTTTAATTTTATTATTAATATTATAAATATTATTTTTAGGTCAGGCGTTGCAGCCAAACCCAAGATTCTTGGGTATGACCTTGCAAAAAAACTCAAGATTTTTAAATTTTTATTTTTTTTAATATTTTTTATATAAAAAAAAATAACCTGCGGCATCGCGCGGGTCATGTGTCTAGTAGAAATGATTGCTTGTGGGATTGGGTAATGAGCTTTGCTTCCCTTTAGTTTAAAGCATAGATCATAAAAAAATAATAAAAAAATAACTTATGAATTTTTAATTTGAATATCTTATGCTTGTTCGGAGTTTCATCGCTTAATGAATAGGGCACGAGGATAACGCCTCAGGAAAGCATCTGTCGCATAATTTTCTTGGCATGCATCAAAGCTGTAAGCATATTCTCCCTACCCTTCGGTTTTCTTTGAAAATTTGATGTTTTCTTCTCTGTAACGTGTTGGGGGTGATATTTCTTACCATATAGCTCTCTTTAATGCTACATTTAGGACTTAAATTGGTGACAGAAATATTTTTGTATATACATAATTACTCTTTATCACATGTCTTAACGGTAACGGAGGACCAAAATGAAATGTTTCCTCTCCTTGACTTGATCAAAAACTTTTAACACAGACCGGTCTGCACCTCAAAGCACAGCTCCAAATTATTCGGCGTATTTATGAATTTATAAACGGGAACTCGAATTCCCCAAGTACATAAAAATTTAACTGCTAAAATGCTTGAATTTTGTGAAATACATTTTTCTCACGACAGATCCATTATCAAAACTGCATGTTTGGAATTCAAATGTCTTGGAAAGGAAAAAAAAATGTCTTCCATGAAAACTATAAATTCAAAATGATAATGACTGATACAATATCTCATGTCATTGAAAAAAAAGGCATCTCTTAACCCCTCTTATCTAAACAAAAGTATGATTTGCTTACACCTATATTACAAGGAAAAAAAATAACTTAAAAAAAAAAAAAAAAACAATGAAAGGGAATTTCCAAGAAAAAGAAAAAATAAGGCGCGTGATAGACTAGATACGTTCATCAGAATAATTAACCAGCAAGCACCTCAGAGCCCCCCTTCAGTATGATTTAACAGGTGAAAAAAAATTAAAAATTACAGGGTATCAAATTTCCAGTTTCTGCATCAAATCAAAAGATCCAGTGCCCATTTTCACTGGCAATCCAAGACAAACCCTAGCAGATGGAGCTTCCAAATTATCGACCTCCCCGTGCAATGCTGCTTCAACTATGAATTTGGACGCTGTCTCAAAAGACATTTTACTTAAGGGTGATATCGACTCTGATATGCCCCCAATACGGCTCATCGGGCGGTACTCACCGGTATGGGTCATATAATCAGCAATAAGAGACAAATGCCGTGTATTGACAGATATTCCATAAGAATTGAACACGTGCTTTATCTCCCTAATGATTGTCTCTCTTGCGGCCTCTACTCCATAAGCTTTCAACATACCATGAATGCTATTTGAATACATATACCTAACATCAAGGTGATCTTGCATTTTCCAAAATGTATTGAAGTCCACTCCAATTGTATGAAGCGCTGGGATTTTTTGTTTTTCCCCAGGTTCAATATCAATTCTTCTCTTGGGGTCTTTCCCATAGTAAATCACTTGATTTTCTTTGCAGTCAGTCACTTGACACCGTTGAACCTTCCCGGGATTCTGGATACAGACCTTCTTGGCTGTCTTCTGAGCAATCTATACAAAATTAAATGAAAAACTTTAATTTCATCTATGGACAAAGTGATTAACAAAATATAAAAAATGCTTGGATGTTGAAGAAACAAAGCAATAAATGCACACAAGAATGTACCAGCATGATTCTCCCCCCGGAGGATATGCTCTAATCCAGCTAGTTGTTGAAATAAGATGATAGAAATGATGCTAAAATTACCTTTCTTATTTAGGCATTTATGTTAAGAAATTTTGAATGCCAATCTAACTTGTATTCAAAGCATGCTAGAAGATCATCCAACTTATATTTCCAAGTGTTCTATCTGCTTTACAGATGATGTTATTCCCGCAAAAGTACAGAGATCAAAGCAAATGATAAATTGTAGCCCTGAGAAAAAAGCAAGCCATAAACGTGTAATTTGTGACCCAAGTTGCAAGGAATATTGAACATAGCTTCCTATTTATCTCAACTAATGCTAAGAACAAAAAAATTGCATAAGCATGTATACAAGTGCCTGCATATTTTTAAAGTTTCTTGGCGGAGGGGAGGAAATCACACTTTGAAGAAGAAAACATAAAAGTAAATTTCAGCACCAACCAGACAGTAAACAGAGAGATACCAAAAACTAATGTTTTCAAGGTCAATTTCCATAAATAGGCAACAAAGACAAGAAAAAAAAAAAAAAAAAACAGAAAATTGCAACCTATCACAGAGAACATACTTGGCTAGTAGATTGAGTGCCCACAAACAAATAGTCATATAAATAGTTTCTACAATGGAAGCTCTAAACTCTATACGATAACATACCTCGGCCAGTAAAATATGAGGTTCTTTGTCGAATTTAAGATGGATTTCAAAGTGCAATCCCTTGGCTTCCACAAAGATTGATCTATCAAAGTCCTTTTTAACTAATTTTGATCTAACTTTCTTTCCCTTGGCCTTTTGTTTCTTCTTTTCTGTTGACTTTAGCTTAGAATGCATTTCGACTTGTGATGAACTTTCTGAGGTTTTCTTCCTTGACTTTGGCTTAGAGTAATTTCCAAGATGTGTTGGCTTTTCAAAATATTCACTGTCATAGTCAACCATATCGGTGTTACTGATCTCACTTTCTTTATCAGCCAGTTCAGTATCACTTTCAGATCCAGATGGAACCTGGCTTCCTGATAAATCCCCTTCATCTTCATTCAGTAACCCCTCAGAGCCATCATCATAATCCATCTCATCTGTAACTTGCTGTTTTCTTTTCTGCACATCTAACCCCTCAGAGCCATCATCATAATCCATCTCATCTGTAACTTGCTGTTTTCTTTTCTGCACATCTAACCCCTCAGAGCCATCATCATAATCCATCTCATCTGTAACTTGCTGTTTTCTTTTCTGCACATCTAAACCTAGATCATCAGCCTCTTCCCCTTCTTCATCATCACTATCATCATCATTTTCACCCTCGCGTGATATGTTGCCAGAAACATCTTCTTCTGCTTCAATTGGCGTCCCTGAATGTGATGCCTTCAAAAAATTCTTAATGCCGCTAATTTTAGAAAGCAAAACCAGATGATTTTGTATAGCATCCTCCAACTCTCTCACAAACAACACCTCAAGGGTTTCTTCCCAATTTTCTACTGATATATCAGTATGTTGTGGGTAGTGCGCTGGTGTATAAAGCTTCATTTTAAGCTTATAAATTCTGCAAAGGTCATCATTCTGAACAGCAAATGGCATGACAGACACTTCCATGCTCTCTACTATATCAGCTACAGTGACCTTCTTCAACTTATCAGAAAGGCGCTCAGCATCCTCTCTGCAGATAACAATATATCAGGAACTCAATCAACAAATTCTCTCATCTGTACAGGGGTGTGGCCTAGATGTCTATTCTTAAAAGAAGGAAACGACAGAAAAACCTGTACAGATAAGTTCTAAGAAAAAAATGAATTTGAAAATACAATAGAATACAGCTCTTGGCAATCTAAATGTTGATTTTATAAGAAGATAATGCCTGGCTGTCCAGAGACAAGTTCAATGACCAAATACTAAACAGCAAACATTGGCTGTCATAAAAGTTTGTGCAGCAATTTAAAGAACTTCAGAGACAGAAAATTTACATGTTTGGATAATGGATCAAAATGCGAACTTCCATAGAATTTACGTGCTGATGATGAAACCATAATCTCCATCGGCCTCTTCTTTTTTGTTTTTATTAATTCCTTACATAATTAATCTTCTGATTTATTCATCATATGTAATTAAACAAGCTGCAGTATGCCACTAAACAAAGCAAACTACAAGCTAATGCCAGCTCTTTTCCGATACCCCTCATAACTACTCTTAATAAATAAAGACAATAATTGGTAAAAGAAAACCTTCAAGCAGAAGATGGTTGATGCATGTCTCCACCAATGTTACCAAGAACACGGATCACAAGTAACAGCAGTTAAATGGTAACTATACATAACAATTTTCATAGCCAGTTGAAACAGATTACCATTTGCAATACTAACAATTTGAAATAATTCTCAATATGTAATAATCTTGAGGAGTTATATTTAAAAAGATATGAATTTTTAAGTTAGATCAATTTCAATTTAGTGGTCGTTACATTTGTGTTAGTGTATTTGAAGTTAGTTTGGTTTAGACATGATCTGGGACCGCCCACTAAAACAAATGGCACATGCCAAGCACTTAAGACTTGAATACATATTATTTTAGTTGGTAGCATGGTAACGCTTGCAAGGGGAATAGATACAAGTATCTAGGTCTTATCTGGCGCAAATGATGAAGCATCTTCTTGATTTATTTCTGGAGTTTTAGGACCTGGTGGATGCTGTCCTTATTTCCCCTTTTCTTCCCCTCCTTTCCCATTTCATTTCCTCTACCTCTATTGCAGCTTTCTCCCTCCCCTTTCCCCTTTACTTTCTGTATAGTTTCAGGTTCTTTCCCTAATTCTTTACTGCTGTCTTATTCCTCTCCTCTGTTTCCTCTCTGTATCAATAAATTGAAGCACAAAAAAGTTGTCTCGGGCTCTCAGCTAGTTGCTTAGCTTTTCCTTCCAATCAGCTACAGTCTACATCAGTCTTGATGCCTCAGTTTAAAGACAAGACTATATCACTCTTACACGAATTGACTTTCTCAACTTGCTTTCATCCTATCCTTAGTTCACTTTAAAAATAGACAGATTGGTTTTGTTTAACTACGTTTAGACTAGCTTGCTGTTTAGACAGTTTTCAGCTTGTGTATCTGGGTTGGAATGAAATATTTAATCTGACAAATGCTACAGTACAGATATAGCTTCATTATTGACGCTGTGTACTTTACCATCTTATGATCTCTAAATTAATATGATAGTCCTGAAGCTGCACCATAATCTCATATCACAAAAGTTCCACTGTTAGATTAAACACCCCAGATAAAGTTGCTAGCATTGGGGATTAATGGGTAGCTTCGGTTTTACATAATGTCACTGCAGTCCTAAATTGATTGTCAAAACCAATATTTCTGTGAAATGACATACGAGATGCTTTGATGACATTAAGTGGAAGCAACAGACAAGTATATGTTACTCTTATAAGAGACTGGCCAAATTTGTTGACAGTAAAATAAACAGAAATAACAGATGTCAGTAAAGATTTAACAACTTACTTAGTTCTCCCTTCCTGCAAGGGGCAGGTCATGATCGGAGTCTTGATATCAGCTGAAGCAGTCATCAAAATCTCTTGGAGACGTGGAATTCCAAGTGTTACATTCATTTCACCACGCCCGGCTAGATGGAAAGTGTTCAGCCTGAAAATTAGGAGCAATATTAAATAACCTGGGGAAAATGAAGAGCACACATTGATAAATGATGTTTTGCTTAAACAAACAAAAGAAAATTATAAACTCTACCCTACAAAAACAAATATTAACTCTGCCTAGTAATGCCAGATTTGGAGCCCTATCAATGGGTGCATTGTATTTACAAAGCAAAAGGAGAAATATGAACCATTTTATCTCAGCCATACACATGTTAAATACATATTATGAAGTGGTTATTTTGAAAATAGGGGATTAATTGTTGGTGGAGAAATTCTTACTTGGGTAATGATTAAGGTTATAGTTGGCTTCCCAAAATGATTGGTGAATTTGCTTATTCTAAAGGGCACAAAAGACAGAGATACAGAGACTAGGGATGTGCGAAGGTCAAATAACCAGCCTACGAGCTAACTTTCAACCAAACTGAACAGAATCTGCACAAAATGAGAATCCACCATTGAACCAGTTGCTGTGATAATCACTGGCATTGAGTTATTTTATCAGTTTCATCTGCCACAACAGGCTATCAGGTTGATGCAGGAGCTTATGAAGTCCCTTTGCTTTCCCTTTTAGTTTCAGTGTTCTTATGTGGTATATGAATCATTTTGATATTTGCATTTTCTTCTTGTCATGATATTGGCATGAGACTTCCAATCAATTATTTCTTTTCCAACAAGTATTAGGAGGGCTTTAGACCATTATAAATAGATTATCAAGGGATATTTTACTAGAAAATCTTGTTTTGTGTTGCTTTCTCTACTCAAATGAACAGCCCATGGTCTCTATCTCCATCAGCCATCTCTATCACCAAAAACAAACCCATATAACCACTAACTCCTACATACATTTGAAATTTAAATCTAACAGAGAAGCAGACAACAAAAGAAACAAAATTATCTTATTTCTGTGTGATTTTCGTAGGCAAGGGTGTTTATGTAATTTCCAGATTTGCTGGAAAATATGGAAAAATGCCTGCACATAGGTTTAATTTTCTGTTTAGGATATTACTATTCATAAAGTAATTAGATTTTTTTCCTATTCTAAATAGGACTTGGTATTTTCTATTATAGGATTTTAAAACCTAGAATTTTGACGTAGTCTTTCTAGTTCTTCAATGCAATATTATCCAAGAATTTTCCAGCAATTTGTTTCTGAAACACTCATCAATTATCCCTAATCAACTTCTCACACACACCACCAACCTCACAGCAATTACCCATCAAATATTCAGCTTCATATCCCCTAAACCACTGTTCATGGCCCACAAATATTCAAACCCAGAACAGCCCCTATGCTGTCCTGGGTCAGAAAGCTTAGCCAGAACTGTCAGCTTTCCTTTTTCTTAACAATTTAGATTCACTTTAGCAGAAAACCTGGGTGGGATAAAAATAGATATTGAGAGCTGAGTAGACAATGGAGATTTTATATGCAACCGTTGTGGTGGATGATCAGCCATTAAACCTCGAACAAAGCTTAAATTATTATAAAAAATAAAGATGAATTTTTAGTAGGTTTGCTCTTTGATTGATTCAAGTAAAAGATCTTCAACATCGAAATATATTAACGCTATTCGCTGCAACTCTACAAGGAGAAAAATCTCACATAAAACGTCGTCTCTACAACTATGGATATCTGAAAACCAACATGGCCCTATATCAGGAACAGAAGCAACCCATTTAACAACTGTAACCATGCTCATGCACACATAATATGAACAAGCATACAAAGCATCTTTTCTTGGATAAAGAAAAAAGAGAAGCATTTATTATAGAAGAATAGACATAAAAAAAGAAGGAACCTTACGTCATCTGTGTTGATGGTTCTCCTACAGACTGAGCAGCAAGGACACCAACTGGTTCTCCTGGTTGTGCAAGACTCAGGAAAAACTTTTGCTTCAGTAACTTATAGAAATCATGTTCCACTAAATCAGAACTCCGATCCTTTGTGGGATAATGTAAAGAACTCTGCTCCTTTGCGATATTACGTAGGAATGTTTCTGCTTTTTCTTTAAGAGCTTTAGGCAATTCCGAAATATAAGCATTAAATTTGCCAAGCTCATCACTTTTTTCGTACATTATTTCTCGATTCTGAACATAGAAAATTAATAAGAAAAATCAAATTTGGAATCTGGAAATCATTTTACAGTTCAGAGACAAGAAAACAGCACAATATTCAGATTCTGCATACATAAAAACCTCACCGCTGCCAAGGCTTCAAATTTAGCAATAAAGCCCGTTTGATGAACATCCACACCATCTTCTCCATAGTAAAATTGAACAATTGAGCCATCAGCATCACGAACTGTATGATCATAGCCGATTCTGAGGCACTCAAGATTTTTAATCAGGCATCTTTGGAGGTATCCACTGCGAGATGTTTTGACAGCTGTATCAACCAACCTATAAAAAACCAAGTCCTATAATCAATACACAGTCAATCAAATGATTAACCATGAAATGTCAATTCGACCAATATCTAGAGACCGCATCTTGTATTTTTAACATTGATAAAAAACAGAAGCAACATCACTGAAGTATTATACAACAGGTAGCCCAAGCACAGGTATTAATTCTGATGTCAAAGCAAAACATTTTGAAATGTCATGAACCATGAGAAGAATCCTATCGCAGGCTGCAACATTATAAAAAAAAAACTAAGAGTACTAGGTAGAAGCAAGTCTCATGGCACCATGGATATAATGATGTTTTTGCCCCCCCTCAGTGCAAGCCAAAGAAATGCAACTTTGGGGGCAAAATGATCTTCGCACGGGATTATATTGGCATTAATAAATGGAATGGGGGTGAATCGGTCTCTTCACTTTTTTTTTGCACAGTAAAATTACTTATTTACCCTTACAATAAAAAAAACAACCTGGTTTACAAGGGCTTCTTGGTCTTTTTGCTTTTTTCAAAACAATTAAAAAACTAAATTACTTTTAAAAGAAAAAAATATAAAACTTCCTATCAAGTTTTTTCGTTATACTCAATTTGAATGAAAGACAAATCAATCCTTTAACAAATAAAAATATCATAAAAAAGCAACTCATGCCCTTTAAACAAGTTAACCGGGGTTGACTCAAGTTTTTTTAGCGTTTTTTTATTGATTTAACTTTGATATTTTTTTATCTCAATCTCATTTTTTCAGGTTATTACAAGTTGACTCAGGTTATAATTGTTTGGATATTTTTTTTTACGTTAGAAAAAATTCACCAACCTGCAGCATAACACAGCCACCTATCTAATATTACTTAACAGAGATTCAAAAAAGGAGTCAAAAGTGGTTGAGATTGAATTTCCATTTACCCTTCACGACCAGCCATACAATGGAAATAATATTCTTGAGGACGCAGACCGGTGAGAAAACGATCAATAATATAGCCTCCAGCACGGGCTGCCCAATCCCATGGATGAAAGCAGGGCAAGGTCTTTCCAGAAACCATTCGAGGAACTCTTTTACCTTCCAACTCCTGTTGACCCAGAAAAGAAGATATCTGTTGGAAATTGACCTGCCCAAGGAATATTGCAATTAGCAAATAGGACTTCAACATCAATAAATAATGTAAAACAATACGGAGTTGAAGTCATAACATGTTACATAGACACTGAGATCCAACCCAATATAGCATAACTGAATTGGGCACCATAATCATCAGGACTGATGTAATTTAAAAAAAAAAAAAATGGTAATTCTTATAGTTCACAAAGGCAGGCTATTTCAAAAGGTATTATCTGTTGAATAAACATGCACAATAAGTTGATAAATGCAAAAGAAAATGAAACCAAAACTAACTGGAAAGCGACATACTTTTCAGAATCTGATTCAATCTCAAAAGGAAGAAAGAACTTTGATTTTATAAAATAATAATCTTGATTTTCTCCTCTTCAAATAGCACATGGTTCAAGATTCCTTAATTCTCAATTCAACTATTCTCTAATCCAATGAGGTTGTAAGACCCCATAAAGGCTTAAATAACGTCCTCACCAATTGGGAAGAGGAGATGTCTAACCCTGTTGTTAACATCATAATTAAAGCTATATTCTGTATCAATGGTCACTCAGCACAGCTTTCTCTAAGCAGTTATCATTCAGCCAGTATTTGCAAGCTGCTTTTCTTCCATCACCTTCCCTACTCCAGCACTCCTTTTCCATTTCTTTTTATTTCCTCCCTTGCTATGTTTGCTTCGCCATGAACCTTTATACTATCATTTTTAGTAGCAGGAATTATTATGGAAGTAACTCCAAGAACTCCGGGGCTACATCAAAGATTACTGTTTTAAGTTGGATGTCAATAAGTCAATAGATTGCAACTGGCAATTTTGGGCAAAATATATAATTTGAGAACTCCAGAGAGCATTAGATCGTTAGATTGTGGTTGTGGATGTGCTTGTGCTTTAGGGTAAAAGCCCAAAACCAGATGCTTTGGCCGTTCTATAATAGTGGATAAAACAAAAATCAGGTCACAAGGCTGTGGACAATTAGGTTAGCTGTTTGGTCAAGACAACAACCATAGCTTTCAAAATAAAATTTCAATATCAGGGGTTGCATTATAATTTACAAAACTCAAGATTCAAGTCAAAGTTGTAGTGAATATTTAATTGCTGAATTTTAATCTATCAACACTTCTTAAACAAGTTAAAATTATTTTATTCGAGCCTACCCTATGTTCTATAAGGAATTCAACTTACTATAACCTTGTATCAAAACCATGAGAGATAACCACAGATCTAAAAGTCATCAATTACTACAGCTATTGCATATGAGAAGGATTATTCAAGCATCGCTGTAATGCAAAAAAACTTACCTTGCTACCTTTAGCCCCAGATGTAGTCATAAGCGATATGCAATTCTTTCCAGAGGGTTTTAGCAACCCTTCAGACAACAGCTCATTGATGACTCCTGAGCTTGTTTTGGAATTTAGTTCATTTGTCATCTGCCTATCCAGATATGTCAAGGCAGACTCACCATCACTGCGTATAGTTTTCTCAATATTTGATTGTAATTCCAATGGATCTGCAAACCAAACAAACAAAAACATAAAAAACACAATCCTTGGAAAAGGGGCATAACAATACATTATTGCAGAAATGTTAAAAAGCAAGGGCATGGAGAAATTAAGGTGCTACTAGATCCATTAAATTTAATTAAACCAGTTATCTGGATTACAAAAAATAGCCTGGCTACAATATTCTTTGAAGCCAAAGAGTCTGGCGATGACACCAAATATGATGTCAATGAAACGTCAAACTCCTGTCAGTGCAAGTCTAGGAGGAGTAGTAAGACAATTGAGCTCAACATAAACAAACTCCATAACCTAAGCAGGCAAATCTTCAAGTTAGAAAACAAATGAACTCGTGCACCTGTATTGTTATTAATCAACCAGGTCCAGAACCAATCAAGCAATCTCTCACTCTCTCACAAGTCTTTTCCAACAATTCATTTAAATTTGAGGAGGAAAGTTGAAAAATACAGGCAAACCATTGAAATCATTCTTTGCAAATTCAAAAATACATGCTCTCGCTTTCATATATCCTTTCCAGCAATTCATCTAATTTTGCAGAGGAAAGTAGAAAAATATTGCCATATCCAGTTGAACCATCCTTGGCAAACTCAGTTCATGAAAAGCTATTCACCTCAATCACGAAGGATGACATTAACCTATGAACTTGATGGAAATTTTTCTGTGCTAAAGAGCAGTCATCTAAGAAAATACCAAAAGAAAAGGCATACCTATCTTAATGTTCTCATCCTTGATTCCGATAAATTTACGATGAATTTGTTCCCCACACTTTTCACAGTTTTCAAGTTGCTTCTTCCTTTCATCGTCTTTAATTTTCGTTATCAAAAGATCATCAACTCCACATGTGAATCCATGCATCTGAACCATTAAATAAACCACTAAAAATATGATAATGCATGATAACAAACTTGACACAAAATTAGCACTTAAAGCAAATATTTTATATTTAAGCTCCCTGACCTGCAAATAAGCAGTGAATAAACGACTGAAAACAGAGAGCAGGGTGCCAGCTGCTTTTGCACCAAACAATTCTTGAACTGTGTGCACCAAACCGTACTCACCAAACTGGGCCTTGTCAATCACCCCTTGGACCAATACATTCCTAAAGATAATCATCTTATCATCTTCAAGCTGCTTTTCTTTTGGATTGACTTTGCCAGACTCTTTTTCCTTCATTGGTTTGCTTACACCACCTTTTTCTCCATTGCTAGATTTGCCATTCTTAATTTTATTCTTGAAAAAATCATACGAAAGCTTCCCACCTTTCTCAACAGTGAATGGTGGATGGCCCCTTGTAATGTGATTCAACACAGCAGTAATCAACTGAAAAGGGCAAGGCAGATTTAATTAAGTTAAAAATATAGTTCCCATTAATTATATGCGGAGCAATTCACATCCTTGCACTGGTTTTTGTTGTTGGTTACTGCATCACAGGCAGTGATATTGCTTTGCACTGAAATTGTGCACAAGTAAATGACCACATCAAACTGCTAAGCAACCAAAAAAATTGACAGAAGCATGACCCATGCTGAAAAGTCAAAGAAGTCTTTGACCATCATATTCATGCTTCAGAATCCCAAAATAAAAATGTCCCGTATTTCTTTCACATTTAAAACTATTTAAAGAGTACAAAAAACTATTAATAAATCCAGCTGTCATTGTCATAAAATGCTAACCTGTTTTCCTGACCACAGATAAATGGGTTTCCTTATTGCAGGATCAAGGGTTTCAATCTCATCTTCATAACTTAAGAATATAACTTTCCGGCCAGCTTTGCCACTGAAAGATGTTGGACGAGCATTTGACACACCAGAACTATAAAGCAGTTGATAAACTTCATCCTCAGTCAAAAAAGTGTCCTTCTTTGTTAAAAGCACAGCACTAATAATATGATCCTGGTACATTCAAGAAAGAAATATGATAGTTCAGTAACATGTACACCAAGTGTATCGAGCAAGACAAAGAGAATAAAGGCCATGGTTAAGGGTAATCATCATATGAAACCTGAATCAAGGATCTAAGTGGTTCGCCATTGGAAGGCCTGACATATTGATTATTTGCATTAACAATGTTGTAACCTTCAGCTCGAGAAACTTCATCTTGTGGGAAATGAACATTCATTTCATCACCATCAAAATCAGCATTGTATGTACTGTATTCAGAACAATAATTGAAATTAGGATTGCAAGGAAAATCTCCTAATTTTACCTAAAAATGGTACAGGCACACATCCAGGTACATTTATGCATATGGTCATGCACTGCACATTGGGAATGAGCATGCATATATTATATGTATAATATCAACCTGCAATTTGCATAGTGCATGCGTAGTGTCTTCTCCCCCTTCAATACACGAACTACATGTGCCATTATACTTGGTTTGTGAAGTGTAGGCTGCAATGAAAAATTCAAATCAGATAAAAGCAATAACAAAGAAGCAGATGTGAAACATTATGTAGAACAAGTTTTAGTGTTTTCTTGAAAGCAACAGAAAGCAGCAAGCACAACTTCACAGCCTGGATAAATTAATAGTCTTCTTGTGATAGAAACCAATTCGCATAATCAAGCAGGGTTAAGAATATTTTTAGGGAAAAAAAGCATTCAAAGCTATAAAAAGACACTTCTTGAAAGAATGCTCTGCCCAAACATTTCCCCCTTCAGCTATTCAATTCAGCTATAAAAGGACACTTCATAAGTCTTCCACCTAGGCATCTCACCCTTTACTGATGGAAACTTGGCTGCCATTATCTTCCTTCATTACCTCTTCTAAAAGCCAAATCTTAAAAGATAAAGCTCAAATATGCTTGTTGTGTGCCACACCCTGTTAAAGATCAAGACTTCAACTTGTATGCCTACCATTGACATAATGAAACAGGGTCCTAGGCATGCAATTGAATCCAATGCTGCAAACAATATTGCAAGCCATGCTAGTAGAAGATGATCAAAATATATAAAGTATAGTTACCAATACCAGCATGTACGAGCATAAATAAGAGCTATCACCAGAAACAGAATCTTCATGTCAAATTAGATCTAACAGACTAAAGAGCACTTTTTTTAACTCATAATTATGGGAACTTAAAGAATTATGACATTTAGTGAGATGCAAAGAAATTTAAACAAGTTAGAGAAAAATGGTAAAAGGATGATTGAACAAGGAGTCATCCAGGCATCACTTCCATGTGAGAATATCTCCAGAGTTATCCATTCTCACAAACAACTTTCTTCTTAAAAATTTAGAATCTTTATTCACCCAGAAGCACAGATTTTTGAAACAGTCAGCATGTGAAAACATAACACTGAATATAAGCCGAGTATTAATTAACAAAACAACAGATAATGCTTCAACTCAAACAAATCCTGTCATTCTAAATATTAAGAATCACAAAGACAAATCTTCCATGTGTCATCATATATATGCATACTGAATGAGAGAAATCAAGTTGGATGGTTATTCACCTGTCGATTGACAAGCACAATATCTCCATCTTGCAAATGGCGATATACAATTTTCCCTTCATATTCATAATCAACACTCCTCCCAGATAATTTCCTTGCTACAGAAACACGCATTTTTCGATTCGGTGGAAGCTTAGTAGTAGACAGCTTATCCACATAGTGTGTAGCTCCAGGGTGACTTTCAGCTCCATTGATTACAGCATTTCTCAATTTGGCAACATTCCAAGGTGTCACTCTCTGCAAGTGCATAACATCAATAAATGCAGGGAAAAGAAAGGAACAAAGCAACCAAAGATGATAAGTGATTAAAAGAACAATTAAAATCTCCACCAAAAGAGTTTGTGTGCCTCTGGGAAGCTTAAATAGAACAGAAATCAAACAAATCCTATCTGTTACATAATGGAGTAAATTCTTTGTTTGGTATTGCGGTGCAGGGCACTTTTCAAAAGTGTTTTTAGCTTGAAAATGCTTTAAAATGATTTTTTTCAGTTTTGTTTTTATTTTTGACATCAGCACATCAAAATCATCAGAAAACACTAAAAAGGCATCAATTTGATTCTTTTTCAAGCCAAACACACCCATTTTGAAACACACTCAAATGCAATTTCAAACACAAAAAAAAACGATGCTTAAGACAAGGAATGAATATTCACACAAACTGATGGAATAGATATCATCAGTGACACATTAATCAGCATGTGGTTAAGTATATGACTTTAAATCGTGGACAATTCTAGATGGAATCAAAACCATTTGATACAAATAAAATATAAAATAAACAACTAGTTCACAACTAGTACACATGGAAGACACAGTCAACCATGTCTTGGCATGGCTGACCTTAAATTAAAATGACAAAACAAAACAAAACAAATAGGTCAAATTTGTACATAAAAAGACCTAACCTCAGGATATGTTAACTTCACTGCAAAGCACGGAGGAATTCCAATTTCGTTAACATCTAAATAAGGATCTGGGGAAATAACAGACCGGCATGCATAATTAACCCTCTTTCCCATCATTTTCTGCCGAAACATACCCTCCTTTTTCTCAAGTATCTGGCATATCCCAGAAATCACATCCTTCTGACCTGGACCCACAATTAATAAAAGGAATCCACTGCTTAGTTGGAGTTGATAGCTTTATAAGTAACATTTGAAACAGTGGGCATAAAACAATTTGATGTGGGCATAGACAATACAAACATAACAGGAACAGCAAGTAACACTGTGGCACAATGTTCTCCTTACCCTTCCTGCCTACCACTATCCCAGGATTATGTAGGAGCTTTAAACATGGTAAGGTAAGTTTCAGTGCATGATTTTTAAGAAAGATAAGAGCATGGATATCAACTAGTATAATATACAACCATGCAACCATAATTTTTAACCAAATCCTAAAAAACACATGCCACCAGCATTATTTTCCATCATGGATTTCAACATAATTATCCTCGTCACTATCCATAAATTCATAGAAGAGGGGGGGAGGCATGTCTTATCATATAAGAGATTAAAGTATGAGCAAGGGAGGGAGCACCTGTTAGCATAGAGACATAAAAGTGCAACACTACATAGTTTTATTGGCATGCAACATTCTCAAGGTATTTTTTGTAAAGAAAAAGGCAGCGTGCTTGACAGCCTTGAACCCACAAAACAAGAAAGTTGATGCATTGCTAAGTTCCCCCGAGGCTCACGAGGAGCAAGAATAATCCTAGAATTGACATAGTACAAGTTAAGAAAACCCAAAAAAAGCTCATGCCCTAAAATATACACTTACATGGCATTTGGTTCATGGAATCAGAAGGGAAAGTGAGCAAGGAAAGTGGGATTCCACGCATTGTTGTGTTTGGTATGCCTTAGGAATCCAAGTTCCTAAGTCCACTTTCCCGTCTTTGGGGGGAAGTGATTTCTTAGCTTAACCTAAGGAATCTCAATTTCTCAAGTGCTAGAAAGTGAAATTTAATATTACAACCGATATATCCTCCTTGCTAACAACATAAGTTAAAAATACCCTAAAATTAATTTACACACTAGTTAAACAAATATTCATTTCTTTAACCTAAATTATTAATACTAGAAACTAATTCAAAAGGATGATAAACAAAATTCTACTAGAAAAAGTATCATTAATTTTTTTTTATAATGAATCAAATTTATTTTATGGTATTAAATTACTAATTTTAAGTATTACATTATTATATTAGTTTGTACGATAATATTTTCTGGGATCCCTTTTACTAGTACACATTTTTTTATTTTTAAAAACATTTATTCATACAACTAAGTAGACATTAATATTAATTTATTGTATGACAATAATAAAGCATAAGAGACAAGAATTTACTTCAAATATCTTTAAAATTTTCAAAGAAACAACAAACAAATAATGATGCTTACCTAGGAATCCTATATTGTAAAAACAAAAACAAATTCTAAACTCCCAAAGAGTTCCAGAGGGGAAAGTACTAATCCATGAATCAAACTCCACCTAATAAAAATCCAGTCTAATATGGCAGTCATACGTGACTTGATCCTGGATTGGAAGAAGAAGTTCCTCCACCATGTAACAAGCAACTAAATTCAACTTGATCACAGCCTAACAAAACCACAAAAAACAACTAAATTTAATTTGCTAAAAAAGCATTACAGTCACCAAGCATATTGGTTTTTGTTATGATCAACAGCCTATAGAAATTTCTCATTCTTCGACTTCATGAACTTTTGGGAGACAACATTGTCTAAGTTTTTCATCCACTTTTTTTTTTCTATCGGAACAATTAAAATCTACTTTCTGCTTTTCTTCCCTCCCATTTCAATCTCTCATCTAAAAATGTGAGCATCAAAATATCTTTTTTCCTTCATTCCCTCATTTTCTTTCCTTTAATCCATCATCACCAAACAAAAGTTTAAAGGGGATAACCCCTGCTTCCCTACGAATTCTGGAAAATTCTTTTGCTAATTACTTTTGGTTTTAGAGATCAGTTGAGAGGTTGAGGCAAAGCCCTAAAGCCTATTACAAACTGAATCTCAAATAAAGGGAGATGAAGACAGCAACAAAGAAAAGGACATGAAATTACCCTTGGCAGTATTGGAATCAAACAAGACATTTATAGATTGCTGAAGTTCCAACCACCGCCTAGCTATTAATGGGAAATCATTGCTTCTATGCGCATCTGCCAAAGATCCATTCAATTCCAGCACCTTGCTCAGCAAAACAGATAGAGGATGTTCCATCACCTGCAAGAAATGCCAGCACAAGTGGTTACCTAAAGAGGAGGGAAAATTAAAACCTAACAAATACAGGTTAGTGAGAAAGATAAGAGCATGCATCTACAAGTTTATCAGACCCTCCCTCCAAGTAATGCTTAGGAACAAAAACTGAAGTGGAACGGTCCTAAACAGAATCCAGAAAGTGCATCATATCTTACCAACCTCCCATAGCATATATTTAAACAGTCCTCCAACCTCCAACACACACAAAGAATAAATAAATAAACAATCTATCAGGTACTTACAGAGTCGCCTCCCTTGGTCGGAGGCCTGAATTTGATTGGAGGCACTAAAACAGTGTTCAGAAAGAACATAGAATGTCCTGCCTTTTTCTTTCCAACTCCTTGCTGCTGAATGTCACTCATCAATGAGCAGAGTCGAGCTTCATTTTTCCACAAAAGCTTTAAAATATTCATCGCCTGAAATAAAATCAAAGCTTCAAAATGCTTTCCAATTTAAAAGGTTTCATCACACAATATAACCAAAATGACAAATTAACAACCACCAAAGACAAACAACAAAACAAGTTTGACAGTGCAAGAAGCATACTTCTGATGGTAATAACTGCGAGGACAAAGCATCTTTCTGGCTAGTGAACTGATGTTGCAATTTCTGGTGTTCTTTCAAATTCCTGTTTGTGGCAGACTCTTTGTTACGAGGAGATTTGGTTACATCTTCTGCATCTATCAACTCTTCAAATGCACCCCCAAATGGCCCTTCAATTGTCTGCTGCTTAATCAGATTTGATCTGATAGCTGCATTTGATAAACCTGCCTGCAACAATCAATCAGCTGGGAAAAGTGATTACCGGCAGGGGAAATAAGCTTTTGGTACAAAGTAGAAAATCATAATTGGACCAAGTGCTCCAATGAAAAAAAATAAAGGAAACTAGGATCCCTGAAGATGGAAAGAGATCAGAGAATGTTGACACATGTGAAATGTATAGCATTCATCAACATAACAAGGGAAACCGAAGAGGAACAACAAACAAGCACAATGACAAGAAAAACAAAATAAACAATTCCATCATGCCTCATTACAAAGATAACACAAAATAAAAAGGTAAAAAATTGGAATGCTAATCACCAAATCTATGCTTGAAGTTCCATTTGCATACTCAGGAAATGGAGATAGGAATGACAACAGCAACAGCAATAATAAAAAAATGACATCAAGTGAATTAGAATAAATCAAATTTTAGCAGATACAAATGCAAATGTTACAGCATTGCAGCTAAAAACCAAAACCTTTTAAGATACTGAAAAGAAGACATATAACTTGTTTAAAGTTCCTTAATACCATTATTCAAATACAGCTGATTTTCTTGTAGCCTTAGGAGTTAACGAGGTTTGACAATATGGTTAGGAAACATCTATTAATAACAATCTGAGGCAAAAGTTAGAGAGAGAAAAAGTGTCATAAAGCAAGAGCATTGCAATAGGAAAAGAAGTTCTGTAAAAACATGTCCACCATCACATAACCAGGAGACATATCTAGAACCAGCATCCACTGTATAAATTGTTAGAATAAAAAGGTTTCTATTAAGGAAAGTGATAGAAGTAACACAAACATCAAAAAAAAAATCATCAAGGGACAATAAGTTTACAAACAAAAAAGACCCATGGAAAAGAGTGTCCATGCAATCAGATTTTATAGCTAGAAAAACCTCTAAAGAATTACACTCACGAAAAGTTAACCAATCATTTGTGTTTTAAGAAATGTTAAATATTTGCTAAGTTTAAGAAAATCCAACCACACCATTCCTAGGCATCTGCTGAAGTTGATAAACTTTATTCTGAAGGCCAGATATGAACATTAAAATCTCTTATTTTGCTAATAGACTGTTTATTCTTCAACTCCTATTGCATCACTGCAAATTTCAAAAAAAAAAAATCATAGGAAACAAATTCCTCATATAGTGTATATAAATTTCAACATAAACCTGAAACAATACACACCATACAATATCAACAACTCTCATAACCAAAAAGCCCAAGTGCCTAGGAACCATCTTTGAGCAGAAAGAAATTGTTCTCCAAATTTTGAGGATGAACACCAACAAATTTATCTCAACTAAGTGTATGGTGTAGAGTGCTTATCACATCAGAATCGATTATTTCTTTCTATAAATATATTTTTTCACAAAAATCCAATTCAATCTTATTCTTTGTACATTTGATACATGCGTATCATTTCTGCAATTTTGCATAAGCACAAAGAAACAAGTTGAAGCATTTGTACAAGAACACACAAAAACAAGTTAAATCATTTGTATTAGGACTTAACATGCATCTAAGAAAGCAGAAATGTATGTGATAAGATCTAAGATTTCCCAAAAAGAAACGAGAAATTCAAGCAGAGAATGTGAAAATATACCCAATGAAACCAACCAAAAGTAGGCTTCCGAATATTTGGATTTGATGTTGAACAGTTCTTGCACTTCTTTGATTCCAACTTCAGAAAATTATTTAAGATAGACATTGCTTCAGATAACTGAAGGGAGGTCCATTCGCTCTGCTTTGACTGCTCATTGTTTGGATGCCGTGCTCCTGAATGAATTGTAGAACAAGATTCACTGCTGCCATCACTGTCTTCTGGCAATGAGGCTTCAATTGGCGAGAAAGAATCCAACCTTTTAGCCCCAACAACATCACCTTTTATGATGAGTTCCAATTGAGAAACAAATTTCTCAACCTTTGTAGAAATAAAAAATTCAAAAAAAAAAACCCTCAGATACAGAAGACTGGTTAAACAAGAGGGAAGAAGAAGAAGAAGAAGCATGAGGAAGCATTAGGGATCAAAACCATGCAATTTATCAAAGCATCAACATTGACTGAAGGACACAAATATACCTGGTTGCTATCTGCTCTAAAATGAAAGCAGAAGAAACAGGTTCTTTGCAGAAGTTTATGAAGAAAATTAAAGAGCAGAGGATTGTAAACTGGACTAATCAGATCTATATGGCCACAATGACCTGTGCAATTAGTTGAACGTTGACCGCATGTTTTGCAACTGCAATAAAATGATTGACAAACTGTATCAATAATGTGACAAAGATATGAAAAAGATACTGCAAATGCCAAGTTTATATCAGCTATCATTAGAAAATTTAAATAACTTGGTGTGATCACTTTTTCTGTCTATTATTAACTGCAATCCAAAACAGATGCTACCCCAAATTAATATGAAAATTCAAAAGTCTCGTGCACAAAACGAAAGAATAAAGAAGAAAAGGTCACCTTCCGAGTACTAGAGAGCAGAAGATCATTGTGAAATTTATTTATTTTTTTTAGATAAAAAAGATTGTCGTAAGATAAGTTTATAAGAATGATGTGGTGAGGAAACAAAATATTGTCCAGTTGTTTTATATAGATTACATGGATTGTTTTCCATTGGAGGCAAATCATGGTTAGTCCAAATAGGATCAGATCTATTGATGTTTTCCTTTATGGATTTAAAGAAAATGGAGACCATAGAATCTAGCGGCATTACGCTGTTTCAGTTATTTTTTGAATAGAGAAGAATGCTAAAATCTTTAAAAACAGAGTGCTTAAACGCTGTTTCAAGGACCTTGTATCTTGAACCTTTATTGGGTAATGCTGAAAAGGCTTTTATGGTGAATGGTTGTTGCTCTAGCTAGTTATAAGAGGAATTGGAATGCTCCTTTACATAGAATTCACAAAACCTTACTATCATTTCTGGTGGTTGAATTAACAAACCTACCATGCTACTCCTTAAGGTTAATATCAAGTTCATCTCCTTGCCAGATCACTTCACTTCCCACTACTTTCATATTCACATTCAAAACACTACCTAGGATGATGGTCTTGATATCTTTTTCTTAGCATGGCCTTGTTGGCAGAACTTTTCTTGCTGACCAATGAAAACATAGGTCAATTGAAGAATGGTCTCAGCACTCTTTTTTTTCTACTTTTCCCTCTCTTTCCTTCTACTTTTCTTTTTTATTATTCAAGGATTTCCTATTTCCAAATTGTGCTAATGAAATCATACTGTAAATGCTTCTCTAATCCCAAGAAAAACTTAAAAAGAACCAATAGAAAAGTCCACCAGAACCCATTTTATAGCATTTTTTAAGAAAAATAAGAGTTTGATCCACGAAATACAAGCCCTCTAGGAAGTTCCACGTTGAATACAACACCTCTTCAAAACCTTAATAAAAACAAGTCATGAAGTGACAGGTAAGGGTAGGGTTATCATTTACCGATCACTAATCATGGAACTCCAAACGGAGAATTCTTCACTATGAAATCATTTTAGCATAGAAAAAAATTATTGAGCTCTATATTGAGAAATTAATCAACAAGCGAGCAATGGTAGTAAGTGCTGGTGCATAACAAAGAAAGCAACCCCATGTTCAAGTACATACAAAAAAGTTGACATCTCAATACATGCACAGGCAACATGACCCTTAATGTCAACAAAATTGAGCATTCAATGCAATATCAATGAACAAATGGTTTTCTGATACTTACGGCTCATCCCCTAGAGGCCCCATTGCTGGGTCATATAATCCACCAGGCACAGGTTTGTCCAAAGTATCAAGCAATCTGGCGCTGGTAATCTTTACAAAACTATGCTTATGAACCTCTTCATCCGTTAAGAAGCTAAACGCTACCGAATCAACTGACACAGTTGCACCCTGCAAAATCCAAAAAAAAATCAATAAAACCTTCAAGGAAAAAAACTACGATTTAGATAATTTCATATTTTAAATTACTTTGCCAAAACCTTCCAAAAAAACCCAGATAAAAAATTTCAAATTACTTTCAGCAACACTAGCAATTATTTTCCAGTCTTGATTTCACCTTTTCAAATTGGATAAGTGTACAATAACTATAAATAAACTCCACTTAATTAACCTTATTAATAAAAAAAATCATTAGCTTACAGAAATTAATTCCTTTCAAATTTAAATTAGTAAAACAAAAGGGACAAGAATGCAAGAAGCTGACAAGAAAAAAAGACAAATAAGGAAACCTCTAGGGCAGCCATGGAGGTATTCTTGCAGCGGCCGAAACAGAGGGGGAGGTGATAGAGTGACGGTGAGGCGAGAAAAGACGGCGCCGATGAAGTTCTTTTAAGGGAAGGGCTTAGAGAGGGTTTAAGAGAGGCGTGGGCTGTGCTGCCCTGCTTTTCTATTTAAGTTTCGCAAACATTGGAGGCAGTGGTAGTAAAGACGTAGAGTATTTATTTGTCGGAGGCGACTGTCGATACTCTGTTTTTATGCTGGCCCAATTAGTGTGGTATTGGACTTTTTGATGGGCTTTTATCTCCAATTAGGGCTTCGGCCAGTTTTTGTAATGGGTTAGAATTTAGGGGTGTATATATATATATTCGACATTAAGGTAAAAACTGTGGCAAGAAATATTCTAAATTTCGAGAGAATTATTGGTTTATGAATTATTCTCATTCTTCGATAGTGAAAACACTAAATATAAATGGATTTTTTTTGTTAAATTAGCTTACTTTTTCTGATTTCTTTTTTGGTGTGAAATTTGGGATTTTGTTTTTGTATCAAGATTAAATTATTAAAATATATATATGTTTCGATAGAATTAATCAAGTTTATAAGTACCAGTAAATTAAAAAAATTATTATTTTTTCTAAATATATTTAAATCATTTGTTTCAAAAAAAATAAAGGATAACACACTCCAATTTCCAAAATCTTAGTTAATTTTATTTTATTTTTGTTACTATTACATATACTTAACAAAATGATTTTTCACGTGCGGTAAAGATCTCTTTATATATAATTGAGACTGAATTTTATATATGTATATAAAGAGAGAGAGGGAAGCTTTCAACAATCGGTCACTAAACTCCTAGTATTTATATTACTTGGATCCAAATAGTGTATATATTTATAGGTTAAGATAAAACTTAGATTTGGTTCCTTTTTTTAAAAAAAAAAAAGAGTTTCATTAAACTTAAAATTAGAGGCTGACTCTAACAAATAAAATGGAACATGGTAGCAACATGACTTAATAAAACATGAGCTGCTTTATTAGCATTCCTAAAAATATAATTGAGACTGAAATTTAATTTCTTTTGTAATAAAATTTTGCAATCCTCAAACACAACATAAGTTTAGAAATATTAGTGAACAGCTTAAACATTCCATCAACAACAATCTTTGCATCCAATTTTATACTCACATCATGCATATCTTTATAGATCAAGCACTCTAAGACATCCTTAAACCTTAATGGTTCAACCGTTGTTTGAGAGAAAGAACCTAAAACTTTATAACAACCACATAACTCCACAAGTCCTTTGTTATTTCGCATGATAAAGTCAACTCCATGTTGCACTTTTTCAAGTTCAAATACTTGCATCCACATTGCACTTCACAAAGCCTACTGCAGGTTTAACCCATCTGTGATTAGGATGATGAAATGAGCTTAACCTTCTTGAGACCTGTCGAGCAATCCTTCATTGTTGCCAATTTTTATCTCGTGTTTCAGTAGCCAATTCGCATTAGACACATACTCATTCCAAATCTACACATTCCTTTGACTCTAGATCGGTCATATAGACACAGCCAACTTTGACAACTACTCCTCATCTAATAGTTGAACTAAACTGAAAAAACAGTGATCAAATTCATGATTAAACATCAACAACAAAGTCACAATCAAGAAAAAATTGCTTCTTTGTTTTGCCTGCTATAATACAGAAAATACAACAATTATGAACCTCAACTTCTTTCTGTGATAGCCTAGATCTATTAGGCAAACAATCATTACATATTCTCCAAATAAAATACTTAATCTTAGGTGGTATCCTAAGATTCCAAAGTTTCATTCATGCCTCTGGCACTGCTTCCCCCAAATTAGGAACCTCAACCTCAATTGCCACCTTATAGGTCGACTTCACACTAAAAATCATTTTCTTATTGAAGTGTCAAATAATCTTATCATCAACATTTCTATTGGATAGAGAAATAACCTGTATAGCGAGTTTATCTTTTGGCTGAAAAAGTAAGTTAATCATTTGCAAATCCTAATCAAAACCAATATCCGAAATAAGATCACAAACACATAAAAAATTTAGCCCTTTTATTATTCATGTCTCAATGAATCTATTTGCATCATACATTAATCATACATCAAAATAAACTTTAATATTATTGCCCCTACCAACCCGTCATCTACTACATTTTCTAATCACTTCTTGCGAGTTATGGATGCTTCGCCAAACAAAACTAGGTATATGCCTCAAACTAGCATTCATAAAGTCCATTTTAGGAAGCATATTGATTTAAGAATCTTCATCAATAATGAATGAAGTTCGGCAATTAATTTCCATCCTAACTTACCAAGAAGAGCCAAGCTAAATCAATGTAAATTCTTAAAACCAAGACCGTCATCTTCTTTCCTTTTATACAATTTGTCCTATCTCTATCAAATTATCCCACGACCATTTCTTTGATCACTACCCCACCAACAGTTATTCGTCAGTTTTTGCAACTCCTTATATAAAGAAAACAGGCAACAAAAAAACACTCATAGTATATATTGGTAAAGCTTAAGCTACTAAGTTAGTCAACATAGTTTTTCAGCCTAGACAATAATCTACCTCTCTTGACATGCTGTCCAGAAATTAGCTCATATTGGTGCAACAATTATTTCACAACATAAATCTCCTGAAGTTGCGGCCTTAAAGAGGAAAACGTTGTCATATGTAATGAGTAAATGTGAAACCAATGGAGCACTTCTAGCAACCTTGCAACCGTGAATTAATTGTTGTTGTTCAACCCTATGAAATAATGTTGAAAGCCCCTTACTACATAAAATAAAGAAATAAGGCGAGAGAGAATTCCCCGATGTGGTTGTATAGGACCAACTTCACTACAATTAAAACATAAAATATCTCACTATAAAGACACATAACATTATTAAGTCCACCCAATCAACCACAAATCCTAACTTTAACATAATAGTATGCAAGAAATTCCAATGAATCCAATCATATGCCTTGCTGATGTATGTTTGTAAAGCTACCCATCCCTGATTCCCTTAATTGTGGCTTTTCATGGAATGAATGGTCTTAAATGTAATCACTATATTATCTGTAAAAACTGTTTGTGGCAAAAATATTGCTTAATTCAAATAGATAATTAAAGTTAGAATCTCTTTCATCCTACTTGCTAGGACTTTAGATATTAATTTATATATACATTACAAATAGCAATAGATCTAAAGTTTCTTCATACTTTATGGATTATCACCCTTAGGAATTAGGACCACAAAAGTGTTAGATAGAGTTACAGGAAATTCTTTTTTAATTAACCAACTTCAATAAGCATCACATATATCAGAACCAATTAAAGATCAAAAGTTTTGAAAAAACTTTGGGTTTAATCCATCTAGACCTAGGGATTTATCTAAAGCCATTTGAAATATTGTTATTTTGAACTCATCATCTTGAAAATGAACAAGTAAGGAATCATCCATACCCGAGGTAACACACGGTATTACATAATCTAGAAGATAAGGATCTCATTTGAGATTTTCTGCTAATAGCTTTGTGAAGTAATCGTGGATCAGATTATGCATTTTTTTATCATCCATCATAATAGTTCATTCTTACTAATCTAGTTACTTTGTTCATTTATTTTCTACTTGATGTAACCGAGTGAAAATACTTGGTGTTCAGATCATAATCTGCCAGCCAAAAAGACTTAGTTTGTTGCCTCCAATAATCATCTTTCTGAGCCAATAGTTTAGAGATGCATACTCTAACATAGACTGATTATCCTATAGCAATCAAAATGCATCAAGTTTATTATAACAAGCTAAAATTTCTTTTTTAAAATTCTTACCCTGATTATTTTTCCATTCTAAAACCTAACTCATACAAAATTAAAACCTGTCTGTGAGATCCTGGTCATATGTAATGTCCCAAGAATCATTCAAAAGTTGTTTCAAATCTAGTTCCCTGAACCAAGTATTCTCAAATCGAAACTTGTTGTGATTTAAAAAAAAAAAACTATTGTTTCCTTACCACTAGTAAGATTAGATTATAATCAAATGAGGAGCATGTAAAATTATAAAGTTCAGCGTTGTCAAAGCAAGAAAGCCAATTATCCATGCACATAGCTCTATCTAGCCTCTCATGAACCCACATCTTTGCTCCACACCTCTTCCCCCACGTGTAAAGATACCCAATTAAGGGCAAGTCCCTTGATTTACAATCCATAATTGCTTTTCTAAAACCCAGTATAAAGCATTTAGGTGAGGATAACTCTCTATTTTATCCTTAACCCATAACAAGTCATTATAATCCCCAATACAAACCTGGGAAAGAGTTGATCGACAACTCAATGCTCATAGCAAATTCCAAGACTCCCTCATTTTATGTCTTTTAAGGAAAGCCATAAAAACATGTAAATCTCCATTTGAATTTATCCACTTCTACCACAGACAAATCCACATGATTATTAGATTAACCTAATAAATAAACCAACTCTAAATTCTTCCAAAACATAACTAAACCTCTCCCTCTACCCATTCTATCCACCATAAAACACCAATCATATTTAATATCAACACCTAAACTATCAATTCTATTAACATCTATTAAATTTTCTGAAAGAAAAATATATTTGACTTTTTTTAGAACGCTAGCTCTTTAAAAGCTTGAACTACACGAGGATTGAATAGCCCTCTGCAATTCCAGCTTAAGTAACTTATAATTCATGGCAGGCCCACTCAACAAGCTTTGCCAATATCATAAAAAGCATAGCCGAAGGCCCATGAGTTTCCAAAATCATACACACAACCCCACCTTCTTTCAAACTCATACACCTCGTTTTTCTTTCATCCACTAGTTGTAAGCACATGTCCTTCAACCCATCCATTACAATAGCCTTCCAAAACCCAAATTTTGTTGTCCACCCAATAATTGTCCAATCAATGACACATCAACTTCATGTGCGTTAATAAAATTAAATGTCATGAAATTATAAGGATGTGTAACTACCCATTGAATATGCTAGATAAGATTAGTCACGTGCAATGCTT
This sequence comes from Populus alba, assembly GCF_005239225.2. Classification (NCBI taxonomy): domain Eukaryota; kingdom Viridiplantae; phylum Streptophyta; class Magnoliopsida; order Malpighiales; family Salicaceae; genus Populus; species Populus alba. Next base: position 4,345,955 of record NC_133289.1, on the reverse strand, counting down.
GAAATGTTACTCCTCCTTCTTCATAGTTACCACCCTCTTCATGCAACCACCATTTGTCGTCATCATTTATCACTTTTTTTATGGAGCTTGAAACCAAGGCCTCCATTCTTTCACCAAATCCCACTCATGCATATAAAATTTTGTTACACAAAACCTATCTGAATGTCCAAGAATTCCTTGGATAAAACAAAAGGTTGGAAGCTTTTCATATTTAAATTTGATAATTAACTATGAATTGTCTCCTCTATGGATCTTCTTCCATCGTTTTAGACGTAGCCTAGTATCCACAAAGACCCTTAAATGCATAAAAGTCCTCTAAACAACAACATTGTTATTAACATCATAATCCAAAAAAGTTCCAATAAAATTACCCAATTCTTTTCCAATCCCAGCAGACATACAACCCACTAGAAAATCATGCACTTGAATCCAAAACTCAACATGGTGAATTGAAATTTGACCTGGAACATCCCCTTCTCTTTATTGGTGTAATAATAAAAGATGATTGTTAAAAGTCCAAGGAGTTCTTTCTAACACCTTTTTTATATCCACTAGGTGAAAAAAATTAAAACAAATATTTATTGGAGCTAAGATCATGGATACAAGTTTCTCTTCCAAAATGCCACAAGTTGACAATCTTATTGTGCTTAAAATTAATTCCTTTATCCGTGAGAAAGCTCTCAACGAGGCACAAATCAAAAGAGACCTAAGATGTCTCATTGCCTTTAACCTCAAAAACGAGCTCATCCTCATCATTCATAAATGTCAAATTCTTCATTCATGAATCCACCATACTATCACTTAAATCACAAGATTTTAAAAATAAAAACACTTTTAAAACATAAAAACAAATAAGTCAATAACTTAAGAATGCATCTGAATCTCAAATTTCTTGAAACTAGCATTCCAAGTCAATTAAAGACCAACAAGTATCCCACTTGTCAAGCTAATCAATACCATTTTTCACAAAATGACGCACCAACTTTTTAGTGGCAAAGGCACATGTTAATGAAGGGGGCAATTACCCCCTCTTAATTTTTTTATCTAACAAAAAAGTCCATGAATAAAATTTTTTACCCTCTAACAAATGTCATTTGACCTTTCTAATTGTCATCTTTTGCAATTTTATTAAGAATTTAAGGCAATTCAATGCCAAACCAACATTAAAAAATAATAATAATAATAAAAAACTAAAATAGAAATGCCCCTAGGTCATTTTAGTCACACAAAAGGCAACAAAATCAATTATTTATAAATTTTAAATTATTATATTAATTTTAAGACCAATGTATTAGGAATAATTCATTTTCAAAATTTATATTTTAAAATTTAATTTTTTCAATTTATAATTACTATTTAGAGTTTATTTTTTTCTATCTATTATGATCAATTGCAATTAGATCATAACTAACTAATTTCTCAATAGAAAATTATTGAAAATAACTAAACATATGTATCTTAAGTTGTTGTATTCTACATGATTATAAAGAAGTTGATTAAGAAATTAAATATTATAATTTAAAGGAGATTTACTAATTAAAGAACTCTAAAACGCGTGGTGTTTTCACTATAGCAGCTACTGTAGTAGTTTTTAGTTTTTTTTTTTTTTTTTCAGAGCAGTTTTTTTTTCTGCTTTTTTTTTTTTTTTTTAATTTTTTTTCAAAATTATCTTTGCTAATTTTTTTAAATATTGAGCTGGTTGAAAATTTAACTATGTATCTTTTTTCTTTAAAACATTGTGGATTGTTATAATGTACTCATACATTGGTTTTTTTTTGTGCTTTGTTTATTCTTTTTTTTTAAATGGTCTTTGTAGATTTTATTTTTTTTATATTGCGTTGGTCAAGAATTTAGCTTTGTAGTTTTTTTTTTTTAAAAAAAAAACAATATGGATTACTACAGTATTTCCCTACATAGTTTTTGTTTTGCTGCAGTGTTCCCCACATATTTTTTTAAAAAATTATCTTTATCGAATTTATTTTTTCAATATTGAGTTGGCTGATAATCTAGCTTTAGCTTTCCCCACATGTTTTTTTTTATTTCTTTTTCTTTTTTTCCACAATTGTCATTTTTTACATTTTTTTTTGTTTTTTTCAGAATTATTTTTGTTGATTTTACTTTTTTTTCTATTAAGCTGGTTGAAATTTTAGTTTTTTTGGTTTTTTCTTTAAAACACTGTAGCTTTCCCCGCTTGTTTTTTTTCTAGCTTTTGTTTCCTTTTTTTTACATGTTTCCTTTTTCATTTTTTTTACCCAAAATTGACTCCTTTCTTTTTTTAAAAAAAAATAATCTTTGTCAGGTTTTTTTATATATTGAGTTGGTTGAGAACTTAGCTTTTTAGCTTCTTTTTTTTAAAAAAAAAAAAAAACACTATGGATAGCTACAATGTTTCCCTTACATGGTTTTTGTTTGGCTGCAGTGTTTCCCCCACATGTTTTTTTAAAAAATTATCTTTGTCAAATTTATTTTTTCAATATTGAATTGGTTGAGAATTTAGCTTTAACTTTAGCTTTACCCACGTTTTTTTTTCTTTATTTTTTTAAATTTTTCCCAAAATTGTCTTTCTTCTTTATATATATATATATAATTATTTTTGTTGATTTTATTTTTTTTTACTATTGGACTGATTTATAATTAAGTTTTTTTAATTTTTTTTCTTTAAAACACTAGATTGTTGTAGTATTTCTCTACATGGTTTTTTTATTAAATAATTTTTTTTTCAGAATTATCTTTGTCGATTTTATTTTTTTCATATTAAGCTGATTGAGAATTTAGCTTTGTAGTTATTTAAAACACTGTAGATTGATACAGTGTTTTCCCACATAATTTTTGCCTTGCTACAATGTTTCCCTGCATATTTTTTTTATTGATGTTTTTTTTTTCAAATATTTTTTTGTCAAATTTAGTTTTTTCATACTGAACCGGTTAACAATTTGGCTTTTTTTTTCCTTAAAACATCGTTGATTGCTACAGTGTTTTCCCATATACTTTTTTTTCTTATGTTTTTTTTTTTTTAAATTGTCTTTGTCGTTTTTATTGTTTTTGATATTGAGTTGGTTAAAAATTACAACTGTAGATTTTCTCATGAAATACTATAGATTGTTATAGTGTTTCCCTGGATTTTTTTTTCCTTTCGTCTTTTTTTTATATTTGTCAAAATTATCTTTATTGATTTTTTTTTTAATATTGAGCTGGTTGATAATTATAGTTGTATATTTCCTCACAAAACACTACAAATTGCTACAGTGTTTTTTTAAATGATATTACTATTTAGCTGGTTGAAAATTTAGCTTTAACTTTCCCCACATGTTTTTTTTTGCTTTTTGCCTTTTGTTCTTCCAAAATTGTCATCTTCTTTTTTTCATTGTTTTTTTTGTTTTTTTTTCATAATTTTTTTTGTTGATTTTTTATTTTTAATATTGAGCTGGTTGAGAATATAGCTTTGTAGTTTTTTCCTTTAAAATATTGTGGATGGTAACAGTTTTTTTTTATATGATTTTTTACACAAATCCACAATAATGCACAAGCATGCTACAAGCCCGCGGCATTGCACGAGCATGTCACGCCTTTTACTAATATATTTACTTATTAATATATTATATTATTATAAATATAAATATTATTATATTGTGTTATATTATATTGTATTATATAACTATTTTTTCCTTTTTTTTCTCTTTTAAATTTTTTTTAATGAATTTTTTTTGTTTGATTTAGTTTGTTAATGTTAATTTTTTTTTATTTAGTTATTAGATTTTTATGATACGGATCTCGGGTTTGATGAGTTGGCCTGATTTGACAAGTTATTTTTTTCATTTAGTTTAGTTTGTTAAAGTTAATTTTCTTTCTATTTAATTATCATATTTTCATACTTTCATGACACGTGTTCTGGGCTTGACGGGTTAACTTGGTTTGATGGGTTAACCCAGTTAATTCTGAGTAAATTCGTTATTTTTTTTCTATTTAGTTATCAAACTTTCATGATGTGAATCCTAGGTTTTACAGGATAACCTGGTTTAAAGAGTTAACCCAATTAATTCAATTTTTTTCTTTTTCTTCATTAGTTTTTTCCTTTATGTTTATTTTTTTTCTTTGTTTTTTTTTTTTGAATTAATCTATTTAATTATCACACTTTTATTACACGACTTTATAGCTAGACCCACATCCAATATTCTTGGGTCCGGTGTTGCAATCAGGCTCACTTAAATTTGGGTCATGCAAGTTTAATTTTATTATTAATATTATAAATACTACTCTTAGGTCAGGCGTTACAGCCAAACCTAAGATTCTTGGATATAGCTTTGCAGAAAAACCTAAGATTTTTAAATTTTTATTTGTTTTAATATTTTTTATGCAAAAAAAATGACTTGCGGCATCGCGCGCGAGTCAAGTATCTAATATGATGTATAAAATGTCCCCACAATTCAATCACTACAAAATATCTCTTGCGTGAATAAAAGCTTTTTTAACCTATTGCCCTCGCTCAAAAGAAATCCTACCTCCCGCACTGCAGCTATATGATGTGGCTAGTGTTTTGTGTAACAGTCATATAGCATTATAGCTCTCTGCATTACCTAAAAACAAAGAAATAATATTAGAACATAAAAAAATATAAAAAAAACACTAAAAAATTTCATATTCTTTTAAATATATTTTTAAAATACACTCTAATACAATTTCAAAAACAAAAATAAACTGCACCGAAAAAACATAAATTATTGCTGGATTTTTTCAGTGATTAGTGGAAACAAATCAGGGGAGTGTTCAGAAGCCTTGCATTATTGTTAACTGGGCACCTATAAGCATGTACGATTAGAGAAATTCTCCAACAGAACACACCACCGACCATCAAATCAGCTGCCCCACCCTGGGCACGACGGTGTTTATCTAAATCTCAAATCAAAAAACATTCACGTGTCCTTCACAAGGGACACCATAACTTTTGGTCTAGGTTTAAAAAAGACATTGCCTGAAGAGTTGAAAACTTTGCTATAATTTCAATCAATCACGTGGGTTCGGGTCGTTTTCAGTTTATTCATGTCGCTTCCAGATTGCCTTGTCCGAAAGGGAAAAAATTACCCCTCCCCCGTATTAATTGCTGTCATGGAGGCCAGCATCAACATTAAATCATATAATTTTACATTTCAATGTATATTCAAAATCATGTAACGATTTTAATATCGATGTTACAGCAATTCAAAATTTTCAATTATTATGCTTATCATTATATATTCTTTTGTTTAGTTAGCATGAGCTCCATGAAAGCTTATGTTCATAATTTTTTTTAATCAATAATATAAAGATAAAAAAAAAAATAAGCTTGCTTAAACTCTTTTTGAGAAATAAAAATTATTTGTTATAAGATAGAATATTATGAATTTTTATTCTATAGGGATGTTTTTACAAACAAGAGTGATAGGTTATAGTTTGAAGTTTGATCTACCATGTGCTTTGCATAAATATCATAGTTTTTAAAATAAGTTTACAACAATCCGATTTCTATATAGAAAATCTTATGACTTGTCTAAGACATGATGTAGTAAGAAACCAAATTTTAAAATTAAAAAAAAAATCATACTTTGAATTGTTTGATATCTTTGTTTTAGCTCATAAAAATTCTATAATTTCTTACTGATTCACTTATTAAGATTAATGATGTGTAACAAACAACATCTGAAATTTATTAAAATATAAGGATATCTAAATAAAACACATGATAATATCTAAAAGTGATATATTATTCATCAAAGAAAAATACATCAAATAAGTTAAAACACTACAAATAATCATGCATTTAGAGGGAGCATTAGAACTAATGTTAGCCAACTAAGATGCATAGTTGTGAAGACATGGATATTTTCAATGTTTTTCCCTTGACGCATCGTCTTACCAATCACTTTTAAAAAAAAAATTTGGATCTTATATGGTAGGAATTTATCATGTAAGAATAAGTATATCGCATCTTTAATGAAAAAATTACTTATTGTTTGTATGAATCTTGAAAAAAAATTACTTATAATTTTATAGTATATTTATATAATTCAAGTTTACATTGTGTTTTCTAAGTCATGTCTAAAATATAATCCTGGCCAACATTTCTTCAACATCAAAAAAACATCACCTTTATAACGTGTGTTTGAAAAAGGAGACATGAAATGTTATTTGTGTTACTTAATTGTAAAATAACATGTAATTTCTATTTTAAGATAAATTAAAATAGCTTTGTCATAGAATATATATATGTTGATTTTATATATCTCTGTTTATTTAAAGAGATATTTTTTACTTTTGTTTGAAATATTAACTAAACACGATCAAAGAATTGTGGTTGTATTGATCAAATAGCTATCAATAATGCGGTGGCCATAAGCCTTTTCAAAAGATTAGAAAAGTTTGTGTGTTTGAAGTTAATTTTAATTTAATTTTCTTATGGTTGCAGTGGAGTTTTTTTTTTTTAAGAAAAAAAAATTTCAATTTTATTATCGATGTCCTTATTAATGTTTCAATGACGAATCAATTGTTGTAAATATTATCCAAACTAATGAAATAAAGAATTTTCGAACTCTAAATGTTTTATATTTAGTTATATAGAAATTTGTTAGAATGACGTGATGAAATAAGATCTTATATTTTAATTAATTAAAAATTAAAATTATTAAAATCATAAATATAATTTTTATATAAAAGTATTAGAATATATATCAAAATAAAAATTAAATACAGAGAGAAATCAAAATTGTGGAGCTCATTAAAAAATAACACACACATATCATTTCAAAAAGTAATGAAAACTACTCACTATTTATAAAAGAAAGAAGACTATCATTTTATTAAAAAAATAATTATACGGTAAATTAAAATAATCACAATGAATTTTTAACTAGATTTTTTTTCTCTCATAAAAGCTAAAATAGAGCTCACTATAAAATAAAATAAATAAATAAACACGAGGAGATGAACAACAAGAGAATGTATATGTGAAACTCGTCAAATAATACAAGTTTAGTTGTTTTTTCCTCCAAAATATGACTGGTATGTAGTACAAGCTGTGTGAATATAGCTTGTAAATCATATTTTAATTATAGAATACTTTTATTACAGTATTTTCTTTTTCCTTTTCTTTTTCTTTTTCACCACTCAAGCATCGCATCACGTTCATGATGTCAACAGTGGTATCAAATATATGACTAGCTTTTTACTTAATGATTATACCCTTACAATGATATAAAAAAATTAAATGTTTTCTTTCCTTGTACTACATCAGGCTTTGTAGTCCAAGGCTTTAATCTTTTATGGTTTTCTAATTTATTTATTTTTTAATTTTCAAACTATTTTATTTTTTCTTTGTATTCAATTTAAATCTCATTAAGAAAATAATATAATAAATTTTAATTCTGTGTCTTATATTTTAAAATATAAATAATGCATGTAATATTATTATTTAAGGTTTTTAATTAATTAGAAGTAGAAATTTTGATCTTATCAAATTATTGTAACAGGGTTATACGTGATTAAATTTTAAAAATTTAGAGACCAAATTTAGGATTTTCTACCTTGTTTATGTGGGGATTATTTTTCATAATTTTTCTAGTTTTAACTTAAATCTTTTAAACTCTGATCAAATTTTTAAATGAGTTAATTAGTATCGATATTTTGCCTAAACCCATGCAAGGATATATTATCCCATATCAACTCAATTAAATTACTCACAAAAACAATTTTTCATGCCTCATCTCCCGGGGAAAATCATACAAAAAACTTTATAATACATATATATGAAACGAGAAAATATTTTTCAATTTTGTTTGCATGGAATAGCGCAATGGCCCAGGGGCAAAGCACCCGATTATTGTCATTGTAATTTGAAAAAGTCTACCAAATATTTAGTTAAAGTCAAGCAAGAAATCAAGCATACCAGCTTGGATATTTATGATCTTGACGCATAATTAATTAAAATTCCGAAGAAAAAAAGGGGACTATGAGATTTGACGAGAGAATTGACCCTTTAGACTTTGATGGATACTTGAATCTTAGTCGCTAATTGTTTTACGGATGGGATATTCTTGAATGGTTGACTAAACAAACTCACTTTAATTTCCCAGGACAAACCCTAATATGTGAAGTTTGGGTATAACACTAGCTAGGTCCCTTGCGTTTGATATTTTATTTGCATTTTTTATCATTTTAGTTAACTTAAACCTTAGTCATTGCACTAGAGGATTAACTTTCAATAATAGCTGTTAACTGAGTTATTTTTTAAAATTATTATTATTTAATTTTTAAATTTAATTATGACTAGTTTGGTCAAATTAACCCTTTAAATCACTTGAAATTAACTAAGTTAATATTCAAAATGATTTAAAGTAAAACCTGATTTAGATTAAATTTTAAGTTAACATATTAAATCGAGGAGTTGGTTCAATATGCAAGATTGAAAAAAAAATCAAGGAAAAAGAGTTTGTAATGCCTAAACCTAATTAACCAGCATCACTAAGTTCTAAAAATGGCAATTCATGGGTTTCATGGATCAATTAACCAATTCCATACAGTTGGAAAAGTATCATTATATGTTGGTGTCATATCATTGAACTTTACTGGCAGCAGATTTTTTCTGAATAAGAGAACATGAGGATTGTTACGTGTCTCAATTCCGATTCTCAAGTTTTTGCCTCCCTCTCTCTCTCTTTTTTGTGAGAATGTCCTGTTTTTTACTTTAAAATAATTAAGGATTTTGATTTTTAAATAAACCTCTATTTTAATTCCAAATGCATGATCCCTCAAAAGACCACTTCATCGCATTATAGTATTGCAGCATGTGAAATCAAATGTATTAATTGATTATAACAAGGTTTTTAAGAGCTGTAATTACATTAAAAATGCAAAAAAGTATTGTAATCTTTCCTTTAGAAACTCCATAGAAACTGTAACATGTGCAGGTATGATTGGACAAGAATATAGTAACAACAATAATAAAAAAAATGTCTTTTCCCATACCTTTGCACTTAGGTTTCCATTTTGGAAAAATAAAAACGAAATTAAAAGGCACAAAAACTTGAGAATCGAGATGGACTGCAGTACGCTACCAAAAATTTATCAGCTAAAATATACAGACGGGGCAAGTTCCAGTGAGCTAAATATGAATTTCTGTGATATATAAGTGAAACTAGGTTTTGAATTGATCCTCGAGATCTAGGTCATGTGGGTGAGAAGAAGTTTAATAAGTTTGCTTTCAACATATTTATAAGCTACATCTAGCTAAAATATTTCCTTTAATCTTTCACTGCCAAAAACCATATGCTAGGTTGCAATATTGAGCTAAACATGAATCTCTATGATATAGAAGTGAAACTAGTTTGAATTTTAAATTATTTTGAATTAATTTATCTGACAACATATTTATAAGCTACAACTAGCTAGCTAAAATATTTCCTTTAATCGTTCATCTTTCACTGCGAAAACCAAATGCTAGCTTGCAATTAGCTAAAACATGAATCTCTATGATATATAAGCGAAACTAGTTTCGATTTTAAATTAATTTAAATTAATTAATTTGTTTAACCCATGATCTAAGTCATAGATAAAACCAAGTTTAATGAGTTTAAATTCAACATGTTTATATATAAGCTACAACTAGCTAGCTAAAATATAATTCCTTTAATCTTTCACCGCGAAAACGTACCAGATGCTAGCTAGCTGCAGTAATAATCCTGTCATGCATTCTATATAATAAGCTAAAGAAAATCCTAATAATTTATATATTTCAAGTGAAATATATAAAATAGTAGGATATTCGTGACCAGCTTAAATACTCCTTACATTAAGTTTCTTCGTTTAATTCGTTGGAGCACAGTAACATGGCGACACATCGCCGGAGAATGTAGAACCTTGCCCTTAGCTCCTTCACAACTCTGCAGCACCTCTCACCCAAGGATCTGCACGAGTCTCGCACGCGCAGCTGGTCACAAAAGCTTGGGATATTCTCTGGTTTCATGACCATCAATTTTCTTGCTATCTCTCTCTGCTGCTTCTTTTTGTATTGAAAGAATTACTGTGTTACGTACCAAATGGAGAGGGAGGGAGAGCTAGCTAGAAGCCAGTGTAAAGGAAGAAGGGTTTTTTAGGCTTTATATATATATATATACCAGTTCCATTTTGATCCAACCTCGTAGTAGTTCTCCTGTGTATAGATGATTGATGAATAGGGCTGATGGCTGATTGATTGCTGAGGAAATATTTTTCTGTCATATGTTTTAATTGGTTGAAATTCCGTAAATAGATATTTTCAAGCCTTTAAAGGACAATGTTAGCACCCTTCTGATCAGTATAATTGGTAAAACCATCCACACATCCATATTCAAAGAGTTAATTAACTCAAATTTTCTATAAAGTTAGTTCGGGTATATGTTAATTAAACATATTCAAAGAGTTAATTACCCTTTGTTTTTACTTTCTATTTTTTTTGTTAATCTTTCATTAATTTATGCTGGATTGTTTTTATTTTTATAACTTAAAGTTAATTATAACAAACGGTGCCTTAATGTTCTTTCTCGAGTGTAAAGAGTTGAAATATATATACTCATTTTCGTATCTCCACTTTGTCAAGCAACTTGAAATTATAAAAGCAGCATTGATAAATAATATTATTTGCATGTATATGATGCATTATAGTAACAGCGACAAACCAGTGGTAAAAACTGAGGACAAGTGCAGTATTTCTCAATGCCTTATTGTGGGTGCAACGCGGCTACTAAAAAAGTGTGAAAAGCCGTCATTCTGAAGTCTAGTCAAGACTTGCCCAACCCAGATAAAAAAAAAAAGAAAAAAGAAAAAAAAAAAGGGTTGAGGTCCATACACTTGTAAGAAAAATGCATTCATAGTCTATAAAACCGTTAAAAAAATTCACCCACGTTTGAATTTGTGTTGGATAACGAATATTGGGTCTCACTTCAAAAGGGCCTTTAATTTATCCATCCCTCCCCTCAAAAAAAAAAAAAAAGGGTGTAGCATGGAATATCATACTTAACAGTCACGTATATTTAAAAGGATTATTTCAAAACAATACTATTTTAGAAATATATATTTAAAACAATAATATTTTTTAAAAAAATTAAAAAATTATTAACCCTAATTAATTAATGACCTAAATTTTAAAAAACATTAATCCTAGTTAATCAATAACCTGAACCTTGTACAAGATTATAAGTTAATCCTAGGTTCATAAATATTAGTATCAATAAATATATATTAATTGAACTCATTTACTGGTTTGTTTGTATCAATTTTTTTAAAATTGAATAAGATTTATTAGAACTTTATAACTTAATTTAACTTGTTAAGCTTATTATTAAAATTATTTTTTTTAATGAGAGAATGATTAAAAAAAATTTAAAAGTCATTAACCTTAGATAATCAATGACCTAAATTTTAAAAAATCATTAATTTTAATAAATGACATGAGCCTTATACAAGATTATAAGCTAATCATAAGTTCATAACACCAATAGCTATGATTTTAAGTTATGGTTTGATCTTCGTCTCAAATGCAATTGCAATGAAATGGGTCGTCGTTAAGTAAAGCTAGTTGTTATATCACATGAAAAATATAATAAATATTAGTACTAATGAATATACTTGTTTATCGGTTTGTATGCACCAATTTTTTTTAAAATGAATAAGTTTTGTTAGAGCTTTATAACTTAACTTGTTAAATTTATGATTAAAATTATTAAAATTATTTTTTTTTACAATTTTGGTTTCAATAATTTTATTTTTTAAAATTATTATTTTTATTTAATTATATAATAACATAAATAAATATTCATAAAATTGAAATCAAAAGAAAAAAAAAAGAAACCGAAAAAAAAGGGTACCAAAATGGGAAAATAAAAAGGGGGTAACAGTATGTATAATATACTTTCTTAAGAGAAATTAATAACATAAAAAAACATGCCTAATATACTAATATTAGTATCTATACAAGTAAACTAATTTAAAACAATTGATTGTAAATAAATAGTATATATTAAGAATACATCATAAAAAAAAATTAAAAATATTTTTTTTTAAGTGTTAAGGCGGTTAAACCCACAACCACCACAAGATAATTACTGTTACTATTATGTTAAGAGATGTTATGGGGTCCATGCCTGCAAAATGCTTTCTCTTCTTACAAAATGGATTAATAATATAATGAAAGGCTTAGGATTAATAACATAATGAAACAGGGAAGCGAAGTGAGACTTTCGTTGGCACGTGGTGTTTGAGAATGTGATCGTAGAAAATGTATTAAAATAATATAATTTAATAATATATAAAAAATTAATTCAAAATAAAAAAAAATAATTTTATTATTTTTTAAAAATATTTTTTTAAATTTAAAAACAAACGAGCCTACATATCTTAATAAGTAACCTCTTCTCTCGTTGCTCAGGCAAGGAAAAGGATTCCAAGGTTAATAGTTTTTGGAGCTGCGATCTGGTTTCCGGGGAGAAATCAAAGATTGTTTTGAAGATGATTCCACTCTAAACTCCAGCCTTTCAAGTGCCATTCGAAGCTTTATCGTTGACATTCAATTTACCAGTGAGTTGGATTTAACACATTGCCTTTAGCGGCTGTAAATATCCTCCAGCTCAGTGAGTCAAATTGAATGTGGATTGTTACAGTAAAGGTAATCCAGGTATTGCTGGAGCAGGAGAGATTTGGGATAATTTTGGTACATGAATTAAAAGCTCCGCCATCAACACTGGATATTATTCTTCTGATTCAGCTGAGTTGTGGACATTAGTCTCGCGTATTGAGCTTTCTTGGTCTTTGGGTATTCGTAAACTGATTTTCGAGTCGGACTCGGCCATTGTAGTTGAGCTTTTAACGAAATAGCATGTGAAAATTAATGCAATCTATGCTCAAGATTTCAAGAGATTATGAGATTCAAGTACACCATTAACTTGTTCGGAAAGTATACTTGTAATTATTTTTAAAAATATTTTTTATTTAGTAATATATTAAAATATTATTTTTTTATTTTTTAAAAATTATTTTTAAAATCAACATATCAAAATAATTTAAAAACACTAAAAAATATATTAATTTGAAATTAAAAAAATTAAAAAAAATAAAATATTTTTAAAAATACTTTTATAACATAAAAATAAATAAAATTAAAAAAATCACTCAATAATTAGTGACTTTCTCGTGAGCTTTAATCTTGTAAAATAATTTTATGGGATTCACTTTATAATCTTGTTTAATATAATTTTTTTTGGGCCTTTAAGACCGATTTCTTTTTTTAAAAAAAAAACATAATGAAATGCTAAAAATCCATTACATTTAAAAGCCATGCTCATAGCACACCTATATAAAAAATTAAAAAATAAGATATTTTCGTAGATGAAGATAATCAAATCTAGATGCGCTATCTTTTTAAGAAGTCAATGACGTAATGCTAATATGAAATCTAACTAAATAATAGCTAAAGATTGTTTTTTTAAAAAAACTTATTTAAAAATATATTAAAATAATATTTTTTAATATTGATGGATTAAAACAATAAAAAATATAAAAAATTAATTGAAAACTAAAAAATTTTAAAAGCATAGTTAGATGAAGATACCAAACATTACATAACTCTATCCTTCTCTTAAATCTGCAACCGACCGGAGCAGGTCGCAGTCCTATTTTCTTTTCTGTTTTTTATTTTTTTGTGAGATTATACGGTGCATTGCTAAACCTTAGATCTGAAATCACGATTAAAAAAAAAAAACTCTTATGCTGCTATAGTGCTAATGAGCTATAAATCCATCAGTCTTTTGAAGGTCTTTTAATCATATTTGTTCGATTCTTGTTACAACAAATTGAATCCAGCCACTGGGTCACTAAATTTATCATGTCACAAAGCTTTGAAGTATCTAATCTCCCATGTGACAAATTGTTCATCAAAACCATATCTTGAAGGCAAAGGGTTTCTACACATATAATGAAAAATTAATCTTCTGGTATGCCGACAAAAAAATTCTTTAAGAAACTAACTTCGTTAAACGAATCGAGGTCCGGAATTGGTCCTGGAATCATAATTCCTGTCATCCATGGAGCCAACGAAGACTCCGACAACGATGAACATGGACCGGATTCCTCGTTTGATTTTGGATATATGCTCTTCTTTTTTGCAATCCTTCGCGGCATGTTACTCTCCTTTTCCACAACCCACATCGGCTGTGTTTCCACTGAATCGTCAGAACCCCAACGAGGCCATGTTTTCACCGCAATATTTGTTTTGGTTACGGTCCGTGATTTCCTTGGTATATGTTGCGGGAAAGAACGAGCCGTAGAGTGGAGGTTATTGACCGGAGGCTGGAGATTAGGTTTCTTGTGTGAACTCTTACGCGGCCTGCCTCTACCGCGTTGGCTTATCATGATCTGCACTAGGGTTTTTTCCTTTTCGATTCAAACAATCCCTCTCTTTTTCTCTCTATTTGAGGTTCTAGAGAAGAATTTATATTGGATAATGATTATCTAACTCATGGGGGTGGTTGCGCTGTGTTGTGTTTTATAGCTGATTCATCATTCATTCACAATCCTAGTCGTACAAGGAAACTTTAAAACCCCGATATTACTTTCCTTATACCACAAGGTATTCTACTTTAAAGCCACCGCCTACTCAACAATACAATGGAGGTTAGATGAAAAGGATCGATCCTGGCCGTCGAGTTACTAGGCAACGGTAATACCTGCTGTCAATTTTTTTTCCACAGAATCCATCGTCATAAATGACTGATATTTCACAAATCGAGTAATCATGGTATATCTGGAGAACTTCTACCCCAAACGACATGTCTGCCGTGAATGGAAATTAAAATTCCTCTAGTTAGCAAATCAAATCTCATCAATTCTACAGCACAAATTGTCCTCCTAGTGAACAAGGCATTATATAAAGAGTAATTGAATCAGGCAAGAGGATTGGAGGTTACATAATATTTGAACGATTATTTTACAGCACCGAACAGGGTTATCTGCATTCCATGCCCAAAGAGGTAAGAAATTTTTTGAAAATTTGAATCAAACCCTTCAATCATTGAAGATCACAGATTGAATGCATGAGTTTAAGAAGCCAGAAGTCACTGAAAAGCGTGTTTGAGTTTGAGTTCAAGTCCGGACCATCTGAAAGGCGCGCCAGAATGCGGGCAAGGGAAAACCTGTAAGTGGGTAAAAAGACTATCCTAATTTAAGCAGTGATGCATACAGGTCATGACCAATCTGGATACATTCTAGATAAAATAACCTATTTGACTGGCAAATAATGAATTGATATGAATACAAACTTTGCTAGTTTGCTGATATGAAACTATTACTAGTTTAGGGTGAAAACTCACAAGGTGAAAAGCTGGGGGGACACACATACTACACGTATTATCACAAAACTGATTGCAAATGACTTGTCAGTGCACGTGAGAATTGATAAACACTGGACTCAGTGCTACTTGTCATCTCCTGTCTCAGAAGGTTTTCCTTCGCACTTGGGCTTTGCTGCGGCAACTTTGGCAGTTGTTGAACGATCTGACTGAGAAAATCGAATCAAGATGTACATTAGGAGAGTGACGACTGCCAAACTAGACACTGCAAATGCTATACCCTTCCTTGAGGACAAGAGTGAAGACCGTTGAAGGAATTTCAGGGCCCCGGAAATAAGAAGGCATGCCCAGGAGGTAACAACCTGGTCACAGCAGTCAGTCAGATAATACTCCATATAAGAACTACAACCACTGAATGCCTGAACGAAAAACAGGCTACACTTGACTGGTTATTATAAAATATCTCACCACAAGAGACTTCTTTGGTCGACCAAGATCCTGCAATTCTTGATCACTGAAGGTGTCCTCAGCTATATGCTTGTCCAGTAATGCATCCTGGTATTCCAAATGGCAGCAAGCAACAATAATGCAATTAGATGTTGCTATATAAATGGTTGAACACCAGTCTCAAGAGCAAATAACAGTAAAGTCTACATCATGTTCCTTACATTTCAATGTTTCATATAAGATACAAGTGCAATTACAGAAAAGAGCAGCACTGAACAACACAAGTTGAGTAGCTATACCCACCTTAGCCACAAAAATATCTTTACACCATTGTGCAACACCGTCTTCTGTTTCAGGCAATTCCTTCATCAAATGCCGCTTTATGTGTACGTGTACCTACAAGAGAGTAACGTCGAATTGTTTCCATCATATGAATTAAGAGAGTAATGTCGAATTGTTTCCATCATATGAATTCGAATATATTTGCATGTGGTCTAACCCTTCAAAAATTCTTAAAAATTCAAAGTCCCAACTTATAAGATGCTTTCAACATTGTTGAAATATTTTCCGAATGACATGCCAGTTCAAACCAATGATCATAAAATGCAAGTGAAATAAGATGGATCCATCTTCACTACCACTTCACACAAATATTTTTGAATTCAAATAATACATCTACAGATGAAATGATTTGAATAATCATAATAATTGCAACAAAAACATTTGCAAACCTTCAACAAAAAGTGAACTGATTCATGCAGTTACTCTGAAGGCTTACCACAGAAGATTTCCCCTTGAAGAGGTTGAGCATCGTAGGTGGAGGAGAACCTTTTGGGATAGCCAATGTTACATCATAAATGGCTGGTACAAATGAGCGCATGTTACTTACTGCTGAAACAAATCCCTGAAAAACAACACAGATATTCATTACATTCCAACAACTGCATGAAGTCAACGGTGCCTAATTGATCCCTGAAAGTATGCACACTGCTCAACTTTATCCACTTCATCAAAAACTATTTTGAATAAAATAAAGCCAAAGCATGAGGTGTCTGATTCAGCAATGTGAGATGTTTTCAGTTATTCACTTCCTTATGAAATAATTAATTAATTTGTTGGGGTTGGGGTCAAAGGGAGCCCACAAATGAAAGGCAAAGTAATGAAAGAACTGAATTCAGAAACCATGCAATGAGAATTTGACCTTTGTACGAGGAATCAAAACATTTCTAGGGATTGGCAGCCCTTGAGAACCTGCATACTCCTGAGCTGCTAAAAGCTTTGGCAGAGTGAAGCGAGTTCCTTCCACAAAAAGAGCCAGCCAAAATGGACGAGGAAAGTCCTTTAGCCGCTGAAGACCAGACTGCATATAAGAGTAGCAGAAAATTCAAAATGGTATAAGCAAGGGCACATGCACACACAGATATTCAAAGGGCGTGCAAGTCTATGGAAATGAATATGGTGATGCATCAAGTGTCCGTACTTATTATTGTACAAGTATGTCTAGAATATATTTATTCATACCTTTAATGTGTTTTCATCCTTGGCCCAACTTCTTTCCAGAAAGAGGTATTCAGAAAACCACATTGACCAACCTATCACCTGAATAGGATGAGCATAGCAATTGTCCTCTATTGATAAGCATTAAAAATGCAAGTAACAAGGCAAGTGCAAATCTATTTCGTGAGTGAGCATTAGCAAGATAGAGATGATTTAAGCAAAAAACCTAAGATGCAAATATGTCACACCAAAGTAACATAAAAAAAGAATCCTTTAGTATCAAGTATGGACGTGCTAAATCACATTGTTTAATTATTATTGATCAAACCATGTGAGAATCTAAAGATCAGTTGCTCAAAAGGAAAAATCTTGGTGATGACAACAATGCTTCTTATGTAACTGATTATATATAACCATAACATGTGGGCTCCTTTTAAGACAAGGAACACTGAGTAAATGTAGTATGAAATCACTCTGAAGTTCCAGAAAGATTAAGCTCTACCAGAACGACGTTTCATAATACAAGGCCACCTTTTTGCAAGTGAGAATGTCAATCAAAAGTTTAGGACCATACATGAGAACTAAACTTAATTTTTTTTAAGCATTAAATTCAAACACAATATCAAGATGTGCAAGGATATACATACCGGAAGAAATTTTGATGATTTCTTCATGACAGCTAATGCGCTTCCCAGACATCCTGATCGCTGTCATAAGCAACCTCAAGAATCAGTTAGCAGTGGAGAACTTAAAAGAAATAAACACAGACAATAGAGAACAAGTTAACATAATTTTATGGCATGAGCTTATTTGATGTAATTCTGCATTGTAGATTATGATATCCCTTCATGAGTAATATATAGAATTGAACTGTTAAAATATATCAGTATGAGACACGCGCAATATTATGTGAACTTAAAGAGTGTGCTAGTTTGTATATCTATCACAAGTGTAAAAAAAGCTGCCATCAACAACACACCTGCGCCAAAACCCATCCAACAAGCCAATCAATATCACTTCTGTGGTTGCATATAACAAGAGCATGTTCTTTACCTGAAAACTTAACATGATGAGCAAAAAATGAGCAACTAAGAAGATTTCTGAAGTAGAAAAATTATCTATCCTCCAAAACATAAGAAGAACAATAGCCACCCAGCTTCTTGGTCAAAACAAGATTAGACATACCCATTAAACGGACGGTTTCCTTATCTGTGAACACTTTGATCTACAGAAACAAGGATGCAGATAAACAAAATTAACTAGATAGAGAACAAAAACTATAGCATAAATCCAGAGACATCAGTTCCATTTCTAAGACAATGCATTGCCGAAAATTTGGCAATTTAGGTAACAGACATCCCATGAACACTTTCAAAAATGTTCTAAACATGATTCGGAATGACACTGTCTAAAAACATTAAAATACTGCAATCGCCAAGGATCCACTTTAGCATCCATTCTTACTACAACGTATAATAATCTTTTTAATCAGCATTTTAAGCATCCCAAAATCAAATACATATCTAATTTAAAACACTAGAAATGTTATTCAATTGATATTCCACGCAAGCAAACTATAGCAGGGGGGTTAAAAACCTGGACTCCAGCCCACCAATCGAAGATCCAAACAAGTTCGAGCCATAACAATTCCGCTAATTGTCTATTGATTTTTCTGTACGTGCTCTTTGATAAAGGCCGAATAAAAACAAAGCAAATTGCCTGAAAAATAAATAAAAATAATCGCTGAGTCCTCTAAAAGAATCAATCCACTCTGTTTCTAACCAAGAGAGAGAGAGAGATTCGAGACCTAGATTTGAGATCGAAACGGAAAACAGAAATGAAATCTGAAGTTAAGAAAAAAAATTGCTAGTTAATATACCTGAATAATATTAACAATTAAACCTGAGCAAAAAAAGAGAACGCCTAGCGGCAAAATAACAAGCGCGGCTCCAATCGCCATAGCCAGACACCTTCACCAATTTGAAAATATAGAGGAGAGATTTGAGGGTGGAAAAAGAGAGGAGATTGTAGGTTTGGATTAAAATGTCAGTATGAATTTTAGAAGAGGAGTGTCAGGATCATTCACTAAGAGTGCGTGGACAGGGCGAGAGGAAGAGCTTTAATAGCGATTATTTCTCATTTCAAGGGAATCTTGTCAAACACTCTCTCTCTCTCTTTCTATGGGTTTTTCCGTCTTCGAGAGAGAAAAAGATCCTGTGAGAAATTAATGCCGTTTTAATTTACGACTCTCATGATTATTTTATTTATTTTTTATTTTATTCATCTTTCTGTGAGTGGTAGTAGCTAGGGTTGCAGACTTGCAGTAGTTATAAATGAATGGAGTTTGAATTATATTAATATTTTAAATATTTATCCATTCTACAGGGAGTTTTTATATTCATTCAAGTATTTATCGTTCGAATATTATTTTTTTTATTTAATATAAATAAGAGAATAATATAATATTTAAGATGTGTTTATATATCTCAAGTAAAATTATAAAGGATATATATACATGTATTACATCAATATTAATATACATGTGTGTGTGTGTATATAATATATTTAAAAATATAAATACTCTCTCTCTCTCTCTCTCTCTCTCTCTCTCTCTCTCTCTCTCTCTCTCTATAATACTCAAGAGTTAGATTTTGTTTATGTTTCACGTTTTAACAATATTTAAAAATTATTTTATTTATTATTTATTATTTAATAAAATAATTCAAGAAAAAATATTCATTTAAATTATTATATATAAAATTAGGATTAAATTATCAACCCTGAACATTGGTTGAAATGGTTTCCTCAGGTATAGTTACATTCAGTTTGGATTATTTAAATTGTTGTTTTCTTCTTAAAAAAAGAAATTATAGATATTACCACATGAATTATTTTTTTTTCTTACTTTAACCTAGATTGCCGGATTGAATCAGGAACATATGAATCTTGTTAACCATGGCAGAAAACAAAAAAGGTTATTTTAATCTATTATAATACAATTATTAAGTCCAGACTGGACTAGTTCTTGATCTTACTATTTCAGAAAATTTACATTTTTTTGGTACAATAAAAAGAAAAAAAAACTATAATCTTTAAGTTAAACAGAACCTAGAGAATCATATAACAATAAAAACCAAACTCTTGAAAAAGGGTTCTTCCATATACATAACTCGAGTCACTTTTAACTGCAAGCTTAACCATATAATCAGCACATGAATTAGCTTCATGTGAAGTATAAAGCAGACGAACTTTTTAATTTCATGTTAGGAGTTTTTTTTATGTCAAAAATAACAACTACTTGTTAAAATTATCATGAATTAATCAAATAACATCTGTAGAATTAGAGTTGTATATAATCTTTTCTGAAACCTCTACCTCGGGCCACCAATAAACCATATTTTCCTAATAGTTCTGGAAGTAGATTAGAGGCAAAACCTCTATGCTCGTAAAACCCATCAACCATCTCTTTTCATAATTTCTTAAGAGATTCCAAAATCCAATCATCCCCGGATTCCTAAGAGAGTTGTCATCCACATCCAGTTTAATAAATCATTCTTTCATTAATATCAACGGTTTCTTTCTTTCATTTATGATCTGCCAAGCTAACTTACCCAAATGAGCCATATTAGCCAATCTTGTTTCCCTAATACCCAATCCACCATAATTTCTTAGTAAGGATACAATATTCCAATTCACCAAATGAATTCCCCGACCTGAAATATGTCTGCCCTATACGAAATTTCGCATTATTTTATCAATTCCCAAGCAAATCAATTATGGAAGCCAAATTTGCTGCATAGAGTAGGTGGGGATTGTTTCCAAAATCAATTTTGCCAACGTAACCCTTCTAGCTTTATTCAATAAATGACCTTTCCAAGCTGCAAGAATAGATTGAATCCTCTCCATAATGAAATTTAGATTTGACTTCTTAACCCTGCCCTGAATTAGAGGGAAGCCAAGGTACTTACCAAGATTGCTAGCAAACTTAATATTAGAGATTTGTGAGAGGTCATGCTTCACCCTTACTAATATTTTTGGAGTACATTACTCTTGATTTATCAAAATTCACTCTTAAACTTGAAGCACTGCAAAGAGCTGTGAGGACATTAACAAGCGTACACATTTGTGCATTGATAGCTTTAGTAAATAAAAGGATATTATTCACAAAAAGTAGATGGGAGATACTTGGGCCGCCCTTAGAGACATGGATTGGCAACTAGGTTTTATCATATACTTTTTTATTAATAAGAAAAGCAAGCTTCTCCATACACATCACAAAATAAGTAGGGCAAAAGTGGCTCTCCTTGATCCAATCCCCTTATTGGTGAAAACACTGGCAATTTCAAACCATTCCAAAATAGAGAAATTAAAAAAAGACTAAACACAAAACATTATCAACTTAATATTACCTGTAGGGAGTCCAAAGTTTTCTAGAGTGGATTTTAGAAAATCTCAATTAATCATATCATATGCCTTTTCAAGATTAATTTTAGCTGTTAAGATCCCATGTCTACTTTTAGTCTTGTGCATATGATGCAAGACTTCTCAAGCGATTAAAATATTATCAGTAATATTGTTATCTGTTATGAAGCTGCTCTAAAGTGGGTCAATAAGATCATCAAGATAGGATTGTAGTCTACCATGATCTTGGTAATAAGCTTATAAATAATATTACATAAGCTTATAGGTCAAAACTGCTTGAAGTTAGAAGGATTCTTCTATTTCAAAATCAAAACCATAAGCGTTTTCTGAAAGATTTGATAAATGTTGTCTTAGATTATTCATAAGATGATGATTATATATTAATTGCATGTATTTATGTGTTCAACAACTTAACTCACCTTCTGGATTATGGTATTGTTCGTTTATGTAGTCATAAAATGTTTTTAAATTTTTTTTATTTTAAATTTTTTTTTATATTTTTAAATTATTTTGATGTACTGATATTAAAAAATAAATTTTAAAACATAAAAAAAATATTATTTTAATATATTTATAAGAGAATACTTTGAAAAGCGACTCATTACCCCAATATCAAACACTACCTAAACTAAAAGGCAATTGATATATAGACCATGTTTTGAGAGTGGGGTGGCTTATATTATTGATATTTTTAAAAAATATATTTACTTGGGAGAAATATTAAATTGATATTGTTTTTCATATTTTTCAATAATGTTGATTTGTTAATGGTGTAAAAAAAATCTGAAAAAATTATTTTAACACATTTTAAAAAAAATCACTTTGTACCACAACATCAATCACGCAGGTAGTTCACTTTAATGGTAGGAATTCCTTTTGTTATCATTTCTTATTTTTTTTTTATTTTCTTTGATTCTCTTAACTAGTTGGGAGATTTATATATGGAGTTATGATTATCAAATAACTTCACACGATATCAGGTGATTTTACCAAACTAAACTAGTTTAAATCCTCTTTACTTTGATTCCACATTAATATTTTTATGTATATGTAAAGAATATACGGTGTTGGGTGTGCATGGAATATATAAAATTTGACTGGATAAAAATCTAATTTTAGTTTATCTTCCTTGCCCTATTTCTTCATTCCTCTCATTTTGTTTCTTTTTATTTATCTGCTTTTTATAAACACCATCTACTATTAATTGTGGATGGGTTAAATGTTTTTTAAGGATCCATCCTCTCATTCATCATGTGTTGGTTGGAGTCCGGAAATTATTTGAAGGCTACATCTCAAATATTTTACGTGTAGGTCTTTATTTTGGAGGATAGATTTTATGGTTGTAGATTGGTAGTTTAAAGTCCTATTTATTTTTATATTTTAAAAGTATTTTTAAAAAAAATTAAAATTTTTTATTTTTTTTGCTTCAAATTAATATTTTTTTTGTTTTTTAGATTATTTTGATGTGTTTATGTTAAAAATAATTTTTTTTAAAATAAAAAATATATATTTTAATACATTTCTGAATGAAAAATATTTTAAAAAGCAATTATAACCACACAAATTTCAGTGTTATTGGTGGCAATAAAAGGTTATGCTAGATGGTTCGAGCCATTCAAGAGGCTGGGTTTTTATTTTGGAAGATTTTTAAAGTTTTTGTCGGAACCCAAGGCATGATGATGTTATGTGCAATTTGGGAAATGATACGGTTGATTTAGTGCTATGTCCTTCAAGAGAAACATAATCCAGGTCTGGATTCAAGGATGTATATTTTCTCCACGTTTGAAAACATATTTTTGTTTTAGTTTTGGTTCTAACAACGTGTTTTAAGATATTTTAACTCATTTTATTAAATGAGATTTTAAATGATACCAAAGAGATGGATATTTATTTTTTCTTTTAAAAGATATGTATTAAAATGAGTGTTTGGTATTGTAGTAGGTTATGCAATTTTGATTTAAAAAATGAGTTTTAAAAAAAAAACATTTTAGTTATGTTTTTTAAAAAATATATTTTTTTTTGGTTAAAACTGCAATCAAAAATATTTTTGTATGTAAAATAAATAAAAACTAAATCTTCATAAATTAAAATCATGTTGTTTTAGCTTGTATTGATAAACAAAACAATATTAAAGTTATATCTGCTCATTTATTTCAGAATTACAGGCTGCTTAAAAAGTTAATTTTGATAAAATGAGAAATAATTTTATTTTTTTAAATTTAGCCAACTCAAAATAAACCTAATATATCCTTTTAAAATAGATCTAAAACACCCATTGGACTAGGATCACCAAGCCCGAGTCCAATATATAGCGGGTGTTCAAGAAAAATAGGCTTATGCGTGGTAATCCAAACTCATACTGAGCACAGGTGCATGGGTTTAAGCAACATGCTGGAGTTTATGTTGGGATGAGCACACACCTAGGCATGGTGTGACATGCCCGACTGGTGCTAGGAGTGTGCCCAACACTTAACAGGGGTGCTGGGGTGCACCCCAGCACCCTTGGGTCTCGGCGCGCACTGTGAGCCTAATATATTTGAGTTCCGGTAATGTGTCTGAATTTATTTTTTATTTTTAATAGGTATAGGCACCTTGTCGGAGACCATCACTCTCCAGTTTACAATCTCTTCATTTTAATATTTTTATTATACATGTTTTCAGAATCAATCTCTTTAAAATATTATTATATTTTTTTTCTCTAAAAAATTACTAACTTTATCATTGGAAAATCTTCATTTCTAAAAATTAAAAAAAAAAAACATTTTACTAATACCAGCTACATTGATTTATTAGATACCTTTTACTACTAGCTATCAACTACCTGAACTTTTATATCAAGTCATCTGACATTTTAGCTAAAAAAAAATGAATTAAATTATTTAAATTAAGAAATTAATTAATTATTCAAAATATTAAATAAATATCTTGGATTTTTATAATTGTAGGAAAGAAACATTGATTCTACAAATGAATTCTAAAAATTTAAAACTCAAATATTTTTAATAGCATGCAAAATGAAGTCCTGCATAAAACAACAAGTCAGCATCGTCAATAATCCAGGTACTGACTAATATTTAGCAAGGAGTGGTGGCAGTGAAGCCTGTGGTCACTAGCCATGTTTGCAACTCGACAAAAATCAACCGAACAAGTGCCTCCAAAACACATTTAATTTAATTAGGGAAAGATAAAAAGTGTGGTTGTAGTTTATTTGAAAATATATTAAAATAATATTTTTTAATTTTTAAAAAATTATTTTTACAATTAATATATCAAAACAATTCAAAAATATAAAAATAATTAATTTTTAACAAAAAAAATATAAGTTGTTCGTGTTTTTAAATGGAATCTGATGTGAGGACTCTTGGGTCCGATATTCTGTTTTTCTTAACTTTTAAACATTGGCGTGAAGGATTGGCAAAAACATTGACGTGGAGGAATTGGCAAAAACATTGACGTGGAGGAATGCGCAAATTTGCCAAATGATCACGCCAATGTTTAAAAGTTAATGGTGATGGAGATCCTGCTCAGTAGCCTACAATACACGTAAGTCACCAAGGAAAACATATTTCTTCCTTTCTTTCTTCTGATTTCATGTTTTTTTATTGAAAAAAAATGTCTTTTTTTAACATAATTTTTTAACTCATGTTTCAATTAATACCCCTTCCTGTGATTTTTTATTTTGCTTATTTAGTATTTTTTAAACAACAATTGTTTTTTAATTATATATATATATATATATAATTTTTTAAAAAATTATTCTTTTTCATCTATAATTTTTTTTTTATATAGATGGTCTTTACCTTTAAAATTAAAAATATTTATTTTTGGATAATATTTCTAATATTTGTTCAATTAATTTCATGTGTGTCTATTTTTATTATCATTTTATTGAATAAAAGTTTGATTTTAATAAATAAATTCATTAAATATAATTAGATAGATGATCTTTGTTAATAATTATTTATTTATTTACACATATAATTTTTAATTTATTTAATTATATATGTGCATAAATTTTTTAATTTACACTTACGATTTTTCATGTCGACAAAGCTTACATATTTATTTTTTTGTTAAAAAAAAAACTAATTTACAATGTACCACAAGTCAAATAACTAGTGAATACTATATTTGTTAAAAGATACATGGGAAGTTGTAGAAAGAGGCTATGAAGAGGGGGGGAAATGAAACAACTTAAAATAAATTGCAAAAGAAAACTTTGTAAAAAGCTCACAAGAAAAATCAACAAGCTCCCACATACACGTGGTTACATAAAAACATGTTTTAGCACCTCATTTTATTTATAAAAAAAAATCTATATTTGATCTTTATCATTTCCATATCTTATTGGTATTTAATCCCCTCGATTTATAAATAAAACTCGAGATGGAGACATCAAGATGTCAATTGAGTTATTAATGAACAAAAACTAATTTGGGACGAAAAATCACCGTCGCAACAGACTTTTTCTAGCATGGTAGATTCGCACAGTACTGTAATTTTTCTTTTCATTAATTTCTTTTTACATTTGATCTTTGTGCATTTATTCCATTAATAATTGTCTGTGATGGTTTGTTTTCTAAAAGCTCAATATCAGTTTCATAGGAAAAAAAAAAAAAAAGATCTTCACATCATTTTCCCTGGGCTTGATTTCATGAAAGAATATTCAGGTTGAGGAAAAGAAGAGAAAGAAAGGGTGGGGGGGGGGGGGGGAACAGCTACAAATGTCCATGAGTTCCACGCAACTAGTGTATATATATATATATTCATGATCAATGGAATTTGCACATCATTGATTTATACTTTTTTTTATTTGATCAGTTCAACCTTATATATTATTGATTTACACATGACTTGTTTATAAAAAAACTCATGAGTCTGCTTATTATACTTCAAATTTATACCCGCAGTGAAGCATGAACAACAAGCCTAGTGACCTCTATTTCCTATAATAAATTAGTTGAGAAAAAGGAATTCATCAATACTTTAGTTTTTGATTTTTAAAAAAAATCAAAACATTAGGAGAAGTTTGGTATCATTTTTTTTTCTTTTCTTTTGTTCTTATAGAAACATAAAAAATGAATAATTGGTTGTCAAAATTTCTGTAAATCAAATAGAGTGGTTTTTAAAAAATTGTAATAGTAGTTGTTGGTTTTGCTTATTATTAAAAAAAAATCAAATTAAACTGAAAAAGCTTTGTATTTTTATTTCAAAAAATAAAAATAAAAAGTTATATAGTTGATACCAAACAATCCCTTCTATTTCTGATCTTAATTTTTGAGTTGTATAATGATATCTCTGTAATTCACCTACAGAGTTTGATTGATGCCTTAAAAAAAAATTGATTCATAAAATGGGATTAGAGGATTTTTTTTAAAAAAATATTTTTTTAAACCAGGTCCCAAAAGAAAGAAAACACACCAAGGAGGCGAAAAGGTCATCCCTTCTAACGGTCGAAAAAAAGTCTTAAAAACTCCTACTCGTTGCCGCTCCTGACGTTACATAATCCCCGTAACTCCTCCAGGCCATTAGCCATTCATTTACCTTCATCAAGATCCAAATCTCGAAGAAGGAGAAACCCCATTGAATTCCTTCGTTTTATCAGTCTCATAATCATAATCCATATAGATCACACAATCTTTTGTTTCTTACTCTTTTTTGCTTCTTTGGCAGGTTTTTTCAAAAGAATGGAGCCAGGAATCATTGATTGGGACAGCATTGATTCTGTATTCATCGAAGATGAAACTTATGAGAGCATGAATGCACCAAAATGGGTCGATTTATCTGCCTTTCCTGAACAACCTGTCAATGATGAAGCTTGGTTCTGCAAACCTGGTACGACCCTTTTGAATTCCCTGTGTTTGGTATCCAAGAAAGTAATAATAAAATATTGCTAATGAAAGAAAACCAATTTGTGCTGGGTTCTTACACTAGGGATTTGTTTGTTGATTTACAGGTTGCAAGCATCCAAAGACTATTGAAGATTATCTCAAGTCAAAACGTGGTTCGAAGGTCTTTAATCTATCTGATCAAATTTATAGATAGGTTATTTGATTTGATTCCATATATCAATTTATGAAAACTTGGTATACCTTTTTTTTCCCCTCAGGTGAAATTTCTGAAGTCTGTTACTATATCTGAAATGCTTCCTTTCAGAGACAGGAATCGCAGGTCTGAAGTTATCTAAAATCATTAAAAGAAACGGAAGCAACATTACTGACTTCTAAAATTCAGTTTTTAACTGATATTTTTTCTTTTTTCCAGAGACGACGCAAAGCTGAAAAAAGCAGAAATTCCCTATCCACATACCCTCATAACAAAAGCGTACAAATCTGTTCACGGTTTTACAGAAGATTGTGAAAACAAGAATCCGAACTTATCTAATAGAAAACCCGATACCGATAACCTGTCAAAGAAAGCAAACATCAGACTAGGAGAAGCTAGGGACGATTTACACGCAAATTCAACAAAAGCAAAGCTAAGGACTACATTTTCAGCCCGGAATTTGTTAGCAGGAAAGGAAGTATTAAGTCAGATAACAGAATACTGCTCTAAATTAAAGAGCCTGGCAAAGAAGGGAACGAATAATGGGTCAACGAAAAAGGCCTCTGTCAGGGTTTTGGATGAGAAGGAGAGAGAAAAGGAGAGGATGCCATTGCTTGCGGTCAAGGGAGGGAGGCAATCTGAAGTAATGGAACAGAGGGAACAGAGTAAACGACAGACAGGGTGGGAGAAAAATGATCGGTTTTGATCGAGATTTTGTAAAAATTACTTTGCTGCCACTTGATATTGCATACCCAAAGCTAGATAGAAACTTGAATAAGATACATGGGGTGCCATTGATCACCTAAATACATGTGATATGATCACAAACATAGAATAGAAACTGAATTATTTTGCTGTGATGGTTTCTCTCTATATATATTTTTATCCCAAGCTCTGTTTCTCATGAATTCAAATAGCATTTGATACAATAATCTAATAAATCACTTGAACAATAAGCGATAACATCGCACATCTCTTGTCATGCATTTTGTAAGGTTAGTGTGTATAATTTTTCTGTGTGGTGAAGGATTACATATACCTTGGAATTCATCCGTCCATTTGTTGAATAATGACATGGTGATTGCACTGCAGGTTTTGATGGCAGCAGCTTGGAATTCATCCTTACCTTTGTTGGTTGCTGATATTGTTGGGATATGGGTGTTTCGTAGCTGTTACTGGGCCTGGACAAAGCCCAACTAACTGTCATTTTTTATCAACTCACAGCTTTCTTTTGTTTCTGCTTGGAAAATATTTTTGAGAATATTTGATTTTTTTTTAGATTTATATTGATGTTAAAAATAAAAAAATATATTATTTTAATTTATTTTCAAATAAAAATTATTTAAAAAAACTTTCATGAGATAAAAAAAAAAACCTCCCAAGTCCCCATTTATTACGATGAAAAGAGAAAAATATTAATCCTTCCATAGACCTCTGCTCCACATGGAAGGGAAATTATCATAGGTAAAACCTGGGTTTATGAGATGACAAGGCAGGAGGTATTGAGTTTAAGTTTTGCTACGAAATATCGAGGTGATATATTTATGTTCAATTAATTTTATATAAAGATATACTTTATTTTTTAATTTCGATATGCACACACATAATGCCTTTAATTTTATATCCAAAAAAACAAGAGAGAAAATACATGTACACAGTTCACGGGATAGAGTTTATTTTTTGGTTTAAAAAAGATCGTGCGTGTTTTTCCTTGCTATTATAATATGTTTTTGATATTTATTTTTATAAAAAATATTAAATTGATATATATATATATATATAAATGGTTTAAAAATATAATAAAAAAAAAATTAACATCACAACATAGATACGTAGAAATGAGTATTTGAGAATGTAATAATAGTTATTTTAAAAGTATTTTTTATTTAAAAATATATTAAAATATATTTTTTAAAAAATATATTTTTAATATTAGTATATCAAAAAAAATTTAAAAAAATAAAAAAAATAATTTTAAATAAAAATTTTTAATTGTTTTTTTACCTCACCGTTATTTGGAATGTAATAACAAATGGCGGCAAAGACTAGAGAGGCCTGCGTACAGACACGGCAGGAGAGCTCAGTTCATTAACACCAGGCATCGCCAAAGTCAATAAACTTAGCGTATTAAACCAGCAATGTCCACTGAACAAGTCAACATAAACCAGATCTCTTTCATGTATGAACAATTAATATTCCAATTGAAACAGTCATGACAACGAAGCCTTTAGACTTTCCAATAAAAAACATAGATCAGCAGCCATTGCCGCAGTCCAACACCCTGCATGTTGCAAGACAGCGGGATAACATTATTGTATTCCACGTTCGGACCAGATTCACTTGCCATGGGAGCATTTTTTACCAATATACCAAATTTTAATTTGTTTTTTTTTTTTTTTGCGTATATTTTATTCTTGTTTAGAGAAAGCATCTTTTTTATTTATTTATAAGAAAAAAGAAAAGCTGTTCACAATCCAACCGTCTGTAGTTTCAAACTTTTTTTTTTAGATTGGTAATGTTTAAGACAGCTGAATTAGTAAGAAGAGTGATTATGGTTGATTTTTATAGTGTTTTTTATTTGAAAATATATTAAAATTAATATTAACGTATTAAAATTACTTGAAAATATTAAAAAATATTAATTTAAAATAAAAATAAAATACAAATTTAATTATTTTAAAATACAAATAAACAAAACTTTAAAATTCAAGTTATAGCATCCATGTACAGTATTTCTGGCATGACTAGACTACTGATGTTATTTCAGAAAAAAACAAAAACTCAACAAGAATAGACTACAAGACAAGCTATGAGCAATCCAATCATATAATTGACGCAAGAATTATCTACAAATCAATCATGTTTACGAACGATTTCGACATCAATCAATCCTTAATGAAATGACCCACGAGAAAAATAGCTTTTACATTGATCGTGTGATTGGATAGCACATAATTCGGAATTAATAATAACTGTACGATGATGGAAAATTTATCCTCAGTAAAAAAAATTTAATTTTTATCCTAATAAATATTATTTTATAATCAAATTTATCCTTAATTAAATTTACTAAGGATTGAATTTTATATATTAGTTTGACTTGCTTTCTATAAAATTTAATTTGTAATTTTTATGGTTTAATCTTCTTGACTCAAGTGATTTTTGAATTATTTTTTATAATTGAATTTTTATTTTAATTTTGTTCGTTAATATTGGGTTAATCGAAAATTAAACTTCATTATTTGTTTTCATTTGCTTTTTATGAAATTATTTCAGTCTCATGGTTCGAGTCACAAATTTGACAAGTTAACTCAAACTGTATGTAGTATTTTCTTACATCCTTTTTAATTTTCTTTTTTAGTTTTATTCTTCAATCATTTTCAATTTCACCCTTCAACGGTTGATTGATTAGGAATTGAACTTTATAATGTGTTTTAATTTGATATATATTTGGTTATCATCATCTTATGATTCAAGTGTAACAAGTTAACCTGAGTTGACTTAGGTCATTTTTTATTTTTTTTTTAATTGTTTTTTTCTTTAATTTTATCATTTAATATTGAGTTGGTTGAAAATTAAGCTTTATTTTTTTTACTTGCTCTTTATGATACTTGCTCTTTATGAGGTTATTGCGATCTTATGACTCAAATTATAAATTTTACATTTTAATCCGGATTGACCTATATCGATTCAATATATCATGATCCTAGTATTTTAAAAACAAGATATCGTTTTGAATTCCTATTCCAGGAAAGCTCTGTTTATTTTTAGTTGTTTATGTTGTCTTTGAATTTTTCAAGTTGATTAGGTTATATCAGGTTAATCTTTACGCGATTTTTTTTATTCTTCTTGAAAATATAATCTTCTAATGTATTATTCTTTTAATCCTCTCATTTTAATAATACATTGACCATTAAATAAATATGGCAATGTGCCTGAATATAGTTAGAAAATATTTCAAAAAATATCTCACAACAATTACATTAAGTTGGTTGTCTAGGAAGTTGATTGTTTCCATTTAGGCCATGTTTGTTTCCTAGAAACTAGTTTTCGGGAAACTATTTTTCAAACTTTCATGTGTTTGTTTGTCATTAAAAAACTTGGTCAACATAAAATATTTTCCGGTCAACGAAAAACACTTTCCGGTCAACGAAAAATATTTTTCAGTCAAAGAAAATTTTGGTTTGGTTTTCAGGAAAGTATTTTCTCTTTTAGCTGTGTTTGTTTTCCATAAAGTAGTTTCTGAAAAATCACTTTCCAAACTTTCTTGTGTTTGTTTGTCATTAGAAAGTTGGTCAATGGAAAACACTTTCCAGTAAAAGAAAATTTTGGCTTGATTTTCAGGAAAGTGTTTTCCTGAAAAATTTAGAAGGAAAACACTTTCCGGAAGTTGTGAAAAATTTAGAAATGTCATTATTTGCTGATTATATCAAATTTGATCCTCAAACTTTTGATCGCTATATATATTTTGTTTTGAATATTTATTTTCAATTTCATCTCTTAAAATTTTATTTTTTATATTAACTTTGGTCCTTATTTTTATAATTGCTATTTGCTTTTTTCTTATCATTTTTCTATTGAAATTTTTTATCTATCAGATTTGGTCCTCATTCTTTTGATTGTTACTTATTTTATTTGAAATAATTTATGAAATGTTGATTATTGTTATTTTAATTTCTTCATCTTTCATTTTTTTAAAAAAATTTTAGATTTGATCTCTATTATTTTGATTATTATTTATTTTATTTGAGATAATTTATGAATTTTTTTTTTTCAATTTCATTCTCATTCAACTTTTTAATTTATTAGATTTGTTTCTCATTATTTTAATAAACTTGAGAAAAATAAAATATTAATAAGTTATTTTCCAGTTCATTTTCTATGACATAACCAAAAATTAGAAAGTGTTTTCCAATTTATTTTTCATTACATTACCAAATATCGAAAAATACTTTTTTGGAATTCACTTTAAAAAAAAAACTACTTTTCAGCAAACAAACAGGGCCTTAATTTCTTAATATAATTGATTTTTTTGGATTTGAAGATATGTGGTGATAACATGACATGTTAGTTCAATGATGAAAGAGTAATTAATAATATTTTATTATTTCTTTTCTACACACTTTAAGAAAATAAATAATTAAAAAGAAAAATCATAGATAAAAATATTATTTTCATATACACCATGAAATTCTCTCAATCAACATAAAATCTCTAGAATTGATTGTCATACACCTAACTCTTCACTTCCCATATAAGTAAAAAAATAATCACATAATTTTCCTTTGATTCACGCTAAGCATGTGCAATTAATACTTGCTAAAATATCTATAAAATTCGCCACATTTCATTCTAGCGATGGAAATTCTATGAATTATTTTAATTATATATACAATGACTAAAATAGATATTTTAATCGAATTAAATGCTTCTATATATATTATACAATGACTAAAATAGTTATTTTAATGAAAAATTGATTGGTGCATAGCGTACGTTGAAAACCAAAAAATAAACACACAAAAATTACCGTTGGTTAAAATATAATTAGCCCATAATATAAGACTTAAGTACTCACTAGACAATTTAAGAAATTAAAAACTCATAACAGTTGTATAAAAGTCGGTTTGTTTTTGTGGTGATATTGTTTTATTTTTTGAGAAAAAATATTATTTTTAATATTTTTGAATTATTTTAATATTAAAAATAAATTTATAAAAAATATTTTAAAATAAAAAACATAAAAAATACACTTTAAGATACAACAACTGCAACAGTAACAACTGCGTACCGTGTACATTAGTTTTTGTTCAAAACTCCAACGAGAGACTTGGCGGCTTTTGCATTGACTCCTCTCTCTCCCCCTCCCCCCCTCTCGCTCTGCTAATCATGTAATTTTTCTTTAATTAATTAACGATTACAATGCCGATCACAACCAAATTATCTATCAAATTCTCTAATTACTTGGAATCTTGCTCAACATTCTGGTAAACTTTCTTCTCAAATCTCTTAATATACTCCCGCTCTAAGTACTTGGAATCTTGCTCAACATTCTGGTAAACTCTCTTCTCAAATCTCTTAATTTACTCCCATTTGTGATCCAGTTCCTCTCATTTTCGTATTTCTCGTTTTTTTCAGGTCATTTTCCCTAAAAAACTGCAATCTCCGATCCAATTAAAGGTCAGTTTTAGCTCAATTTTAGAATGTCCGTTTTGTTCAACCTTTGCAACCGGTAATTTTTCTTTTCTTTTTTAACAAAGTTGTTTAGTTTTTGCTAGAGATTGTCTAGTGTGAGTTTGTGCTAGCGTTTTATGGGTTTAGTGTTCAGATTCAGTGTCGTTTTTGTTCACTATGCTGCTGTTTTTTGTTGTTGGATTTTTTTTTATTATTAATTTGTTTATTCAGTTTTAATTCATGCGCTTGAATCGCCGAGTTTGGTATGTAGTGAATTGTTAATGGTAATGAATTTAATTTAAATTTTTGAGCTGTAAATTTTATGCTTTTCCTGGAACTTGTGGTTTTTTCCCTGTCTCTTGGTGACTGTAATTGTGAAATTTTGTATTGCTGATTTTAAATTGATTGATTTGCAGGTGTAGTTTTGTGTTTGTTGCTGGAGAGGTGTCAGGGATAATGATTTCAATTTCGAAATGGAAATGTTCATGGTCTTTGATGGCTACAATTGCATCTATAGTGGCATTAGTTTCGGTAGTTCATCTATTCTTGTTTCCCGTGGTGCCTTCTTTTGATCCCTTTAGTGTTCGGAAAGTTCAGGATTCTTGTGGCCCAAATAATGAATCAGTGGATGGAAGGACTGGTCATGACCCGGGTAATTTACAGCCAGTTTTGGATTTAGAGCACAAGTTTCCAGCTGACTTGCATCGGGCAGTGGTTTATCGTAATGCACCATGGAAGGCTGAGATTGGACGATGGCTTTCTGGCTGTGATGCAGTTACTAAGGAAGTCAGTGTTGTTGAGGTAATAATAGTTGTGACTAATGACTGTTAATTTGAATCTGTTTGTGAGATTGTTAACTTCCATTCATTATTTGTACTTGTGGGAAATGCTTATTCTTGCTGTACACACAGGAGAAAGGACTTGGTGAATTCTATCGGCTTATGAGGCTTTCGTTGAAATGCTCTTTCTCATCTTTTAGAGAAGCTTATGTTGATATCCAATTAAAATTTCAGTCTGATAGTTAACATGGTCAACTGCTTTGATCACAGACAATAAGTGGCAGGAGCTGCAAAAATGACTGTGGTGGTCAAGGAGTTTGTAACTATGAACTCGGTCAATGTCGGTGTTTTCATGGATTTAGTGGTGAGCCTTTTTTTCCCTTTCTGTTTTTGCAATTCTTATACTTCCATCCTTTTCCCAATTCACGTCACATTTAGTAAATGATGCCAGTAACTAGAATAGGTTGTCATGCCCCTTTCATTATACCTGTTATAAGAACCATTAGGTTGTTCTTTCAATGAACTGACAATGTACATGGAAGTTGAAGCTGTGGGGTTGAAAAAGTCAGATGGCTACTTGGAAGTTGATGTTGAAAATACAGATGATTGGATTTGGCATTTCGATTTCACATTGTAATTGGTAGATGGACGGTTGTTTTGCCCCATCCTGATTCCAAGTAGAGATACAGGAAAACTCTGTTAATTACAAATTGTGACAGATCTTTGCTGTGTTCTTTTTTGATAGCAAGGCCAAGCCTCTGTTTTTATGTGACTTAAACTACAAAAAGTTAAGAATTTAACGATGGATAACAAAACAAACAATAAAGAATATTCCAAATGATATTGTTTCTGGTGCTGATGTTTCAGGGGAAGGATGCTCTGAGAGACTACACTTGGAATGTAACTACCCTAAATCACCAGAGCTACCATATGGGCGATGGGTTGTCTCCATTTGCTCTGCTCATTGTGACCCAACGAGAGCAATGTGCTTTTGTGGAGAAGGTACAAAATATCCAAATCGTCCTGCAGCAGAGACTTGTGGGTTTCAACTGAGGTGAGTGCAGTTAGAATCTAAGGAAGAATATTTTGTACATATCATTTGTTCCAATTTCTAAATCCTCTTAGTCATGACTCAACATTTCTTATCAGCTTACCTTCTGAACCTGGTGCCCCTAGACAAGTTGATTGGGCAAAACCTGATGTGGACATATACACGACAAACAAAAGCAAACTAGGGTGGTGTAATGTGGACCCAGCTGAAGGGTATGCCAACAAGGTGAAATTCAAAGAGGAATGCGACTGCAAATATGATTGTTTGTCAGGGCGGTTCTGTGAAGTGCCTGTGCTATGCTCTTGTATTAACCAATGCTCTGGACATGGGCATTGCCGTGGTGGTTTTTGTCAGGTAATGTTTGTTCTTTCTTTAATTATGATTCCAGAATCACAGGTATTTGATTTGCACTGGGAAAGAAATAAATGAAAACCATGTTTACAGGCAAAATTTGTGAACAAAATAACATTTGGAGTGTTTACAAGGGCTTCCTTTCATGCATGGAGGGGTTTTTGCCCTCCTTTCCTTTTTCCTTTTTACCCCTGTGAAGAATATGAAATTGTGTCATGGAGAACTGCACAAAACCGATGAATCATTTGAACATTACTGTCCTGTATAGCTGATAGTAAATCAATTTTTGGTAATATGAGAAACTAATTCAGTGATTTGTTTTGGGAAAAATAAACAAATACTAAAAAATTTGCAGCATTACACATTCTATTTTTCTTGGTATTTGTTCTTGGTGATTTTTGGGACCCGTTGCTCAAGTGGATGAGAGGTTAGCATGCAATAAAAAAACCTACTGAATTGATAGAACATTATTTTGTTTCTAATTCCCCTAAAATCTTCTCTTTTGATGAATTTTCATTACCCTGAAAGTTATATTTTTTGAACTACTTTAAATGTCCTTGTCTTTCTTGCAACCTACTATCTAATTGTGTCAAGATTGTATTTCTAGTGTGCCAATGGTTGGTATGGAACAGACTGCAGCATCCCATCTGTTACATCATCTGTAAGAGAGTGGCCTCAGTGGCTTCGACCTGCTCAGCTTGATGTTCCTGACAATGCACATCTCACTGGGAAACTTGTTGATCTCAATGCAGTGGTCAAGAAGAAAAGGCCCCTTATATATGTTTATGATTTACCCCCAAAGTTCAACAGTTTACTTCTTGAGGTAAGAATAGCATTTCTTTTGTTTCTTGAAACTAGGAGCAAACTTCTTATGTTTGTCAATTAATTGGTTCTGTAGGGGCGGCATTTTAAGTTCGAATGTGTAAACAGGCTGTATAATGATAACAATGCAACAATTTGGACGGATCAGTTGTATGGTGCCCAGGTATTATTTGAACTGAGATTGAAATTTAGCTTATACCAGGAATTGTATCTAATGCTGTAGCTATGCGCTTACAGATGGCACTCTATGAAAGTATTTTAGCTAGCCCACATCGAACATTAAATGGTGAAGAAGCTGACTTTTTCTTCGTACCTGTTCTTGATTCTTGCATCATTACACGTGCTGACGATGCACCTCACCTGAGTATGGAGGTATACTTTCTAGATCTGGGATATGGATATGTTATGGATGCATGCGATTCTATCTTTTATGCTTATGTTTTCATAAAAAAGGGAAATGAAAGGATATTCTTTTATTTCCCTGTAGAGTTCTTATGCTAATCTTTAAAATAAAATGGAATTATGGCCGTATGTGCATGCAATAGTCTTGCAAACTATTAATCTTTAATTCCAAGCCATCAGATGCTGATTCATTTTGTCTGTTATCTTGCACTCAGACTTGTTTTGTCATTGAAAGCAAATGATCATTACATTGTAGCATATGTTCTCTCTCTTTGGCAACTCCATATAATCAGCCATTTTTCTGTTAGAGTCTTCAATTGGTACCACCATAGAGATATTATGAGCTAACTTTGGACAAAAATCAATCTATCTTGCTTTTTTTTTTTTTCCTGCACTTCATTGTTTGTTAATGGACGTGGTTGTATATCATAATATTCCGGTGCTTCTTGTGTTCCTATATGGATTACACAGGTTTCACATAAACTCTTTCAGTAGAATTTCCATTATTTTTTTTTTCTCAAATTGTAACTCCGGCATACTCCACCCTTTGTTCTCAGTTCTACTTTATTCTTATCCTACAAGTACTTTTGCTTTCCCTTTTTACTCGCATAACACATGGGTCCTCTCTACATATGCTTATTCATCCAATTCCTCATGAACCTAATTCGCCACTCTTACTTCTGATTTTGTGGACTCATTATCTAGTGCCTCAGTGTTAGCTTCAGATGCCTTTTTACTGCCCAAAGTCCTTGGAGCAGAATATGTTCTTGTGACTGTTTTATTAAGTTCCTTTCTACTTCACATGTGACTTGAGCGTTTCATTCTCTCCCCTGTTCTTAAAACTTCAAATTTCCTTTTATGTTGGATATTTAGAAGTTAGAATAAAATACTCCTATATGTTTTATCCAGAAACAAGTCTCGATGTGGAAGTTTGACTACAAGACATGGTTACGTAACAAGTCTCAAGCCAACTTTACATCACTCATTCAGTCAGTTCAGCAAGTATTAAGAACTAAGCTGAATACATAGATGTGAATTTTTTTATAGTGGTCAGTAATCCTCCTCCTCCTGGTATGTTTGTCAAGAAATCCTTGAGAATACATCTTCAACTCTGAGATCTTGTTGTCCCTAACTACACTTTCTGGTACCCATCCAGCCCAGTCCATTAACCAAGCCCAGGGCTTCTTGTGCAAGTTATCAATAGCAGCTTATTTTCCTATGTATGAAAACGTCATATATGTGTACCACGTGCAATTTTAAGTGAGTGTGTTGCTTGTCATATGCGGAGCCCTCATGGTTATGTGCTTTCTAATTTCAGCAACATTTGGGTTTGAGGAGCTCTCTCACTCTAGAATTTTATAGGAAGGCATACGATCACATTGTTGAGCATTATCCATTCTGGAACCGCTCATCAGGAAGAGACCATATATGGGTAATGATTTGCAGTTTAATTTTTTCCACTTTTCAAGTGAACAAAGTTATTTTTCATTGCCTTTTCTCGATACAACAGAATACTTCCGGGTTTATGCTAATGATTCCACCTTGATATCTGAAGGCAGTCTTTTTCATGGGATGAAGGTGCTTGCTATGCCCCAAAGGAGATATGGAATAGCATGATGGTGGTTCACTGGGGCAATACAAATTCAAAGCATAACCATTCTACAACAGCCTATTGGGCTGACAACTGGGATAAAATTTCTTCTGATAGAAGAGGCAAGCATCCTTGCTTTGATCCTGATAAAGATCTTGTGCTTCCTGCCTGGAAGCGACCTGATGTCATTGCTCTGAGCACCAAACTGTGGGCTAGGTACATTTCTCATTGAATTTTCTGGCTGAACTGTGAGATAAATTCCAAATTCATGCAAGTAAAGGTGAAAATATTATGTATTT
The DNA here is from genome assembly GCF_005239225.2 of Populus alba. Lineage (NCBI taxonomy): Eukaryota > Viridiplantae > Streptophyta > Magnoliopsida > Malpighiales > Salicaceae > Populus > Populus alba. The sequence continues at coordinate 4,306,731 of NC_133289.1, read as the reverse complement.
GTCTCAGGCCTCTTGAAAAGCGGAAGACATTATTCTATTTCAATGGAAATCTTGGACCGGCATACCCGAATGGAAGACCAGAAGCTTTGTAAGTAAAACTGTAATACTCAATAGCTGTTTGCAATTTATTGAAAAAGGCAAATTGTTTTCAAATAGAAATGCATGGTCACAGGCCACACAGAGGCACATGGTTTGGCTACCTTTACTAGTTGTATCCTGTCTCATTCTCAATAAAATGATCAGCTGTCTCCTTCATACTAAATACATAATTAGTTGTCTTTGTCTGGTTCTTTTTCCAGTTTACAGAATAACTCCTTCCTTTTATTACGCTACAAAATTTTCAGCAGATCTTATAGTTTGCCGGTTGTAATTGTGCAGGTATAGCATGGGTATCAGACAGAAACTTGCTGAGGAGTTTGGATCAACCCCTAACAAGGATGGTAATCTTGGGAAACAACATGCTGAAAATGTGATTGTGAGCCCATTGCGCTCTGAAAGATACCATGAGGATTTAGCCAGTTCTGTTTTCTGCGGAGTAATGCCCGGAGATGGTTGGAGTGGTCGTATGGAAGATAGCATTTTGCAAGGGTGCATTCCAGTTGTCATTCAGGTAGGTAGTTCTGCATATCCTGAAAATATAGAGAATATGTTTGATTTAGCATACAAGCAGCAAGCTACTTGGCTGTTCATGGCTCAGGTAAGCACCTTGAAGCTTCTAGTCGTATGTCAAAATTGCAGATGGGGCCATTTTATGCTCAGCCCCAGTAGAACAGTAGCTTTTTCAAATTTGTTATTTTTTTTTTATTTTCTTTCAAAGCTGTGTGGCTAGGATCTCGAGCTGGCTTCCAGTATCAGTAGGTGATATAGTGTGAAACCTTCCTAATAGCATTTCTAGGAAGTTTTTAATTTATTTGTTTCAGACACTGATGATCAATGGTAGCAACTTATTTCTTGTTTGTTCCATCTTGTTTCCCTGTTCCTAGGATGGGATATACTTGCCATATGAAAATGTGCTTAACTATGAAAGCTTTGCTGTCAGAATTCTGGAAGACGAGATTCCAAATTTGATAAAGATCCTTCAGGTATTGTTTTGGTTTTAGGAATCTCTTTGTAAAATGGTTACTCTGAAACCTTAAAAGCTGATAATCATTAGTGCTCACTTCCTCTAGGGATTCAATGAGACAGAAATAGAAAACAAGCTGACCAGCGTCCAGAAAATCTGGCAGAGATTCTTGTATCGTGATTCTATGTTGCTTGAAGCTGAGAGACAAAAAAATGCTTTTGGCTATGTGGAGGATTGGGCAGTTGAATTCTTACGATTGACAGAAGATGATGTCTTTGCCACCTTTGTACAGGTATATGCTTTTGTTTATGCTGAATATAGAGCTATTTAAAATTATTTGGCTGCACAGCAGGATCCGACCCTCCCATTAAACTCTTATTCTCAGTTAACTTAAATCTCTGATGCTGCAATCCTCTCCTTGCATTTGCCAATATGAGACTCCAATTTAACCATAAGCCTTAATGTTTGAGTCCATATCAATCTTCAAGAAATAAGAAAATGATCTTAGTTGAAAGACAAGTAAAGAATTTCATAAACGAATCTCTTTCCAGGATAGTAGTATATTTCCTCGGTTGTGGTTTTCGCAAAAGGAATTTGATAGAATGCTCACATCACATTTTCACTAGGGAAAGCAAGTAGTTCGATAAGAAGTTTCATCTGATAGGGCAGGCCAGGAAAAAAAATCAAGTCATCAACTTTGTGTAAGTGAGAAGCTGAAACTTGATATAAGCTAGGAAGAGAGTTGTGCAATCAAAAAAACTGAAGAATACAGTTAATCTTGGAAAAAAAATATGATAGAATCTGTTGCAACTGTACATTGAAATCAAGTCATGTATGATTATTGTCTCTATAAGCTTCCGCAAGGGATTATTTGGTATGATAGATATTAAGCCAGTTAAAAACCCTAATTCTACATTCTGCCTTTAATTTTCCCATCTTTTGGTTCCTTCATAAATGGAGCATTTGCGAATGGTAGCAAAAAATAAGATATCAGGAAACCTTTCCTACATGCAGAAAGGTTCTCAGTTTTGAAGGATTTTTGCTAGAAAGACTGATGCTGTGGTAAAAGATAGTGCCCCTTGACTTGATATGAATCATACTTCAGATATTGAGATCATGTCCTGCAGTTTGTATTCCACGTTGTTGTTCAAATTTGCATTTGAACCTTCAAAACACAGCATTAAGTTTTAGTTCATTTGTACATGCATTTCTGCACGTTCGTTAATGGTACTGACATGCTATCACTGGCCTGACAAGGTTCTACACTATAAGTTGCACAATGACCCTTGGAGGCGGCAGCTTGGTTCTCAGAAGAAAGATTTTGGCTTACCACAAGAATGTTTAATGAGAACATCCTGAATAATATAGCTGCTGGCAGATCCCTGACGTGCAGTGATGACTGCTTCTGAACCTTGCTAAAAATCAAGGCAAACAGTGTTATCCTATCCTGATAGCCAAATATTCTGATCCACATGCTGCTGTCTGGCTAGATTGCTAACACATACAGGTAGACAGAGAATACATTTTTTTACAAAAAAGAAAATTAAATGCAATAACAATATTGATCATATACATGCCAGATGACTGTTTGCTCATGTTCCTATCAAACCTGTGTCACAGAGGAAAGTGCTGGAAAGGCCAAAGGAAAAGAAAAGTGTTTGCTTTGATTCTTGTTTACAGTGTTATCTTATTTGTGAAGATGGGAAACAAAACTCTTAGTGCCCCAAAAACATGGTAGAGCAGTTAGCTAGATTTCCATCGTTATTAATGATTTCTGCGTTGTCCATGACTATATCTTATGATTACAAGATCATTGGTACATGCTATAAAGTGTGTTTGGTATTGTGGTAATTGTTGCAGCTGTGATTTGAAAAAAAATATTTTATAAAAAGTACTTTTAGTTGATATTAGTTTAGAAAAATATATGTTTGGTTAAAACTGTGGTTGAAATATTGAGATTGAACAAAAAATAGTTTAATGTATTTGGTTAAAAGAATACTTTTTAAATTGAGATTATATATATATATATATATATATATTGATGGTTTTAAATTATAGATTTAACTACTATTATTACATCATGAAATAAATAATATTGATATCATTTTTTTTTTTAATTATTCCATTAAACTATGTGCATTTTCATCACGTATAAAATCTATCCAATAAGAACTATATTTTTCATGGTTTCTTAAGCGTTCAACAACATTAGATAAAAATATCATCAAGAATAAAATTAGGATTGCAATCAAATTCTGCAAATGCTACGTCGTCAAATGATTTTCTTCTAATTTTTTTGAATAAAACACAACTAAAAATAAAAACTAATTTTTTTTTTAACAGGGTTAGACCCAACAAAAAAATTTGCAAATTCTACATTATCAAGTGATTTTTTTCTAATTTTTTAAATAAAAAAATTAAAAATTAAAATTTTTTAATTAAATCAGATTTGATTTAATATATTTAGTTTTGAACCAAACTCATTTGGCTGGAATAGTGGAGTTCACTCTTCATTATCACTTAAGTGAACAGTAGGAAAGAGTACTTAAGTGAACAGTAGGAGAGAGTGAATTATCATTTACTCTCCACTACGTACATAGGTTAGAGAAAGTTACTTTCCACAAACTTCTGGTTTTGATCAATTTTAATTGGCCCCACATAAATAGTATAGATATTGTTTGGCATTGCGTTCCAAATAGTGTTTTGTCTAAATTCAATTTATTTTTTGCTAAAATTGAGTTCGGTTTGTACTTTTTGGATCGTTTTGATGTGATGATGTCAAAAATGATTTTTAAAAAATGAAAAAACATTATTGATATGTATTTCAGCACGAAAAGCTATTTCAAAAGCAACCGTTACCACACTGCCAATTTCAGTTACCAAAAGCTGCGGTTTGCTTTAACAAATAGCCACTTAGTATTAAATGCTTGACAGGATAAATCTATCTACCATGGAAATCTTTTCCCTCTAGTGGGAATCATCGTAAAGTCTTTGCTCCCAAAATCGCAGTGGATGGATGTCCCATGAATTCCTATTGCTCGGAACTAAATTAAGCACCTGCAAAATGTTGACTCTTTTTAGGAACACATCGATCCTCGAATGGAATTATTACCGGTCAGAGAACTTTTCTCAGCACCTCTGTAGCATATACTCGACTCAAGATCCAACTAAAATGCTGAAAGTATTAAGCTTTATCGTCGATAAGAGACTTTCTGACTGAAAACTAAACGTGTTAACCTTTACCATATTTTTGGCAGATGCCTTTTCTGTATTGCAAAAATAAAATCCAAAATTACTGTGGTACCTAGAAGAGAGTTTTATGTTTAAAATTATAAATTATTGAAAAAAACTAAAAGAGCTCATGAAAACACTGTATATCTACTCTGCTTTCTAATTATGCTTTGTACAGGATAATAGTTTTAATCAATGATATTTTCTCATTTACAAAATATCATTGATTAGTTAGGATACAGTCCACAGTGAAGTGCAGGCCATTCATCTAGATCAACTATATGCATGTACAAGCATTTTAAAAATGCTTTCCAACCAAAATGATATTTTTGTATTTTTGTTTACGTCAAAAAAACTATTAATTTAAAAATAAAAGCTTTCCCAGAGCAAACAGGGAGCCCGGGCCCCGAAAACCACAAATTTTGACAGACACTCTCCCGCTTGGGCGCAGCCACAGAGTGCAATGCGGGCTACCAGAGTAGGCCCGGACCTTGATTGCACAAAAGCGCAGTCTGAGAAAATATTGGGGCCCACCCATTTTAATTTATACGACTCTCGTCCCGCCTTCAGTTTTCTCTTCCCGATGTGGGATATCAACTCTTTGGGTCCTTACGAAACTATTATCCTGTACCCTGTACTAACAAAGTGCCGAAGTGTTTTTTCTTCTGGTTCTTCCAACTCGAAGCATGAAATCTTTTAAGATAAGCACATGTTTTATAAAGAACCAACTGCGAGATTATTGGCAGTGTAATTATAGTTATTTTTTAAATAATTTTTTATATTAAAATATATGTTAATGATATTTTTTTTATTTTTTAAAAAATTAATTTTAATATTAATACATCAAAATAATTTAAAAATACCATAAACATATTAATTTGAAATTAATAAAAAAATTTAATTTTTTTTAAAATATTTTTAAAATATAAAAACAAACAAGCGGTATTTAAAATACATAAAGTCAGTTTTCAGTTCTGGATGTGGTGGTGGCTTTCGTTGTTATAACGTGGCGTGATGTCTCTCTAAGGTGATGGCTTGAATCGGCGCCATCCTTCAAAAGCTCAGGGTCTTCGACACTGTACAACGAGATTTGAAAGGTCATCATGTCATCTGCCCTTGGCTTGGCCTTCTCAATCTGTCCAAGTACCTGAAGTTTTGCAGTATTGATCAAGCCAGATTCACCGGTGATCCTCCTTCCAGGTCTCATTAGCCAAGGGTCCCAAAGAGTGCCAATGATTCCGCCATAAACAAATGTTTTTTTTCCTTTCCCCTACCTGTGCTCCATCTATGCAGTCCTGAATCAGACCCTAGTCTTGGAACTTTCTTCCCATTCTAACCACGGTCATTTGGAATTCTGATCTCCCAGGCAACTCTACCCTCCACAACCCTTGAAGATCCATTGCCAACACAGACCGAGTTCCATTCCTTCAAAGAAAAATCTGAAGCCTAAACCACCCTCCGATCTTGGTGTGAGCAACGAGGTCCCAGGCTACCTTGGATTCGCTCTATTGAAATGCTCCCCACTTCTTCTTTTTGCCGAATTGAAGATGCGTTCTCGGAGCATGGTATTCCTGCAATCCCCTCTCCCACTTCTGCAGCAACTTGGCAAGTGCCAAGGAAACTGTGGCTATAGATGTGCTTCTGAGACCAAATAGTAGTTTCTTAGGAAAGCAAGGATTTTGGTTAACACCAACGAATTGAATTGGCTGCCTGACGAATTCTCATACCTTTAATTGCAGTTGAACGTGATTCATACCATCCAAAATTTAATGCGTCGGAGCACAAAGAAACCACATCTTGCTCTTGGAGAAAGATGAACTTTACATGTCAATCATATTCTCCCGTGGCATAAAAATTCAAATTGTATTCATTCAACTTTAAACGTCGTCAAATAATTACAACTTAATTTAGAGAACTCAACGTTATAGCAAGAAAAGCCATTACAACATAGACGAGGGTTTTTAAAAATAAAACATCTTTTTAGTGAAAAAATAAGTTTTTTTCACCCATTTAGCCTCAAGCAAATTCTAAATCAATACATCATTACGTTGATTCAGCCAAGTCTCTTGGGATTTAGAGATTTAAAAAGTTTGAATTACAGTGCAAGTATTTTTTAAATAGGTTTTTACTTAGAAATATATTAAAATAATTTTTATAAATTTTTTTATAGTAATACATCAAAAATATATAAAAACAAATACTAACATATTAATTTAATATTTTTTCAATCCAAAAATATTTTTTAATATATATATATATTGTGTCAATTTCCTCTTCAATTCCTTTAAAAACCTAAAAAAAAAAATTACACACGATTAATTTATTTATCTTTGGCACCTTACACGCGTATAAAGAACAGGATAAAGTTTATTGTTCGTATCCCACATCGGAAAGAAAGCAGCAAAGACAGGACGAAAAGCGTATAAAATAAAATGGACGGGCTTCTTTGTAACATACTTACCTGGACGGGGTCTTTGGGCGATCAATAAGGCTCTGGCCTAGGCTGGTGGCTCGCATTGCACCAAGCGGGTGCACCAGTTTAACATCTCCCCAAGTGGGAGAGTGTACGTCAAAATTTGTGGTCGAGGGGGCCTGCGCTAGCCGCGGCCCCTGTCTAAATGAGTTCGAAGTATTTCTACTTGTAGCCCATTGAGTTACTTATGGTTGAAATTCCTGCTTGAGAGTCTTAAAATAGGGGTGTAATTGAAAGATTAGTCTACAAAATTATAATCACAGGAAACTATGTACTATTCTACAAAATAAAACATTTGTGAAAATCTTGTCCTTTCCATATTATATAATAAAAGGTTATAATTACTGATCGTACTATGCATCACTTCCATAATTTCAATCTTGTCCTTTCCAGGTTATATCTGCTTGAGAGAGAGAGAGAGAGATAATTTCATATTTCAAGAGGATATATTTTAGTACTCTCTCTTAAACTCCACTCTTTTGGAGCAAATCAAATAAATTTAGAGGTAGTCCACCAACTTTGTGTCAAGTTGTAAATAGACATAAATAGAGAAAAACATTACGAAGTATACTAAAAGAATTGGGTTTTTCTCTGCTAATATTCATTATCTTTTTTTTTTAATAATGTAACTTTTAAAATTTTCATCCTTATGTTTTTTTTTCTTTTTATTTAATCATTTTGTGACATAATTCCATAATATAAAATTTTAAATTATAGTAGAAAGATAAAATTTAAAGTGATAGGACTTTTAGGATTTTCATTTGGGTACAAAATTTTATTTTATTTATTTTTCAGTCTATATATTTAAGAGAGGAGAAAGAAACTCACAGAAAAATAATATATTTGCTAGTTTACAACAATTTACTCCTTGGATTTAAGAAAACAAAGAGAAACTCACTAAAAACATAATAAAGTTGTATGTTAATAACATTAAAGTTGCAAAATAAAAAAATAAAATTGATCATTATATCAATAAATTCCTCTTCTCAAGAGGAGTTCAATGAAGATAAAAATAAGTTGGTGGGAAAAGCAGACCAAAGTTTGTTTTGATTATTTTGATTTAGTTCATTTTAATTTTTTTAAAGTGATTTTGGAGTTTTAAAGTGTTTTTTAGAGATTTAGATGGTGTTTTGAAGGTGTTTTCATATAAAAAAGAGTTGAAAATTAGTTTTCAAATTAAAAAATTTAAACCTCAATTTTTCATTTACGAAAGATGATAGAAAAACAACCGAGCAGTGATAGGTTGCTTGCCACTATAGTTGACTTATCACTTGCGTTTTAAAAAAATAAATCTCTTCGAAGTATTGTTCGCCTAGCTTTATGCCGCCTTCTCTTGATGAAAAAAAACCCAAGCACGAGCTTTACCTTCTAGAGTGTTTGGGAGTGTGGTAGCGGTTGCTTTTCAAATAACTTTTCGTGCCGAAAAGCATGCCAATAATATTTTTTTATTTTTTAAAAATCATTTTTGACATCAGCACATCAAAACGATCCAAAAAGTACAAACCACACTCAATTTTAACAAAAAAAAAATTTTTTTTGAATTTTTTCGAAAAGCCAATTTAACCGCAATGCCAAACAGGCACGATGCACTTATGTGTTTTTATTAAGGCCAAGCATGTGGGTTTGACCCATCAACACTTGGCTTTTATTTATTTATTATTTGTTATCTCTTTTTATTAATTGTTTCTATTTAAATATTAATATTTTTATATTATTTTAGTTACACAATATTTTAAAGAGATTAGTTTGATTTGTAATGAGTTTTCTCTCTCTTATATTTTACATGAATTAACTGTATTTGTATGAAGTTTGAATAAAAATAAAAATTATTTTCTAGCGGCTAAGATAAAATTGATGAAATTATTTAAATTAAAAATAACTGATAACATAAAATAATTATACATGCATTTCTCTTTTATTTTTACTATAAAAATGAGCTTTTCATTTTAATATTTAATCAATGCTAACAAATTTTTTTTATTAGTCAATTTATATATTTTAAATTTATTTTATAAAGCATAAACATCATCTCTTCATCCCTCAATTAAAAAATACAATGCATATAAAATTTTTATAATATTTTTATCTAATATAATCACTATACCAAACTAATTTGAAATTTATAATATTTCTCTTTAAATAATTGATCTCTTTCGAAAGTTTAAAATTCTTTAAACAAACCAGAATATCCGTAAATAAAGAAAAATGCAATAATACCATAAGCAAGCTAAAAAAATAAAAAAAATATATAGAGGAAAATTAAAAAACTAGTTCCAAGTGCTTAATGAGAGGTATTCCAATGCTAGACTTAGTTATAGAAGTAGACACGTGGAATCTCCTAGCAACATTCAAGCACTATCCAACATAAAAATTAAAATTCTAAGTTTTTTTATGAGGCTTATCCCTAACTTAGCCTTATCGATACATAATCATCTTTGCTAAGCTACCCACTAGGCAAGTCATGACATATATTCGCAATTGACTAATCAAAATCAACCACATAGTATAATTAGAATAAATAAAAGAGAGAAAAATGATCCTCGACGGAGACACGACCAATCTAGGCCGAATCGGATTCCTTTATATGTGGACGATATTCCCTACCAAGCCATAAACTCTTGCTGGTCTCGTGATCAAATACTCAAATAGGCCCTTGCTTCATAATCAAGCGCCGAATCGAATCCATTTTTGTGGATCATATTCCATATCAAATTCAAAATTTTAGTGTTGTTCCCGTAATCAAATCACACTGGAATCCATCAAAAGAAATCTGATATTATTCCATTATTGGTGGCGTATCCACTTAGAAGCAAAAGAGGGCAGTTTATTTTTTTTTAAAAAAATATTTTTTTATATTAAAATATTAATATAATAACTTTATATGGTTATTTTTTTTATTAGTTACTAATTGATCCAAGCTTTCTTTTTTATTTTTTTTATACTATTTTCCTTGTCTCCTTTTCTTCCTATAAAATTTCTCTTCAAGTTCTAAACTATTAATTAATTAAACAAATAACCTTTTATGCTTTATATTTTAGGAAAGTTTTCTTCATCTTTTCTATCTGTTTTATTATCTAATTTTAGCTTTATTTTTTTATAATTAGTTATTGAAAATGTTAGGGTTTATAATAATTTATGGGTTTGTTTAATAATATGTGTATTGGTAATATGATATGTGTATGAGTAATATTATATGATAATGGATATGAATTGAAATAAGCTTTGATGAATTGATAAATATTTTGCTTTAAATTTAATATAGAAGATGATGGTGATGAATTTACTAGTGATTAAAAATGAAGTATAGGACAACTAAAAAAAATTAGGGACATAATATATAAATTAAAAAGAAAACATTTAATATTTATGTTTAATTCACTTGTACAAAATAACAAGTCAGCAAGAACAATATCAATTTGAAACTATCCTTTTAAGTTATGATTTTAGATGTTATGTACTATATGTTAGCATATAATTGTTACCAAGAACTTTTCCTAGTTCTTAGAAGATTTAGAAATAAATAAATGAAAGTTTGTTATATGTATTGAAAAAGATATTTTTAATGACAATAAAAATAAAGTTATTATGAAGCAGTTTTAAAATATAAAGTCTCGAAAACGAACAATATAATATAAGTTTTTCATTTTAAAAGTATTGTTAAATTAATTTTGCTTGACTTGAGTTATCATATATATTTCAAATTAATTTCTTTACATAACACATGTTTATATAGTATATAATATTAATATTTGTTAGTAATTTACCCTTTTATTTAAAATATTATGGCTTGCCACTGTCTATTGTAATAACAACTGATCGTAGCACTTGGTATTTTTGACTAAACACAATTGGTCTTTATGTTTTAATTATTTTTATTTTGGTCCTTCAAATATTCAGGTCAAACATTCTTTTATGGATACATGGAATAGAGCTAAGTTAAAAAAAAAGTCAAACAACTAGTCTGAAGAAAAAACCCAAAACTTTATATCTGATTATTGAATTGTATTTAAATTTAATTAGAAGGGTTATATGCCCAATTTTATAAAGAAGTTGGTTAATTATAGCCATCGCTGGTTGAGAAGACAAACATTTAAATTAAACTTAGAAGATGTTGTTTTAACCATTTTTATTAGTTTTTATTTATTTATTTCAAGTTTAGTTTTAAATTTTATGTTATCTTTCTTACATATCCTTTTTATTTAGAATTCTGATTTTTCTGTTGGTTATATATTGTTCTATTCAAAAAGTTATAAACTTCATATTGGAGAAAAATAATCAATAATAAAATACGAATTATGATTCTAGTTGTTGAGATACTTTTAATCAAAATTCTATCGCTTTTTATATCTGCTTTCTTCTTTTCCGGTTGTCAATCAATTCAACTGAAGAAACTTTTCTACGATCGTGATTAAAATATTCTCTCCTATTCATAGCAGACCCGTTTGTTTTGGAGTTTTAAAATATTTTTAAAATAATTTATTTTTTTTTAATTTTTTATTTATTTTAAATTAATATGTTTTTAGATCATTTTAATATACTCATATCAAAAATAATTTTTTTTAAAAAAAAAAAATATTATTTTAATACATTTCTAAATAAAAAATATTTTAAAAAAACAATTACAATTACAATTATATTTTTAAAAAGATTCCAGTAAAAAAGTGTGGTAGATAATATAAAAGGGTTACATATAGAGATGGTATGTTTTTACGTTTTATACTTAGCATTGCCCGTGCTGTAAGAGAGCTGGTGGCTAAGTGAAGGTGAGATGAAAAGATCAATACTTATGATTCTATTGGTGGAAAGAATGAAACGAAGCAAATTCTTAGGCTTAGTTTGAACAAGTTATTTTTCTGTTTTGTGATATTTATTTGATTTTAAATTAAACACTACTAATTTTTTTATTTTAAAAACTAACCTTGATTATCTTAGATTACTTGATAATTAAATTTTATAATTTTAATCTATTTATTTTCTCTAACATAACCATGTTTTAACAAAAAAGTCTTTTATTGTTATTTTTTATCATTTTATTTATTATTGTTGTATTTTTTCTTTGTATAATGAAATTGATCGAATTCATTAAACTCAATCGAGTCAATGATCATGTTTCAATTTTTTTTTATATTTTTTTGTAGTTTTTTTTTTTTTTTTTGGGAAATCTTGCATTATCTTCTTATTTTTTTTTATATATTTTAAATTTTTTTGGCTAGCCTACAGTGTAATACAAGCCATCAATTGAAAAGAAAAAGACAAGAGAGTAATTGTTTCAAGAAAAGTCGAATATGCAATGACGAATCTCTTCCATCATTGGCAATAGCCCAGACAATTTCTTTAAAATATTTCCTAAAGTATAGTAGAATTTGCTCCTCGAGAAAGGGTACTTCTCACTCTATAAATTGCAACAACTTCTCTTTACCGCTCATCTCTTCTGGTCTCCACAATTACACTCAGCTCAACTTCTTCTTGATGAGAATTATAAATTAAATAGTTTAGCATAAAGTTATAAATTAGCAGAATATATATGAGTCCATCGACAACCATGCCAGTAATCAATATAACTTCCATCAGAACATCATCAAATGGAGCCTGGCAAGGTGATAATCCTCTGGACCATGCCTTACCATTACTAATAGTTCAGACCACCTTAATCCTAGTGGTTAGCCGTCTTCTTGCCCTCCTTCTCAAGCCCCTCCGCCAGCCCAAAGTCATTGCTGAAATAGCCGTGAGCTACTAAATTCTTTAGAATCATACATCTGTGATTTTATGTTATTGATCATGCATTGATGATGTTCAAATTTATGTTTTCAGGGTGGGATTCTGCTTGGACCATCAGCTATCGGACGAAACAAAGAGTACTTCAACTGGATTTTCCCGAAATGGAGCACACCGATACTCGAATCTGTAGCAAGTGTTGGTCTTCTTTTCTTTCTTTTCCTGGTAGGTCTAGAGCTTGATTTATCCTCAATTCGCAGGAGCGGTAAGCGTGCTCTTGGCATAGCAGTAGCAGGAATATCACTCCCATTTGTCTGTGGCGTAGCTGTAGCATTTGTCCTTAGAAAAACAATTGAAGGAGAAGACCAAGTTGGTTATACTCAGTTCTTGGTGTTCATAGGGGTAGCACTTTCAATCACAGCATTTCCTGTTTTATCCCGCATTCTTGCAGAGCTCAAGCTACTAACAACTCAAGTAGGGGAGACTGCAATGGCTGCTGCAGCATTTAATGATGTCACGGCTTGGATCTTGCTAGCCTTGGCAGTTGCTTTAGTTGGCAACGGGGAGCACAAAAGTCCCTTGATATCAATATGGGTTCTTATTTCAGGTGGTGCCTTTGTTGCCATCATGTTAACTGTGATCCGACCTGCTATGAAATGGATTGCCCGCAGATGCTCCTCGAAAACTAACGTGGTAGATGAAGCTTATATATGCTTCACATTGACCGGAGTTCTGGTGTCGGGATTCATTACTGACCTTATAGGAATTCATTCTATTTTTGGGGCGTTTGTTTTTGGATTAACTATCCCTAAAGGAGGTGTGCTTGCAGAGAGATTGATAGAGAGGATTGAGGATTTTGTTTCGGGTTTGCTTCTCCCGCTTTACTTCGCTTCTAGTGGTTTGAAGACTGACGTGGCTACAATTCGTAATGGAAGGTCCTGGGGGCTTTTGGTGCTGGTTATAACTACAGCTTTTGCAGGGAAGATTATTGGCACCTTCGTGGTGGCAATGATGTTTATGATTCCGGCGAGGGAGTCTTTGACGCTTGGTGTGCTGATGAACACCAAAGGATTGGTGGAACTCATCGTCCTTGACATTGGCAAGGAGAAAAGGGTGAGTTACTTGACTAATTTCCACTTTCTAGTAGTTACAAGTATTCAAGTTTTCTCGGAAATTTATTTTAGTGCTTGGAAACTAGAAGACGTAAACCCATTAGATACAGAGGTAATCTACTGTTGTGTTTTAATGTTTTGAGATAAAAAATAATAATATAAAAAAGCAAAAACATTTTTAGTTAAAAGAACATACATTCTTCTTTGTCCTCACAATATTTGTTTTTTTTTTTTCCCTTTCAAAATAGCAAACAAACTTATCTAAGAAACTAGGAAAAGAGCAAATGAGTTAGGTTTTTTTTCCTCTAAGGAATAGCACTAATCATTTTCATTAGCAGGGAAGAAATGGAGGAGAATAGGTGGATCGTATTTTATCCTGACCAGCACTGAAAAATTGAAAGATTTGCGTCCTAACCAAATTAAATCTGTGTTTGTTTTTGCGTTTTAAAAGTATTTTTAAAATTATTTAATTTTTTTTAAATTAATATTTTTTTAGTATTTTTAGATTATTTTGATGCACTGATGTCAAAAATAATTTTTAATAAATAAATAAAATATTATTTTGATATATTTCTAAATAAAAAATACTTTGAAAAACAATCTTAACCATACTTCTAAACACACAAGGTAAAAAAAAGCCTAATCTCCTAAAAGGCAATAGAATTATAGTCACCACTTCCTCTCAAAAAATGAAAAAGAAAGGGAGTATTATTCTTTGTTTCCTATATTGGCGAAAACAAGATTTTTTTTTTAAATTCATGACTTTCTATGCTAACTAACTGGATAATTGGCCAGTATTATATATTTGCGTAAATCATTTTAATATAAAAAATATTTAGATATTATTAATGTATATTTTTTTAAATATTTTAATCATAAATTCAAAATTTATCGCATATTAGATGGAACTCTTTTTAAATTTTAGATTGGCGATACGCTAAACAATGCTTTTTTTTTAATATTAAAATAATAATATATTAAATTAATTTAGATCAACCTAGAGTAATCACCAAAATTTATAGGTTGAGTTATAAGAACATGATATATTTAACATATATTTAATTAAAGAAAAAAGGAATAAAAATGCAAATAGAGTAAATCTAGGTAAACATGCCATATATGTCACACTCAAGTTATAAGTTATAAGAACGAGACTACCCTATAGAAAATAAATAAAAAAAATACAAAGATCAGTTCTTTACCAACCCATGTCAAAGTACGAAATTGAAAATCAAACTAAATCCAAAAAACTTCTTAAGCTCAGATCTACTATCTCAGGCAAGGAAAAAGACAAAGAAGACCTAGGTGAAACTCCGCTTATTAAATTGAACCTATTAACACTTTTTCTTTCTATCATTAAAATTTGACAACTCTCGTTTTCCTTTCTTAAAGCAAAGATCTAAATATAAGAAAAATGGAGGAGGAGGACACAAATTTCTTGTCAATTTTGAAACCACCACTTATTTTTTTTTAATTTTTTTAATTTAATCATTTTTCTTTCAATCTTTTTCTTTTTTAACAAATTTACTTAATTTGACCTTTAGTTTGGTCTAATAAGAGCAACATAAAAAAAAATACGGATAAAAAATTAGCATTGTTGCAATCCGCAATTCCATATGTCCTGGTCCACGGTATATTTTGCATGGCGATTTAGCCACGGATTAGTGTTTTCTATAATATATAATCATTAAGAACATAAAACTAATTTGTGAAAATTTATGATCTCTTTATTTACATATATTACCATTCATTGTGAAATTAAAAGGCAACAAGGTGCGGGAAATTGCGTAGAAATGTTTATCATCAAAAAGTAAACTTATTTTCATAATTGATAATAGATGTTATTGTTAGAGATGATAATGAGTATCAATATGTCAGGTTTTTATTTATATCAATGCTGGATTCATTATTTATCAATAAAAAAATAGATATTTATATTTATTCATTTCAAGTTTCTATATAAAAACTGATTATCAGAATATTATTTATTATTCAACAAAAAAAATCGAAATAAATTGTCTTTCCTATTTGAAAACTAAGAATATGGTAACCCACGCGGGCGCGTTATTTCATCTCTAATACTGTCAATTTTCTTTTCTACAGGTCCTTAATGATGAGAGCTTCGCAATCCTTGTTCTCATGGCACTCTTTACCACCTTCATCACCACCCCAACCGTCATGGCTATCTACAAACCCGCCCGTGGTGGCTCCTCCACTAGCTCCCAGCGCAAGCTAGGTGACCTGACCACCACAAAAGACACAAAAGACGAGCTACGCATCCTTGCCTGTGCTCATGGATCAGGAAATGTACCCCCACTTGTTAGTCTCATTGAGTCAATAAGGAGCACTAAAAAATCCCAACTCAAACTCTATATCATGCATCTGGTGGAGCTCACTGAGCGATCATCATCAATCATCATGGTCCAAAGGGTCCGTAAAAATGGACTTCCATTTATTAATCAATCTCGGTCTAGTGAATGGAATGATCGAGTCACAGGGGCATTCCAGGCTAATAGCCAACTGGGCCGAATTTCTGTTCGCACCATGACATCAATCTCAAATTTGACTAACATGCATGAGGATATTTGCCAAGTGGGAGAGAATAAGAACGTAACTTTGATCATTTTGCCATTTCATAAACAATTGAGGGGAGAGGGTGATCAGATCATGGACGATGTTGGCCATGGATGGAGAGGGGTGAATCAAAGGGTGCTAAAAAATGCACCTTGTTCAGTGGCAGTGCTTGTGGATCGTGGATTTGGAAATGGATCTCAAATTTCAGAGGCTAATACCAATATAACCCAAAGGGTCTGCATCATGTTTTTTGGTGGACCTGATGATCGTGAAGCCTTGGAGTTGGGTGGTAGGATGGCAGAACACCCAGTGGTTAAAGTTACCATTGTCAGATTCGTCCAAAAAGAAGGGCAAGAAAAAAACCATGTTGTGTTACAGCTTTCACCATCCGAACGTTGTAGTACTGAACTAAGTTACAGCTTCTCCACTGCTATAATGAACCCAGAGAAGGAAAAGGCATGTCCTCTCAACTTCCAGACCTACTGTGTGTGTGTGTGTGTGTGTGTGTGTTATTAAGATCATTTAAATTTCTTTCTATTTTTTGTTAATTTTCTGATGAACTTAGCAGGACCTGGACGAGACTGCCATAGCTGAATTTAAGAGCAAGTGGGAGGGGACAGTAGAGTACACAGAGAATGTTGTAAGCAACATTGTTGAGGGAGTGTTAGCAATAGGAAGGAGTGGGGATTATGACCTTATTTTTGTTGGAAAAGGCAGGTTTCCATCATCTATGGTTGCAGAATTAGCATACCGCCAAGCTGAACATGCAGAGTTGGGACCTATTGGAGACATATTGGCTTCATCAGGGCACGGTGTGGTCTCTTCAGTGCTGGTGATTCAACAACATGATTTAGCTCATGCAAAGGAGGCTCCAGTGTCGAAGGTGGTGCATTCCGAGCCCGAGAAGTCAGCCGACGAGTCATGGAGTGTGGGAGAGATTACAAAGGATGCTGTGTGACCTTATGGTGAAATGAACATAATATGCTGTGCAGATGTAAGATTTGGCGAGCTGTAATTATTAAAAAACTCTAAAAGGCGTGGGAAAGCACTGTAGCTTCCCCACGCCTTTTAATTATACTTAATATAATAATAATTATTATTATTATATATAATAATTATAATTATATTATTATATTATTATTATTATTATTTTCTCTTTTGTAGCAGCTTTTTTTTCCTTTTTTTTTTCTGTAGTCTTTTTTTTTTCATAGCACTTTTTTTTTCCCACTTTTGTTTCTTCTTCATTTTTTTTACATGTTTTTTTTCTTTTTTTTTTTTTATCCAAAATTGACTTTTTTTTTTTAATTTTTTTCAAAATTATCTTTATTAATTTTTTTTAAATATTGAGATGGTTGAAAATTTAACTATGTAGTTTTTTTCTTTAAAACATTGTGGATTGCTATAATGTTCTTCATACATTGTTTTTTTTTTCCTTTTTATGATTTATTTATTATTTTTTTTTAAAAAAAATGGTCTTTGTAGATTTTATTTTTTTATATTAAGTTGGTTGATAATTTAGCTTTGTAGTTTTTTTTTTTTAAAAAAAAACAATATGGATTGCTACAGTGTTTCCCCTACATGATTTTTGTTTTACTGCAGTGTTTCCCCACATATTTTTTTTAAAAAATTATTTTTATCGAATTTATTTTTTCAATATTGAGCTGGCTGATAATATAGCTTTAGCTTTCCCCACGTGTTTTTTTTTTTATTTCTTTTTCTGTTTTTCCAAAATTGTTATTTTTTACATTTTTTTTTAGAATTATTTTTGCTGATTTTTTTTTTTTTTGCTATTGAACTGGTTGAAATTTTAGTTTTTTTGGTTTTTTCTTTAAAACACTATAGTTTTCCCCGCGTGTTTTTTTTCTCGCTTTTGTTTCTTTTTTTTTACATGTTTTTTTTATCCAAAATTGACTTTTTTTAAAATAGTCTTTGTCAGTTTTTTTTTTTATATTGAGCTGGTTGAGAACTTAGCTTTGTAACTTTTTTCAAGGAAAAAAAAACACTATGGATTGCTACAGTGTTTCCCTTACATGGTTTTTGTTTGTCTGCAGTGTTTCCCCCACATGTTTTTTTTTTTTTTAAATTATCTTTGTGGAATTTATTTTTTCAATATTGAGTTGGTTGAGAATTTAGCTTTAGCTTTAGCTTTCCCCATGTTTTTTTTTTCTTTTTTTAAATTTTTCCCAAAATTGTCTTTCTTCTTTATATTTTTTTTTCATAATTTTTTTTGTTGATTTTATTTTTTTTACTATTGAGCTCATTAATAATTTAATTTTTTAATTTTTTTTCTTTAAAACACTAGATTGCTGCAGTGTTTCTCTACATAGTTTTTTTTATTAAATAACTTTTTTTTTCAGAATTATCTTTGTCGATTTTATTTTTTTTATATTAAGCTGATTGAGAATTTAGCTTTGTAGTTATTTAAAACACTGTAGATTGCTACAGTGTTTTCCCACATGATTTTTGCCTTGCTACAGTATTTCCCCACATGTTTTTTTTGTCGATGTTTTTTTTCCAAATATGTTTTTGTCAAATTTATTTTTTTCATACTGAACCGGTTAACAATTTAGCTTTTTTGTTTTTTCTTAAAACATCGTTGATTGCTACAGTGTTTTTCTATATGCTTTTTTTTTGTTATTTTTTTTTAAATGGTCTTTGTCGTTTTTATTGTTTTTGATATTGAGCTGGTTAAAAATTACAATTGTAGATTTTCTCATGAAACACTATAGATTGTTATAGTGTTTCTATTGATGTTTTTTTTCCTTTCGTTTTTTTTTATATTTGTCAAAATTATCTTTATTGATTTTTTTTTAATACTAAGCTGGTTGAGAATTATAGTTGTATATTTCCTCACAAAACACTATAGATTGCTACAGTGTTTCCTTAAGTGATTTTAATATTTAACTGGTTGAAAATTTAGCTTTAACTTTCCTCACATGTTTTTTTTTTCATTTTTTTATTATTTGCTTTTTTCTTTTTTTTTCTTCCAAAATTGTCATCTTCTTTTTTTCATTTTTGTGTGTTTTTTTTTTTATAATTGTTTTTGTCGATTTTGTTTTTTTTTAATATTGAGCTGGTTGAGAATATAACTTTGTAGTTTTTTCCTTTAAAATATTGTGGATGGTAACAAATTTTTTTTATATGATTTTTTTCACAAATCCACAATAATGCACAAGCATGCCACAAGCCCGCGGCATCGCGCGGGCATGTCACGCCTTTTTCTAATATATTTACTTATTAATATATTATATTATTATAATTATAAATATTATTATATATTATATTATATTATATTATATTATATAACTATTTTTTTCCTTTTTTTTCTTTTTAATTTTTTTTAATGAATTGTTTTTTGTTTGATTTAGTTTGTTGATGTTAATTTTTTTTTATTTAGTTATCAGATTTTCATGATACGGATCTCGGGTTTGATGGGTTAGCCTGATTTGACAAGTTATTTTTTTCATTTAGTTTAGTTTGTTAAAGTTAATTTTCTTTCTATTTAATTATCAGACTTTCATACTTTCATGACACGTGTCCTGGGCTTGACGGGTTAACTTGGCTTGATGGATTAACCCAATTAATTCTGGGTAAACCCGTCATTTATTTTTCTATTTAGTTATCAAACTTTTATGATGTGAATCCCAGGTTTTACAGGATAACCTGATTTAAAGGGTTAACCCAATTAATTCAATTTTTTTTCCTTTTCTTCATTAGTTTTTTCTTTTCTGTTGATTTTTTTTCTTTGTTTTTTTTAATCAATCTATTTAATTATCACACTTTTATGACACAACCTTATAACTAGACCCACATCCAATATTCTTTGGTCCGGTGTTGCAGCCAGGCTCACCCAAACTTGGGTCATGCAAGTTTAATTTTATTATTAATATTATAAATATTACTCTTAGGTCAAGCGTTGCAGCCAAACCCAAGTTTTTTGGGTATAACTTTGTAGAAAAACCCAAGATTTTTAAATTTTTATTTGTTTTAATATTTTTTATATAAAAAAAATGACTCGCAACATCGTGCGGGTCAAGTGTCTAGTTTAGATCTGTATCCTGTTGTTGGTTCCCGCAACTAGCTAGGTTTCCCTATGTTATATCCAAAGATTAAAAATAATTATTAAGGAGTCAATTATGATGATGGGATTTGGATTGCTCAATGGCTTTTAATTATTTTGATTCAAAAAAGAAAACAAAATTACTATCTTATCTACGTACTCTTTTTAAATTTGCATGCCTTCTAATTAAATTAAAATTTAATTAATATATAAATTGATTCGAAAATATTTATTATAAATGATTCAAAAAAGTAAAAATTATGACCAAGTCCTTAGCATGAAAAAAATAAAAATAAAGCAAATCTACATATAATTTTTTATATGTAAATTGATTAATAATTACTCTTTTTATTTTTTCACCCATCATTTAACTCACTATGGTATTCAACAACGCCAATGTCTTGAGAACCTAAGACCAGACACTAGACAGTCATTTCCTGTAAATCTATAAGGTATTTTAGAATATAATAATTGTTGTTTTTTTAAAAATATTTTTTATTTCAAAATATATTAAAATAATATATATTTTTAATTTTTAAAAAATTATTTTTGATATTAATAAATTAAAATAATTTAAAAATATTTTTAAACAAAAAAATTAATTTTTAAAAAACATTATTTAAAATACAGTTCCAAACAAAAATTTACCGCTTTCAAGTTTCCAATAGATATAGATTTTTGGGGCATTTACAAATTTTGCTAGATTTAGTTTAATCTTTCAAATTCATTTATTTTCATGTTTTTAAAATGTTTTTAAAAAATTTAAAATTTAAAATTTTTATTTTTTTATTTTAAATTAATAATTTTTTGATATTTTCATATTATTTTGATATGTTTATGTTATAAATAATTTTTTAAAAATAAAAAAATTATTTAATATTTTTTTTAAATAAAAAATATTTTAAAAAATAACTATTTTCAATTATGTTTATTTTGTGTTTTAAGTGAGGCCGCCCCCACCTTTATTTTATTTGATCATAATCAGGTTTTTCGCATAACAGGATGATAGAAGAGGTAAAAGGAGAATTTTTTATTTTAAAAAATATTAAATTAAGTTTTTAACTGAATTTTTAATAAATAAAATAATCTTAAAACATATTCTTTTAATATATTTTTAATTAAACAAAACATATACATACACATGGTTTCATTACAATTTGAGAAGTTAATTTTTTTCATAACAAAATATTTGAAAATATAATTATAATTATTTTTAAAATATTTTTATTTAAAAAAATATTAAAATATTTATTTTTAATATTAATACATCAAAATAATATAAAAATATATAAAAAATAAAAAAATTTAAATCTTTTAAAAAATACTTTTAAAATAAAAAAACAAATACCAATTAATCCAACTTTAAAAATTCAGGAAGAGAGATGAAAACTGCCTAGACAGACCCCATTCATCTCTCTCTCTCTCATATTCTCAGCAAGCAAAAGCAACGAGGAAGGATGGAGACAGAGAGAACGAAAAAGAAAGCAGCAGCTCTGTCGCTTCAAGAATTCATCTCCATTACGTATCCTTTGCTCGATTTAGAGAAGGTTTCTCTCTTCCGTTATCTTCTTCTTCTTCTCTCCAGTCTCTATTATTATCTACTGCTATCCTATAAAAATAAATTTATCGTTTTCAATTAAATCAAAAGTAAATAAATAAATTTATTTATTTATATAGGAATCAGAGATATCAGCATCTATTGGTTCAGGCGCGTTAAGAAATTTAGATTCTGCTCAGAAGAAAGGTTCTACGATTCTCAATTTGAAGTGCGTTGATGCTCAGGTAAATTACTAAATACTTTGTTATTGTTTAATTTTAATTTTATTTAAATTTAAACTCAAAATCTTTGAATTATATAATAGACAGGTTTGATGGGGAAGACGCTACTGGAGTTCCAATCTAATAAAGGAGATGTTTTACCTGCTCATAAGGTGAACATTTTATTTTTTAATAATAGTTGGCTGTGAATTTGATTTTTTATTGCTGCATTTTTGTTTATAATAATTTTTGTTGGTGTAGTTTGGCACACATGATGTGGTTGTCTTGAAACCGAACAAAGCTGATTTAGGATCCCCTGCTCTTGGTCAAGGTGTTGTTTATCGGTTAAAGGTAATAACCGGATATTTGAAATAGAGGTTCGGGTGATTACAGTGTTTGTTTTGGCTATAAATTATTGTTTGGTTGATTGGTGGCAGATGTTTTTGTTTTGGATATTGAACAGGACTCGTCTATTACTGTTGCTTTTGATGATGTACCGGATGAGGGTTTAAATAGTCCGCTACGATTGGAGAAAGTTGCAAATGAGGTACATTGTTTTAAATTTTCTAAAGATTTCTTGTTACAGGCTTTGCGTGACAAGTTAGTGTGGGATAAATGTTTGTGCGAGCTTATTGTTTCTTGGTTGTGGCATAGAGGATTTTATTTCATTCATTTGATTCTGTGAGTAGTTTAGTCCTGGATTATGTGAACCATATAGTAGGTGAAATTTGTGTTGTATTTTATCTGCCCTCTGTAAGCTTTTTCAGTCTTGTGGTTGTAAAAGCTCCCTTTTTGTATGCTTTTTTAAAAGAAGTCGAATGATGTTTTTGTGGTGCTTTTGTGATTACCATGGTGAAAGCAGCTGCAAAAAAGCTTCTAACCAAAGCATGCCAAAGAGTGCTTTTGAAAAAGCAGATATAATAAACAGGCCCTATACCTAATGGCTTGTAAATACAAGTTCTGCAGTCTGATAAATGAATGAGAGAAAATATAATCAGCTTCTGGTCTATGTAGGAATTAATTTTAGTTATCCTGAGGACTGCACTTTTTTGAATTATGATAGTTGGGCGAGATTGCTGTAGGTTTGAATTTCTTATGCAGGTGACATATCGGAGGATGAAGGATGCCTTGATTCAGCTGAGCAAAGGGGTGCATAGAGGCCCCGCTGCTGACTTAATTCCTGTTTTATTTGGAGAGAGACAACCAACAAAGTCAAAAAAGGATGTTACATTCACCCCAATTAACTCCCACCTTGATCATTCTCAGGTGTGCAAGTGCATTCTTATAGTTCTCTCTACAGCCTATATGATGGCTCCTCAGTTCTTTATCTCATTCCTCATTTTAAGATAACTCAAGTTTGCCACTAATATTAAATCTGATGGGAATGAAACATGCTGGCATTAGTAACCAAATGCACTCTCCCTGATAAGATCTAGCTTTTTATTATTCTGTGTCAACTTTATGTGAGGATCTCTGTGCATGCATGTATGGCTTCGTGTGTATGGATCAATCTTACTGTATAATCAAATGAGGAAGCAATGGTATTTTGAGTTTTTCTTATGAGCAAACTCTCAAGCATTTTACATCATTTCTGAAATATATTCTCTTATTAGAAAAGTTAAACCAGGTGCTTTTTGGTTTTGAATCTTGCATGTTACTGGTTGTATTTCATGCTATTCAACAAGCTAAAAAAAATATTCTGCTTGTTTTCTTTTTCTGTCTTTTCTCTTCTTCTTTTTCGGGGGCTCAAGAAAGATGCCATTTCAAAGGCACTGTCATCAAAGAATGTATTTTTGCTACATGGACCTCCTGGAACTGGAAAAACCACAACTGTGGTGGAAATTATCTTGCAAGAAGTGAAAAGAGGATCAAAGATTCTTGCATGTGCTGCTTCAAACATTGCTGTCGACAACATTGTTGAGCGACTTGTTCCTCACAGGTATGTTGATTCCCTAATGTATGGGTAAGTAAATTAAAATTTGGAATCTAACCTAGCATTAACATGATTATAAAGATTTCTTTTGCAATCCTAGTAGTGGTCCTTACTCAAGTTAAACAATGCGATTATGAATTTAAGATCTAATTTGGACCCCCCCTAACAAGTAAAGGTTGTTTGAGCAAATAGGAACTAAAATCATTGAACTGCTGGGTTTTTTTTTCCCCTTTCTCAGTCAAGCTAGTTAGATTAATGCTGAGCAGTTCTTCTGTGCTGATTGTTCATTAGTGTCATCATGGGTCAGTATTACAAAAATTTCTCATTCTCATTTTCCATTCCCTTATCAGAGTAAAGTTAGTGAGATTGGGGCATCCTGCACGCTTGCTACCTCAAGTATTGGACAGTGCACTTGATGCACAGGTATGCTAAGATATTTGATGTTTGGAAATAAAAAAATTAATAAATTGAATTTGAGGTTCTTATCTCCATGATCATCTACTTGAGGTACATGTGCTCTTTCATTCGGGTTGTTCACTTATTGAATTCATATTGTACATTACAAAATGTTGGGATTTGGGATTGTCTTGAGGATTCTTGTGGTAGCATATGGGGATAACTATCTTTATTTGTGTTTGCTTTCTTCAAGGAACTAAACTTAATGTTTACATGTATTTCTTGCTTGATAAGTTGTCATTTATCAACATCTATGCAGCTAGCATTTTTTATTGCATACGAATATAATACCTTTTTGCCATTTATCAATACACAAACCTTCCTCCATGTTTTCTAGTTGTGGATATGATAATGAGGAAGGAAGTTCCTTTGTTTACCCCGATTTTCTTCCGAAGTGGATAGAGCACTCTTGATGTACAATGATTTTTTTCACATACTACTTCCTTACATTTGGGTTATCATGTTTTTCTTATGCATTTGGTTCTTTGCTTTTAGGTTCTACGGGGGGACAACAGCGCTCTTGCAAATGACATTCGGAAGGAAATGAAGGTAGAGATTCAGATCATAACTTGCTCCTCCGAATATATCTTTATTTGCTATTTCAGGAAATAGACGGTTTGTTTCCTGTGTTTATACAATTAATCCTTCCCCACAGGACGCAAGTCATTAAAATTTGCAGAAACAAATTTTGATTTTAAAGCAGAAAGGTAGTCTGCATTCATTTTGTTTTGATAGTTTTTTGAGGCCTTGCATGGTAGATGACAAGAGTCATGGAATCTTTGAAGCCAAGGTATTTAGACTAGAAAAGGGGATGAATAATTGAAGTACTCATTCATCAAGTTAAATGTAGAGGGTTTGCTTGGTGAAGAGTGAAATAGTTGAAGGCTATTTAAAGTGCTCTCGTTAAGAGTTGAACTCAACCAATCCAACTAAGCCTAGCTACAAACTATTTGAAAAAACTGGTTTTTTCCTGTTCTGTTTAACAATAAATACACTACTTTTTTTTTTCTTATGAAAATAATTTCGAATGTGGACACAATTTACTACTATTTCAATAGAGTATAATACTCTCACCCATGAGGCTGAATTATTTTAGCTCTAATGCTGTGCACATAAAACCTGTAGTTTAATGTATTTAATTAGATGTGAAGAAAATACTTCTACTGCAAGGTTGTATTTGAGTTTGAACTTTTATAGCGTTGCATTAAAATATCATAGGTGTTGAATGGGAATAGATGCGATTCTTACAAGTTCTTAATCCTTGGATGCAAACGGGAAGGCTATAGATGTCCTCAGCAACCTCATGTAGATGCATCCTAATTCATATATATATATATATATATAAACAGTTGTAATAGGCAAGGAACTTTTTTCCTTTTTTTTTTTTTAAAAAAAAAAACATATAAAAGAATCTACTACTTTGCTGCACAGTGTTAAGTAGTTGGCAGTAGCTATAACTTCCTGAAGGATTGTGTAATAATACAAAACTAAAATATCAAGAATTACTACCGGAAAGGAAAAGGAAAAAAAAAACCCTTAAAAATAAGTATGTTAACCTCTCTCTCTTTTTTTCAAGTGTAAGCTTCTTTTTGTGCTTCCATAATTTAGTGAAGTGCCTCATATTCCCCAAATATATCTCCTCTGCATTTATTCAGGCATTAAATGGAAAATTGTTGAAAACCAAAGATAAAAGCACAAGAAGAGACATACAGAAGGAACTCAGGACTCTTTCAAAAGAAGAACGTAAAAGGCAGCAGTTAGCTGTGATAGATGTAATTAAAAATGCAGATGTGGTGTTGACGACTTTGACTGGTGCATTTTCTCACAAGTTGAATACTACTTCGTTTGATTTGGTGATTATTGATGAAGCTGCTCAGGCACTTGAGATAACTTGCTGGCTTGCTTTACTGAAGGTACAATATTACTACAGCTATCTGCACATCATAAGCTCAAAAACTTGTATTTGCACTTTTAGTGAAACCTGGGTGTGCAGGAATTGAACATATGTAGGTATGCCACTCAGAACATGGTACAGTCACTATCTGACCATTGGGGTGACCGGAAGAGCCAGAGAGGCCATGCCTCCTCCCCACACACATTCACCAAGTTTCCTATCTGACCATTGGGGTGACCGGAAGAGCCAGAGAGGCCATGCCTCCTCCCCACACACATTCACCAAGTTTCCTATGGCTGCCCAAGACCCATTAGTTGAGTAGAGCCCTTGGACAGAAATATCCTCCATACCCCCACCCACACACGCGCCCCCCCCCCCCACCCCCCCACAAAAGGGTGTGGAAATTGCCTTTAGACTTCCATTATTCAGAGTCGAATAGGTCTGAAAGTCTTCAAGATCTTGGTGGGGCTGGTCACCTCCCACCATTGCAATTCGTTATTATCTTTACATGGTTTGTAAAGAATACAAGGTTTTCAAAGACATGATATAAAATGTGTTTGTGCATAAGGGGTGCTTTATCCTTCAAGGTCTTTGGGGTGAAATCTTTAGAACAACAGTCAATGGACATGATCAAATTATATCCTAGTCCAATCTAACATTTAGAGCTGGCTGGTATTAACATTACAACCACCACTAAATAACATGTGATAATTTCTTCAGGGTTCAAGGTGTATACTTGCAGGAGACCATCTTCAGCTTCCTCCAACCATCCAAAGTGTTGAAGCTGAGAAGAAAGGGTTGGGAAGAACCCTCTTTGAACGCCTCACAGATCTGTATGGAGATGAAGTCACTTCTATGCTCACTGTCCAGTACCGCATGCATGAACTAATTATGAACTGGTCATCTAAAGAGCTTTACAACAGTAAGGTGCTCAGATCATCATTAGGTTTTGGCTGCATGATAAAATTATTAGTAAATAAAACAAAATTGTTGTGATTGTATAACAGTGTTCATCATCTTTTTTTGGGTCTATGATGTTTATTCTAGATCAAAGCCCATCCGAGTGTTGCTGCACATATGCTTTTTGATCTTGAGGGTGTCAAGAGATCCTCTTCTACAGAACCGACCCTTCTTCTTGTAGACATAGCTGGGTACGTAGTATATTATTGCAATATGCTAAATAGTCTTTGTTTTCTTAGAGGTGGTCAGTGCACATGAAATTGCCTGTATCTTTGAAATGCTTTAAGAAAACAGAACTTACTCCTTTTAATTGAAATATTAAAAATTTCAAATCAAATCAGAGCTGGAAACAGTTGAAGTATCAGGAGAAGTGAAGTAGATTGGATTTTGTTCCCAGATGACATAGCTGGGTACTTGGTATATTGTTGCAATATGCTAAATAGTCTTTGTTTTTCCAAGAGGTGGTCAGTGCACATGAAATTGCCTGTATCTTTGAAATGCTTTAAGAAAACAGAACTTACTCCTTTTAATTGAAATATTAAAAGATTTATTTATTTCTGAGTGAAAATAAATTTCAAATCAAATCAGAGCTGGAAACAGTTGAAGTATCAGGAGAAGTGAAGTTAGATTGGATTTTATTTCCAGATGATATCAGGAGGCCTTCTATGCTAGGAATCTTTTTTTCCCTTTTCCTCTTCCTCTACCTCTTCCTTTTCCTTTAAATTAGATTATAATTGGTTCACACTTCACACTTCTCTGATCCAGGTGTGATATGGAGGAAAAGAAGGATGAAGAAGATAGCACAATGAATGAGGGAGAAGCTGAAGTTGCAGTGGCCCATGCAAAGAGACTTGTTCAGAGTGGAGTCCAGGCTTCTGACATTGGAATAATTACTCCTTATGCAGCACAGGTATAGAAGTGTATATCTTTTGAGCGTTTCTTTTTGTTATGTGCTTCTAGATAAGTAGCTGCTAGGCAAGTGACAATATGCTCTGTGCACATTCTCAATCCCTGGGATAGTTTGGCCTTATATATGGTGCCACTGGTACTGCAGGTTGTCTTGCTCAAGATATTGAAAAACAATGATGCTAAGCTAAAGGATATGGAAATCTCAACAGTGGATGGTTTCCAGGGTCGAGAGAAGGAAGCTATCATTATTTCAATGGTTCGATCAAACTCAAAGAAAGAGGTATTTTAAGCCTCTTCAGTCTGCCTTTTTGTTTCCTGTTAGATTTAGATTATGAAGATCAGTTATAAAGATTATATAGCATCGTTAGCTGTTGAAACTTGGAAACTTTTCCAAAACATTTCAGGTGGGGTTTCTGAGTGACCATAGGCGGATGAATGTGGCTGTGACACGGGCAAGAAGACAGTGCTGTCTTGTATGTGACACAGAGACAGTGAGTGGTGATGGGTTCTTAAAGCGATTAATTGAGCATTTTGAGGAGCACGGAGAGTATCTAAGTGCATCAGAGTACCTCAATGAATGATCAAAGATAGCTAGGGAAGAGGGTATTTTTAAACTGTTGGAGATTATCAACTGGCTTGCTAGAAGACGTTACTTGGAAGTATTTTGACTATTTGTGTTTGGATCAAAGTAATCTGATAGTTCATCAGAGCATATTTTGCTTCCTTTAATTTATCTAATTATCTGGAAAAGATCATACTTTGTATTTTTTACTATAATTTTGAAATAGATAAAAAATCTCTTGTCCAGATATTCTTTTGCATTGTAGGTAATAGTTTTTCTGATAAATTAAACTACACAGGAAAAGTTTTATCATCATATGAAGTGAAAGGCATGGAATTTTAATAAATGTACGCAATTTTTATTGTGTAGTTGGGGTTTGAACTTTCTCATTAAATCAAGAGAAAAGGAAAGCCTGAAAGAATGGCTCCTCACAAGAGTCATACTCAATGAGGAATTATCTAAAGCCTCGCAAGAGAATTTTTGTAAAGGACTGCATTCGCATATAATTTTATATGAGAACCATTTATATCTTCTATTTTTCTCTCTTGTCTTTCCGTCTTTTCTTTTTGTCATTGCTCATTGTTGGGTTCTTTGCTTTAGCAGACCTTCACAGTTCAACTGTTGGCTAGCAAGTAGCAGCCTGATCCTTCCTTCCAGGTAAAATCCTGACTACTAAGCTCAATTGTTTTTTTCTCTTGACTCACAAATTGGACATATTTTTAGGTTTGATCCTGCATGTGAGCACAGATAATGAGAGGGCTTGCTGATCAATTTATTATAATGAACTGTGAAGGTCTGCTAAAGCATAGAACTGCGAATGTGAAAAATCTACCTCAATATTATTGTGTCCATCAATGATCTTGTAACATGCTTCCTTGTGAATTCCCCATGTTGTAAAGCTAGCAAAATTACAGAAGCACAAAAAAACCTAGCGCAGCCAAAATCAGCCTAACAAAACATTTGATGAGAGTTCACATCAGCCATGGGTCAAAAAGAAACCTAGTGAAATGCTACTATCATTGCAACAGTGAACTTCCCTCTACCCAACCCTTGCTACTATAACTTATACAGCAAGCCTCCTCCTCCTCCTCTCTCTCTCTCTCTCTCTCTCTCTCTGTGGTAAGGTCAAATGCTTTCTAGTCCGATCTATGTTGCCAATGGAAATGACCAACTACTATCACAGAGCAATTCAACGGGCAGTAGATCTAGAGCAAACTACAGTATGGCCTAATTAAGTGAAAACAGACATCCTAGTTCCAATCAAGTAGGCCGCAAAGTTAGCTTTCATTTTTCCTATATCATTTTATCCTCCTAGAAGTTCCAAATGGAAGTTGGGAAAGCCAGCTCTTTTTGGATGTCATAAACTGGGAAACTATTCAATTCCTCTCCTTGATGATCAGCAATTCCATGCATTTCAATCTGTGAATCCCAATCGAAACTCTTGTCTGCCAGGGCTGTAGGTTCGTTTTGATCTTTTTGTGAAGATTCTGGCTCCGTGAAATGTTCATCGACATCATTGTTATCTGGCTGATTCTCTTCTTTCAGTATGCCCAGCTGCTGAAGGAACTCGTTTAAATCAATCTGTGGTTTCTCGTCATGATTTGTTAGCAGCATCTTCTCTGATGATATCTCCTCATCTTTCTCTGCTGCAGAAACATTTGCAACATGGTTTTCATCACCTACTATAACTTCAGTTCTGGATTCAGAGGAAGAAGAGCGAGAAGCAACAGAGGATAGATTGAGGGGCCCGTTATTCTTGAGTTCTTGGAGCCGGTGATGGATGACATGAACGCTAGGCTGTGCATGAATATTAAGCAACCCACAAGAAGGAAACGTTGAGATGAAGTTTTTGGAAGGAATCCATTTGAACTTGTGTGATTTGTTGGGAGGACTAGAGTTTGACTGAAGGTGAGGTAGATTAAGATAAGCATTTGGTCCATACAATCTCCTTGCAGCCTCATCGTAGGCCATGGCAGCTTCTTCCGCCGTAGCAAAAGAACCCAACCATAGTCTTGCTCTCTTCTTGGGTTCCCTTATTTCTGCCACCCATTTGCCCCATGTTCTTTGACGGACCCCTCGGTAGTCACACATGGCGTTTTGAGGACCACCTTTGCCTCTTGTTGGACCTTTCTTCCACGGCTTCAATGGATATTTTCCGCAATTCTCCATTAGAGTTTTTAGGGTTTGAAAGTAAGCTCAGTGGGGGAGTTTTGAGTGAGAGTAGGGACTTGGGGAGTGCAAAAAAACGGGTGGAAAGGGGCGGGATATGTGTGGGAGAGAAGAGCTTTGGTTTAAATGTTGTCACGCTGAGTAAGTTCATGCCCATGTGACCGTTTGTGAGTGTTAGATTATTTCAAAACTTGGACTTTTTTTAAAATTATTTTGATGGTGGCGTTTTCTATTTTAAAAAACCTTGTAATGAAAACATGTCACATCTTGTATGGATGGAAGGAAAATGAGATTACCATACTAGAGTTGATGGTGCAGGAAGGAACCAAGTTAGCGAAGCTGTACGAGTTGGAATAAGTTGACAAAAGCAAAAAAGTTAAAATGGATGCCTAGACTTTCCTGCCCAAAATGTTGGACAACGCTACATAACCAAATTCCCTCTTATAATCACAGGGTGGTTGAACTTCAAAAGTCAGGAGGAAAGTAAATGCTGCTGGAGCTTGTCCTTCACATTAAACAGACTCGTGAAAATAAAGCTTGTCCTTCACATTAAACAGACTCGTGAAAATAAATTAAGTCAATCCTGAGATATAATTTAATTATTCGGGTCTTGAATTTAATTTTAAAAAATTACTAGTTTGAGTTTTATAAATTTTAAAGTCAATGAAAATTTATGTGGTTATTAATTTTAGTACCCGTAGAATTAATCTAGATATATACAAGCTGACTCGAACATCCACATTAATCTAAAATAATTACAATTCTGTTGTTTAAAAAATAAAATAAAAATTGGAATTGCTTGAAAGGAAACTAGTTGCAAGAAATAATTGCTTACTTTTCTATTTCGTTAAGCAGTCTCGATAATTAACACTATAACGTCAGAGATGAAAAATTATTGCATTAATCGAGTTTACCATTAGCACATAGATCCCACTTAACGTTACCACATTGAAAGATTTTTTTTACGAGTAATATCTCCGATTTGTCTTATCACCGAAAAAACATACATTTAAGATCACCCCAACCTAATATATATATATATATATATATATATATATATATATATATATAGATCTAGGACAAATGATGCCAAATGCTGGCGAGAGTGAATGATACGATTGCGTCGTGGTGGTGACTGGAATTGGGTCATGAACAGCTTGACTGCCTTTAGAGCGATGACGCTTACAATGAAATCCACCCTGCAAAGCAATCACTATCTGACTTCCTTTGCCTTGGATTCTATACTAGTGTTTCTACAAGAATTGGATTTTGACTTGGAGCAAGCCCACCTCAACATTTTTCATTTTCACGAGCCCTATTTCACATGGTGTCCTGCCTTTGACGACCTGGTTCCCGAGACTCTCACCTTTGTCCCATGTCAAAAGCTCTCTGTCTTCTGGGTCAAGTACTACTTAGGTAGTAACTGTAGCTACCAATGCTCTGCAGATCATCAAAACATGTCACGTGTCAAGTCGCTTGTGCTCTTCAACTTGCCCTATTCCTGTCACGAGTGGATTTTATCATTCTTCACTCATGGTTCTAGTGCTTGTGCGACAGTTACCATGATTTACTAATGACCAAGCAAATATGAAGGCGTCTATAATGAAAAAAGCTCACATGGCAATCAATGCAATGAGACCACTCATAATGCAGGTCATCTCAGATATTTCACCAGGACCTTGTTCACTGCAAAGAAACCTGTTTTGAGCGTAATGTATTCAATTCTTGCAAATTGTCAAACAAGTTGATGATTTGATTGCATTAGCTCTTCATGAAGATGAGCTCTGGGCCCTTAAAACAGAACAAGAAGACAGACGTGATATCCCCACAAAAAAAAGAGGAAAAACAGATGCGTTCTGGCCCTCATTTCATGGAGGTTCTCTGTTAAGTGATCCAAGGGGATGATTAAAGTATGTCTTCTCGTGAAGACAGATTTGATTCCGTTCATTAACAAACGCAAAATTTAGCTGTGTTGTCTTCAGATTGGGTGCTATATGTTCAGTGATAACAACACAGATCAGCCAGCAAGTTTCATGCTTCTCTCAGGTTTACCATTAACAACATACAGGAAAGAGCAAGGTGTAACTTAATGGACACAAGTTTCTTTGATCATCAGTGAGAATCCTGACAAAAAAGTAAGGCTGCGCAGACCCAAATATGAGAACACGTCCATATAAGCAAAGTGATGATGCTGGCAAAATTTTACTTGAATTTAGGGCTTACTTTGCACATGTTCCTCCATTTATCCTTAACGTCTATTGTTGTACGGTCACTAAAAAACACAGAGCTACCATACTCCAAAATGTCCTTCCATGGAAATTTTCCGTCACTTGAAAATTTCTGCACTCCCTTCTGTAACATTAAGAGAGAAAGAAATCAAAGTCTGACAGGCCTATACAATGAAGAGCTCAATGCCAAAACCATATGATATGCGCTTGTAGAAAAAAGAATATATAATGCACAACCAAGAAAATCTCTTCCCTTGCATACATATAAATGCATTTACCTAAAAGCATATCATTGAAATAATATTGGTGACAGAAGCAAATACGCAAGAAACAAGTACCTTGAGCATCTCCTCCTCCTGAACCGTCCATGGAACCTTTTTCCGCCTCAACTGAGGCATTACAGGGTATGTACTGCAGATCAGAATAAACATTAAGGCCAATTACAATTGTCACCAGTGCGCAAAAGGTGAAAGGTGCTAAAAGGCACCTTGCCTGTAAAATGCCCAAGGCACTAGGTACACGCATAGGCGCTAACCCAAATGAACCAAGATTATATGCTATAAATTAAAAATAAAAAAATATAATATTATATATATATATATATATTTCCAATTAAAATTAGATAATTAGAAAATCAAAAGAAAATATAAAATAACATAACACAGTCATATAAAGTTATATTTTTCACCCTTAAAACAAAATAAAATAATTTAAAGTAATAAGTAGCCAAATAGATTAAAAAAAAAAATTAAATATCGGTTAAAAAAAAATGGACACACAGGTCAAAAAATAAATCAGTTAAAAAAAAATCCAACAAAAAAAACCTAGAAAAAAAACTTCTTGCAGGCACTAGCCTTAACACCTTGCACCCACTCACTCATAAGGCACTCGCATAGGCGAGGCTCATTGAAATCCAATGCTTGAGGCTGATAAAAGCATTGGGGCCTCGCCTGGAGCGCCTCAGTGCCTCTTTGACAACATTGATTGTCACCACAATCAAATGCCAATTAGCAAGGATGTGGTTGAACAAGGGAGCAAAATGATTTGGACAGACACACACAACAAAACAATAATAATAAAAGTTGACATAGCATGAAATTGTTTGAAGGTAGAAAAAAATAAAAGTCAAATTATTTTAGTTCTGGAAATGGCATTTAGAAGCACTATAAGCACCTGCATGACACTTGGAATAACTGGAAACTTACTATTGTTTCTCTATGTTTTGGAATTGTATGAAGTAATTAGAAGTTGATGGCTTGTCATTTTCATCATTAGAGGTTTCTCCTCCATCGATGTTGGTGGCATAAACAGCTTTCTATCTTTGTCCATCTTTATTATGGCTTCTAGAGAAAACATCTTTTTCTTTACACGATTGATCAACATCACTGTCATTAGGATCAACACAAACTTTATGTTGGTTTCTATCAAGTCCAGTTCTAGATGAGTTCTCTTGAACCATCTCCTCCCCCACCTTTTCTCTATTAGATATATGATTAGTCCTAACAGTTGCATCAGGATGACACAAAGAATTTGATGGTTTTAGTTTACCACTATGATCAGAGTTATCTTTGTTTTCATTAACAAAGAATTTATTCGGGGTGCCTGCAGATGGTGCAGTGTTTGATATTTTAGGTTCAACACAGTTGATTTCATCCACTAAGCTATACAGGTGGAGTCCATCCCCAGATATATCTTGTGGAATTTTGTTGGCATTGTGAGCAATCTCATACTGATTATGCTGGAATGCATTATCAGGATCAAGACACTTTCCATGCCTATCTATACCATCACATTCATTATGACCATTCTCTACAGACTTGCTTTCTTGCAATCCATCTTGTGAAGTTTTTTTTTCATGTGACAATCTTTGTTTTTAAAATCCCCAATCACTCTTTGAATCGAATCCTCTACCATTTCCATGTGCTTTTGAAGAGATGAAATGTGTTTCAAAGACTGGTAATCACATAAGGCATCTTGCTTGAACCTCTTCGCTTGTAGATGAAGATGATCGTCGTCATCGACACAATTTTGGTCTTCAAGGTCTCTAACCAGATTTTCATTAGCCAAACCACTTATATCCCTCTTAAAGTGTAATGAGTTCCTGTTACATGAATCGCCTTCCACTTCTATCCCTCTTAAATGAATGAAATTTTCTTCAGGAGCATTAATTTTTTCATCAGTATCACTCCCATCAATCCTCCATGCGGGTGCACCAAGATCCCTATAATTTGCAGAGATTCTATTACACCTATCATTTGCATCCACCAGTCCACTATATTCCTTCAACGAGGCATATGGATGAATACCCTAAAGGATTGCATCCTTCACCTGCTTTCCAATAACAAAATAAAAACAACCACAAACAACTAATGAGGATCAACAATATACATTTCTATTTTACAAAGAACTTAACAAAATAAAGAAATTTCGGGTCACCTTTTCTAAAATGCATTTAGGCATAAAAGCTCTTTTATACATGATGAAAGGGTGAGTATCCCATTTCAATCGCTCCAGTCCAGCCCTTTTCAAATATGATACCAGTGTTTAACAAATAAGAAACCATGTCAAAACATCTCAAATATAGCCCACTTGAATACCAAGTTTTTATACTATAAATGTTGTTTCAAATCCAAATTGCTTACAGGTGAAAGCTAAAATTATAAATAGAATCAACTCTTGCAATATTGATTGAAGTACATCTTAACAACTCTCTGACAAATCAAATGTGACTTTGGGTTCTTTAGAAGGAACATCATTCGTGATTCCATTATTATGAAAAAAAAAAATCCTCTAAACATCTCAAAGCAACCATTTCACTAGTGTTTCCTCAAATCTTTAGCTATTTTCGGAGCCGCCTCAATCAAATCTGAAACAAATTAAACACAACATAACACCTCAACCACCCACCAGAAGAACCAATCAAAACAACTCAACTACACCACATTTCATTTCAAAGCATACAACTCGCATTTCTTACGCGAGAACATAGAGGGAAAAATGGATAAATTCGAGAATGCTGCACACATACCATGTAAAATCAAGGCCTCTATTTTAGGAAAACTTGCCAGATACTCAATTACCCAATGCCACGCAAGTGTGGTAGCTAAGCTAGAAGGGTCATCCATCTAAGCCTGCTTTTTCAACATTCAACAACAATAAAAATTATAATGATTAAACAATAATCTCATAAAATATAAATAAACTCGTCATAAGCTAGGTTTTAGCTAATTTAAAGAATGTGAACCCTACCGCGTGAGAGGGTGTACAGAGAGTAAAGCCAGAAACTAAAAATTGATAGAGTGGAGTAAAACCCTAATTTGATTGTTTGGTTTAAAAGATTGGAATAATTTTTTGTAACATCTAGCCTCGAGGGTTGATCTTACTCGGGACTCGCATCTTCCTTAGATTTTACAAGGTTAAAATAAGTAACAAGTTGAGTTATCAAGTCATCTAATTTTGATTTCAAAATGATTCTCTTTAGATTTGATTTTAAAAATAATCTTTTTAAATTTTTTTTTTTTTAATATATTTCTTAAAAAAAAAAAAACATAAACATTGTTTTCATTAATTGGCCGAAGAGGAATCTTGCCCAAATCAAGATCGCGCATAAACATATATTATCCTCTGAGTTGCGGGTGGGAAATGAGGATGGAATATCCATTCTTTTCTATCTTCAAAAAATCTTTCCAGGTATATCTTTTTTTCGCTGTTGTTCTACCTTGTAAAATATCTCTCAGCTCCCTCTCTGTCTTGAGGAATTTTTAAACAGGACTAGGGTTGCGAAAATTAGTATTAATGAAAAAGCTCTAGCCCTTCAGTATATTCATTTCTCTTCCATTTTTTACAGTAATGGTTTTCTTCACCATATTATATGATTGGCATCTGATAATCCCCTTTGTTCATAGCCGAGAATCTCTTTTTTCCTCCAGATGAATGGGAGAATTTCTTGGAGCGGATTGGCAGAGCAGAGTCTACCGGCGATGCAGATCTTCAAGAAAATTCCAGTGATTCCTTGGAGCTTAGGATCTGGGCATCTTATCGTGGACAGACTCTAGCTCGGACTGATTAGATTTCTATTAATTTTGAATTCGGGAGAAGAGGATGCACAAAGGTCATCTTGTATCTCTTAACTCTTAGCTCGGACTGGTTAGAATTCTATCAAGAAATAAACTCACAAAGATCATCTTGTATTTGCAGTGGTGGATGATTATTCTCAGACAAACTCTTCTACAGCACAAGGTTTTGAGTTGTCACGTGAAGCACGGGCACAAGCAGATTTGAAGTTCGCTTGTGTCATCTCCTCCCCCGTGAGTCAAAGTTTTTGACCTGCTGTCCTTTACTGGACAATTTCAACAAAATGGAACTCTTTTATTTGTTTTTGTTTTTATTTTAGGAGTTTCTCTATGTTTATATAGTGTTTTACACTGTGTTGCAATCATTTTTTTTATTTAGTTTTAAATTAATTCTTCTAATTTTTTTATTTTAATATCTTAATATTAAAAATAAAAAATTATTTTAATATATTTTTAAACAAAAAATATTTTAAAAACATTATGAAGAAAGTTAACCAACCTTTTTTTTCTTAAAAATAAAATAAAATTATAATCCCTTCTCCAGGTTTCTAATGAAATTATCAATTTTATTTTTTTGGTTCTAAAAATTGGCCGTGATTGCTAACCACCAATCCCTGCGCACCTTATTATTCCAGAATCACACAGTTCTCTGAGTCTCTCTCGGACCTCGCATTTATCATTTATTTCTATTATGCGAATTAATCATTTAATTAAAACCTAGTTTTGACAAAAAAAAAGTTCCAATGTATTTAAATTGTTAATGTTTGATAATGTGATTGAAAGTATTTTCAGTCCGACTCTAAACAAAAATATTTTTACAAACTAATATAAACAAGTAATATATATATACACACACACACTCACTTATTAATTTTTCTTGCCACAAACATGGAAACTAGTATAAACAAGTAATGATTGATAAATCATAAAACTACGACTAACAAAATCCAGACAAGCCTAAGTTAACTTAGTAATAAATATGTTGGTAAAAAACTGAGAAGAACATTTATACATCTCGATCCCAACCAATCACTGGCAAATGTAGCTAATAAAATCTTAACTACTGAAACCAAGTATGAACAGCCCAGCAAGCAACACACAGGCGCACAACC
The DNA here is from genome assembly GCF_005239225.2 of Populus alba. Lineage (NCBI taxonomy): Eukaryota > Viridiplantae > Streptophyta > Magnoliopsida > Malpighiales > Salicaceae > Populus > Populus alba. The sequence goes on along the minus strand of NC_133289.1, from coordinate 4,268,449 downwards.
CTTTCTTGTTCGTTGCTTAAATCACTCACAAGGCAAACCTAAACACCGTGCCGGAAATTGTAGCAAAATTAACAGATTATGCTTTACATTTGAATCGCGAGGAAAAAAAGGAGACTCAAATTATATAATCACATATTACTTGCAGCAAAATACATTCACAGGTTCAGAACTGATCAATGGGAAAACGAAAGAAAGGGAGAATTGATAGAAAAATATATAGCCTTGTTCAATTTATTTTCCATCCACATCAGATCCTGTCATTTCCAGGATCAGACTCGGAAACAACAAGAAAAATAAAAACCCTTAACAAAAGAAGAAGAAGAGGAAGACCTAAAAAAATATGAGGTGAAACAGGCAGATGGGAGGGGCAAAGTCTACCTGAACAAATTAAAAATATTGCGAAAGACACTAGAAAACACAACACGAATCCTGGGATAAGCCCTGACAGCGTACAAGGATGTCTGGCGAAAGAAGTCCTCGATGGTCTCCACGAAGAGGTTTAGAGATCGAATTGGCGGCACGTACAGAGTCAAAGGCATCGCCGAGAAGGCCACCGCGAAGAACAATTGTAGCATGGTTCGATTGATTGCCTGGTTGTTTGTTAAGCGTTGTTTCTTGTGTTCAAAACCCAAACTGTGGAGTCGTTGGCTTCGGAGAGAGGGAGGGGGAGAGAGAGAGAGAGATTGTATAGTATTTTGTGTGATGATGATTTAGTTTCAAGGTTTTGATTGGGAGATGATATCACTAATTTGATGATGAATTGATTTCTTTATATATACAGGGAATGTTTTTTGAATGTTTGCCATTATAGCGAGGGTCTAAGGATTGTGAGATATTTAAGAGCCGCCACGACTAAGTAGATATTTGTTGGGTTTTTTTTCACGAAAAAATATTTCTTATATTATAAAACCACTGTGGATGGAGCAATTCTTTCTATGATTATTTTTTATTTGTATCCTTAAACTTTATTTCTTTACTATTTTATTATCACACTTGATTTTTTATTGATTTATGTGTTGGGATTTGCATTTATTTGCATACTAGTCTCTTATAAGTCTCTATAAATATTTTGTTAGTGAATTAAATAAAAATTCTATGAAATATAATTTTAGTTTCCTTTTGGGAATAAAACGAAAAGGCAAGGATTAAAATTTTTAAAAAAAAAAAAACAGAAAAGGCATTTCATTTTTTATTGTTCAAGAGCCACAAGAAATTTTAGTTTGGTCCTTAAAGTTTTAATATTTTACATATTTGATCCTTGTTGTTTTAAGATTTAAGTTTGGATCCTAAACTTTATTTTATTTTCATTTTAATTCTTAGATATTGAGGGTTAAGAAAGAAAATAATTGGAAAAACAAAGAGAAGTAAGAGAAAACATTCAATTAGCTTAATTATGATCTAAGTTAATTTGCAAACCTCGTGACCATGGAAATCGTGAAACCTATAAACCGAGTTTAATAAAATAACTTAATTTTTTTAATTTATTTTATATAGAATTATCTTGATCTCATGATTCGGGTTGTGAGTTTAGAAAGTTAATTTAAATTGACTCGTATCGTTTTTTGTATTTTTTTTTAATTTCATCTTTAAACATTTAGATGATTTAAAATTGAGTTTCATTAATTATTTTGATTTTTTTATAAGATTATTACAGTTTTATAATTCAAATCATGAATTTGATAGGTTAACTCTCTAAGTCATCTAATAGGTTATTGTCTCGATAATTTTTTAAAAACATATATTTATCTAATATATCACACAATCTGAATATTTAAAAAAAAAATACTGTACATTATGGATCGTATTTTGATTTCCTAATTATTATTTATTTTACTAGAAATCACACAAGCAATGTCTGGACAATGTGTGATTGTTTCATCTTTTAGCATTTTAGCTTAAAGGAAATTTAATATGTGATTGATCGCAAAAGAATTCAGATTACCCCAATCATCTATCAAAGTTAAAACGAGTGATGAAGAAAGAAAAACAATTCCGGTGAATATTACACATTCTGAAATGATTTTCCCCCCGAATTTATCCAAATAATGGAAGGCATGTCTAAAATTAAAAAATAAAGTTTAGGTTCCTAAAAGCTCGTACAATAATGCATGAATTTTCTTTAATTTATGGTTATTTAAAATATAGTTGTGGTTGCTTTTCAAATAATTTTTTATATTAAAATATATATTAATAATATTTTTTTATTTTTTTAAAATTATTTTTAATATCAGAACATCAAAATAATTTAAAAATACTAAAAACATATAAATTTAAAATAAATAATAAAATAAAATAAATTTAAATATTTTTAAAAACACTTTTAAAATATAAAAATATACAAGAATTCATTATTAGAAAAAGAAAATGCTAATTAACATGCTTCATGGACTATGAACTTTTTACTCGCACATGAACTTATATAGATGTTTGCTCGGCAACAATGCTATACGATTGCCCAAGTATCTTTATATAAATTGAACCACGGACTGGTCAATTTTGTAGAATATTCAATTTCTTAGCTGCCCCATTCACTGTTTGGTGAAAAATCGAGGCAACCAAAAGCTGAAACATAATAAATTTATTCTTTCGTCTCGTATATGTTTGCTGACGAACCTGTGGCTTGGGCAAAAATTTAATTTAACTTATGACTTGATTAATCCCACAATTGTATTTTACAGAAAAAGAATTCCTTCATCATCGAATAAAAGGACAGGATAAATTATAAATTGAAAGGGACTTCAATGTTTTTTTGGTTAACGATAAGTTTTTCATTAAATATTAAACACAACATGACATTTATGCTAGGAGACATTGTGATATTTAAGAGAATATTAATGCTAACGCAAAGGCAAGTGATAAGACTATAAAGAAACAAAGGTGGTAGCCGTGACAAGCAAGTTTTAGAAGTTCTTGGTGCCCATTGGAAGGGTTGCTTCCGGGGACTTCGCCGGCCAGGTATTGTTTTTGCACTGGAATCAACGGCTGCAAAGATGCGTGATTATGACTCAAACGTTGAACCATGTTATCATGGTATTCCAAGATTTTCAAAGTTCTGAAACAGTTTTTTTTATTTTTAATCTTGAACAGAGGTTTCAAAAAGAATTCTTAGAGGAGGATATAATATATCAATTCAGTTGATTGCATAGACGCTAATTTTCAAAAGATTATATTTATGATTTCCAATTTTCTTGCCAGTATAAACTATTCAATTTGAAGTAAGATTTTACTTCATCATTACAATGAACTTTGTTATTCCATTTCTACATTCACCACTCTTTATTTTTTTATTTTGACCAGCAAGGAAGATAACAGCAGCAACCAATAAAAAACAGTAACATACACAATATCTGTTTAGAAAAGCAAGAGATTATTTTCTAAAATATTCTTTACTGAAAATATATTAAAATAATATTTTTTATCTTTTAAAAAATTTATTTTAATAACATATCAAAACTATCTAAAAACACAAAATAATTTAAAAATAAAAAAAAAATATTTTTTTTTTAAAAAACATATCCAACCAATCACCGCTTAGCAGACCAGCACTAATAATATGTTATATTATTCGTTGCCGGGAGGGAGGGGAGAGGGATACTTGTTCATCATGACAAGCTCTTGGCAAGGAGCAATTGATTCGAGAAATGTCCAATAGCACACTTCCAATCAAAATGTGGTTGGGTCTCTATTGTTTTTTTGGGTGGATCTCTACTTAAGAACCTGGCAAGGATTAAGGATCGCACTTGTAATTTTGAAAAATGCCCCCTTCTCACTGGATTGCATTTATTGATATTTTATACTTGTTCATGGGCTGAGCTTGGCTTGGTTCGGGCTGGGCTCAACAAGGAACAAGCGGCCCTCGGGAGAAAAAAAGAGAAAAACTTTTAAAGTTTAAACTGGATACGCGTGAGAGCACAGGATTTTTATGTACAAGTGGGCCCAAACTCTATTGAAGGTGAATGACTCTTAATACTAACATAGATGAGATTATCCTCACATCTATCAAATTACATAGAGATAAGAAACAAAAAGTTTTCTATTCCAATTCTGACTTGGTACTTCGACAAGAGCTTAGGGAGAAGTTACGCATGCCAGCAATTGTTGGCATATTTGTTGTAATTCAAGTGAAGAATCTGAAAAGGATACGCGTGAGAGCACAGATCTTGCTTCTAGCAATCCCCCGGATATACTTTTCACAATCACATCTTCACTGGCCATAAGAGATGCGATTAGCTTAGCACTTGCCATCCTCTCCTGATAGAAAATAGCCAGCAATAGAGCACGAAAATAAATTGGGTAAGAAACTGAAAAGGAGGAGGGTAAAAATAGCCTAAACTGATATATCCAAGAAATTTTTTTGGGAAGATGAAACACCAAAAAGAAATCCATTTTGAAATGCATCCCACCATCTGATATGAGGCAAAGAATGAGTTGTGAGGAAATTGAAAACAAAAAATATTGTGCATGCAATCTTCAGGTCACTAAAATTCACGTTTTAAAATCTTAACAGTGTTTTTTTTTTTTTTTTTCAAGCATTAAAATTGCCTGATTTCAGTAGAGCAAGGTTTGTTCAACGATAAAATGCGGAAGCTTAAGCTCGGGTCAAGGCAGTGCGTGTATTGCAGGATCCTTAACACCCAAGTAATTAGGAAAAACCAGAGGGAAAGGGTAATAATAAATGGACAAATAGATATCAAAAGTAGGAGAACATAAAATTGTTGTCTTGAAATACCAGCCATATGAAATAATATTGAAGTCACATCCTCAAAGAGCCACATATACATGAAACATGTGCATGGAGTTGATCGTGTATGTCAATGCATGGAGGTCTATATTAAAATTACTATCCTCTGTGGATAATTGATTTCAAAATATAAGACAAGTAAAGAGCACTGAATAAAATCGTCTGGGACTAGGTTTAATACCTTCTCTGACCCCCGACTAAGAAATTTGAGAGAGAGGTTTAGGAGATCGGATGAACAAGGAAGAACTGCAGACTTCAGGTGGTAAACAGCTGAAAACAGAACCTGGATGCAAGCAGCTCTGATGTCTGGATGCATTGTGCCCTGCATGATGTGAAATTGTTTATTGTGCAAAGCAGGACTGCAAGTCATAGAAAGTATGACTGCTTTACCTTATTTAAGACTAAAAAGCAAAGTTAATAAATAAACAAGATACCTCAACAGCTTGAAGCAGGCGTGGAACAGTTTTTTTAGCAAAAGGTTTCTTGCCAGAGTCCGATATCTTCTGGCAAGCACTGATAAGAACATTGGCCATACAGACACGGAAAGAAAGAGTGGTTGGTGCCTCAGATGCAGAGTTCTCACTACCCGTCATGGAAGCAGAAACAAGTGCATTTTCATCATTTATAAGTAGATTGATTACATATGAGAGGGCACATTTTCCTGACGCAGCATTCCCTGTATTTTGAGCCAACAAGTTCAAAGTAAGACTTAAATGTCCAGTGAGAAGCATAAAATGCTTGTGCCGAGGGTAAGATACCAACCACAGTAACTAGTCTTCCTAGCTGCGCCTAAGTTCTTTGAGGATTCCTTGAATGATGCAGGAACTTGCAGCTTAGCACAAATCATAAGTGCCAGACAATCAATGCAACCATGTTGTGCTTTGGAAACTGAAAAACAAAAGAAATTCAGAAACATCATATTGGAGCTATCAGTAAGATGGACAAAAGTATAAATATTTACCTTCATCACCATCTAAAGAAGGCCATAATAGAATAGTTTCTATCATTTTTCTTATTTTCAGAATAGCAGGATGAGAAATTGAATCCACACCTCTAACCTACAAACCACAACACGCGTTTACATTAGCTGCAACATGATCAGTCATAAGAGACTTGTAAATATAGAATATGAGAAAAAAAATTGTATTATTACCACGAGCGAAGTGCAAACTGAAAACAAGCATGCTTTTATCTTTAGTACATCATGAGAAGCTGCAGCATGTTCTAATACGGATGAAACAATTGGTAAGAGCACCTACAAAATCAAGAAAGTGAGGAAGGCTATAAGTATCACTTTTTATGGGGTTCAAAAGAAAAGTTACTACAAACAAAAAGAAAGCATGTATACAACATCCACACACTAAAACTTCTTAACTATTTTGTATCCTTTAAATTTTGAAAATTAATATACATGGAACTCAATTTTCACATCTATTGATTCTTTTGAATTCCAACTTGTCGCTATAAGGCATAGTCTAACAAGATAAATCAGTATGAACTTCTTACAAGAAATGAAATAGCAATGCATTGTGAGAAAGTCACAGATGGGAGCTGAAACCAACCCCATTCTACCTCCATTAAAAACATTTCAACATATGGCGAAAGGAAACAAGATCAAAGACTAAAAAATGGATATTCAAGTGTCATGGATTTAAGAGCTGTACTGGATGCTATATTATGTTAAACACAAAAATGAAAACAACAGATAGGAGGACACAAAGGATCCTTTCCCACTTCTGCAATTATGTATTCAAATAATATGCCGAATGAAATACCAAGAGCAAAAATGATATTGAAACTTTTACTGCTTAAATCCTAAAATATTTATGCTTCTAATTTTAATTAATAGAGGTGCTTTGTGGGAGAGTTTTTGGTCATTCATTTAGAAAGAATCCTAAAAACTTTGCAGCAGATTAGTTAAGCTAATCACGTAAGAACAAGGTTAGAATCTCATTTGAGTAAAATGACATTGCCAGAATAGCAGACACTAATTGCTTTCCAAGTATTTTAAGGAAGCACAATGACCACAAATAAGTTGACGTAAATCCCTGTGGCATACCTGGGGATGAATACGGCCACAAAGCTCAGCAGCAAGTTTTCTTACATCTTCAAATTCATACTTATTAAATGCTCTGATAAGAAAAGGAGACCAAAAAAAACAATATATCAGCACTTGTTACAGGTCACCAAAACTTTATGGCACTCCTGCTCATGGATTAACCTCTTTAAAAGCAATGCAGCTAAACACTCGTCAATAATGTTGACATCTCCACATTCTGAAACTGCATTGGATAAAACAAAAGTTAGTTGCATCATCAAATTGTAAAGCTCAGCAGCTGACTATGCATTCTTAGAAATCAGACAACTAGTTTACAGCCACGGCTCAATCACGTAATAAATGGATATGAAAGTCGATGTGGTAACCAGAATTACATGAGAGCTAGTTTACCCCTTCTTGCATGGGTGTTTGATATTGTGGTGCAAAGTGTTTTTCAAAAGTATTTTTTGCTTGAAAATGCATCAAAATATTTTTTTTTTCAGATTTTTTTTTTTTTTTTGACATCAAAACCATCAAAAAACACTAATTTGATGTTTTTTCATGTCAAACACGCTCTTGAAATGCACCTAGACACAGGTTGAAACACAATGCTAAACAGCCTCACATATGCTGTTAGAAAAAGATGAGAAAATCTAGATATTATTTCACTAGCAGAAAGCAATTCACATATAAAAAAGGGACTTGAAAAGCTTTCTTTTGATTTAAAAATGTATAGTTTGGCACGCAAGATTTTTGTATTTTTTTCCACCCATTCTAAATCAATAGATATGCAGAAAAATTTCTGATACATTTAACCCTCAGAAAAGTAACGAGTAAGCAGATTCAACATTGTAATTGCTCTACAACACGTCATTAAAATCAGTCTGGATAGCTTCTGTCTTTGGCATGCTTGTTTATAAAATTTGAAGATGTTGTGCTGAAGCTCCAATTTCATCATGGAGCTAGTTCCTCGCTTCCCAGAGATGCTTGACAAATTTGTTATGCAAGAAATCAAATGTTTTATGTATTCTACATCCAGTAATTTTTATTGATCACTGGAATCAACTCTGAATACAACCTCAATGCATGTGCATGTGAGTACATACATATCCCTACATAGACACACATACACAAGCACAACTTCTGGATTGGAAGTCATGGACTAAGAAACAAAGACACGGAGCATTATGGACAACCAAAAATGTTATTTCTGTGCTTATATCATGTTATATCTTACAGGTTCATAATTCATAGAACATTCAGATTTCAGGCAAGATCAATGGACAGAAGTGTACCAGTGAAATGTTAATTGTTGAAAGAAGCTAGGCAATAGATTATGAACTTGAAAGAAGTCCACAACAATAAGCAACAGCACAGTCATCTTATGGAGCTTTTCATTGTAGAAGGAAGAAAGAAAAGGGGAAGGAACAAAAACGAGAAGAGGATTAAAGAAGTTACAAACAGACCATGAGCAATGCTTTGACTGGGAAGTTGACCATACAAAACAGATGAACTGAGGTTATTGAAAACTCTCAGCGGAAGGAGCCTTATAATAAGCAGCGGACAAAGGTGCTCAAAGAGAGATTGCTGCATTTTCACAGAGTCCTCGTCTGTATACGTTCTGCTCTCCCACATGGATATGAAGCCTTCATCAATCCTGACAGAGGCAAACATATAAATTCAAGAAAGGAAGATAGTATCATCATGGCAAATCAAAATCTGAGATCATAGGTATGCTTATGTCCTTTCTAACATCCATCTAAGCTTTGTTAAAAAACAAACAAACAAAAAGAGAAGGGGGGAGAGAGAGAGAGAGAGCACCCATCTAAGTTTGAAGTAGATTCATGCATTATTTAAATGAGGCAAGGTTTCATGCAATAATTAGTAAAGATGATCTAGTTTCAGGAAAACTATAAAAGTTGTCATTAAATGACACTTCCTGCAATTTGAAGTCTAATAGCATTGAATAGAGTAAATTGCCAGAACCAATATCTGGCATTATATATCATAAATAATTTTTTTAACTTGTTCAGTATTATCATTTTAAAAAAAAATAAAACTAAAATTTGATTGATTGAATTTATTGATTTCCACCAATTCAACCTGATCATAATCAACTATATTACCCAATAAATGGTGAATAATATATTTTCTACAAAAAAAAAAAATGGACCAGAACAGATTAGGTCAATATGATTTACTTACTCTTTCTGTCCCTTCATCTTCAAAAGAACAGGATGGAAGATTTCATTTACAACTTCTGCCAATTGTTCACTTATATAACTCAAAAATCGAACAATTGTGGCGTTTGCTGGCTCAGAAAACATCTTGTCAATTAAAGGTCCGATTAAGGGATTCCAGTCTTGAACCTATGATATTTCATAATGTCAGCTGACAGGTCGCTGATAAATAACAAAATAATCTTATAGTGAATTTGTTAAAAAAGTACTACACAATAAGGGTAGTAGCCTAGTGGTGGGGTATGCCTCTACTTCATTGAGGCATGGGTTTAACAAAGAGATATGCAAGCAGGATCATTTATAGAGAGATGATAAAAAAAGATTGATATTGAAATAAATAAATAAATGAAAAGATAAAAAAAAGATTGATGTTGAAAGTAATAAATGAAAATGCACATGGAGCAGGAAAAATGTTTGATGAAGTGATCAAACAGGGATAGCATTGCACAGGATAAATCCAAATTAAAGCATTCTTAAATCTTACTGTTTTAGACCACTCTGGGATCAACTTGAGTACTCGATCAATGTCCACTTTTGATCCTGTGCATTGTTAAAGGAAAATGAGCATTGAACAAAAGGCAGATGTCTTGCTCAAGGAGACTGATAAGTGTCATTAAGAAAAAAACATTTCAAATCAAATACCTAAGACTCAGTTATTAGTCAGGAGGATGGAATGAAAGAAAAAAAGACATCAATCATTCCTCGTTCAAAAAAACAAATAAAGAGTTTCTAATGAACCATATAGAATATCTGAATTTACCTAATTGAGGATAAACAAAAAAATAAGAAAGAAACAGAAACCTGTCAACACCCAAATTATTGAACATTCATGTAATAATCAACCCAATTAGCCCCTGGGCTTAATGAGTTGGATTCCCAATCTTAAGTTCAAACCTTGGGGATGAGGGAGATTTTTTAACCTCTCCATATTCCGCAAAAACTGCTGACATTTTCATCTTATTGGATGATTGCATGTGAATAATAGCTATAGTAAGCTGGTCATGCAACCTAAGGGAAAAGATTACCAAACGACACTGAGACAGAAATAGATGAAAATAAAAGATCTGCCAAATTGTAAAATCTAGCGAGAGACAAACCTTCCCTTATATCTCCTCCAGTGTTTGAAGGATCTGGACTCTTGTTAAGGTTGCTGTCAAAAGATGAGGGAGGAAAAGGTAAATAGCTAAAACTCAACTCTGCTAATATGATTCAAATGAGAACTCACTAAGAGTAATCCAGGAAATAGCAAGTTTTATTTCTCGTGAATGGGAAAGAGGAGAAATAAATACCTAAGACAGTCAAGTAGCAAACATATAACTTCAGGTCTAGAACTATGGTATTTGAGCATGGCAATAAAGGAAGCACTAGCAGATGATTGCTTCCCTGCTGATGAGCACACAAGCTGAACTAATGTAGGCAAAACTAATGACGGGTCTGCAAAGAGAGAGAACTTAGCAATATGGGCACATTGATAAAAGCATTAAATCTTTACTAACAAAAGAGAGAACAAAAAAGTTTTTCCCAAGACCAGGCCTAGAAGAAGAGACTTTGTATTATTTTTCACAAATCACAACAGAATTTTTGGAGTATAAAGTGTCCATTTATGTTTAGGTCCTCTGCAAACTGCCAATATAGCATAGAAATTGATCCCTAGAAGAATGGATTGGAGATAAAAAAAAAATTATATATATATATATATAACATCTCAATACAACCATTCTAAAACTTATAGGTTCTTTCAAATATCAGTATTATGTACATTCGTGTCAGAAGATATGAATATAAAGAGAATGGCTTACTGGTACAAACTATGCAATTCCTTTCTAGAATGAAAAAAACAGATGTTTTCAAGTCTATGTAACATTAATAGGAGAAATATGGGCAGGTTTCATGTAGTTTCAGAAGGCATCAAATAGACCTCTTAACACAAAGAAGCTAAGCAGCTATTACAATCCCTACAAATACATCATAAGGATTCCATGTCCTGTCAAAGAAGTTCAAGAAAGACATAAGGTAACACCTCAATACATCACATTGGATTGGATTAGAACCATCAGATTGCCCATGAATGATATAACAGCATCCCTACTACCAATAAAGAGCACTAGTTATGACGAGGAGCGCGTTACAACTATATTTATGAATTAGATAGACAAGACCAAACATTAAGAGAAGTCTGTGAAGAAACCCGAAAGCATTTGATATGAAGCCTGAGTTGTTTTAATTATTTTCCTAAATAATTTTGGATTTTAATTATTTATTTTTAATTAGTATTTAAAAATCCTAACGCTAAATAGATTATATTAATCATATAATTTTTAATTAGTAATCCTTTTTTATAAAGAATTTTAGTTTTAATTGAAAATCATTTCCCATAAAGGATTTTATGACTAATACAAATAGGGGTGTCTAGTTTATTTGGAGAAAAAGATTATTATTGGGACCTTTAATAAAACACCAAAGAGTTTTCTTTAAATTTCTCTACAGGTTAGGTTTGTAACCTTAGGGTTTGAGAGCCCTAATTTTTTACCATTATATATGTTGCATCAATTGGTATCAAAGCAAGTTGGCCTTTTTAATGGATGAAGATGGTAGCAACCCACTCTGCAATGCAGAAGTGGAGGCCCTCTGGGGCACTGTGCAGGCTCGGGAACAAACTAGATTGTTTAGAGCAAACTATAGTATATCTAGCTCGGCTAAAGGGTAACACAAACAAGGATCGTAAAGAGAGAAACTTGCTTGGAGACTTGCCTTGAGGCTGGCCGAATCCCAAACCTATTCCTAAAGATCCACCTAGAGAACCAGTTGTCCATGTGAAGGGTGTTGGTGGAGACGAATTTGATGGGGCCCGTGAGGGCTTAACATTCCAAGATAGACCGTTGTAGCAAACACATGATTTTAGCATTAAGATAGAAATCCTCGCATTCAATAGAGATTGGACATAGAAGAATTTCTTGATTGGGTCCTTGAATGTGATAGGGTTAAGAAGTACTCAAGTTTCTCAGAAGAGATGTTGAAACTGATCACAAATAACCTGAAGGGTAGAGCTTCTTCCTGCTGGAAATGTCAAACAAATACACTTAAAAGGAGGGAGACAACCTATTATTGCATGGACATGCATGAGACAGTTGTTGCATGAGAGATTTCTTCCTCTTGACTATGAGCAATATTTGTTTCAGCGATACCAGTGAAAACAAGTTGAAAATAACAAACCAAATAACCCTTCTACCAGGCCAATAATTGCCAAATGTTTTAAATGTGGAGAACCAGGACATCGTTCCATGGATTGTAGGACATAAAAATCACTCAAACTAATTGAAGAGCAGTATGAGCAACCTCCCCCTGATGACGAGGGCTAGCTATGTGAATCTGATGGGGGTGATGAAGAAAATTTGTATAAGCATGACGATGATGATGATGAGAGACAAAACTATGTGGTTAGGAAGATGTTGCTAACACTAAAGGTTGTTGAGGATTTGCAGCGAAACAAGTTATTTCATGCCCGTTGTGCCTTAAATAAAAACTTGTTTAGCCTAACTATCGATGGTGGAAGCTGTGAAAATATTATTAGTAAACATATTGTTGAAAAAATAAAATTACCACTAGAACCTTATCCTAAACCTTACGAGATTAGATGGATTAGGTCAATAGAAAAGATAAAGGTAAACCAACGTTGTAGAGTACTATTTCCCATTAGGAAGTATAGGGATGAAACATATTGTGATATGGTTGGATGCATGTAGTTTGATCTTTGGTAGGCCTTTGTAATATGATGTAAATGTTAAACACCTGAGTAAAGATTACTTGTACAGGATTAGAAAGAATGGTGTGAATTATACTCTCGTACCTTTGAAGCAAGAATCCAATCCTAATGCTTCTAAAGTAGAGGAAAAGACTTTCCTTACAATAACTAGTTTAGAGCTTGAGATGCAAGCAAAGATACAAGAAACTGAGCAAATTCATGCATTGGTTGTGAAGGTATTAGTGGATGAACAAGCAAAAGAGAGAGAGAAAAAGACATTCCCGAAGTAATTTAGCCTTTACTTGCCAAGTTTGAGGAGATTTTGCCTGATGGATTGCTAGATGGATTGCCACCAATGGGAGACATTCAACATCAAATTGATTTGATGTCGGGAGCTAACCTTTTAAATATGCTACACTATCAAACGAGTCTTAAGGAGGGTGAGATATTTAAGGAAAAGAAAAATGAGCTGTTGAAAAAAGGATAGATCCAAGAAAGTCTAAAGTCATTATGCAATTCCAGCATTATTGACTCTAAAAAAAATGACAGTTGGCATATGTGTGTGAACAGTCATGCCATCAACAAAATAACTATGGCATACAAATTTTTAATTCCTCGGTTAGATGACATAATTGATTAGTTACATGGGGCATCAATCTTTACGAGGATTGACTTGAAGAGTGGCTACCATATTGAATCTGGCTAGGTTATGAGTGGAAGGCAGCTTTCAAGACAAAGAAGGGACTGTATACGTGGCTAGTTATGCTTTTTGGACTGTCTAACGCATCGAGCACTTTCATAAGGGTGATGAATCAGGTCCTATGACCCTTTATAACTAAATTTGTGGTTTTTTTATTTTGATGATATCTTGATTTATAGCAGATCTGAGGTTGATCATGTAGGACATTTGAGGATGGTGCTTGAGTGACTGTTAGAAAATAAATTATATTAGAATATGAAGATGTGTAGTTTTATAACTGGTAAACTACTGTTTTTAGGTTTTTTTGTTAGTGCGGAGAGCATACATGTTGGTGAGAAGAAAATTCGGGCCATTAGAGATTGGTCAGCCATTAAAATATTTAGTAAGGTCCGTAATTTTCATGAGTTAGCTACTTTCTATTGGCGATTCATTCGAATTTCAATAATACAATGGTGGCCAATATTGAATGCATGAAGGGAAAATTTGATTGGGGAAAAGAGACAGAAATGAGCTTTGCTTTAATAAAAAAAATAATAATAATAAGCAATGCTCCGGTTTTGGCACTTCCATATTTCAACAAACTGTTTGAAATAGAATGTGATGCTTGTAGTGTTGGGATTTGTGGAGTTCTATCCCAAGAGAAGAGACCCATCACATTTTTTAGTGAGAAGTTGAATGATGGTAGGTTAAAGTGGTCTACGTATAACTACGATAAAGGGTTCTATGTTGTTTTTCAAAATCTTAAGAAGTAGAAGCATTATTTGATTGGTAAGAAGTTTGTATTGTATTCTAACCATAAGACACTAAAATTTTTACATAATCAGAGGAGAATAAGTAATGACATACATGCAATATAGGTCACTTACCTACAAAGGTTTCCAATCAAAATTGTGTATAAAGCTGGAGTTCAAAATAGAAATGTTGATGCTTTGAGTAGAAGAGCAGTCTTACTAATCACTCTTAAAGGGAGAGATCACTGGATTCGACTATTTGAAAGAGTTGTATGAGCATAATGAGGATTTTGACGAGATGTGAAAGAAATGTCAGAATATGCTCGTTGATGACTTTCACATTTATGATGGATTTCAGATGAAAGGCAATCAACTTTGCATTTCTTGGTCTTTATTGCGAAAGAAGGTGATTTGGGAATTGCATGGAGGAGGTTTGGCTAGTCACTTAGGGTGACAAAGACTACTGATGTTGTCATTGACATATATTATTGGCCTTACTTAAACAAAATTTTGCTAAATTTGTGCAAAAATGTTATATTTGTCAAACCGCCAAGGGACAAGCACAAAATATAGGTTTATATATACCTTTGCCTCTTCCTGAAAACATATGGGAGTACTTGTCAATGGATTTTGTACTTGGATTACCTCATACAAAATGGGGGATGAATTATGTATTTGTTGTAATTGATAGGTTTTCAAAAAATAACACATTTTATTCCTTGTAAAAAGACGAATGATGCATCTGCTATTGCTCGACTTTTCTTTCAAGAGGTGGTTTGTTTACATGGGGTGCCAAAGATCATCTCTTCTAGGACAATAAATTTCTTATCATTTTTTGTGTATGTTGTGGAAATTGTAAGACTCTTCATTATAGTTTAGTAGCCCGGCACATCCATAGATAGATGGGCAAACGAGGTCGCTAGATCAGATACTTGGAAACTTGATAAGGTGCATTTGTGGTGACAAGCCAAAACAATGGGATTATGCCCTTGTACAAGAAGAATTTACATACAACAGTACCAAACACAGTGCCACGAGTAAAGCACCATTCGAGATTGTGTATCTACAGTGTCATAAACATATGCTAGATCTTGTGGCAATTCAGAAGGGTGTTGGGTTTAGTGTGGCTGCTAAGAAGATGGCTATGGATGCACAAGCTATCATGGAGGATGTGAAACAGAAGTTGATGAAGACCAATACCAAATACAAGGAAGCTACCGAAAGGCACCACCGTGCTAAAGTGTTCGAGGAAGAAGAAAGGTTATGGTGTTCATTTGCAAAGAGAGATTTTCGATGGATCACATAGCAAGCTACAATTTAAGAAATATGGTTCTTACACTATCTTGAAGAAGATTAGTGACGATGTTTATATTATCGATTACTTGATAGTATGAGTATATCCAGAACTTTTAATGTGTCAAATATTTATCATTTCATTGATGATCAGCCTTTGTATCCAGAGCTTTGACATGACTCGAGGTCAAGTCTTTCACAAGTAGAGGGGACTGGCGTGGAGCATGTTACAACTATATTTATAAACCAGATAGACAAGACCAAGCCAAGCCTGGAGAGAAGTCTATGAAGAAACCCGGAAGCATATCATATAAAGCTTGAGTTGTTTTAATTATTTTCCTAATTAATCTGGATTTTAATTATTTATTTTTAATTAGTATTTAGGAATCCTAATGCTAGATGGATTCTATTAATTAGGTAGGTTTTAATTAGGAATTCTTTCCCATAAAAGATTTTAAGACAAATATAAATAGAGGTGTCTAGTTTCTTTTGAGAAGAAGATTATTATTAAAAAATTTAATAAAACCAAAGAGTTTCTCTAAATTTCTCTACGACTTAGGTCTGTAATCTTAGAGCTTGAGAACCCTAACTTTTAACCATGTTATACGTTGTGTCAAGTTAACAAGCAACAAAAAAGGAAAAGGTATTAAAGTCAACTAACCGATCATGGAGAGTGAGTTGGATGCTAGGTCACGAATTATTGTCTCTTCATCATTAAGGCATTCTAACAAGTTGTTTGCAATATCTTGCCTGAAATAGCCATATGGAAAGATTATAAGTGACAAAAAAAAGAAAAGCAAAAGAAACAGGAAACTAATGAATGATATAGCTTCTAAACAGTAAAATACCACGCCAAATGAGAATTTTTGTTATATGAATTTGATGATATGGAAACAAGTTCCGATATAACATCAAGGGCATTCCTCCTTTGCAAAGCATTTCCAGAAGCAAGGCGGCTTAGAACTTGTTTGAGGCAGTTACTGTCAGTGCTCCTGTTGAATCAAATTTTAGCATGAAGATCCAAATAAGCTACCACATACTAAAAGACAAATGGAAAAGGAAAGAATACATTGAGCAGCATTCTGCTATGAGCATCACAACAGCCCTGGCTGTGCCATCCCGCTCATCAAGAAGGTGCAGTAACAAAGGTAGCACAGCATCCATCTGTCTACTGTCTGTCAGGCCATTTCCAGATGAATGATTTGGTTTCAATATGACTGATTTAAGTATGTAAACAGCACCCTCCACCACATCTTCATCAGCACAGTGAAGCTTCCCACCAAAAAAAATGGAAAAGAAGGAAGAAAAGAGACAATAAGGATGACTACAGGAAACACAGTGTTCTATCAAAGAGAAGATTGGATTCTAACACAACAGGGTGGATGAGTAACTACTGCCGGGACTGCATTTCAGATGACACAATAAAATACAATGATCCCATCTATCTCAACTATGTAGGCCATTAAAAATTCAAGATTTCAAAACAAAAAATTTCAAACCCTGATCGCACAACTTGTGCTTCAGGGGGGACTCTTGGAATAGCATCAGCCATTTCTACAACTATAAAATTCTACGGATGGTGAAGAATGCATGTGTAACAAGAAAAGAGAAGAAGAAACAACATATTTAGTGCCACACTTCTGATGTGTCCCTTTTCTTTTGTCTTCTTGATGTATACAATAAGATTCTTAGTGTTATCTGTCATCACAACAACATAATTTTAAACAATTTTATTTCATCAACCCAGCCCCATGCACACGAATGCATTCATATTCTGTTTTGGTTAATATCCTTTACTAACCCCATGCTTAATAAAGGGCATGATAACTTTTATCTGGAAAAAAATGTGGTGCATGATAACTTTTATCTAAAACCTGATCCAAGTAGTCTAAGCCTGATCCAAGCAAACTCCAGGCAGCAGTTGCAAATTATTTGGTGACTAATTGACTGACAGCAGTTGCAAATTCTTTACTGATTGTTTGTTTAAGTAAATATGAAATCAATCAACAAATATGTGCATAACTTGCAGAGAGGCTATACAGTTATTAGCACGAGCCATATAACAGTAGGCAGATATAATTTAGGAGCTGATCAATTGATGGGTTTGTTCATGATGTCAAGAGCATTTACCTGTGACAAAAGAACTTGGGATATTTGCAAACCATTTTCTGACAACGCAGTTTCAAATTTCTTGTTGTCTAAACGTCCCAAAAGAAGGCATAGACATCTCAGGAAAAACTTTCTAGTCTCCAGACCACCATCCTTGTTCTCTGTATGCCCCTCGGTATGGTTATCTGTATAATACTGAACATGCATTTTTTTTCCCCATTTTAGTCATCAGAAAAGGATCAATCACTTGGAATTGAATTAAATAGACAAGAATTGTGAAAAGTTGAGTAATTAAGGACCTTTCAAGAATGCTTAAGTCAACACAATTTGCCAGAGTTTCCTGATACAGTCTTATATATGCCCACATTAAAATAGGCTACATGCCAAAGCATTCTTCTCTCAATTAAAAGCATGACTATGAAGTCTGGGTCCTGTGAACTTCAGTTCAGGCCTCCCATCATAGTAGCATAGATAGGAACTCTACATATCCTAAGAGTGACCATTATACCACTTCATGATGCAAAAAATATGTGAAAGATGGCATGGAAGATATGATCTCATGCCATGTCAAAATAGATATGGATCCAGGTACAGAGAAAAATGGTATGAAGAATTATTTGTATAGATAAAACCAGTAACATAAATCTTCAATGCAACTTACAACTAACCTGGATGCCAGATATGTACTGATTTAATAAATCATCGCAATGCTGAGAAAATCTACGGTCTTCCAAGTGCAATAGAGTGCTGTAATGCTTCCAGCATGAAGAGACTAGCAAGGCTTCTGTTTTGAGAATGTTTCCACCTGTCTTTGTAATTGGAGACAAACAAATGACAATGCATAAGACATCAGATATTATTAAAATTACAAAATCCTTAAGAAGCATATACTGGGAATTAGACCTGCCTCATTTTCAACGTGACCATGGTGCCTTTTTATCTCTTGTAACCATTTAAGCACTTGCTCAACCCCTTTAGCATGTAAAGGCCTACTTTTGCTGCTCCACTGCAAGGCATGGAAAAATCAACATGCTACAGATCATAAATGCATGTTTTAAGTAGCTGGAATCAAATCAATATTTGAAGCAATTAGATATAACTTCGAGATCATGAAATCAGAAAAATATCTAGCATTTTTTCTAAGATCTGAACTCATTTCTTGAAGAAGTTAATACTAGAAAGGAAATCCCAGATATAATGTAGAAATATTTAACAATGCTAATACAATTAATATGAATAATGCTATCATGTCCATGAAAGCAAGATAGATAGATTCATAAAAGTTTACTACTATGAACTTCACTCAAAACAGTTGGGAAAATAACCCTACTTAGATGAATATAATAAAATATCAAAGAGATATAAACTCATCCATCATCATATTAAAAAAGTCCAAACTTCTAAAAATTCAGTAGACTTCAATGCTTCAACATGGTGACATAAAATCTTCAAGAGATTGAAAAAAAAAATGACTTCATTAAAGGAACAGAAAACATTGACTGAAGATAAGTAGAGTCCAAAGTTATGAAACATTAAAACCCAAACAGAAAATCATTCTGGCAGACCAAAAGGTTTCTGGTTTTCTGATTGCATATACAGATATCTAGAGAGAATGCAGATACACATAAAAAGCATATAGATCACAGTTTCAGCACCCCAATTACATAGTCAATAAAGGACAAGATACAAACGAGAATTGGGAGGGAGATCAAACAAGAAAACTAATGTATAGAACATACAGCAAGAAGTCTCTGTAACAGAGTGATAAGTACTTCTATCTGCTTCCAAAGTAAGTGGGCCATTTCAATACTAAACACTTCTGATGATTCAGATGGTTTCACTTTCTTCTCTTTGATGGCAGTTGACACCAAACTAATAGCGTGTGATGTATTTGAATTCAATGATTTTGGCTTGTTACTCGCAACCTTGGTCTTTTTTGTCAAAGCTTCTGTGATAGACAAAATACAATCTGCAGCAGACACTGAAAGGCGAGAAGGCAACTCAAGTCTATCCTGCAAAGTGCTGCAAATCACATGGGCAAATAAAGGAGACCTATAAGAATATTGAATTACATCATCATGCATACTTTCAGATGAACTTACAAATGTGACTTCTTAAATTCCAAGCATGCAACAAAAGAAACCACATTGATTCACAATGGATGACAACACATAAAGAACACCAACCATTCAATACCCACACAATAAGAAGCTAAATTCAAGTATGAAAATCCCACAAAATAAGTGGTAAATTTATGGCATTCAGAATTAATTACACTCAAAAAGACATAATTACAACCAACTAAACCAGGCAAGCAACTCATAACATAGCACCTAGAATATACCACTAGTAGCAATAACCGACTACATCTTGCATGATTTAAAACAAACAAGAATAGACTATACCTTCCCTTGCGCACTATGCCAACCAAACGCGGGAAACATGAGCAAAGCATCTTCAACAACGCATTATAGTTATCTCTTATTCCTACCGCAAACAAAAACCAAACCGATCTTCACAAAAACAAACACAGTAAACTTACACAATAGCTGAGAAAAATAAACGAAAAATATCTCATTACCATTTAGCGTATGTTGCTCCGTAAAATTCTCATACTCCACTAAACCACGAACAAGAATACACCAACCAAGCGCAACATACCGATCCTCTTTCCTCTCGATAATATTAGCCAAATCCATAGCAACAGCTTCGAAAACAAACTCATCTTGAAATAACCAGTTAATTATTATCATAGCTTGTCCTCCATGCTTCAAATTTACATTCCTCAAACACTAATAATAAAATAAATAAATAGAAGAAAAATGGAAGAAAAAAATTAAAAATAAATTACAAGAAATAGCTGCATCCGTACATGTTGAGTGATAGGAACTAGAATCAGGTCCAATTTCTCGTGTCTCTCAATCGCGTCTTTAACGTATTTGTGCAAGAACCAAAGCGAATCCTCCAGCGAACCTACAAAGGACATAGAATTCAAAATCCGAAGCAGAAATTAGTTGAAACAAACAAGAAATCGATTGTTGAGTGAGTACCGAGAGAAGGATTTTTGTTGGTAGAGTCGAGAGAGAGGCGATGAATGGAGTCTTGAAGCTTCTTAGTTCGAGAACTGAGTAGAGTGGTAATAGCTCTGCCGATAGTCACTGAAATCATTGATTCTGTGGAATCTAACTTCCGAATTAACACTTCCTCTTCTTGTTGATTCTCCATTGGAATTATGCAACGACAGGGATTGGATTTAGGAAATTACTTTGCTGTTTGAGAGGAATTTCCAGGTACAATGGAGAAGGTTTTTATTTAGCAACCAGGGGTTTTGGAAAGAGCATCAGTTATTAAACCCGCACCGCCGGCTTATTGAATGGACCCGGTGACTTTAAATTCGATTTTATTTGCAACTCCGCTCCTTCAAATCGGTTTATGAAAATTGGTCCGGTTCAGGTATTTTAAATTAAAAAAATATTTTTTCTTGTATTTGTTTGAAAGTGTAATAAATGTTATATTTCTAAGTATTTTTGTTTATAAATATATTAAAATAATATTTTTTTAATTTTTTAAAAACTTATTTTTAACAAAAAAATATTAAAAAAATCTTTAAACACAAAAAAAAAAATTAAAACTAAAAAAATGATAAAATAGCAAAAATAATTTAAACTACAACATCAAATAAACCTTAATTAATCTCAAATGACTTTGATGGTCAATTCATGAACTATCTAGTCAAATTTAAATGAGACTCAATTTAAATTATGTTTGTTTTGTGATTATAAAAAATAAATTTGTAAAAATTTAAAATTTTTATTTTAAATTATTTTTTGTGTTTTAAATCGTTTTTATGTGTTAATATTAAAAATTAAAAAATATATATTATTTTGGTATATTTTTAAATAAAAAAATTTAAAAAAAAAAACAATTTTTTAATTTTTGTATAAAAAACCCCATTTCATTTTATTTTATTTTATTTACACAAAGATGTCATTTCGTTTAAAAAAACGGCTAAAATTATGTTATTTTAATATTGATCGGGTATAGAAAAGAGACGGAAAGATTGTAGAAATGAATTAGCTGAGAGCACATATGGTCCCTCTGGTATTGTATTTAGTCAAACAAAATCCCTTTCGTTGAATTGAATCAGATCAACCTGTTTTTTTGCTTCCAATTAAGGTAATTTGAGCATCTTAATCCAGTTTATTACTCATTAAAAGGACATGGTTCCTTTTAGTTAATCGTAAATGAGGTTTATTTACAACATGGTTCCTTCCTGCACAGTACAATCTATCATTCTTGAGATTTTGTGATGCTTTTTGCCTTTAGGTAGCTTTGGTAGATTTCAATGAACAATGGTCATGCCTAATTTACTTTTCTTCTAAATTCTGTTATGATTTAGATTGGCTATAAGGTATTTGTGGGTATATTAGTTATTGATTTTTTAAATGTTTTTTACTTGAAAATATATTAAAATAATATATTTTTTTGTTTTTATATAACATTTTAATTTATAATTTAACTAGATTAAAAAAGGTCTGGCAATGCGAACAGTTATCCCATGAAATCCCAAAAACAAGTGCACATGCACAAAATAAGGGGGACTGGATCAAATGCTTCCATAAGCTGCAAGTTCTCCCCCAGTTCTCTCAAATGCTTCAATCGACAGCAATGAAGGCATCATAGCCATGTGCTTATCCTTGCATGTCCGTGTCAATGGATGGTTTACATTCTGCTCTGCCCTCATTTTCCTAGCTATTAGTAATGTGATCTCAGATGTAATGAATTCACGGAGAATCATGCTTCCAGCAACATAAAAACAAAAACAAAAACGCAAATGCTCTGGAAAAAGGAAGGAGATAGGACTTTCTCACGAGCCACCATCAGCAGCTAACTCAGAAACCTTTCCTGTTTTTGCATAGCGGTAGATTTCCTCCTCAGCTTCTGGTGTTTTGTGAACAAGCAACTCAACAGTCTCAGATGTATTACTCAAAAACGCAAATGCTCTGGAAAAAGGAAGGAGATCTGACTTTCTCACGAGCCACCATCAGCAGCTAACTCGAAAACCTTTCCTGCTTTTGCATAGCGGTAGATTTCTTCCTCAGCTTCTGGTGTTTTGTGAACAAGCAACTCAATAGTCTCAGATGCATTACTCAAAAACGCAAATGCTCTGGAAAAAGGAAGGAGATCTGACTTTCTCACGAGCCACCATCAGCAGCTAACTCGAAAACCTTTCCTGCTTTTGCATAGCGGTAGATTTCCTCCTCAGCTGCTGGTGTTTTGTGAACAAGCAACTCAACAGTCTCAGACGCATTACTCTGCAATAAGATCATGAAAAGCATAAAACCATGAATATAAATACTCAATCAACTTCAATTTGTGTGGCAAAGAGAGAGATTTGATCCCTTTTTGGTAGGAAAAATATAGCAGTCAAATCGAAGACTGGTAGCTTCAGTGTCCAATGCCCCCACTTATCCATGCATACTACACCAAAGGCAGTTTAGTGCAGAACCAGGACTGAAACTCATTATCTACTCATCCCTTCAATAACAAAATTATACGAAATAGAATCATGCATTTTAATACGAACATAGTGCAATGGCCGCGTTGAGTGGAAACATCTTATTGTACTTGTCATCTATAACACAAATTTCCTCACTGATCTTTACTTCTATTAACTTAATTACTACGTCTGCATCAAAGAAATTGAGAGAGGGGAACAATAATTCAATTGGTTATTCATAGAGAGGGATGATAATTCAAAGTGATGTGAGTGAGAAAATTGCATGATGAAAAATAGGGTTTGAGAGATTGGGAAATTGAGATTTTAGGAGGCATGGCATGTTATTTTTAAGGATGTGAATTTAATCTCAACTTGATGGATATTAATTCAAACCGATCTATGTGGAATTTTTATGAATAGTTTCATTGCTTGATGGATAATGCATAAGGTATAATTATTGTCAAACTTAATCCGAATATATATTGACATAGCATATACACACATATTACTATTTCATTTTTTGTTGCGTAATAAATAACAGTTATAAAATAGGTATCCATATGGATACTTGAAAAATCAAAACTTAATGAATAAAATAGGAATATTTAAATTTTTTATTCAATTATTAATGGATAAATATATAAATATATGTAAAAAAAACCTTACTCATGAATATATATTATCATCCATTATTATTTTTTTTTAGGTACCGTGGAGTTTATACTTTGGAGTACAAGGTCTACCATAAGAAAATTAAACATCGAGGGACCAGTTTATATAAAAATAAAAAATTACTGGAACAATTCGTACCACTAACCCCATCCTTTCTAGTAGGCGTCATCAAACTCAACTATTTGACTCGTATTTTCTGAATTCAAATGGAAAAAAAAAATAGAAGTGTAATTAGAACTCAGAATTAATCTAAAAATAAAGATTTAATTTATGAAACTGTCTAATATAATTCTTTTAATCAGTTTAACCTTCTTGAAAACACAACATATCTACCCCAAAATCATCCGTGCTTAATATTTAGCTTAAATATATATTCCATGTAAGGTTTTCTTATATGCTTTTTAAAAAATTTAATGTGTTAATTCTAAAAATAAAAAAATATAACATCATGCACCACGTTAACAAATAAATAGGGTGGGGTGGGAGCATCAAAGCTACATGTGTTTGCAGGCACCAAGTGCTTTGCAATTTATGAAATCTAATGATGGTGTATAACAGATTTATTTTCACTTTATATCTCAACCTATAAATTAATTAGAATAGTATAATTTCTGAAAGAAAAAATAATGATAATAATAATGGCGGATGATATTATCAAGCAGAAGAAACATGGCGCTTTTCAATGCACATTTTGGATTGTTTTATTCAGGGTTTTACATAACTAGGGGAGGGAGGTGTCCATGCAGAATCTGCTCCCCTTGAAACGCCTGACCATATTTTTTTTTAATAATATTTAATATATATTTATTACAATAATATCCATAGGTAATCTTAAAATGTACAATAAAATCAATGTAAAATAATAAATAAATAAAACCCTTATTAAAAAATTATGCTGACTTATTAAAAAATTATGCTGACTAAGAGGCATTATTATTTTTATTCTAGGGTTAAATTAGTAATTTTAGTATGCAATAAATAATAAAATAACTAATCCAACCCATATAATTTATAAAAAACAATTAAAACGAATAGTTTTCTTAGTCTTGGTCAACAATAATGTTTTTAGGAGATTTAGTTTTTTTTAATTTAATAAATGCATTTTAATCACAAATAGACCAATAATTTGAGTGAATATACCATAGTTATTGTCAAGTCACAGACTATGCTTGATACACTGGTATGAATAATAGCATCAACAAATTCAAGACTGGAATTTACGAGAGCAAACATGATGGTAATATATCCCACCACAAATTTAACTTTCTATCTTTTTAGAGTAATTTCTGAAAATTAAAATAACACAGGAACGTAATCTCATGTCTGAATCTGATGCATTGCTGGTAGGGTAGAGTGATGCCTCTCTAATTTTAGAGCATTTAAGTGGTGGTCATACACGGACCTAATTCATGAACCTCGTAAAGGGTCTGTCTAGTGATTATTGGTTAGGTCATATCCAACACCCTACCAAACTCCCACCCAACCTCACCCTTCTTTAATGATGCAACTTTCTGTTTCCATTTTGGTGGCTCGAGCCCGTAAGCACCCAGTGTCCTGGTCCTACACTATTGTCTCCTCAAGAGACACTTGTTTCACGGCGAAGCAGCCGAGTCAACTCAGTTTCTCAGTTATGTTAAATTAACCTTTTAAAATGTCTAGCTTTCAAGCGTAAGCCACCCTAGCTTTCCTCACCACGTCAAAAAAAAAAAAAAAAAAACACAGAGAGGAGAAATTACCTACGACAGTATGGATTTGAGCTGAATAACTAGAACCAAATTTCATGCCTAGATGCCAAAACAATGACATGACCAACCACTCTTTGACACCACAACGACAACGTGAAAACCTAGCTCTTCCTGGAACATGAAATTGGTTGGTGAATTGAACTGTAATTATAATTATCTAATGTTGTGTTTGATTTCGTGTTTAGAAAAATGTTTTTCATAATTTTTTATTTTTTTTATAATTTTAAATAAATTTAATATGTTAATATTAAAAATAATTATTTTAATATATTTTCAAATAAAAAACATAACCGCTGCAATTACATCAAACACTATCTAATTATGCCACGATAACAAAAACTAAACCTTGGAAGCCCACCTAACTCAGCTACCCAAATCCACACCTTCAAAACTAAACAACAATAAGTAAGAGCCTTTCTATAAGAAATGAACTTGCACGTAACATTCATAAACCACCCTGATCAAACTTAGATAGCCTATTTGCAAGATCCAACAAAACTATAATTAAATGGAACCTTAAAAAAAATAAAGAGAGAAGCAAATATTCTTGCTATGAAGTGGAACACAAGAAAGTTCATGTGGAGGCATGGACTTTCCACTCCTTTGAGATAAAAAGCGAATAACAGAACAGAATTATTCCAACTTTTCACTCTTAACCCATTGGTTTTGGTCATGATAGTCCAAACTCCGAATCAAACTTTTTCTTATCTGCCAAATGAATCTTGTGATGACACAACCCCTGAAATGGGTAATCAAGGCCTAAACTAGTCAACATCATGTAGGCACTCCTTGTGATGAGAGAGCATTTGGCCACCTTGCTTGTAAACAAAGCCTAATCAAGAACCATCGTTCATCGTCGCTGTATTCTTGTCTCTTTTGCTTGGTTTCTTCATGCTTTCCTCTCTGGACTGTGTTAGTGAAATGTTAAGAGACAAAGGGAAAATACTTGTCAAACTCAGGCACCGAAAGGCGAAGGGTGAGGATGAGGATGAGGGAGCAGCATTCCCTCCTCCAACTTTCCTTCTGTTGTTTCATAATGTTTGTGAAAGAACAAAAGAAGGGGAGAAATGGTAGAAATTTACCACTTTTCAGCACCCTTTTTACTTTTCTTGTCTTCAGAACCGACAGATTGAAGTCAGAACGTCATCTATTTCATGCTGATATTTCAACAATCAAACAGAGCATCACTGTTTCCAGCCAAAATAAATGGTGCAGATTCCAGAATCATGTTTGCCTTAAAGGCCCCCGATTGATTTTGCATAAGTAAGAGGAGACTATACCTGAAATTTTGTTACATGGTAAATTGCTCATCTTGAAAAGGTTAACAAATGACACCAATAAAAATAAAATTTTGAAAAATAATAGACAAAAAAATACATCCGCCCTCGCCCTAGCCCGGGCATTGTTTTTTTTTTTTCACTATATATCCCAGGAGTTATCGATCTCAACCTTTTCTAACTTCTGATGTGATAATAAAATGCTGAAAATGAATTTCCTTGTAGGAAGTGACTTTCTTTCTCCCTTCCCCTCCTCTTCGTTACTGTTACCTTCAACACTGGCTACCGCTAAAATCATAAAAAAAAATGTAATTATTTACCAAAACCAACTGTGTTAGCCACCTCCGGGCTCCATAAAACTGCCTTTAGTTTTGCTGAACCACAAGATGATCAATGTGCAATTGCTCAACCCATGACCCTACTGCATGGTCAAGGTCAACAGGTTCGATATGGGAGTTCATATTTGAACTCTCACTTGATGAAGCACTCGCTGTTATGCTTTCAGATACATGCACTGTTGACTTTTCTTTCATCTCAGTTGGAGATTCTTTAACAAGTGATTGAACCCAGGATAAATCAGGCTCATCTCCATTACCAAGCTCAAAGGAATTTGACCTGCGTAGCTTACCAAATTCATCTGCACTAACAGTCCAGTCTGGTTTCCCATTAGAGGAACCCCATTTCGACCAAGAGTTAACTGGTGATCCAACAATGGCAGCAGTATTGGAGACTAGTTCCTGAGAGCTAAGGCTATGCAAATGCTGTTGCTGCTTCTCTCTATGGGCTAACATAGACACTCGAGAGCTCATTGGCGAGATAGGTTCCACATTTCGGGGTGACATCCTGCCTGAAGCAAAAGATGCCTGCAATAGAGGGTGATCGACATTTTTTGGAGAGAAATTTGTGTTGATTGGTGATAACATGCTTTGCTGCTGCTGGAACTGATTGAGAACAGCAGATTTATGGGAAGGGGAGAAAACTGCTGAAGCCAGTGCTTGATCAGCATACTGAGGAGATAAGCTCTCAGCAGAAAATAGAACGTCAAGATTTGAAGGGGCTAAGGTTTTCAATCGACCAGAGCGATTCAAGGAGTTGTTGCTCAAAGATGGTTGACTGAGACTGGATAATTCACTAAGAAGCTGCTGTTGCTGCACATCAAAATCCGGAAGCAAATTGTAGTCTGCTTGAATGTCTCTAGCATTAAGGGAAGATCTCAAGCGACTGGACTGGAGATTGCTTCCAGGAAGATGCAAAGCTGGGACATTTGGTTGGAGCCAAGCCATTGAAGAATGGGACAAGCCATTGGCAGATGGAGACATGGGTGGAGAGAATGGTTGAGGAGACATGACAGATGCTGAAGGAGAGCCTGGCAAGAGGCTCATGGCTGCAGCAAAATCCATGGCAGTAGCACCTGATGTACTAGAGCGAGGAGAGGGAACAGCAGAACCTGTGGATACATATAATGGGCGGAGCTCCTCAACGGTGTGAGCAAAAAAGCAAACTCTCCGTGCACAATTTGTACCGTCTTTGCACAGCCGGGTTCTATATTGAGCAGGGTGAAGCCAGCACTCAAAAACACCATGAGCATATTCACACATATCTCCACGTCTACAAGCCCCTTTTCGGAAATCAGGGCATGGAACGCAGCTATAATGAAACTTTCTAGGATCCCTTCTTCGAGCATTTTCGCCAGGGTGAACAAATGGGCACTCAGTCCAATCATGGGAATAGGCACGGGAACAAGGCCTTACCTTGAAAGAATACATTCGGAATTCATCAGTAGAATAGATGCTGTTCTTGATATCTGGGAGAGATGGATCAACAGGATATTCTTTCTTCTCTGATACAAAGGGAACAGGTGCTTCATTCAGCTTTGACTTCATTGGGGAATCTGAACCTGACAGAAGAGACATGTCTTCCAGAGTAGGTGAGAGAGGCGGGGAATTTGAATTTGCATTGGACATGGAAACCCTTCGATTTTGCTCAATAACATAACCTTCAGCAGAAAGGAGTTCTTCAAGAGTTAACCTCGCTTCTTGGAACTTTGGCGGAACAACAATAGCATCAATTGGTCGATGACCATTGGCATCTACCACATTAGCATCAGCACCTGCTGCTAAAAGCAGTTTCACGACATCAACGGCATTCACAGCCCCACCCGAGGCTGCACAGTGAAGGGCAGTGCTCTTGTCAACACCGCAAGAGCGATTAACATCAGCATCAGAGAGAGAAAGAATCACCTTTATAACACCAATGCTACCATATGTAGCAGCTACCATCAACGGGGTCCTGTATTCATTAGCCATCTGCTTAGAGCCCTTTTGTCGACCATACCATAGTCCAATCTGATCAACACAAGAAGGATCGCGCTCAATAGATCGCTTAAAGCCCTCAACATCATTGTTAGCAGCAAGCTCAAGCAAGCTTGCAAGTGTATCTTCAGTTTCAACAGTTAAGTGATTCATGTCTATGTTGGTGGGTATACTTTCGTCAAAAGAAATTGAGGTATTTTCAGAGTCAGTGCAAGCTTTAACTGCTCCAATCCACAGAACATACTTTCATTTGCTAAAAGTACATCTGAAATTCAAATACAATCTCATTAGCATCAACCTGCAGATAAATACCGTAACTACCTTATCATCACTATATCGAACAAGAAGTGAACAAATATTGTCATTCATAGAAGTACAAGACAAGTTGGTCAATTAAATTAAACAATATCATCAATCTCACCTATCCATAGAACACAGCACCGAGCATAGCAACCAACTACAATGAATGGACAAAGAAGAAATGCTATACAAGTGTTTATAGAGGAGCTAATGAAGCAGACCCATTAGACTAGTAACAACCCCGGATAATTTTAAATTCTTTGTTGCAAAGGATCCAGGAAAAATTAAAAAGCACTAAATGAAACCGATGAGGAAATCGAAATCCGGCGCAACAAACGGAGAAAAACTAGGAAACAGGATTTCTTAGATTTTATGCAAGTTCTTACTTATTCTCATACTGGATCAAAAAACTGGAAACAAAAGTATCAGTCTTGAGAAACAGTTCCATCTTAACTTCAGTGAAGGTCTAAGAACAGAGGGGAAAACAGGAGAAAGAAAAAGAAACACTGCAGTGTGGGATTCTTTCGATTTTTTCAAATAATTTGATGCACAAGAATATATATCACTAACTGAGCAAACAATAATCTGTGGTTTAATATTCTTTTTTATCTTCACTTCCATGTTCCATCTTCACCCTTCCTGAGTTTACTCGGCAAAAATTAAGGAAACTAGAATCATAACAAAAACCAGAACACATCTCAATCCCCAAAGAACATCAAAAACTACCATACAAGAAAAGGAAAAAAAAATCAAAACAACAAAAATAATGTCAAAACACTCAGATTGAACAGTCAATACAGACACGAAAGTAAACAACCACAGAGAAAACAAAGTACACACTCAATCCAGCACTGATTATGTGCATTTTTAATCAAAGAATTTAAAGTAAAAAAAAAATGACCAGATCAGGAACTTGTAAGAGATCTGGTATTTGGAGGCAAAAATATCACTAAATTTTTAACCTAAAAAAGGAAACAAAACTAAGAAACACAAAAGATCTTTCCTTTACGTGTTCATTCAAAAACTATTGTTACCTCCAAACAACAAAGCTGAACAAAAAAAAAAACACAAACTCAGAGACATGATAAACAGACAAGACAAGAGATCCCAGATGAAGAAACATAGAGAAGTAAACATGTAAGTGATCAAAGTGAGCCCAACTTAAGTTTTCTTAAGGTTGCAAGAAGGAAGCAAGCTTACTTACCAGTTCGTTAGTTCAAAGCTAAGAAAATGGAAGTTCCCGTTTTTCTTTGACAGATCCAGACAAAACAAGCTAGTGACTTAAAAAACAAGCTTGGCAAGCCTATGAAGTTTCAAACAACTGCTCTTTTCGTGTTAAGAGAAGGAGAGAGTTTGTGGAATGAGTGAGAGAAGGAGAGCATCTTCTTCTTCTTCTTCTCCAAATCCTATGTTTTTCTCTTTGCTTTCTTTTCATGAAAAAATATAAAAAATCATTTAAAGAAGGAAAAAGTTTCACTCCATTTTTTTTTGTTAAAATCGCCTATCCAATAGAAGGAAAGTGAAAAATGAAAATAAAATAAATAATAAAAAGCACTGAATATTCTGTGCAGTACTTGCTACTGTTTCTTCTTCTTCTTTTTTTAATAATCGACCGTACATGTAATTTTATTCTGACTGATATACCCTTTTGGGTCATTGAACAGGGGTAAAACTGTCACTTGATAATGAGCACTGAGTTTAGTGGATGAGGTGGCAATTTGCGAATGGTAGTGGTGAATAAGTAGTACAGCTTGAAAAGGAAGCTAGAGCCTTTCGGTTGTAAGAATTTAACCTTGGCTTTAAAGAGAGTGATGTAAAATTTACTAGTGTTAAAAAAATCGGTTAATCTTTAATGTTTTTATTATTTAATTTCATCCATTAAAATCAAATAATATAAATATTATATATATAATAATATTTTAAAAAAATTATAAATTAATATCATAAATTAAATTTTAAATTTTAAATTTTAAAACTCAAGTAAACCGACCCAATCAATATATCAAATAACAACAAACTTGATTTATTATTATAATTTTCATCATTTTTTTTCAATTAATTATTTTATTTTAGTTGATTAATTCATATTGAATCCAGATTATTTTTTATAGTTTACAACATGTTCTCGGTTAATCTATGAAGCTAAAATTTAAATTTAATTAAATTTAATCTATAAAAATTAATAATATATAGCCAACTTGATATATTAAACTCACTCAAATCCAAAAATATTTGAATGTGTTGAGTTTAAATTTTGTAAGATATCAAAAGTTAAATTAAATATAATTATAGATAAAAATTTAACTAAAATATATCCATGAATACCATCATCAATAAATTTCTTGAAAATCCAATCTAAATTTACCCTACATGAAATTAAATTTAAATATGCAAAAAAATATAGTGCAGCCAATCTTGAAAAGACAGGAAAAGCTACTAGTTGAATTAGAGTTAGTGCATTGGATGTTATTATTTAAGGTTGAGCTTGGTTAATATAATAATACAAAAATTATTGGAATATACTTGAATTCAAAATTAACATAAAATAAAATTGTTTTTATTATAATTTTATAATAAAGTCTTATTGTTTCAAAACATGAAATATAAAAACATAGAAGAACATGTGTTTTTATCTTTCTTGTTTTTATTCTTCACTTTAGAAACACTAACAAAACATGGGTGAAAAACAACCTCGTGCATTTAAATTTGAAAAAAAAAAAAAAAAAAAAACACCTCGTTTACGGGCCATTTATGATTTTTTTGGTAATATAGATTTGATGGATGTTTGATAACAACAACACACACAAAAAAGAAAAAAAGTGGATGGATGTGATTATTTGGCCATAAATTCGGACAATTATGCATCTGGGGTAGGTCAAGTAGATGAAAGGTTTGGTCCCTTATGGTCATCCACGTGTGTTGTTGTGTCAGGAGGGTACAGAGGCCTAAACTAAATGTAAGAATCTAGGCAATCGAATCGGGTTGGCGGATTGGGTTAGACCCGTTTTGTATTCGTGTTCGGGTCATTGTATATCTGACCACAATTCACTTGGATCAATCTACAGATATTTGGGAAATCTGCAAATGTTGGATCGAGTTAAACTCGGATTGTATTTCTGTTTCAGTTATTATATACTTGATTATAATCAATTTGGACTGTAATGAATCCAAAGGCTTGAGATAATTATACAATGTAAGGGAAATATCATCAATTCCATGTTGATTTTTAAACCACCAAACCGAGTATATGCAACTACACAACATATTTTAACATGTCGAGGGAGATAAAAAAAAAAAACTAACTAATGCAACACATTAAAAATAACTATAACTCTACAGGTTTTGACTGCTCAATTGTGAGTATATTTGTTATGAATTGTAATAGTAAGGTGTCTTTTTAAAATGTTTTAAAAAATCATTTTAAGAATTCAACATGGGTAATAAGGTTTTTTTACTTTTGTTTAGCACAATAAAATTACTTCATCTCCCTTAAAAGAAAAATCCTAAACATGGACTTAGAATTTTTTAAAAAAAACTTTAAACAGTAAAATTATTAATTTAACATTGGATACTAAAAAACAAATTAATACGTATTTTTTGATCTATTATTATTCAATTTAAACACATTTAAACTACTTCATTACTCTTCGAAATAGAAAAACTTGCCCTTAATTTAAAAGTACTTTTAGATTTGGTTATTTTGTTACTCTCGAGTTCTATTAAGGGCATTATGAATATTTTACAAATAAAAAATTTTTTAAAAAATATAAAGGCCTGTGAACAACATGCACAAGTTTTGAATAGCTTATACAATGCTTGAATGTTTGTTTTCAATGTGCTAATTAAAGCATTTTGGTAGCCCCTTCACTATTTGATAGCACATGTGGACTTTTTTTTTTTTCCCTCAATTTTTCTCCTTGATTTTTATAATGGCCAATCAAAATTTTTAAGCAACCCTTAAATTTATTTTTTTCTTATGATTTCGTCATTATTTTTTAAATTATTATTTTATTTTATTTAGAATAATTTATTTTTTCCCTTGAATTTATTTTTTGAAACTATATGATTTTTCCAATTTCATCCCCTATGGATTTTCTTTGTGTGTAAGATTTAGTCCTCGTTATTTCAATCGCTATTATTTTTATTTATGATAGTTTTCAAAATTATTTTTTTTCAATTTCATCCTTATTGAGTTTCTTTTCTATTGAATCTAGTCTTTTTTTATTGCTATTTTTTTACCTTGATATTTAAAAAAATTGCTTTTTTTACGATTTTATCCTTTAAGATTTAACTGCTCGAGTATTCAACTTTTTGGCTGGGTCTAGATCTAAAATTTAACAATTTACAGGTTTAAGAGATTGGCTTAGGTCTTCTCTTTTAAGCTCTTTTTTTGTTTTATACTCCAACATTGTTTTCCACTTTCTATGGGATTTTTTACTCATGTTGAAAATAATCCGGGTTGTATTGGGTTTTTTTTCCTTATGTTTGTTAAATTTAGATTTTTAAAGGGGAGTTTTGTTTTTTTAATTAAATTAATTGATTTCATCAATCGACATTAAATGAGTCGAGTGATGAGCATTCTTGATTAAACTTGGGTCTAGAATTAATAAATCACGAATTTAAAAGATTATGGTTAAAGAGATTAACCCCCTTTTTATAGTTTTTTTAAATAACGAGGGTTACCTCAAGTTTTTTTGGCCTTTGTTGAAAATGACTTTTTTAAAAGCAATTTTATTTTTAAATCAAATCAAATTGATTGATTAAATATAAGCATGTGATACCCACTACATGATGTTTTGTTTTTTTGCTTTCCAGGCTACTACTCTAACAATGTGTGCCGTCTTTTCAATTACTTGAATCTTAATTTTTTCTTACTTCTTTGAAAATATTGGTGTCATCATTCTATCTTTCAAGTTTTTTCATCTTTTGATTGAATACTTTTTGCCTTTTTTTTTTCCATTCAATTTCATGTGTTAATATGAATAGTGAAAGAAGTGAGACCCCCTCTTTTTTTCTTATTTCCTTTTTTTAAAAAAAAAATCTACCTCATGATTTTTTTTTATCAAATGCTTTTTGTATTTTCTTTCCTTTTAATTTCATCATTCAATATTTTATTAGTTTTGAATTGGTCATCATAATTTGTTTCAGTTTACTTTTTATGAAATTATTGTTGTCTCAAATAAACTTCCCTACATTTAGTTATTGCTCGATTTCATGAACGTTTATTTTTATTATTGTATTATTAAACTAAAACTAGTTTTTAAAAATAAAGTTTCTCTAAATAGTGAAGGCGGTGGGCCTTTTTTTTTAAAAAAAAAAATTCATCTTCTGAATTTTTTTCTTCTCTTGACTTATTGCTTTTTTACTCTCTCTCTCTTTTTTTTTTCCTTTCAAATTCATCCTTTAATATTTTATTGATTTTGAATTGGTCATCATAGTTTATTTTAGTTTATATTCTACGACGTTATCCATTTCTCAAATAAACTTCTCATTATTTAATTAGTGTTTAATTTTACAGGTGTCTATTTTTGTTTTTGTATCATTAAATAAAAAAAGATAGTTTTTTTTTTTCTTAAAATCAAAGTTCTTAAACCCAACGAAGTTCGGGATCTCAATTATGGGTTTGACAAGTTAGGTTACCAAGTTCAGATCGATCTAATATGTCGTTGTCTCAATATTAAAAAAAAATATCATTTTAAAAATTATTTTAAAACTAGACCTCACTTTTACCAGTTGTTTGGGTAATGTAGAGGCAACTCTCATGTATGTTAGTTTTAAACCCCGGTTAGGTAAAGGGTCAAATCGAGAGGTTTCAAGATTAACCCTCTAAGTTGAGTTTGATAACAATATCAGATATATTTTTTTTAAAATCAATCTTCCTTTTTTTCTCCCCTTTAATTAAATATTTTTTTTGCTCTTTTTGTTTTTTATGAAGTCATTATTATTTCAAACAAATGTCATAGCATTTAGTCTAGGCTTAATTTTATAAGTATTTGTTTTTGTTATCATATTATCAACAAGTAGAAATAGTTTTTAATTAATAAAAACAAAATAAAAAAGATTATGATTTAACAATAAGCTTAGGTCAATTTTTAAAAATTAAATCAATCTAATATGTCACTATTTTAATATTAAAAAAATTATTATAAAATTCTTTTAAAGTCAAATAATATTTTTTACTGATCATTTAAGTAATTATTAAAACTTTCATGTTGATCAAGTCGTCAAAATAATTTTCATACATGTTAATTTTAATTTTAAAATAGAAAATTAAACATAAACTAGAAAAAGAATTGGTCATGAGAATTAAGGGTTGATGCACCAAACACCAAACGAGGTGTAACAATAATAACAAATAATTCATGAGAGGCCTAATCTTTTTTAAAAGTTTTAATCTGACGTGGCCACGAGGGAACTAGCATGACCTGAGCCATGTTGACAAAAGTTAACTTGTAAATACTTTTCAATCTGCCATTTTCATTTTGTTTACCACAACAGTTCTCTCCTCTAAGTAATACAAAAGCAAAAGCTAAATCCTTCACAGTTCAAGCAAGAACGGTGCCATCTCAGCATACTAAGATCTTATCAATCCCAGGAATTGAAAAAACCTGTAACGAGCATCTAATCTCTCAACAAAGGCTGAAGAATCTATCCTGAGCATAACAAAACCTGTTACTAGCATCTAAACCATCAACAAAGGCTGAAGAATCTATCCAAGAATCATATCCACATTCCCCACAATTCTCAAGTCCCACTTGTTGGATTTGGAATCCACAGCACAGGTTCCAATTCCTTTCCCACACACAACCCACCAAACGAGAGACAATGGAAAGTACCTGAACACAGTAAACAAGCAACTACGAGGGACAGAAGTTACTGTGATAAGTGATAACAGTAGCGAAATAGTTACATCAAGATCACTGTACTATACCTCCACTTTTCTGTTCCAAAACCAGAATATTCGTCTCCGAGTTAGTAAAGAAAAAGAACAAATCCATGTTTACATCCAAAAAATGGTGCGGATCCAAGCACAACAAAGCCTTGAAAAGTCCCCCATTAGTCTGAGGCTCCGCTATAGATTTTGTTAGGGTCATAGTGACTATAAGAGATACATATAAAATAAACCTGACAGCTTAGTTACATTAACATGCTGCTTATCATTGTAAAAGAGGTAAGAAAAAATAATAATTAACAATAAGAGAATTCTAAATTTTGAAAATATTGGGATAAAAAATACACCTAGCTGGGGCATAATCTTTTTTTCATTATAACCCAGGAGTTATCTCACCCTTTTCTAACTACTGATGTAATAATAAAATGATGAAAATGAATTTTCCCTCTTTGAGCTTCCCCCCCCCCCCTTCCTTTTTGTTACTGTTACCATCAATGGTCGCTACCAACAAAATCATCAAAAAAACATGAGATTGTTTACCAAAAACTTGACAGCTTTTGCTGCCTGAGGGGCTCGTTAAGACTGATTTTAGTTTTGTTGAGCCACAAGCTGCTCAATCTGCAAAGGCTCAACCCATGACCCTGCCATTTTGTCAAGGTCAATGGTTTCGATTTGGGAGTTCATATTTGAACTCTCGCTTGGCAAAGCACTTGCTGCAATACTGCTGGATACAGGCATTTTTAACTCATCTTTCATCTCAGTTGGAGATTCCTTGACAAGTGATTGAACCCATGATAGATCAGGCCCGTCTCCATTACCAAACTCAAATGAATTTGATCTGCACAGCTTGCCCAGCTCATCTGTACTAAGGGTCCAGTCCGGTTTCCCATTTGACGAGCCCCATTTCGACCAGGTGTTGACTGGGGAGCCGACAATGGCAGCAGCATTGGAGCCCAGTTCCCTAGAGCTGAGGCTCCGCAACTGCTGTAGCTGCTTCTCTCTTTGAGCTAACATGGACACCCGAGAGCTCATTGGCGAGATAGGTTCCACATTTCGGGGTGACATCCTGCCTGATGCAAAAGAAGCCTGCAACAGAGGGTGGTCAACATTCTTAGGTGAAAAATTTGTGTTGATTGGTGATAACATGCTTTGCTGCTGCTGCTGGAACTGATTGAGAACTGCAGATTTGTGGGATGGAGAGAAAACTGCTGAAGCCAATGCTTGATCAGCATACCGAGGGGATGAGCCAGTATACCGAGGAGATGAGTTCTCAGCCAAAAATAGATCATCAAGATTTGATGGGGTTAAAGTTTTCAATCGGCCAGAGTGATTCATGGAGTTATTGTTCAAGGATGGTTGAGTGAGACTGGATAACTCACTCAAAAGCTGTTGTTGCTGCCCATCAAAATCTGGAAGTAAATTGTAGTCTGCTGGGATGTCTCTCGCATTAAGGGAAGATCTCAGGCGACTGGACTGCAGGTTGCTTCCAGGGAGATGCAAGGCTGGGACATTTGGTTGAGGCCAAGCCACGGAGGATTGTGAGATGCCATTGGCAGAAGGAGACATAGGTGGAGTGAATGGCGAAGGAGACATGATGGATGCAGCTGAAGGGGAGCCTGTCAAGAGGTTCATAGCAGCAGCGAAATCCATGGCAGTAGCACCTGATGTACTAGAGCGTGGAGAGGGTACAGCAGAACCCGTAGATACATATAATGGGCGGAGCTCCTCAACGGTGTGAGCAAAAAAGCAAACTCTCCTTGCACAATTTGTACCGTCTTTGCACAGCCGGGTTCTATATTGAGCAGGGTGAAGCCAGCACTCAAAAACACCATGAGCATATTCACACATGTCTCCACGTCTACAAGCCCCTTTTCGGAAATCAGGGCATGGAACGCAGCTATAATGAAACTTTCTAGGATCCCTTCTTCGAGCATTTTCACCAGGGTGAACAAATGGGCACTCGGTCCAATCATGGGAATAGGCACGAGAACAAGGCCTTACCTTGAACGAATACATTCGGAATTCATCTGTAGAATAGATGCTGTTCTTGATATCTGGGAGAGATGGATCAACAGGATATTCTTTCTTCTCTGATGCTAAAGGTCCATCGTTTAACTTAGCCTTCGTTGGGGAATCTGAACCTGACAGTGGAGATCCATTTTCCATGGAAGGTGAAAGAGGTGGAGAATTTGAATTCACGGTGGCTATGGAAACCCTAAGATTTTGCTCAACATGAGAACCATTGGCAGCAAGGAGCTCCTTTAGAACCAATCTCACATCTTGGAGCTTTGGTGGAACAACAATAACATCGATTGGACGGTGACCATTGGCATCAGCCAAATTACAATCAGCACCAGCTGCTAAAAGCAGCTTCACAACATCAACAGCATTCAGAGCCCCGCCCGAGGCAGCACAGTGAAGGGCAGTGCTCTTGTCAACACCACAAGAGCGATTGACATCAACATAGGATAGAGAAAGAATCACCTTTATAACATCAAGGCTACCATATGTAGCAGCAACCATCAATGGGGTCCTGTGCTCATTAATCATCTGCTTAGAGCCCTTTTTTCGGCCATACCATAGCCCAATTTCATCGACACAAGAAAGGTCACGCTCAATAGATTGCTTAAAGCCCTCAACATCATTGTTAGCAGCAAGCTCAAGCAAGCTAGCAAAGGTATCTTCAGTCTCCACAGTTAAGTGATTCATGACTACGTTGGAGGGTTGGTTTTCGTCAGAAGATATTGTGGGTAGTGTAGGAGTTGCTGCAAGCTTCAATCTCTCCAATCGACAGCACATACTTTCATTTGTTTAAGCTACAACTGAAGTTGAAAACCAAGCACATTTAGCATCAATCTGCTGGGAAAAAACAATCAGTATCCTCACATCGCATAATTGGCCCAAAACAGCACCCACCAAAAATTATCGTTCACACAAGTGCAAGACATGTTAATATGGACTAAAATGACTTACTTTGACAAGCATCCTTGTCCTATCATTTCCATTGACGAATCAATGGAACACACATGTTGCGGGTTTATCTTTTATCATCATTATCATTCATCATTCTTTTTGTTAAAAAGTAACGAAATTGCATTAAGGAAATAGAAATTACAACATTACAATCTTGAGAAGAATGGATTCTTAACTGTGTGAAGGTCTAAGAACAGAGAAAAGAAAAGAAAAAAGACTGCAATTTATTATTCTTTTTTATCACTTCATACAATTTGAAGCATAATAATGCTCATAATGAACTCAGCATACAAGATATGTACAATTTTATACTCTTTTGATCCTTTTCCCTTCCACCTTCATTTCCCTGAGTTTTCCCAGAAACCAAACAGAAAATTGAGAAAAATAGAATTATAAACAAAACCAAAAAAAGTTTAATCGCAAAATAAGTTGAAAAAAAAACTAGTATTACAAGAAAACAAAAAAGTCAAAACACTCGGATTGCATGGTCGATACATACACAAATATAGAAGAAAACATAGAAAACAAATTGCATGTATAATCTAACACTGAATATGTCCATTTATCATCAAACCATTTAAAGCAAAAATAAAATTGACCAGAAATAACCAGATCAGGAACTTGTAAAAGATCTGGTTGTTAGAGGTAAAAATCTTCACCGATTATTTTAGCCAGAAAAAGAAACACAAACCATTGACAAAAAGATCTTCCCATCATGTGATCAATCAAAAACTCTCATTATCTCCAAACAACAATGCTCAAGTAACCACACAGACACAGACATAAACAGATAAAACAAGAGAAGCCCAGTTAAGGATAGATAGAGAAGCAGACATGTAAGTGATCAAAACGAATCCAAGCAATATTTTTTTAAGGTTGCAAGATGGAAGCTTACTTACTTACCAGTTTGTTTAGTTCCAGCCAAGAAAGTGAAAATTTAGGTATTTTTGACAGATCTAGACAAACTATCTCGACAAAGTTAAAGTTACAGACTTCTCTCTTGATGTAAGAGAAAGAGTTTTTGAGTGAGTGAGAGAAAGAGAGAACTTTCATCTTCTTGCATCTCCAAATCCTATATCTTCTCTCTCCGTTTTCTTTCATGGAAAAATACAAAAAAAAAAAAAAAAAAAGTCTTTTTTTATTGATAAAATCGCCTATCCAATAAAAAGGAATTGTGTGATAAAATCAAATGGAATATATAACAAATAAAAAAAAGGCTGTGAGTACAGGGGTTGAAATTCTGTGCTCTACATTCTACTTTCTCTTCTTATTCATTAGATAATTTCTTGACTTATATACCCTTTTGGGTAACTGGGGAGGGCAACAAAGTCATTTCACGATGAGCTTAGTGGATGAGGTGGCAAGTTGTGAGTAGTTAAGGGAGTCCAGGCAGAGTAAGACTTGAAAAGCAAGGTAAATCCTCTCCTTTGTAATTATTGAAGTACTAAACCCTTGTCTTTTGGAGGGGCTCGGATGTCTTTGGAAATTCAACTTTAACTCACACTACAGAAAAGGTAAATTTTGATAGGGTAAAGATCAAGTGCAGTCAGTTCTTGTGAGACAAGAAACGCTACCGGTTGACGTGGCACGATTATATTGGCCAGTGCTTTTTAGATGACGTCGTTTGAAATGGAACCGCTTGTGTCCGAGCCAAAAAGATTTCGACTGTTCGCCTGTAAGAGCGTGATCGGCTGTTTCGAGAATCAAAATTATTAAGGTAATGTTTGCATTTCAGTTAGACCACTTTAAAAAATATATTATTTTTTTGGATTTAAATTAATATTTTTTAAAAAAATTGTATTGTTTTGAGATGTTTATATAAAAAATATTATTTTCATAAATTTTTAAGTGAAAAATATTTTGAAAAATAATATCTACTATACTCTCAAACAAATTTTAAATTTAAATTATATTTTGCATAAGTTGATTTAGATTAATTAAATAAATATGATATTTAAAAGAAATAAAAAAATCAAATGAATTTTTAATATTAACTCATGAGTTGATTTGTTGGACAAGAGCTCTGTAATGGCCGAGAATTAGCTAAAGGCGTGGTTCAACTGATATCCAACTCCCTAGACAAGAGCTCTGTAATGGCCGAGATGATCACTTCTACGGCTCTACCTCTTTAAAATTCC
Organism: Populus alba; assembly: GCF_005239225.2. Classification (NCBI taxonomy): domain Eukaryota; kingdom Viridiplantae; phylum Streptophyta; class Magnoliopsida; order Malpighiales; family Salicaceae; genus Populus; species Populus alba. The sequence goes on along the minus strand of NC_133289.1, from coordinate 4,227,046 downwards.
ATGGAAGGTTTGATTTAACTTACACTGACAATTTTTCAGGTAGAATAATAATTGGTTACGTCATGGTTTAATTAATTATGTCAGTGTTTGTTTTTTAAAAATATATTTTTTATATTGATACATTAAAATAATTAAAAAATATTTTCAAAATTTTTTTTGATAAAATAAAACAAAAACACCTTGTTAGTGTTTGAAATTATAATAACAATTAATTTTCAAAATATTTTTTATTTGAAAACATTTTAAAATAATATATTTTTTAATTTTTTTAACATTAATATAAAAAAATAAAATAAAATTACATAAAAAATAATTTAAAATTAAAACCTTTTACATTTTAAACATAAAAAACATATCCTCGTAATAGTTCTCAAAATAAATAACCTTCCAAACCGTATTTAAGAAAGTAATAATAGTCATGGTTTAAAGTTTGTTTGATTCAAAAATATATTAAAATAATATTTTTTATTTTTAAAAAATTATTTTTTATTATCAACACATTAAAAAAATTTAAAAATATAAAAAATATTATTTTAAATAAAAATAAATTTTTAAAAAAATATTATTCGAACCAAACACACAATAAAAACGAACCCGCTGGGCAGGTGGAGAGGTCATAAAGTGACCGGTTAGGTGAGTAATGACTAATGAGAAAAAATGTGACCCAGCGAAGCGGTGACAAGCGAGCGTGCCATAAGTTTGGATTGAACAGGATTGAAAAATGGGAAATGGGGCCCGCCATTTAAAGGCTCCGAGTTTTGCTAGAGTACATGACAACGGACTTGAAAGCTCTAGTCAATTCTAGTTAATTGTGGAATCAAATCACGCGAGTTAAAAGAAAAGTTACCGAAAAAATACATAGAACACTCTAAAACAAGCAAGATTCAGATCATTAGCAGTATAAAGTTATGGTTGGGTTTTTTTGAAAAAAATAAAATAATATTAATCTAAAATTAAATTAAATTAAATTAAATTTTTCTCAGATATATTAAATCGCAAGTTAATATATTGGGTTGTCAAGTTAAATTTATATTGATTTTTTAAAACATGATCCAGGTGATAAATCGAACCAACATGGCAAACAAAATCAGGTTTAATGTATATAAGAAGTATATGTTATTCTTTATTTTCAGTATTTGTTTTTTTTCTATATCTCTTTGTTCATGTTTGATCTTTATAATTAATTATATTTAATTTATGTTGATGGTTACAAGCCCTTTTCCGTTTTTCGTGTGGGTTATGCGGCACTACAATATCAACACAAATTATGTAATATTTACATTTGAACTACATGTCTCGTATTTTCTTAATCTTTTTTATTTTTTCATATTAACGTGGCTGTTTGCAGGAGAGTAGTAAGAAAAAATAATCAAGAGGTCAAGTTAAAAAAATTATTTTATACAAGAGAGGACATGTGAAAAATTTCGTTGCACGGGCAAGGTCCCTACCAGCCCTCTTGCCTTTGCCACTAGATGTTTGGATTAGCTTATATGTATCTCAACTAATTCTATGAATCCTGAGGTTTGTAAAATTTAAATTAATAATTTTTAAAAAACAAATTCAAAACTTAATCAATTGAGCTACACTTCTCGAGATTATTATTATTATTTAAATCCCAAGGCTTATTTCGTATTGTTAAGTTGCAAGGTAAAAACAATGTTTGATAACCAAAAATGATATACTTGTGAGTATTTAAAATAGCCAAATAATATTTTTGTTAAACTTTATTGTTGTGTTTTTGAGATATTAAAAAATATTTTTTTATATTAAATAATTTATAACTCCTTAAACTTACATATATCCATATGTTTTACGAGATTGATTCTAAAGTTTAAGAAATTAAAAAATATATATAATACATATAGACGCGTTATCTTTAATAAAACCAATGATATAAAAAAAAAGATTTTGAAATAAATTTGAGTATAACATTGATATCTTTAGAATGTGCAGTTTAGAAAAAAAAAACATGGAGAAAGTTGTTATTGTAATTTTTTTAAAAAAAAATCTTACCACAAGTAATTGTACTTTTTTATTAAAATCAAGGGGTACCTTGTTTTATATATATAAAAAAACAATTTCATTTGAAAATGATAAGATGTCCTGTTTTCAAAATTAAATATTTATTGATAAAACATTATTTTTTAATAAAAAAAAATAACAGTAATTTTCAAGTTCAAAAAACTAATATATGTGTGTGTGTATATCACATCATTTTAATTAAATCAATGGTATAGAAAGATTTGAAACAGGGTGATTAAGGTGGTCGGAATTGATATATACCCAGCAGTGGTCCGATGATTCTGCATAGTCTTATGTTGCAGTCATACCTATTTGATTTGATTGATTTATTTTGATATAGGAGATTTTTTTTTATCCATGTGTTTGAGCATGCAGTTCACTTTCAATTGGATTAAGAAAACAGTCAGAATTCTAAATTTTTTTCCCACGGTCAGTGAATAGGCATATTGCGTCCTTAATTCTTGTATTTATACCGAGTGGTAACTTACCATTGGAGAGTGTGTTTGTGTTTACTGTTTGTTGAAATATTTTTAATTTTTAATTTTTTTTTATGATTTTAATATACTAATATTAAAAATAATTTCAAAAAATTAAAAAATATATATATTTTAATATATTTATATAAAAAAAACATTTTTAAAAGCAATTATTACCACAATTATAAACATTACCTTAATCTTTGTAGTCTATCTTCCTTTTAAAATCACAACAATTATTTAAAATCTCAGAATATATTTTTATTTAATAAGAGTTCATGTTATAGCTTTTATTAGTATATTGGCTACCGTCCACGACACATTAATATCACTTGTTTTTTTTTTTTTAAGTTCGAAGAATATTAAAAATATAAAGAATGTTTTAAATTTTTTAGGCTTGACAAACATGCTATATATCAAAGCAACTTGGGTCTAGCGACAATGCAAAACCTGAGAGCATTAGGTCCGACACCAAACATGGTTGCCAAACGTATGCATGGATTTGGCACAAAACATGTTTGCCACACCTAAAGCTCTTGAGTTTGATATCAGTGCCAAACCCCAGGACCTCGAGTATGGCGTGATATCCAGATCTAATTAGCCTGGGTCTGCAAACCTTTACCAGATCCAAACAACACAACAAATACACAAAGAATATGTATGTATTTTAATTATTAGAAGAGAGAAAAGCAATAAAAAATGTAAACAACCGGTCACTAGTGGCAATTCAACAATAACATGTCTACACACGTCGCACCATGTGTAAGAGAGCACGTTTATGCATTTATCTAGACGGTTTGTGGCCGAATTTGGCTGCCGGGAGGCATCTCACGTATTTCCTTAATGATACGTGGAACACACGTCAGGATGTGTGGAACACAATCCAATAGTTTTTTAAATAAAAATAATAATAATATAAAAATACTAAAACACTCATGATCCTTTTAATTACACACCATATTTATATAAATTTTATCATCATAATCCATAATAATATATATTTAAAACTATAGTTAAATCCCCATGTCATTTAGTTTTCTTCGTAATATGTCAAAGCTTAGGCAATGCTTTTAAAATTGGATGGAATTAAATTCTCATGTGAAAGTTTGTCCGGCATGAGGAATGAAATTTCTTGTTTGTCGTAACTAAGATTATTAAACTCGGACTCTGTTTGTTTTTTTAGTGTAGCATGATATAATTTGTGTTTTGCTTCAGCTAAAAAAATAAGATCATGCACACACACGCACGTGTGTGCGCAGGACCAAATAAATACCTTTTACTCTTTCAGTACTTTATTTATTTATTTTTACTGAGAAAAAAAAAAATTGCTGCAGCCGGCTCAATTGACTATGGGTGATAGCCATTAAATTTCAACTTGTTTTCGGTTAAAAAAAAATTAAATCTTTTTTTAATATATATATTTTTAAAAAAATTCTTAAATTTTTTTCCCAGAGGTGAACGAGGCAGAATACTTTTGTACTAGGAATTGAGACCAACTCATGTATAATCCTTTCAGTTTTCAGTTGAAAGTTCAATGTGAGTGATAGATACAAGTTGAAATGGCAGAATTTGTAGGCTGCAGTACTCATTAGGATAGCTTTCTTTATTGGATTGATGGATGTGATTAATTTAGTCATGAATTTGGACAATCATGCGTTTGGATTAGGTTAAGTAGATAAAAGGTTTGGTACCTTATTGTTGTAGGGTACAGAGGCCCAGGATAAATGTGCAATGAGTTGAGTCTTGGTTGCTTAATTCGTTTGTTTGTGTGTTATAACATGTTTTAAGAGTATTTTTTGAAAAATTATTTATTAGTCGAAGAATATTAAATTAATATTTTTTAAAATAATTTTAATATGTTAATATTAAAATAATAAAATATATTTTAATATTTTTTTAATTTTTTTTTAAATACCATTACATTACAATATGCAAGATAGTTTGATGTGTCACCCCACCTGATGTGGTTTGCTAAATCAATTCATCTAAATCCTTGAATGTTAGATATTATTTAAATCTCCAGTTTGGTCACAAATCTATTTTTATTTAGTTATATAATAATTAAAATAGATACTTGCAGAAAAGTCAATATAGAGAAAAATATATATTTTCAAGTGAATTTTTCTTTTTATATTCATATTTTTTTTATAAGAACACAATTTTTAATAAAAAAACTAAATATACTTAGAATAAATAATCATAAAAATTTAATCATTTTATTTAATCTATAAAAAATGATCTCTTCGATGAAAACTCACTTTTTTTATTCATGTATTTATTTTTTATTTTGATAAAAACATTTATATTTTTTAAATAAAAATTTATCATAATCTAAAAGGTAAATCCCAACTAAAAACAAAAAAAATCATGATTCAATAATTCATACCATAGTAAAAGGTATAAAATTAATCCTGGAAAACCAAGTACAAAAGTTATAATAAAAAATTAAAAAAATATATTTTATTTTCATTGAATATTCATGGGAATATTTTTTAAAAGACAAATTTTTATAATAATTTAGAAATTAATGTTATTATTTTCATAAAAGCTATAATTTTATTTTAAAACCATGACAAAATTAGATGGTATTTTAAATATCATTTTAATTTTAATACTTAATTTTATTTAGAATAAAAAAAAAATAAAGGATGATAAAAAAGGCTTCTGAGCCTAGGCGGATGAGGAAAGGTGGCTGGCCTAACATGCGCGCATGGTATTGCAAGGTTTGGCTTTTGTGCCTGGTTTTATTTATTTATTTATTTATTTTTAATAAGAGGGATGATGTATTGTTTATTTTTTAAAATTTTAACTATTTTTTTATGATTAGAAAGTCAAAAGTACAAGTTTTAGGACACTTAAAACTCATTTTCAACTTAAAAGACATAGCAGAGTCTCATTAAACTCTTTTTAACAAAATAACCTCTCCTCCAAGCCTTCTAAAAACCACAATTAAATTGAATAAAAAAATTCTTCTTCGCTCTTGTATTTTTTTTTTTTGGAAAGATAAAAAAATTAAACCTTTCTTTACATGAGGAATATATTTATACCAAAAGCAGTTCTTTTTATGTCCAGAACGTGCTTGACCAACTATTTTCTTTTTTTAATTTTTTTTTGATAAATTTATCTCTTTCTTTTCAACATTTAGGAATTGTAAAATTAAAAAACAAACCTTGAAACCGAAATATAAAATTCTAAAATCTCAGGAACCATATAATACTTGGATTAAAACTTTAAGGACCAAGTTAAAGTTTTACGTGTCATTTGAATAGTGGGTCATGTATTTAAAATTTTTCCAACTATAATATTAAATTTAATTTTATAAAATTTATATTTAGTTAACGATCGAGATTTTTTTCTGAAACTTCACATATGAGAGTGCATGGAAAAAAAAAAGGTGAAAAAAGACACTATTCCTTGAATAGTAGACGTGTAATGTACTGGAAATTGTAACAAGTATGGATGTGGTCCCTTGGGAATTAAGAATGCTCACAGGTACGAGGCGAAATGGGTATGAAGGGAAAAGGGGAAAAAAAATGAAAGTGCACTCTGGACAGTCTTACAGCACAGTTTGTTTTTGTATTTATAAAATATTTTTATATAATTTTAGATGCTAATGTGTTGATATAAAAAAATATTTTAAAATAAAAAATTATTTAAAAAGTCATTGTTATCACGGTGACAAATAATCTCAAGTATTTTTTATTTTAAAACGTATTAAATCAATATATATTTTTTGGTGTTTTCTAACTATTTAGATATATTAATATAAAAATCTAAATTCTCAATGTATTAAAAAAAAAACTATTTTAAAAAAGACTTTGTATTATAATTCTAAATACACACTAAATTAAAGGGAAAAAAAAGTATCTTGTACTTTGATATCCATGGAATAAAAGTAGTAATTTAAGTCCATGAGAAGATTGCAAAATCAAGAGTAAAGTCATAGCAATTAATGATATCCAATCTCCATATTGATGAAGCTTGGAGTTATTACATATGAAGGGAAGAAAAAGAGAAACCTCAAAAGCATCTTTCACACTTGACTTTGACATGAAAACATTATGGAGAACAAGAATTGCTCCTACTTGACACTGATTTAGCCTCTGTTACTGCTGTGTGAAATGGCCTCTCAGCAGATCTGATAACGATCCAAATCTAATTGAAAACTACATTTTTATGCCTTTTTTATATGTATAATTAATTAGGTGAAATTTAGCATTTAATATGCATTGACATAAAAGTATAATACATAGAAAAAAAATCATTCCTGTTTAGGAATAGTCTTGCCTGGTACTGTATGGTACACTTTATTTATATGTATAGCCGTATAGGGTCCTCTTACAATTATTTTCTTACTTAATTATGTTCTTAGTCTGTCTGGATTAATTAATAACTTGGACAAGATATCAATTCATTTTACTGGATTTGGCTTCACAAAATTAAGGTACCAGCTGAGTAGTGCCTCGTTCATAAATGCTCGTTAAGTATGAACCTAACCTTTCTTCTTCTTCCTATTACCGCATCTAACCCATGTAGAAAGATGGAGGGGTGTAAGCGAGGTGATAATAATTGTGATTTAAAATAATTTTTATTTAAAAATATATTAAAATAATTTTTTATTTTTAATATTAATACATCAAAATGGCATGAAAATATATAAAAATTAATTTTAAGCAAATTTTTTTTTAATATTTTAGAAAAATCGTGATCCCAAACACTGCCGTAGAGTGGAAGTATTATCACAGCATTTTCAAAGTATATATTGAAATGAAAAATTATTTTACATGGTATATGTTCTCATTTTATTTTGAATAATAAGGTTTGATTTTTATAGTTTTGTTTTTATCTAATTTATTTATTTGTGCTTTATTGTGTATTGATGAAATTATTATTTTTCATTATAAAAAAATCCCAGTGATATAGTTTGAAATGGTTTTAATTATCATATATTGTTGTGAAAGGGTCTAATTTTCATGAATTTAGTCTTGGACTACAAGCTAAAGTGAGTGTTTGGGAATAACTTTTGCTTTTGAGTGTGTTTTATCTGAAAAAATATTAAATTCATATTTTTTAATGCTTTTCAATAATCTTGATGTATTAATATAAAAAGAATTATAAAACATTATTTTAAAATAAAAAATACCATGCATCACAGTACTGAAAACATAAGAATTAAGCTTTTTAACTATCATAAATTACGCCATTCCTTGATTGGTTACATTTCTCTTTTGCACACCTAAAATGACACTTCCTGCCTCGCAAAAGAAGATAGATGCTTTATCGTTTTATTGAGGCCTTTTCTTTTTTCTTTTGTTAATTGAAGACTTCAGATTGAGCTTTCATAAATGCTTCATCATGCCATGTCCTCGAATATTTAAAAAAAATAGGATGAAAGGGACATGCAATATACATAGCAAAAGATGATACATTAGAACTTGTAATATATATATATAGTGCATGCACACTAGCAATTTTTGTGTATTTTATAGTGTGGTGGAGGTTTTTTTTTTAATTAAAAACATATTTAAATAATATATATATATATTATTTTTATATTAACATATCAAAATAAATAAAACAAAAAATATTAATTTAAAATTTTTAAGCAATTGTTTTTTAAAAAAAACACGATGAATTATTTTTATACTAATCAAGCATCAATAAATTGACCTTGAATAAGATGACAAGTTCAAAGTTGGAACTCTATGTCATTCTAGCATTAAGATTTGTTAAAGCAGCCACTGGGCCGATTAAACAACAAGAATCAAACACCTAATATTTTTCTTAATCAATATATTCGAAGCATGATCACACCGATTTATTATTCTTTAATGGGTAATCTTCGTCAATAAGTTAGGACGTTTAACTACTTTGGCATTAGAAAATTATTTATTCGAGAGAGAGGAGTTATATATAGTTGAGATATCGCATAAAATAAAATTTAAAATATTATTAAGACTTCTTTAATCATTCATAACAACCTATAACTGCCATACGGTGACGGGCTAAACAATTTTCTCAAAATGTACTTGTGATTTATTATTATCTACTTGGAGATGTTCTGCTGTCACGGCACCACAGCAGCAAAGAGAATTCTTTATGATCATGTTCAGGACATGCCTGCAGGACATGGGTTTTAAATGCAACATCGTTATGAAGCATATCTGCAGGTCACATTAGTAAGTTTAGTTTCGATTAATCTTTTTTTTATATAGATTAATATGGATATCTAGATTAACTTACGTGTATTTTAACTAATCCCATGAACCTTAAAATTAAAAATTATATAAGTTTTCAGTGACCATGAAATTTATGAGACTCAAACTGATAATTTTCAGGAAGCAAATTCATGATCTAACCAATTAAAATACAACCCTTTTAGAGTTAATACATCACTTATCATGATATTACCAAGTCCAATTATTGATTATCTTTTCATATTAAATTGTGTTTAGTTACTATTTCGGATCAAAATAAATATATATAGAAAAAATAAAAATACATTTAATTAAAAAGACATGAATGAAGATAAAATAAATTTATTTTTATGATAGTTTTGAAGGAAATTTTTATATTTTTTAAAAAAGAAAAGTACATAAAACCATATCTCTTATATCTCTACTGTTTTTATTTTTTATATTCCAAGTTAATAACGTATCATTCCATGCTTAGATTTGCGCCCGTCAATAATATTGTTTAGAAGCATGATTTACCAAAATACAGTAATTGCAGATGTTCTTGTGCTCGCCATTAATTTGAAACCACAGAGAGAAATACTATACATACGAGTAAAGGTAAACCCTAAATTCCTAGCTTACTTTTTTTTTTTTATTGTTAATTAACGTAGGTCACAAGTTAAACTCTCTCTCTCTCTCTCTCTCATTTTCGAGGGCCAAGGATGTGGACACGAAAGAATCACAAGTCCTATATGAAAAACACATTCACTTGCATGGATTATGCGCCTGGCTAGATAAGAACATGGTCCCCAAACACCGAACTTGGAAGATTTGATCGTGTGGGGAGGAGATGCATTCTTTTCAATTCTCGCTGAATCGGCCCTTTTGGACGGACATCTACAATCAAAACTATGAATGTAGAAAAAATTGGAAGAAAACGGACATCATCAAATACCTACAAGATCGAGAAAGGGACTTTCACTTCGTGGTAGGCCAGATGACCAGGTGCCAATGTAGACATGCTATTTACCTAGCTGACACCTCATGGGAATACCATGGATGACGTGTAAATATGCCCGGCTTTATTGGTTCCCTGTCATAGGAACCGAGGTGGACCTCTTCCAATATCACCATGAACACTTGGCAGGCTATGGTTGCCTCGACGGCTATAATCGAAAGATTAGTGGCTTGTTTTTCGATGTGAGGTTGCTCGAAAGAAACTCAATTATAGATTTTGTGGTTTTGCATGTGCATAAAAGAAACTGAGAATTGTGTCTGAGAGTTTGGTTAAAATTGTTTTTTAAAATAGATTTGTGCCTCAATTACAAATTCTTTTGTTGAAGATGGAGAACTATAGATGGAGAATTCGAAGTCTAACCCCTAATCAAAAGGGTAACATAGGGGAAAATGCCGATAAAATTTGGATTTACAGTTATTTTTTAAAATAAATTTTACTTAAAAAAGAATATCAATAATATTTTTTTATTTTTTTAAAAATTATTTTTATGATTAGTAAATCAAAATGATTTGAAAACATTAAAAATATATTAATTCAAAGAAAAAAATTAAATTTTTTTAAAATACTTTTAAAACACAATACCAAACACGTCTCAAACTCAATTCTAACCTTAGAAAATAGAGGAACAAAAAAGAACATAGCGAGTAAATTTGGGATTTGGCACGCAAACAAAATTCTTGGTTGCGAGAGTGAAGTACTCGACATATAAAAATCTAAGCCGGACAGATTTATATTCCGCTTATTTTTATGTTTTAAAAATATTCACACCCAGAAAAAATGCTATTCGCTTACTATTAATAGTGAATTATATATATATTCTACACAACACATATAAAATTATTAAAAAATAATTTAAAAAAATAATTTAATATATTTTAAAAAAACAAATCACAACAAAAGTTATCTCACCCTAAACAGATCAGGCAGGAAGTTGCATGGCTGTGGTTCTGTCTAAACATCATATAGGCCCAAGACCAAGAGAGAATATCAATATACTTGTCACAAAAAAAAAAAAGGAGGGAAAAGATTAGTGATTCCATGCCTTAAAAGCTTTTGCATCGGATTGACAAAATGGTAGAAGGTTCTTCCGTTTGGGCTGTGAATGGGGCTGATCATAGTTCCATTTGTTAAAACAGCAGCCGTTGAGGCCCAATGGCTGACTTCAATATGGATTTCGAGTGGAGCTGGACTGGACCCCAGGAAAAGGAGATTGGGCCACTCGTAAACCACTAGGCTGTCATGCCACCCTGCCCAAGTTAAAGTCCGCTTCAATTCACCTGGCAATGCTAGACCTTCATCGGTCGAGTTGTGTTTTTTTTTCTTCTTAATATTTTTTCTTAATCATTTCTCACTAAATGTCATATTTTTTTATTTTTTTATCACATTGAATGAGCTTTATCCATGATTAGGTTCTAGAAATTGAGTATTTTTTCTGGAAGATGATATAGAAAATATATCCTGGTTAAATTAACATTATTCACTAGTAAAAGAAACAACGAAGTTGCATCTGCTTTGAATCCAGTGACGGGCCCATATTTTATCAGCTGCGAGATAGAATCAGGCGAGCCGAGACTGAGAGGATGAGAGGATTGGAGATTTCCATGCTTAGATTCTCCGAGGCTTGGCAGATGTTACCCAACGGGCTTAGCCCATCTGCATTTTATTTGTTCTTACAATTTTTGGGTCAGCAACCACTTTGCATCTTCTTTACAAGATCAAAATCTAACCACCCTTTGGGTAGAACCATTATTCAGACAAAGCGGATATGTTTTTTTTATTTTAAAATTATATAAATTTATTTTGAAATTATTATAGAAACAAATACTAGTCAAACGCAGCATTGAACAACGTATAATGTGTTGTTTTCAATGATTCGGCTAGGATATTCTCAACTATGAAGAAGGGAAATTGTTTTGAAGGAAAAAAAAGGTAAGTAGAAAACAACAGCCAAACTTTAGAAGTCCACGAATTAAAAGATAATGGATTGACCTCTTCAAACATATAGTTTTCCTTCATGTAATTTTCTCGTTCGTAGTGAATGCGATTGAAAAACTTGGGTCGACAGCTGCAAAAGTGCTTTTCTTGGACCTAGCCTTTTTCCATGTGCTTCTTCGATTATAGTCGTGGTTTGGAAATTTATTTGAAAAAAAAGCTTGGGTGGTTAGATCATTACTACAACAACTCGTTTAACTATTTTTTTATAAAAAAACAAAAGATTCTAATTACTTTATAAGATATTAAATCATCATGATTTAAATTGGGTTTTACTATACAAATCAATAGTCAGGTTATTATTTTGTCTAATTTAACTAAAAACTCAACTTGAACTAGGTTCCAATCATGATTTTCTAGGTTAATTCCATTAATTCAAGTTAAATAATTATATTTTTCATGATTTAAATTCAAATAAGTAGTTAAGATGTCTGTTTGAGAGTATGATAAACATTGATTTTTAAAATTTATTTTTGACATTAAGAAAAATAAAAAGAAATAATAATTTAAAATAAAAAAATAAAATGTGAATTAAAAATATAATTAGACCAATAAGACAAAAAAAAAAAAAAAAACCACCAAGTCTAGTGAACAGGGTTTGGATAAAAATGCAGGTGGTTGGTTCACCAAACGCCGCTGGCATGCGACTCCAGGCACCCAAAGTCTCACCTCGAGAGCGCAAGTACCCTCTCGTTTATTTAGGCAATGTAATCTTACAAGTGTCAACGACAAATGTGGCATCCAATGACACCATATTGGAGTCCAGGAGTGAATTAAACTTGATATATAATTATTGCTGAGAGGGTATACCGCTGCTCTCTCTCTCCTCCCTTTTTACCTTTATGCCATGGGCAGAGCAAAAGAAGATCTTGAACAGTAAAATTGCATGATAATTTATCATCATTACAATTTACTTCGTGTTATCAACCTCGTGACAGGTAGCACGAGCAAGATGCTTGAGAGAACCTAGCTGTCCCTCCATAGGTCAATATTTACATAATTGACAGCGAGAAAGAGAGGAAGGATGCTCACGTGTCTCCTAAAATAACCAGGAAGATAATCTGACGAGGCATTTTTTGTTTGGCATGGAGAAAGAAAGATTGAGAGATCCTCTTTTGTTTTTCTATGTTAACCTTTTTTCTCGAAGGAATAAAAAGAAGCCCATGCCGTGCATGCAGTGTGGTGCGTCTAGTAGCCTTTCCTCCCCTCAATTTCCCAATTATTTTGGACCCTTTTAGGTCCCTGTAATTTATTAAAAAAATAATATAGAGTATTCCTGGAGCCTCTCGTCCAACATACGTTAAATTCTTTGATTCAAGTAGTTTTATTTTTTTTTAAGTATAATATTAGATTTGTAATTATCAAGTCATGAGAATCTAAAAAACTTCATTTAAAAATATATTTAAAGAGCGGTAAGAAATTATTTTAAAAACTTTATTTAACAATTTAAAATTTTAAATTAAAACGAAGTTACTTAGTAGTCATTACAAAATTTCAATAAAATATATTTTTATATTGTTTAAATGTGTTGATATTAAAAAATAAAAAATAATTACTATTATATTTTTAAAAATTCTAAATTTGAGAACTCCCGTTTCAAATTATCTATTGATTTCCTAGAATGGCGCGTGAGATGCAAAAAATGAAATATTACCTTCCCCTGTTACCTTCCCCTTTCTTTTAAATCATGAGACGGCTCCAGCACATAGTGTTGAGGTGACAAGAGCACTTTAAGTCCAGTCTTTTTGCTAATTATGAGATAATGTTGATAATTTAATTTTACTGTGAAAGCATATTTCAGTTGGATGTGAAATTTAACTTTGTTTTATGGTACTGTAATTATTTATTAGATACTTGCATCATGAAATTATTAAAAAAAAGAGAGAGAGATGGATACAAAAAGAATGAATAATAATAATAATAATGTCCTAATCCCATCAGAAAGTGATAAGAAATTCTTACTTGTTATGAAAATATATTTTAAAATTTTATTTCTTATTTTTATATTTATCTTTCTTGTGTGCGGTAAATATCCAACAATTATAACACAGGTAACACGAAATTTATCTACAAACAATATCAGAACAACATGCCATCTAATCATCACATAATTCAACTTTCAACTGCGGATACTTAATTGCAAAACAACAAAAAACAATGAATGGCGGTTATTGTTTGCTGTTTACGTGGACCGTGTACCACCCGTTGGTTTCAGTATGTTATTATCTTCTTATTTTTTTAAATTATGCCTTTCAGTTTTTTTTCCCTAGATAATCTCTCAATATTTTATTAATTTTAAATAAATCATTGTAATTTATTATGGTTTAATTTTGTAGAGATTGTTACATCATTAAATAAATATTTTAATATTTAATTCATCTTGGATTTCTAAAAGCAACTATTTTATTATCATATCAATAAATACAAAATATTCTATTAAAAAATAAGATTTTTAAGCATATTAAAGTCCTAGGATATGGGTATTGCGAGTTAAGTTACAAAACGTAGGTTAATCTAATATTATCCTGAAAATATATTTTAACACCTAATATCCTAAAGTTAATTGACTCGGGAGTTATTGGGTCAATGTTTGTTACAATCTTAGTATTGTCATCTCTATAAAAAAAAATCATATTATGAAAAAAAATTAAAGTTAAATCATGCTTTTACCAGTCATTAGGTTGCTTCTGAACATGACAAGTTAATAGTGTCTCCCAGTATCAACTCTCATGTGGGTTAATTTTAAACCAGGCTAGGCAAGAGAGTCAGGTCAAAATATTTTAAAGTTGACCCGCTAGGCCAGTTTAATAATAATGCCATGCAATTTTCTTTTTTAAAAAAATCATCTTCCAAATTTTTTTATTCCAATTGAATTATTTTTTGCTCTTTCTTTAATCAATTTTATCTTTTAATATTTGTTTGATTTTGAATTGATATTCATGATTTATTTTGGTTTGCCTTATATGAGGTTATCGCAATATCAAACATACATCTTAGTATTTAGTTGGTGTTCAATTTTGTAAGTGTTTATTTTTATTATTATATTATTGAGTAAAAGAATAGTTTAAAAATGTTTTCAAACTCAATGAAGTCCATGATCTAATTCACGAGGTTGACGAGTTAAGTCACAAATCCCGATTCAATTTAATATGTCATAATTTCAATATTTTTTAAAAATGTCATATTGAAATTTTTTTAAAGCCAAACAATGTTTTTACCAATCCCCCGAGTTGTTTTTTTAACTCGCCAAGTCTATTGAATCACATTAATAAAAATCTCACGTGGTTTAATTTGAAACACAAGCTGGACAACAAATTAAGTAAGGAGTTTTTTTAAATTAAATTGACATGTTGGGTATAATAACAATATCAAAAATTCTCCATTGCTTGTATAAATTTGTTAGATTCAAATTTTTTTAAATTTACCCTGCAACATAGTGCGGGTGTGAAAGCTAATTTACACTATCAATAATAAATTTATGTACCATATTAACTATGAAAAATAACAATTTTAATTACTTTTGTTAATTAGAGTGTTTTTTGAATTGAGGTGTGATTGAGTTTTTTTTACGAGATAAGAAAAGCAACCAAAATACATATATTTTTAGCTTTTAAAGAGAAGTAATTTGTATTTTTTTAATAAAAAATTATTAAAAAACCTAACCACACCTCATCATGCCTTGATGCCAAGCAGACTTATGGAATGTAGACATATAAAAAATCATGGATTTTTGTTGTGAAATCAGCACAATAAAATAAAAAAATCAATGAATTGACACAGTTTAAAAAGATTTTGCGAGATAGCACAATTTGATCATGTTGCGTTTGTGAAGCACAACAAGATCAAACTCCAATTTTTTGTCTTAACTAGTCGACTAGTTAGATCCAATTGTATTAACCAGTCGATCGTTTCATACAGAAACCATGATTTTTTGAAGTTTTTCTTCCAAGTATGTTTTAGATTTCAATTTATTAACTAAAAAAAACTCCAATTAAAATCTCAAAGAATTACTGTTCACATAATATTAGGCGCTCATGAGCAATTATGTATGAGTCCGCCATGATTAAATGAGGATTTGCCCCAAACATATAGATATATGACATAACAAATGCATTTATGAATTAATGAGATAAGTTTATATTAAAAAGAAGGTTTGGTTATAACTTTTGATTCTGTTGTTGGATAGCTCTCAGATCTTCATAAGAGTTTTTTGAGGTCATTTCCTCTTTAGTAAAGACAACATTGCTACATGGACAATGAGATTTTTAAATATAAAAATCCAGCCAAGGCTTTTAATTTTGATAATTTTAAATTTTTTCTTGTTATTTTTGAAATCGATCAATTGATTTTACCTATTATTACAAACTGGTCAACAGGTTTACATGTGAAACTACACCATTTCATCAAATTTTGTTAAACCTATATCAATTCACCAATTTTTTAATTTACAATACTAATTTCACAATTTTTCGAGAGATGAAAGGGGTTATGGGAATGCAAGCTGCTGACATTCTTGAAGAATGAGGAGATGATGGGCTTCAGGAGTAAAATAATGTAAGCTACGCTGTCAAAGGTTGACTGCCCAAAGCTGAATTCCATTGCCACTTGAGACATGTGATGTTCAAAATATAAAAGAAATCACGAACGTGGCTCAGGCATCCTTTGGTTCTATCGTCGTGTACAAATCAATAGGTCAGCATCCATTAATGCCCTGTCAAATGTCCACACTGCTCTGCAGGAATTCTCTTTTTTCTTGTACATTTCAAATTCATGGAAAAGTCTATACACGCACGACACTGTTTAATTTGGGGACCATATGATATTCTTGTGTCAGTCCAAAGGATTATTTAAGAAAAACTGTAAGAAATTATTTTTTTTCCATAAATACGTTAGTCTATTTACCTCAAATCTAATTAATTTTTTCGTCAAGCTCGATGGACTATAGATCATAATCTTGTTTATTTTTAATATGCAAAGCAATTAATCATAAAAATCAAAATAAATTATATGCTCTAATGTTTATAGATTATGTAATATTACAAATCATAAATACTTGATATGGTTCATGGGTTAATTTGTTTTTGGAATTAAATTGATTTATTTTGTTATAACAAAACATCAATTATTTATAATTAAAATAAAATGACTGAAATAAAATACATATACACTTTACAATGAAAACAAGGATAACTTTGGATCTCATTTTTAGTTTTAAGAAATGTTTTTTTTTTTAGATTTGTTTTTTAAAGTGTTTTTTAAATTATTTTTTATTTGAAAAAATATAAAATTAATATTTTTAATTTTTTTTAATAATTCTAATGTACTAATATTAATAATTAAAAAATATTATTTTTAATTAAAATATACTTGTGTCTTTTTAAAGTAGTCATCAATTTTCTTTCCTAGTTTCCTTTTCACTTTCTTTTTATCTCAAGAAGAGATGTCCCGAAACAGGTCCTTTTTGAACAGGGTCCCCTGTCTAGTAACTAGTGAAACTACTAGCCTACTAGCTAGATCATAGATGGCTTCACTTGGCTCCTAATAAAGGAATAAATAAATAGATGAATTAAATTTAACGATAAAACAAAAAATCCAAATTTATTAGAATAGCTGAAGAAAAATCCCACAAAACCCTTTTCTTTCTCATGACTCCAGTCTTGCTTTCACACTCTTCCATTTCCCTTCTCTCCTCTCCAATATCTTCTTCCTCTTCTCTGGCCACTCCTGTCAAAAAAATTTCAGGCCACATTTCCATTTCCAGGGAAGAAAAAGAAGAACCTCCTTGTTTGAAAGAACCACTTATTTCCTGGTTTCTTTTTTACTTTGAAAGTGTATCTGGCCTGTACTTTCTAGAAAAGACTAGAAACCCTCTTCATTTTTCAGGGAGTTGGTCCCAATCTGTGGTTTATATCTTCTAATTTATCAGCTGTTGATTTTCAAAGATGGATTCTTTTCAATACCCAATATCTAGACCCTACTCTGTTTTTTTAAAGCCCCGAAAGTGATTGCATTGCCAGGAAGTTGTGATCCACTGGCCTCATTTTGGGTCCCATCCGTGTACCTGCATAAGTTTCAATATTCAACTCCCATTTTTCTATTCTTCTGTGCCATCAAAATTTATTTTTTTGATTAGGCTTATGATGTTATATTCATCGATTTTGCCTTCCTAGTCAAATATAAGATGCTCCTATGTTTCTTTGTTTTTTTATTTGTATTGTGGCCTAAAAGAGAACAGTTGATACTTCTGCTGAGGTCAAGGTAGTACTCTTAGCCGGCTTCTTGAATTATAATCTCCTTTCCTGCCCTTTTCAGGTACTAAAGTTCGAATCTTTAGACCCTTCTTGAATTTGTGGCTGCTTCATTGTCATTGTTCTCTGCTTGATTATATCATGCAATCCTTCAAATTCCTAGATTTGGTCCTGTTTTTGCCTAATAATCATTGAAATGTGATTCACTAGCTTTGATTTTGTGTCAATGATTCTTCTAGTCTTGAAGGGGTCATTATCTTGAACCTCTCCTTCCGTAAGCTGCATTATGCTTATTTTGAAAATCTTGGTAGCTGCCTAATTTTCTACTGTACCGCGCCTCCAATGTGTAAAATGAGGTTCAGTGGATTTAACCTCTCCTGATTCTTTAGGGGCTTATTCACTATATTTGCTTCTTGTTTTCTTGCATATCTAAGCATTTCAAGTATGCTTGAGCAGGGCAATTTTTTGTTCAATTCGCCTTTCCTTCCGTGTGTCTTTTTTTGGTTCTTTCTCTTTCCTGTTGTTGCTTCACAAATTCCCTTGGGGTCAAAGCTTTCTGTAGAGGAAAACAACTTGTGGGTTTCCCCCCGTGGTGATTTCGCTATTGGATTCGTTAACCGTTCTGATCAGCCCTATCAGTATAGTGTTGGGATACGTTTCAATTCGAAATCTATTCCTGTTCCCAAACAAACCGTGGTTTGGGTTGCTGGAGCTGATGTCACTGTTGGTAACAAGTCCTATTTCCAGCTTTCTCAAAATGGGGAACTGGTATTGGTTGATTCTTTGAAGGGAGTCACTGTATGGACCAGCAACACAAGCGAATTAGCTGTTGTTTCAGCTCTTCTTCGTGATGATGGCAACCTTTTTCTATTGAATAGAAAGCAAGAGGTTGTTTGGCAAAGCTTTGATAATCCATCCGACACGCTTCTTCCAGGCCAGAATTTACCTGTTCATAAAACACTAAGAGCAGCTAGCAGAAATTCTGTTTCAAGTTATTACAGTCTTTACATGAATGCTTCAGGTCAGTTACAGCTAAAGTGGGAAAGTGATGTCATTTACTGGTCTAGTTACTGGTCCAGAGGAAATCCATCAAGTTCGAATCTTGGAGCTGTCCTTACCTCTGGTGGAGTCCTGCAACTTGTGGACCACAATCAGGAACCCGTTTGGTCTGTTTTTGGGGAAGACCACAATGACAGTGTAAATTTTCGGTTACTTAAATTAGACATTGATGGTAATCTGCGGATGTACTCATGGGTAGAAGCTACAGCGTCATGGAGATCAGTTTGGCAAGCTGTTGAAAATCAGTGCAATGTTTTTGCAACCTGTGGCGAGCATGGCATCTGTGTTTTCAATGCATCGGGATCTCCCGAATGCCAATGCCCTTTCAAGACAGCATCTTCTCCCAGCTCGAAATGTTTTGCACTCAATTGTGAGTCTAATTACAGTATGGATACTTATGAGCATACTTTTCTGTATGGGATTTACCCACCAAATGAATCAATCACCATTACTAGTTTACAGCAATGTAAAGAGTTGTGCATACAGGACCCGTCTTGTGCAGCTGCAACCTTCACAAATGACGGAACTGCTCAGTGCCGGGTGAAGACAAGTCCATACTTCTCTGGGCATCAAAACCCCTCTTTAAGTTCGATATCTTTTGTTAAGAAATGCTCAGACCCCATAGCAGTTAATCCCCATGCCTTTAGATCTTCTCCAGCACAATCTCCTGTCAAACGGTCTCATGGGTTGTGCATTTCTTGTGTAATTGGAGCAGCCTCTGTCACATTTGTTTTGTTTGCTATTGTTCAGATAGGAATCGGCTACTTCATCTATAGAAGAAGATATCAGATTTTGAGGAAAGCTGCTTTAGCTTACCCGGGCTGGAACTCAAAGGGTTTGATGATGTTACCATTTACAGAAATCAAGGACATCACAGGGAATTTCAAGCACCAGATAGGGCCAGGTATGTATAGAGGTGAGCTTCCAAACCATCAGCCAGTAGCAGTGAAAGACCTTGAAAACGCTATTGAAGAAAGGAAGTTTCGAGCTGTTGTTTCAAAGATAGGAAGTATACATCACAAAAACCTGGTGAGGCTTGATGGCTATTGCTTTGAGTTAGGTCATAGATATCTGGTCTATGAATACGTCAAAAACGGTTCTGTGGATAAATATATAGAAGACGATGAGTTGAGTCAGAGACTGACTTGGAAAAGGAGAGTTGACATATGCATAACTGTGGCAAGGGCCATTTGTTATCTGCATACAGGATGCAGGGAGTTTATAAGCCACGGAAATTTGAAATGTTCAAATGTAGTCCTGGATAAAAATTACGAGCCCAAGGTCAGTGAATTCGGGCTGGGAACAGCTCATCTCGAGGCATCATATGGTGGAGAGAAAGATGTGGAGGATTTTGGCAAGATGGTGCTGATATTGATAACCGGGCGTCCAGAAGTCAAGGATGCCTGGGAATGGATCTATGAGGAATTGTTCCAGCGGCGTCCAGAGGGGGTGGTTGATAAAAGACTTGACGACGGGGTGGATTTAAAGGAGCTAGAGCGACTGTTACGAATTGCATTTTGGTGTCTTCAAACAAATGAACATATGAGACCTTCGATGGGCGAGGTGGTGAAGGTATTGGAAGGCACATTAACCGTTGATCCCCCGCCGCCCCCTTTCAGCCGTAGGTTATCAGAAGAAGAGTCCTTGGAGTCAGGCTCCAAACCTCCAAGTCCAGTGGAACCATGAAGATCAGTCAAAACCTTTTCCACTATAATTTGTATAGTAGAACTAACACTGCATGGTGGTACAATTTAGCACTTCCCTTGATAGACACCTGCTTCCCCCAACTGCATGAACATCGATTCTGTAAGAAGAAAGTTCCATTGAGATCTTAGTTGAAATTAAAATGCAACTTCATATGCATTCTGGGATGCCATATTTGCAATGTGAACTTTGATTCGGATGCAATTGATGTAATGGCTAATGCTTTTTTTGCTGTGGCTTTCTCATCTTTCTTTTCTCTGATATCGAATATGCCAGAAAAATCAAATCATTGGGGTAGTCAACCTTTGGAATCTATGCCATGCGTGGCACTTCTCTCCTCATGGTACTTGAAGTTTGTTAAAATTTCTAGGATAATGAAATACGTTAGAGAAATATTTGAAAAATAACATTTTCTAACATGATTATATTTTTCAATGTGATTTTTATTGGCTGTTTAGTCATTTTGTATATCATTTGTAAATTAATTAATCTAAACAGGTCAAGAAAGAAAGATGAAATAAAAAGTAACATAGTAGGAGAGAGAAATGATAATAATAATAAAAAAAATGTCTTTGAGGATATATTAGGATCCTATTTTTGACACAATAGTTGTTATTAGAAAAATATCGATAACAAAATTCTTATTATATATTGAAAAATCATTAAATGAGGTCATAATTAAGTCTAAATCAATCTCAAATAAATTCTTTAATTAATTACGATCTCATTCGATAGTCTTTTAAAGTATAGTTATAAGTGTCTCATTAAGATTTTTCTAATAATATTAGGTAAGAAAAAAACAAAATCTCAATGTTTCTAATAACCCTTTTTTTTTTCTTCCCATTTTTTTTCTCATACCGCATCACCTTAATCTTATCTCCTATTTCTTTTTTAGCTATTATATTTTGAATCTTTATTTTTAGACATAACATCTTCACATAATCTTAGCTTTTTGTATATGTTAATTATTTTGAAAGACATGAATTAAAAATAAATAATATTTTCAATAACAATTGTGTTTGAAGATGATATTTTTCTAATATTTTTATAACCCGTCTCATTTTTCTTAATTTTTTTTTTATCAAACTGTCATATAATGGTAAAAGATCTACGGTACTCGGCCTGAAACTTGTAAGCAATTGCCTCATCCAAGACTTCCAAGTACTTTTTCTACCAGCAACTGCCTGGACTTATCTTTGGAGCGAAGCATGTGAAAGGGCTTGAAGCCCGGCCCATAAACTTTTTGTTGATGACTGGCCCATCGAAGCTGTTTTTTCCGCAGTATCCAAGCTACATCATCATAATCAGTGGGCCTTCTTACCAACATTCAAGCAGACCTTTGCCGAAAGCCTGAGATTCTGGGTTGCTTTGAAGCAGCCTAATTATTCAGTTGTCTTTTTGGAGGGAAATAATTTTATTGTTTTTCTTTATTTATTCGCTCTGCTTTCCCTTCTATCTACAAGTCCCTGCTCTCTTGTAACCAAGAAAAAAAGACTGTATTTTACTGTTAAGAGTCTGAGTAATGTTAATGGGGGATTAAAGAGCTACATCCATCTTCCATTTTTTTTCTTTTTTGGAAAAGAAAAAACAGAAATAAACGTAGCAAGTTGTTGCACATTTTGCTTTTAAATCATTGAGGTTATGTTTTGGTTAGTGCAAATAGATACAAAAACACATAAACATGTTTGATTAAAGAGATAAAAACGTAAATCTTTGCGTGGATAAATCTTGTTCGTCCTTCATACGCAGGATTCAGTAAGAAGGGCAGCCAATTCGCCACAGTACACACGGCACGATTACGCGTAGCATTTCCTCTCAAATGCAATAATAAATTGATTTGATGCTTTAGAAAGAGGAAAAGGCTTACACACTTTCACCCATTCTGAATTAAGCATAAAGTGAAGGGAAAAACAATAATCTCAAGCACCTCCCATTGTCCCACATCAAATAATACCATTTGATTCTTTACTACTCAAGCCTTATCTCTGTTATTAAAAGTTGCAAGACTTTATATATGGAAAATTAAGCCTTGCTGATTCTCCTTCAGTACGCACTGAGGTGTCTACAAGCTGGAGATCATCTATAAGAAAGAGATAGGTAATCGCAAAGAATTATTTCTTTAAGTTCTTCCGAGTTATTTCCTACTCCAAAAAAGCGTCCAATCCTATCATGATTTGGTAGAGGTTTGAATAAATCTCTTCCTCAAGTGGCAGTGGTTGGTATTTGCTGCTGTGGTGTTATTTTGGATTTACTTGATCTAGCTCATAAACTTTTGAAGTTTTCAAATGGTTATTGATGGTTGTTTTGGAATGTTTCTGTTGCTGTCTTGCAAGTCTTGAATGCCTTTCAGGTGAGAGCTTCTGTTAGCTAGCCAGTGTCTCTTTCTTAAACTTCCTCAGCTGTGACATGCACAAAGCCAAAAAGAAGTCTATCTATCAATATCCACCTGAAAATAACATCTATAGCTAGCTGCTACATTCTTTTTCGCCCTTCTTATTAGACTTCATTTAGCATTACAAGATTATTCATCAAGTTCTCAGATGGCACCGTCAAACAATACAAGAAGATCAACAAGTTACAAGAGGCAAGAAGTTCTGACAAAACGTGATGAAACATCAAGGGATCTCCATTGTAGTCACAGCACTACTGCTACCAGCTCCGAAGAATCATGCAACGAGGGCATTGTTGGCTGTTCTACACCGAAGGCGCAAAGATTCAAAATACCCGAGACCCTATCTTGTCCACCAGCTCCGATGAAGAGAAGGGCAACTACAAAGTGCTCATCAAAGAAATCTCCCATAGCATTTTTCGCTTCTCCAGATATAGAGCTTTTCTTCTTCCTGGCATTTCACAATATCCCAGCTTGATTAATGTACTTACTTCGGGTCTTCAAGTGATGGCTTCTATGTATTTAACTATATTTGCAACTAAATGATCACTATTTAAGTTTTCAGCTAGTTAGAGTTTGAAGTTTGAGCTATCAACCTTGGTTGCAGTTTGTACTGGTTAATTTCAATAGGGTTTTGTTATATTTTATGGTTGTGTGCTAAATTAATCATTAATGCTTAATCTTCAATTTCATTCTTCCCTCTCTCTCCTCTCCTTTTGCTAATACATTTTATAAAACTGAGTAGTACTGCTTGTTACGTTAATCTATTAAGACTATCTGTGCATTAGTTCTCGCTATATAAATTACAATTTAAGATGTGAAATAGATGTCTGTGGATTG
Organism: Populus alba; assembly: GCF_005239225.2. Classification (NCBI taxonomy): domain Eukaryota; kingdom Viridiplantae; phylum Streptophyta; class Magnoliopsida; order Malpighiales; family Salicaceae; genus Populus; species Populus alba. Next base: position 4,203,122 of record NC_133289.1, on the reverse strand, counting down.
AAAAACACGCCATAGCCAGCTCCATCAGAAGCCTTTACGAAACTGTGTTTTCTTTTCTTTCTCGCGAGCGTTGCTTTGCAAGGGTCAACCAGGAAAGAAAAAGAAAAAAAGAAAGCTTCTTTTTCGTTTACCTT